>NC_091025.1:4800000-5482500 GCF_041296385.1 Aphelocoma coerulescens
GTGAGCAGAAGCTCCTTCCCACTCCCATTTTTCCTGGAGTGGCCATTGACAACACCCACAGCCCGGCGGCCACAAGCATTTACTGCCTGGGCAGAGCCAGGGAGGGACTGATCCCGCCTCCCCTCATTTCCTCATTGCCTTTCCTCCTCCATTTATTTCCTTTGGGTTTTCCCCTTTGATTAAACTTCTGGCATGTTGGAATGTTTAATAATAAAACAGATAACTCATGGGAGATGATATTTATAAAATCTACTGCTCTTTTTTTTTTCACTTTTCTTAAGGCCTTGAGAGAAAATCTTTCTTTTAAAAATAAAAAAAAAAAAAAGCAGAAGGTGCAGTTAACAAGTTTTCAAACAATCAATGTTTTATTTGGTTAATTTATTAAACACCTTTAAGACAATTAATTTTGGTCTGTACCCTTCTATAAAATGATTCAAGTTCTGAACAAACCTCCGATACATAAAGCAAAGTTACTTTTACCATACGCAAATTTCAGATCAAAATACAACACTCTGTTTTCTTACATTTATAAAACCCAGTCAAATACAAACGACATTAAAAAAGATAAAACACTTTCACTGATCCTTGGTACAATATTACAGCACAATTTGCACAGTGGCAACTAAGTCCTCAAAGCACAAGTCAAATACTTTAAAAAGGGAACCTCCCTTTAGTCACCCAACGTTCTACTGAACACGTAAACAAAGCGAGTGCTACCAAATCCAGGAAAATTCCAGTGTCCCTTTTCATACTGTGTGTGAGCCACAAAACAATTCTGCAAGGGAAGCTACTGGTGAGTAACCAAAGAGCTTTCCTACTTTGCTGTTACCAGTTTTTGTGCAACTACTCCATGGAAATAAACGAATGGAGGTGGACCAGACTCTGCACTGGGCAATTTATGGCAACTAAAGTAAACCAAGAAATGAGTGTTTTTCTAAAATCAATACCAAATTATCCATGGGTACAACTGGAGTAACTGCCTTTTGCTTCACCTTCAAGACATCTAAAGAAGACACAGAGTGTTTTCAATTGTTGAGTTTGTTCAATTGCAAAACCCAGTGTTTCAGCAATGGGTCAAAGTGCCATTAGAATTGCACGTTTTTCCTCAATTACAGAATGCATGGTTGCATGAAACTCTCGTTTGGTGCTACACCTGAAAGCCTGCACTTACCCTAACCTGTGAACATGTGGGATCTCCTACGAAACAGAAACATGAACAAAAATTAAAACTACAAACATAAAATGATAAAACTCAGGTCTCAGTTGATAGACATTCCTGGGAAGGTCCTACTTAGCAAACCTTGCAGTAACACCTCGAGAGGAGAAAGTAAAACCAGAGCAATGAGAGCAGGGACTGATGTATCCCCTCGGGCTATGCTTTGCACAGGCAGTCAGGGCAGTTGTACCACAGTGCAACTAAAGGGTTTTTGCCTGCAGTTCTGCAACCCCTTCATTTCTCCCACCCCCAAACCACTACTTCTACTCACAGTTCAATTGTAAGTTCGGTTATTCAGTCTCAGCTAATGTGAAAACATGTACATAATTAAATGGAAGAATACTCTAATGGATCTAACTTTCCTCTCCTTCCTCTCCTTCCTCTCATGTCAAACCCATGAGGACACCACACACTCCAAAACTTTTCCTATCTGTTAACGTTCACATAATCCCAACAGAACGGAGAACTGCAAACTGCACAAATAATACATTGTTAAATTATGCTCAAGTGTAAACAATACAGGATGGACACGGTTTAATAAAACCCTAGTGAGGTACAGCAAAAACCTAATTTCCTAATTTAGTGATTTAAGTGCAATTGAAATGCTGCTGTACCGCCCTCCTGCAAACACATCTCTCCAGAATTAAGCTGCACTACTGGGCTAATTCCCTTAAAGCTACATACCCGTGCTATAACTCATTCTATTGACTTAATGCAAATATTTGTGGGGGAAAATTAACTTACAGGGTTAATTAAAATCTTTTTACTATTCAAAAGGAATGATAGTAAAGGGATCAACCATGGAAAATGTGGTAATACATGTTTTTAAAAAGATTTCCAATAATTCTAACACAAAACAGCAAGTATATTTTGAAAAATGCATAGAAACCCTGTCAATACAAAAATCCCCACTAAAATTACACAACTAAGCAATTTTAATCTAAATATTTTATGTGCTTTTCCTATAAAGGCCACTTTGACATACAAATACAAAAAAATTTACATTTTTCCCCAAAATAAATTATTTGTTCCTCAATTAAAAATACTGAATATGGAAGCATAACAACCCTCTCTCGTGCCAGCTGCTCATCTGCAGTGGCTATTTCTGAAGAAGAAAATCTCCTAATATTTTCAATTACCAAAAGAAATAAGAAATGGCTTCAGCCTATGGTCTGCTTAGCTCTAGGAAAAACCTTGGGAAAGGAATGGAACAGGCTGAGCCCCTTACACTGCGTGTGCTGGGGAGGTAATGGATGCACACAGACATCTGCAGAGAGAGCTTTTCTGCTTGTCTCCCAGGTTATGCACCAAAATCCCTTTTTGGAATCAGAGAAAGAAATTGAGGTCAATCTGAATTAAAGAGAGACAAAATAGTAAAGGGAGTTAGGAGGGAGAAACTGTATGAGGTGCAGGGGGGGGTTAAGTAAATGAAGAATGGTGAGAATTCATTATCACCTGGGAGAGGAGAGCTCCTCATGGGAGGCAGAACCAGGGAAAACTGTACCCGTTTTTTAACAGGGGGAAGAAGAGGAACACAAGGAACAAATTTCACTGGAAAAACGAAGCAGTGGGAGAACAAAGAACCTTTACCAGCCATCCTGACCACATTTTCAGGGGCATTTATCCCTGAATTGCCAGAGAAGCAGAAAAACACACACACAAAAGTGGCAGAAATGAAAACTTATTTGGACTGGATTTGAAACGTCACAGGGACTCTTTACTGTAAGCACCAGACCCACAACTGACTGACACAGGGGAAGCAAGAAAACATCAACCCGGGGAGGGGCACAGCAAACCCCAAATGCCCAACATGCTCTAGGGCAGGGAGATGCAAACACGGTGAAGTGGCCCCAGCGGGTAAAGCCACACTGGTGGGGTCACAGGACAAGCTCCAGTTGACAACACCACGGGACGACAGGAGGGACACACCTGGAAATCACGTCATTCCGAGCCAAAACACCCAACAACCTGACCCAGATAAACTGCTGGGCAAGGCAAGGGGGCAGGAGGAAAAGCAGTGAACTAGAGTTAATCTGGATACAAGATTCTTGGGCAGCCATTGAGTACAAGCTCTCCTAACCTTGGACCAAGGACTGGGTTTGGAAGGACACAGGAGCTGCACTTCTGTATCACAAGGAATTCAGCTCTCTCATGTGCTGTATTGCATAGTTTGATTGAGGTCAAAGAGCATCTATGTCTTATTTTTCCCTGTTTTTAACAGAAGTAACTCAACATACTCCAGTCAGAGCATTCCAAACCTTGGCCCCAAGTGATTCATCAATTCATTTCTAAAGCAGCACATGAAGATTTTTGGGGTGGACACATAAATAAAAGCTAAAACTACATTCCCACACAAAGCAGAGAAGGACCCACAGAACACATACACACATAAAAAGCCTGTAACAGTAACCACATCTGTAATACAGGAGTCAGAGCATGACAGCTGGATGATGGGAACAACCCTTGCTGTTGAGCTGCATGCCGGAGATGGTAAACAAGAGGTGAGTGTGCTTTTACCTCACCACACCAACACACCTTTTGTAGAAAAAGTGGCAATATATTCTGACAATATCCTGGTAATTATCAAGATCTTAGATTTGACAGAACACTGAACCTTTAGGAGAGTGGCAGCAATGTGGCATCACATTCCAACACTCTCCTACTACTTGGTTCATGGAATACAGATATCATAATTGGATTATTCAATGTAGTTGTTTCATTCTCTTAAGATAAAATAGAGTATTTGTACTGTACAAAGTCAGACTAAGTACACTATTTATCATTCATATAATATGTATTCATATTCTTTAACCCAATCCCACAAGACTCATGGAACTCGACAAATGTGGTTTACAAAGGGAAAACTCTGAAAATAAAGTATCTAATGTGAAGAAGTTTTAGTTTTTCCTTCTGAAGGTAAAAGTAGAACAATTTCAGCTCGTCAGGCTCCCACTTTGGATTATGAAGCAGTGGGCATACAAACTGGGATGCAGTTTCACATCTCTGGTTTCTCAGAAAAAAAAAAAGTGCAGTGGAAAAACAGGTGGCCAGAAGCTCCCCAGGTATTTAGGCCAGTACCTGTGGTTCCACACTTCAGACATAGTTCCAGAACCCACCATTCCATTGCTCCAGAATTTTCAGTTTTAAATACAACAAATGCAAAAGAGTGGATCTCCTATAACAGCCCCTAAGTCTTTATATCTTACCCTTAAGTAAGGGACAGTGCAGACTCATCCTTACCTGTGCAGCAGGGAGGAGCTGCAAGGCAAAGAATGATGCTGCTCTTCTGGCTTCCCTAGAACGAGAGGATCAGGAATTTGCAAGCTCAGTAGAGCTTCTCCATGGCCCCTCATTTATCAGCTGTTTTTCAGAAGTGCTGCAGGTGACACAGATACTGCTGTGAGGCCACCAACCGGTGGCTCCTCTACAGTGACAGCCTGGGTGAGTTAGGATGGTCCAGGGGGCAGCACCCAGTGTGTGAAGAAGGACAAGGCAGTCTCTGGATTCTTTTCAAAAGGCTAAAGGGCTCTTAGATTAACAAGACTGAGAAATGCTACAGCACTGGGACTGCAGAGCCTACGAGAAGGCAATAAATAACCTGCTGTCTGGAGATGGGACAAGTTCAAACATCAACCCTTGATCCTTCCTGCTGCTTCAGACAGGGCAGGAGTAGGACTTTATGGGCTCCAGAGAAGGAAAAATCTTCCTGTAGCAGTGTTACCAAATGCCTAAACCAGACTGATGATGTGGATCAAACAAAAATAAAGACAGCACAAAAAGGACAACAAAAAAGTTCCTATGCAGGACTAAAATTCAGCTCTCTCCTCCATGGCTTGTGTCTACAAGAGCCTCTCCTCGGAGTGACCAAGCCAATGTCACTGCAATGGCAGCTCTTGGGGGCTTCCCTCCTTCCTCCTGAGCACCAGTGGCACCCAAACTCTGGGGGGCTGAGCAGGAGGGGTCTGAGGCAAACCCCACACTGGGCCCAACATCCCAGTGCTCTGCCAGCCACACGGGTCAGCATGTCCCAGACACGCAGCCGAGTCTTGGGACCGAGCCTGGGAAGATTAATATTTATGGAATAGCCACCATGATGCTAATGGAAGGCTCTGGAATTAGCAGCTAATTGGTACAGTCTGCAGAGGCATGAATACCTCCTTGTTTCACCCCCACTATTTGTGCATGGCCACTAAAATGTTTGCTACATTGAATTCAAAGTTAGTATGAGCTGCTCCTCAAAATTTTAGAGGAAAATGTTCTCCGTGAAGCATTTATTGGTTTTTCCTTTACAAAGAAAGGAAAAAGGTAGCATTTTCCCATGACATTTTGTATTATTAAGGCCTTTGACACTTCGGAAGCCGTCTTTATGAAAAGGGATGCTTTTTAAAAAAGAGATTGAATACTCAAAGAAAAACTCCACAGAACAAACACAAGCTGATTACCAGCTTATATTGGTACTTTTAGAAGTCAAGCACAGTGTAAGGAATTCAAAACTATGTCAAAATAGCACCTTTAGAAGCAGAAGAAGACACACTTTTTAAAAAATTTCTTCAGTCTAAGCAAAACCCCACATACCTGAAGATCACAAAGAAATGGGCAATGATGTAAGTTCAGGTATGGAAGGTGGGTATTGATTTTTGCAGTTTTTCCTCTGCAGCTGATTAAATGGGGAACTCCACAGAAAAATATCTAATTAGACATCACAGAAAAATCAGTGAATCTCTCTATTAAAATAATGGATCAAGTTCACAGGCAAAACAGTGAGAGCAGAGGCAGACAGAAAACTATCTGATCTGTCCTTAAAAGAGCAGAAACTTCTATTTTTTAAACAGATCTTTTCCTATTTAAAAATAATCAGAACAGCCTTTCAATTTCTACTCTCATTTCCAAGTATAATAGTTACTTTCAAGTAATAGAAATTTTTGTTTACTTTTTACAGCAGCTGCAGGTCAACCTTGGTCTTTTTGTACAGAAACATTAATTTTAAATGAAATTAAAGTAAACTGTCCTTGGGCAATGGCACCATTCTGTCCTGCTTCTTGTCTGCTTTTAGGTTTTTTTTAATTGAAGGACAAAATGCAATTTAAAACAAAACAAAACAAAACAAAAAATATTTGACAAAGTGCAAGGAAAGAAAAAATGAGGTAGGTGGGAATAGGGGCTTTTCCCCCCGGACAAGGCGCCAGGCTTCCAGCCACAGTGACACACGTGAGGGACTGGGCTACACCTGCTCTGCCTGCAGGTTTGCTTACAGGTGTTCAGCTGATCTCTGACCTGCTGGCATCAGTTTTACAAGCTCAATGAAAAGTCATTTCATTGTGTACTAAGCACTGCCCCCACACACACTGATGTGCAGAGATGTGCAGAAAGCCACAGGGAGCAAGCTGGTGTGGCCACCCTCTGACCCACAGGAGTTGTGCTCCCAGGGACCATGGGCACAGCCCATGTGTTCAGAGGGAGAGTGAAAGCAAAATCCTGTTAATAAGAGCAAAAGAGAAAACACCTGAGGCCAGAGGAAACATGGTGCATGGAATGCCCAGGACGTGCCCCTGATGGGCTTTGGGGGTTCAAACACCGAGGGCAGCCAGCAGTGGCAATTCCATGAGTTCTGCACCAAACCCAGCCTCTTGCCCCATCTGATACTCACAGCAAGGCTTGTGCAGTATGAGGAGAAGCTTGTACTGATCCTTCTCCATCCCTAAGCACTGTAAAGGACCTTCCAGGAGGCCCCCAGAACACAGCTTGCCGTTTACATCATGTAACCAAGACAGGACAGAACACTCACCATACATTGCAAAACACAGCCTCAGACCCTTAAATACAAACATGTTTCAATTGCAAGGAGACAACCACTCAGGTTTTGGAAGTCAATGATTTAAGAAAAAAAAAAAAAAGCTTAAAATTGACTTTGCAGGTGTTTCCCGAAGCAAACAAAAGCTAGAACAAACCCCATGTTCTCTAAGCAATCCAGAGGAGTCTTCTGGACTAGTTTAAGACCAGTTCTGAAAGGGTTTGAAAATATTTCTTAAGAGGGCACTCCCTGGCTTCCCTTCAGAAAGAAACCATAGCAAGAGCTGTACAGAATGTCAGCTGTGTTTAACTTGACCACCTTGGCAGATACCCCCGTGTGCTGGTTTATTCACTCTAATAAATAAGCAGGCTTTGATTTCTAAGACTTAAAAACAGTGAAACAAGTGACAGGAATGATAATGCTTTCCTGCTATCATGTGTAAATTAATAAAGCAGATTAATAAAACCCAAAGCTTTTGCATGTGAGATCATTCAGGAGAGAAGCTCAAGCCCAGCCAGGGATCAGGTTTCTGTAGCACACTGCCGATTGCAGACAGAAATTTAGACTTTCCAAAATGGCTCTTGCTTTCAGCAGGTACAAAATTGTTCCACAGGGGTTTTTTTCTGCTCTGCAGGTGGCAAAGGTGGCAGCCCTATAACAGAATGCACAGAAATCACACTTGTGAAACAAGTGCACAGCCTGCGGCAGGGGATCTGTCAGGCTCTGACAGGGTTTAGAACTACAGATGAAAGAAACTTGCCCTCAACCAAAACTGAGGATGTCTTAGCATTAACTGAAAAAAATGGAGGAAAGGCAAAGAAATAAAATCAATCAATCAATCAGTCAATCAGTCAAGGGCCTAAGCTGGTAATTCAAAAGTCCCAGTATTAAAAATATAATAATAATTCATGTTTTATCAATAAAATAACACTAATTACACAGGGGATGCTTCTTTCTACCCTATTATTGTAATCAGATCCATCAGCTTTCACCAGGGCTCAGAACAGCCTGGTTTCATTATGCAAATTCAAGGGCACAGGTAGGCAGTGGCATTGAGCAGCTTCATGTACTGAAGTGCTGTGGCAGGTGTTCTCTGCTCACCATGCAAAACTGCTGGGCACCAAGATTTAGCCTCTTCCATTGAAAAGCTCCCATCTTCCAGCTCGCTTTTCAAGACATTTCAGTAGATTATTTCAAATAACCTCTGAATATTATTCTATACCAATCCTTTATGTATTGCAAATTCTTTTATAACTAAGAAGCAGCTACCTAGAATAAGTAATTTTAAAAAATATTATTCAGATTTTGTATCACCAATAAATTTTCAACATCATCACCTGTTGGTAGCAGTTCATAGTTTAATTCTCCTACTACCCTTAATCCTTTTAAGCAGGTGTTTATCTAGCTGGGCACTTTGCATGGCTATAGTCTATGTTTTTAGGTAACCTGTTAGTCAAAATGTTGAGAGAATTGATCTCTGGAGCAGAGCAGCAGTCAGACTGCAGAGTCACGTTGGGCATGGCTGGTCAGAGGTGTCACCTTAAACCCTGGCTGCAGTCCTTCCTACAGCAAGGAATTTCCCAGGGAAAAAAGAAAAAAAACCCCAGCAAACTCCATAGGGATGATGGAGAGCAAGTGCCAAACTTATTAATAAACTTCAGAGCACACAGAGGTGACCCCTACAGAAAACGAGCAGAGCTTCCCCCGAGCCCCGCTGCCTTCTGCTTTTCCAGGCTCACCTTCCCAAGCTCTGTGCTCCTCTTTCACAGGCAATGTGCCCTGGAAACACAGACCCTACAGACACAGCTCCCAGCTCCAAGAAAAAACAAGGAAAAGCAACAGAAAATGGCAAATGTCAAAAGGCTGCAGCAGTGACGACTGAAACACCGGCCTGCACTCAGTCCTGAACGGGAAAAGGAAATACTCCGAGGGAAGATGGAAATAGCAGCTTCTACAAACACGGATGCAATTAACACCCCTCCCACCCACCTGGAGTAGCCGTTTAAGTACTCCAAAGAGCTAAAGAGAACACAACCCCCAAATCCTCAGTGCTAAATTAGAGGCAGAAAGGATCCATTTAACCCTAAATTAAACAGAATTCCTTGGAAAGCATCGCTGTGAGTGGCACCAAACCAGACCAGACCTTAGTTACAATGGTCAGTCTGCCTGTGTTCCTGGGCACAGCCACACTTCCTGAGGCACAGCTTCCCTTCTGCAGGTCAGTTAATGCAAACAAATTACACTTAATCTAAAGAGTTATAATTTTAAATACTAAAGCCTGTTGTCAGATGCCTTTTATTATATACTTGCATGGCACCAGTGCTATAATAAAGAGCAAAGTGTCCATATGCATCACATGGAGTGATATTCAAGGCAGCTGTGAAGTGTAACACAAACCTGCAGAACAGTATTAAAAAAAACCCCATGTAGATTTACATTGCTTTCAATAGCATTCATTTAAAAAAAAAGAACCACTGCTCTTTTTTGGAACACAGTGAATTTTAAGTATCTCTGTATTTTAGTAGAACAGTTGAATTATTGTTATACACAGAAGAACCCAAAAGTTTGGCACTTGTAACAACTTGCATTTGTTATTGCATCCTCCACTTTGCATGGCACATGCACGGTAGCAGAGCCCATGCAGGCTGCATGGCCACAGCATTTATGGAAAAAATAAAGAAACTGCAGTTAAAACAGGGAAAAACCTCCCCAAACCCCTCACTCCTGTGCATTTTTCTGAGTCATGCAGGCACAGGAAATACTGCAAAGCAACCAAGCTGCCTGGTGTGTTCTGGAGGGGGAGTTTATAAGCCAGGCGGTTCAGTAGCTTTGATAAAAGTCTCTTATTTTCATCAAGATCTCTGCTTCTGGAGGCAGGCTGTGTGCCAGGCACGTGCTGTGCAGTCCAACACCAGGGACACAGCCTGCCCACAGCTATCAGTGAGCTGATTTTGAGTTTCTTTTGGTTTCAGATTCACCTCTGTCCTTTTGCGTAATTTTGTATTAATTTGCCTTCAATTTAAAGATGAAGTACCCTCAAAGCTACAGAAATTCATTTGACCAGAAGCAGCTGGGTTGACACAGCACTTTCACAATAACTAAAACTTAGGGACTAGCTGACAAAATATTTAAGGATAACCAGACCTTGCTGTGATACAGCAAAACAGAAGACTCTTCAAGATGCCTCTTCTTCAGGTTATAAAACCAGAAAGGGAGAGGATCTGAAATCCAACCCTGACTCTTTAGGAATACGAGCATCTGTCCAGGTCAGGTAAGGAAGGGAGCCAGGCCAGGCATGTGCCTCCCTCAGAAACTCAAGAGATTTATTTTATGAGAGCAACAGCACTTTACACCTCTGTTTCTGTAATCCCTCTCTGCTGTGCAGAGCAGCCACAAGACTACACGTGTAAAACAAGCACAGAGGACACTGCTGTGTGTTTACAGTACCATATATTTTTTCCCCCCACTTTTAATCTAATATTAGCAATTCCAAAATTTTTCCAAAATTGTCTGTGGCACATGAAAAAAAGGAAGAAGAAACTTTTTACGGGGAAATTGTGCTAAGAGATGGAGTGAGGGGAGAAAAAAGCCACCACTCTTCCCATCTTCCACAATTCCTACCCCATATTTGGTGATTTTCTGATTTCAGTGGCTGGGGTTTGTCTAAATTCCTCAGCAGGGCAAGGAAAAATGATGCAGAGGCTCAGCCCAAGTCCCTCAAGCTCAAGGTGGCCCACCCAGTCCTTGTCCTGCATGAACAGCTGGCCAGGAAAAACACTCAGTCACCTGTGGAGGACCTGGCTGAATGTCAGTGCCAACTCGTGAGCTGGGAGGAATTAAGGCCACTGTGCCAAACAAGGACAACTTAAACATGTTTCTAAACTGCCAAACCACCTAAAACCCCTGGACTGCAACTCAAAAAAATTCCTGAATTGTTTCCCATGTGGTTCAGCCATCATGTGCAGGGGTACACAGCGCCAGGAGAGTGGGGACACCTAGGTGGTGGCATCTACCAGTGAACCCAGTTCAATCTACAGCTGCTTGCACGTTCAGCACACTCAGCAAACTGGTGACCTCCCTCCTCTCAGCACCTCTGGTATCATCACAGCCTCCCTCCCCTTCTGAAGTCAACCATCCCTTCTGAAAAGAGAGAAGTCAGAGGTCAGCTCTGCCTCTTCACTCCTACACCATCACCAGTGCAATCCCTGGAGAAAGGGGAGCCGTGGCTTCAAAGCCTTGCTCCAAATTCAGAGGGAAATCAAACCTGGTTATTGCACAGTCCAAGGGATGCACCCACAGCTCAGAGCTGGACAGACAGACAGACAGGAGCCAGACCCAGAAGACATATCCATTCCCTCCTGCACACACAGGGGCTAGAGCAGCTCCTGGATCAGTCCCACAGGCAATGCAGATGGGGAATGGTCCCCATCCCCTTAGGCAAGGCCAAGGAAGCCAGTTTTGAGATCCCAGGAGTGCCTAAATCTTGAGCATGCACCCAAAACTCCTGGAGACCATGGCTGAGACTTGGTCCCCAGCCACACAAAACGTGACACGAGTATAATGTGCTCAGAAATTCAGCTTGTGACTGGTTCAGGTACAGAGGCTTAAACTTCTTGGTCAAATCTCACTGAGTGCATTTGCAATATGTTTCAATCACCAGTATATTTGTTTGGTTTATTTACGGGTTTTTTTAAAAAAACAAACTAAGAACACCTAGTGTTAATCCTACTCTAAGTGTAAACATTCGGTTCAGTAACTTTTACTGCAAAACACTGCTAGAGAATTTACTTGGATTTACCATGTGCATTTATCACTTACGTTTTCTGGATGCTGAATGCCCTCAAGTGTACTGGGAAGCTACAGGGACTCGGGAGATAGCAGCTGGCAATATTCTGAATAACGTTATCGGAAGTTTTCCAAGCCACTTAGAAAACTGAGCTCAAAAGTGAAACATCAGATACTTAGGAACATTCATCACTTTTGAATATGGGATCTTGGCACTTTGTCTGAGAAAAAAAAAAATTGATCCATGTAAGATTTTTCAAAAAAGGGAAGTTTTACAGATAAACTAACAGCACTTGATTTATTTCACAAGACAGCCAAGGATGGAAATAGTGGTTCACATTTCTGTAGTAAAGCATTATATATAAATTTAAAATCTAAAGACATATATATATATACACACACCAAGTTTACTGCAATGCATAAATATATAAACTTTTCAATATGCCAACTAATATAGGTGAGAAAATTGATGTATATAGTTCAAGTTTTGCAGCACTTCAGCATTGTAAAAAATAAAAAAAAAATAAATAATGGTCAATGGATTGGCTGCTGCCCTTTTCCCCACGCCCCCCCCACTCCTTTGCTCAGATATCAGAGTAATTCCAACCACACATCAGTGCTATGGAAAGACTGAGCAGAAGTAAGTTTCAGAATGGCTCTTTAAGGACTATTTAGTGAAATACCGGTATTTTGAAATAGTTAGGGATCATATTTCAACATATGTAAGATGATTCAATAAAGAAGATGAAGGTTTACACTAACACAACTGAGGGCAGAGTTTGGCTTGTCTGAGGTCCACAAAGCTGCAGAGTGGAAAGTCTTGTATGTAGTTATAATACTGGTTGTACAAAGTCTCTTTTTCTGAAGGGCAGGAGGTATTATTTCTGTTTTCCGTCTCTCCCATTTTATTCCTTTTAAATAAATACAGGTTATGTCCCACCCATGACAACAACAATGAAATTAAAAATTGAGGTAAAAGTGTTCTACCAGCTGATCTTGACTACAAACAAAAGTCAATTAAATATCACTACTGATGTGAACAAGGCTTAGTAAGAAATAAAATGCAAGATACTAAGTTCTTCACTATAACCACACCATAAAACCCAGCTTTCAAAGTCAGACAGCAGTAAACAAGACTGTACTGTAGCACAGAAATCATTAGTAAACCAACTTTTGATCCCAATTTAAAGTCACTGTACAAATTTTCCTTAACTCTTAGTCAAAACCCATGTTTTTTGCAAAATAAATATATCCTTGTCATATTTCACCTTTGTTCTAAGAGCGATAAAATGCACCTTTCTACGATCCTGTCTTAAAAATCATTCTTAGCTTACAAGCAATCTGAAGTAAAAAGGAACACGATCTATTTAATTTGTCCTTTTGCTCTTACCAAAAGCAGCAATCATCACTAACCATTCCAAACACGTCTTCCCTTCTCACCTCAAGGGAAACAGCCACCAAAGCCCACCCAGAAGCGCACGCCACCCACCTGCAGACCAGTTCATCAGGCTACTTGAATGACAGCGTAGAAAAAAAGTTTACTTCTTTGTGGTGTATTGCATCCATTTTCTGGGGTGTATCCATTTCAGATTAGTCCATTTTATATATATATATATTAAAAATATTTGTCAGAATGAAACCGTTGCAAATGAATGAAAAACCGTACGTACACACCTCCACCATTTTTTAGGCACAGACCTTATCTTTTGAGAAAGGACTAGAAATAAAAGGTGCAACGACCAACACCTCCTGTGGCCTCATGCTCCAACAGCAGCACGCCAGGGAGGCTGGTTATCGTGTAGCTTCTGTGTATTACAGCTATCCAGTCCCAGATAGCACATGGATTCGTATCCGTTCCCCGCAGGGGAAATGCACCTGAAATCTATTTTTTGCTTTTCAATAAGCTTCACCAAAGGAAACAGATTCCCACCAGTTTCAGACATAAAAATCCTCCTTCAATGACATGGTTTAAACTCCAAATGGTTACGACTGAAGGTGTTTCCTTGATCTCCCCTTTTATTTTCCCCCTTCTCTTCTTTTTAATGTGTACTTAAGTTATTTGTTCCCGAAACAAGTACTGAGACTCAAGCTTTGTAAGCATTTAAAACAAAAACAGTTACCATACCAAAGCACAGCATACAGTGTAAGTTTCAGCTGTAATTTCTCAGCTTTTCCTTTAAATAGAGCTAGATTATGGTGGACTGCGCAGAACTCTTCCAGTCTCCTCCCCTGCCAGCACACGGATCACGGAGAAGGTACGCGGATGCGGAACAATCCCTGCTGGAGCTGCAGCCGGAAGAGTTTGCAGTTGGCGATCCGCAGCGCTGCGCAGCCGGTCCGGCGCAGGTCCGAGGGGAACAGCGGCTTAGTGCGCTGCCAGGTGCCCGTGCTTCTCTTAAATTCCCTAACATAGTCATAGTTTGTACCTGAGTTAACAAAAAAAAAAAGAGATGGAATGCTTGAAACTCACTGCAGCTACCACCTTTAACCTTTAGTGAGGCAAATGTGTGAATGAGAGCATGCGCAGGAACACAAATCGGAAATTGTTATCAAAAAGGAACGACTGTGACATTTCTGATCCACTTAAACCCACCACGTCTGGGATTTTGCTTCTTGTATTTTGGAGAAATTCCTGCTACACACTCGTGTAAGTACACATGGCCACAAAAGTCTTCCAAATCTCTTTTACAGAGCGTGGCCAGATGCTGACAGCTGAGAACTGACTATGATAGCACACATCTATTTGGTTGGGATCAAGAACCAAGAGCCACTATCACATCCCTGTTAGCTACTGGACAATGCCCCTAGAATGCAGAATTGCCTGTTTCCCACTGCAAAGACAGGAGCTACAACCTCAGGTACTACCAGGTCTTCTTACATTTAGATAAAAGCAGTAACACACTCTTAGTCCTGACCTCTTGTGGTCTTCAAACTAATCAACCAAATCAACCCAATGCTCATAGTCCTGAACTTGTTACTGAAGAGTCCAAAACCAGCCTGTGTTTCTGTACGTCCAGCATAATCCCTCTGACCCACAGTGACAGAACAGTGTCCCAGAATCTTATTCTTAAAATGTTCAGTCTCATTAGTGCCAAATATTCCAAAGACTGGAAGAAAATAATCATCCAGAAGTTTTTAGCTCCGGTTCTGACCTGTATCGAGATCTCCAATCACGTATATGCTGGCTCCGATGGGCACAGCTCCATACACAAAAGAAGAACTAGTTGGGATACATAGGTTCTGGTCATTTAGATAAATCCACCTGTAAAAATAACAATTAAAAAACAGGATTTGATTTTTATTGGGCACATTAAAAAAAAAAAAATCCAGATTTTTTTTTTTTGCAACTGTAATCTTTGACTCAAAAGCAGAGTGTACATATTAATTTGTTGTGTGAAGAGAACACTGTCTAGTTTGGGACAGTCCTGGCTTCTCCCAGCCAGGAAAAGCAGCTTGTGCTGCTGTATCCTGAAGCTGCTTAATTTCAGAATTGCTCCACTCATCTGTGTAATCTACCTATAATAAATTCTTCTTGCAGCCACCCAGTGTGACCTTCTGGAAGAGAGCAGGCATGTAAGAGAGCCAACAACAGCTATGCCAGTCAATTTTCCCTGCAGAGAAAATTTTAGGCAGTTTTGTCTTAAAATTAGTCTTTAAATTGTCTTTAAAACAAACACATTAAGTTTTAATGATCCATAGTAGGGGAAATAACAAATTGCTATAGCAGAACTTTGAAACTAAGCAGTGTCTCCCCCATATAATTCTTTAACTTCTTTAATTGTGCTTTATCAGGGACATGAAATCCCTGCCTGCTATGAAGAATGCAGCACATGGCAATGCTTAACTTCAAACAAGGGATAGAAGACTGGAAATCAAAGTGGTAAAGGAATTTGGAAAAGAAGAGAAATGTCCTTTATCTGGAATAAAGATATCCACAGACATTCCCAATCACATATCAGGCTCTTTTCAATCCCTTTCCAGCTCCTACAGTAATCTTACAATTCCCCTGTGTTCATGGTAAGCACAGTCTCATTTCAACACTACATCAGCCAGATCTTTCCAACAAGTGAAAAGCAGTTTTCTGTGATGAAGCCTTTGGAAAGCAGGTAAGTATGTACTCCTCATCCACGTGGGATGCTAGTTTACAGAGGTCCCATTGCCAAGAGTTGTCAGCATCCTCTCTGCGGTCCTGAAACAAATTCCTACAAAATGCTGCTGCACCTTTGCAGATGCTGTCACAGTTACACAGTACAGCCCCTGAGATGTACAAATCAAGGCCATTTTAGGGGACTGCTCCTACACTTTTTATTAAATAATTTACAGCGTACATGAAGGTCTAAGAAACCTTTGAAAATCACCCCATGGCCATACCAGGTTAATTTGAAGGAAAAAGGTAGAAAATGCCTTTCCAGATACTGCTGATCTTTGAAAATTCTGCATCATCTGAAATCCTGATTCAGAAGTAAACCACTCTTCTGGCACTGAAGGAGATGCTGCTCCTTATCAATTATCTTGGAGACAGAAATCAATTTTTAAAGGGCAAATGAAAGGATTAGCTGTCCATTATTTTGTCTGTGCCATACACTGAGGGATTAATGTTCTGCAGAAAGCAAGGAAATGGTTTGTAGCTGTCACAGAGGAGGACAGATGAACTAAGGAGAGAAAAGAAGTTCTCGACACTGATTCAGAAACTCTCACAGATCAAAACATCTTGCACCATATTTCATTAGCTTCCTTTCCTTACTGTAGGAGGAGGGCACAGTATTTTCACTACTTTTTAGCAGCAAGTGACCTAGAATTCTGAAAACGGATAAGTGGCAAAGAAATGCAGAAGGAAGACTGGATTATTTTTTTTTTAAATTATAGGACCAGGTTAAGGAAGGGAAAAATCTCAAATCAGGAGTTTATCTGCATTAGATACTCTGGGTTTTGGAGTTTAAATAAGAAAACCTAAACCCATGGGGTGAGACCCAAGCATTTTCCTGCTATGCATCACCAAAGGACAATATTAAAGCATCTGCAGTTGCTTGTGAAAATTCATCCTCAGGCTTTCTCAACGTGCGTACTTTAAAAAACAGTCACCACTTTTCAGGAACACTCACAGCAGCTTTAGCAGTTAAAACTAGGAAGGAACAAAGACAGGAAGGGCAAGGGGTCACATTTCATCAGAATTTGACTAAGCTCCAGCTTAATGTGGGTTGTGCCTGCTGTTTGAACAGTATGGAAAAAACACCATGACCAAAAATTCAGAATCTTCAGCAATCTGAAAACAGTCCTTGGAACATAACTCTTGCGTACTTCCCTGGGATGGCTCCACTCAAACTGAGTCCAAGAGGAGCAGGGGGAAGGCAAGTCCTGCTGCAACCATGGGCAGAAGTGATCGCTCCAAAACCAGAGCAGGCTTCCACCCAGTATAAAAAAGAAGGGGAGGAATCCTGATTTTTTTCAGTCTTAAAGTGAGACAAACAAAATGATCCATCCACACTGCTGTAATTAATGAGTAGGATGGTAACTGCTTTATTTCCAAGTGGGAAGTAAATAAAGATGTGATACAGAACCAACATATTCCAGACACGTCACCTCAAGCTCACCCCAGCTGGGAAAGGAAGCCTGGAAATGAATGAAAATCCATGTTCCTCTCATCTGACAGTGCTACTAGTCAGTCAGTGTTCTCATTACATTTGCATAAGCACTTGCTTTTAATGAAATTCCTGCACACTGAATGGAAGAATCTTGCTAATTACACACACTATGTTACAAGACTTAGTTCACTACCTATATCCTGCTGAAAGCTCTTCCTTATTTTTATGATGTTCCAATAGCAAAAATAACATTGTAAAGGATATTTTACCAAAGTACTGCTTCTGAAAATTATCTCTCACTTTTATCCCCCTTAAATACCTGCAAATTTTCATAAGGATTTTTTGAATCATAAGAAAGAAGCAATCCTACCCCACTTACAGACCACCAGGGAAAGGAGGCAGTGGCTATACTCAAGGACAGAGCACCACCAGCAGATCTTGCAAAGAATCCTAAAGTCAGTTTGGGCTCTGTTAAGTATTTCCAACCATCCACATTGAGAAGAAAAAACCTGACTGTGTACAGACATCATCCAATTCTCCACACACCTACGTGGTGCCAAAAGGTATATTGCAAATTATTAACTCTTGTAGAAGGAAAGTCTGACCCACCAAGGTCTTGAGCATGTATTTAAGACTTCCTGCTTTTTATGGAGTAGACCAACATTGGATCACTGAGTGAAGGATTCACATTCCCATCTTCCACTTTCACATTTATTAAATCTGTTTTTAACTTGATCGATATTTAAAAAACAGGATACAACGCACACAAAGCTCAATCTACAGCCTTTGGAAAAAAAATCTACATCCTGCAAAAACCCTGCAGTCTGATGTACAGCATTTTCTATCTTTGGGTTCACTTAAATTCACTCATGCACATGACTCTAAAGACAGGCTGACAAAACATTTATTAATTGAAAAATCTCAGTTACAGCAGCACCTCAAGTATGAAAATTATTTTCTACATCACCCTGTTCACATTTCATGTGAACTACTGCTACTATTCTGTCTCACTTCATTTATTTTATTACTTGTTTATACAGCACAGTTTAACAGGAGTCTCAGTGTTTATTTTTTTGCTAGTGTGAAGATCTGAGCACATCCCCAGTCTTTGAAAAGCTGCATCATGGTTAAAAATAACAATTTTGAAAGACTGTGCACTCTGAGTTATTTTGGAGTAAGTTACTGTCAAAGTAAACAATATTAAACAAGTCCAGTCCTTTAATCCAATTCAAGCCAGAATTATGGCAGCTCACATGAATTAATATGTTTACATACTGGTGTAAGTACATCCTTAGACATTCACACTGGAGTAAAACCTGTAACTCAGACACTCACTCTCTGGGTGCCTGGGATGATGCTCGACCCTGTGCTCTGGCAGTGAGGCCTGAGGCACACATGGAAATTTGTGCAGATGACACAGGTGTGCACTGCTGCACGTACCCCATAACCAACACCGTCCCATGGCTGAACTCACAGTACACAGAGTTCTCTCTGTCCACAGAGAAAATGGACATAATGGAGTTCTGCACTTACTTAAAAACAGCTGGAAAAGCCCACAGCTCATTACAAATTATGCAATATTGGCATGTAACTATTAAAAAAATCGCTGTGAATTTTGGTTTGAGACTGCTAGAAATGATGCTCTGTGCTCCAACCCACTGCTCTAAACCATTTTGCAAATATATTCCTCCTCTCCACAAATCTCTCAGCCCAACACTTTTAGACTTCTGCCAATGATATACACATCCATTGTTGATGTGATATTTCAGCTTTGACAGTGCCAGTATTTCCCTTCACTGCAACTACAAAAAGTGTGTGTGCAGTGGTATCTGAGGGTACAGATATCCCTCATGACTGACTTTTTGAAGTTGTTGGTTTGAGGGGAGCTAATCACCCTTTATTTGCTTCAGAAACTTGCTGAGGAAATAAATGCACTTTTCAATTATAAATTGATCACCTCATAGCAACTGCACAATGTTTAAGATGAAGAATCTGTCTCTGTATGTCCATCCCAGTAACTGTCACTAAGGAGCTGATAGAGAGAGATTGTCCACCTGTGATAACCTCTATGGCATCACTAATGCCTTATTCTTGAGTAAATTATGCACAACTGAGCAAGTGGAACTGCTAAACTAATCAAACACACAAGTACTAAGTAGTTACAGTACTTAGCATAAGGTTTTCACAGACTTTAAAAAAAGCATATTATTTATTTTGAGTGAAGTATGGAAGCTTAAAGCAATTTCGATTTTTTTCTGCTATTTCTCAATCAGCCCATGAAATAATACCCTCACATTTTCCAGAGGGTCAATCTGCTTTCACTTGGTATTCATTTGGTATTTATTTATAAAAGAGCATTTTAATGAAATTATTACAATTTCCCAGATTCAATCTTACTTCAAAGAAGAATACTGGACAATGAAATACTCTGTCTCAGTATTGGGCAAGCAGAAATATTTGCTAACTGCATTTTGAAGAGAAGTCCCTCTATGGCTATTTTCTCTCTTTTCCATGTAGGTACAACTGCTCAGGTGCCACAGTCACTGCCACAAACCCCCAAGAAGGAGCCACCCCACACAGATCTCTGAGGGTACCAAAACTGGGGATAACTGATGGACCCTGGAGCTGAGTGCTGGAACATGTAACAGGGACACTGCACCCTCTTCTGGCTACAGCACCCTGGGCTGAGCTGGGGCCTTCCAAACCCCAGGAGCACCATCTCCAGGCAGCAGCTGCCACCATCCCAGCGACCCCTGATCCCCAGTCTCCACAGGAACACCCACAACCTGTGCCCTGTCTGATCAGCAGGTTCACGCTGAGTTAAATTTCTAAGCTCAGACTGGGCAGTGGCAGAGCAGAAAGGCAAAGTCTGATATCTCAGCTGCCCTCCCCACGTACCTCCTCCAACAGCTCCAGACAAAGTCACCTCTGCTGCCTCCCCTGCCCTGTGCCAGCACAGCCCTTACACCACACACCCCACACTCAGAGCAACTGGGGCAGCTGGAGTTCTATCACTATTCCACTTGAATCCTGAAACGCCTCGGGGATGCCACCAAGCAAAGACACAAATCCATCACACTGTGGCAGGTGTGGGTGCTGCAGTCAGCAGGTGGCACCACGGACCCACCTGCAGCACCCAGGCTGGGGCCTTCCCAGCTTCCCAAACTCCACTTTGTGGAAGCTCAACCTGCATCAACCAGTGAAACGGGTTTGCAGTCACTGCTGAGAAATCATGAGCTAGAACCTTCTGAAGAACTGAATCAGGCTGGAAATATTTCAAGTAAATCAGCTAAAAATAGCAAGTAAGAGAGAGGGGAGCACTTCTTTCCACAGTTCTTTCCCTTTCAAAGACCTCTTGCAAAACATTAATGAACTTCTACCATTTCCCCAGCCTCCAGAAGGCTCGAAAACACTAAGGGAGCATCAGCAGCAACAGCCTCTCTGATCTGTCTGCTTCCTATAACCAATTTAAAGGACATTTTTCTTCAGCTTCATTTGATTATAGCTAGTTTAGACACCACTTTGAACAACACAGAAGACTTCTTCATACAGAAATTAAAGTCTCTTTACAGCCCTAACTTGCAAGGAAATTATATAATGAATTTACATCTACTGTTCTATTTTTGTGTCCTTTTATACAGGTCACTGTCATAAATCAGTCTTGATCTTCTAATAAAGACATGCTAATCTCCTTCACTTGTCAACAAGCCTTGAAACATCTGACCACAAAGTCTTTTTAAAATTTAATTTATGAAAGAAGAATAGTTCAATTTACAGTTTTATGCAAGAAAAAAGTCACTGGAGGAACCAAAGCTTGCCAGTTATGACTGGAGAAGAAGGTGACTAAACAAAAAATTCAGTGTAAGGTAACATTTTGAATGGTTACCACATTTAGTAAAGTGGATTCCACAACCAGAGCCAAGAGATAACAAATGAAGTAATCGGAAGCAAATTCAAAACAAACAGAAGGAGATCAGCCATGCAGTGTGGTGAGGTGGCTGTGGGATACAGAGCATCCATAGTGTCTTTCCTATGGCAAAAGCCTACGTGGGTGCCATCAGCTATAAATGCTTGGAACAGAAATGCATGAAATTTCTCATCTCTGGTTTAGGAATTCCCTAAGCTGCAAATCTTTGGAGATAGGATTGGATCATGAAGAAATATCCCTGTACATACATACATTCCCCCATAGAACCATGGAATCATTTAGGCTGGAAAAGACCCGTAATGAGCACTCAACATGGAGCCTTGGGCACGAGTAGGGGTGGGGGCAGCAGTATCCTGCACTTGGGGAAATTGCAGAGTGCAGGGGAAGAACCACAACTCCCTGTGTGACCAAGGTGCTTCTCCTGTCCAGGGACACTCAGACCCACACAGCAGCCCCAGGGCTTTAGGCTTGGCATGTTAGAGGGAGAAGTGGAGTGGATGGACCTTCAGTAACAGCCATACTGGGTCACAAAAAGTGAAATGAGCAAGAGATACATGGCACAGACCTCACAGGCTCTGGAGTGCAGGAACGAGGGGCGAGGGAACAGGCAGATGACTGGATGGCAAGTTATTTTCTATGTTTAGAGCTGCAGCCAGTTACCTTTTAAACTCATCATGATAAAATTCAGATTTGCACGTCACCATCTCACTGGCTTGGCTGTCGTCACGACTCCTGACCCCACCAAATACATAAAGCTCGGAGGCAACTCCACAGGCCACTGCCCCAAATCTGAAAATCCAAATGAGGAAAAAATATTAATGCAAGTATCAAAACCCTTTTGCATACCCTTCTGAACTTTCTTTGCCTTTTATTCATTTATTTATACACACAGATGCCTTAAATATTCAACAAGACGAGATGAGTCGTGGATATGAACTGTAAGCACCTAAAGAAAGAAAAAACCAGTAAAAATACTTATCTCTAAAAAATATTTTGAAGCTCCAATTGTAATATAATTTCTAGTTTTCATTTTGCATCAGGAAACTATTGCTTGTAACATCAGGTCTGTATTTCTACAAAATTTGTATTTGTTGCTTGGATGCTTATCTTTACTCAGCCACATGTTAACTACAGGCCACCATGACTCAGAAAGACCTGGTGAGATTCATAGGCCATCTTCACAGATCCAACAGAAAAAGGACACTTTCCTCTCATCAGAGGGTTGGAAAAGCAATCTAGTTCCCCCCTTCCATTTTCCCTCACCTCCTCTCTTTGAGAGGACAGATTGCTGTCCACTGCTGAGTCCTGGGGTCGTAACACTCCACAGATTCAAAGAGTTTTCCATAGGAGCCTCCACCCATTGCATAGATTTTCTTCTTCATAGCTGCATAGCAGCCAATCTTATGGAAAAAAAGAAAAATATATCTAAAATGACACAGAAATGCACAGCATTGAGAGCTCAAAGCTGTCTATACACACCCGCAGAGGCATTTGGGTTGCCTGTACTACAGGTCAAACAATGCCAGGCATAAAAATGTTTAGCCACAGTTTTGTTTTAGTGTATAAATAGAGAAGCTGCTCACTCTCATTTAATTTTGAGACTATTTACTACAGCTTCTACTTGAAGCAAAAGGTTAAAGTATATATTTTTATATATATATATACATACATATATGTGCATTGACTGTTTAACAAGAAGTAACACAACAATATAGGATGTGGTTTTTACCTTTCTAACCATGGTCAAGTCTGGCTGCTTGGTCCAGGTCCGGTTATAAATATCATAGCTCTCCATAGAGATCAGCTCCCTTTCACCATCCTCACCTCCCAGAATATACAGAATCCCATCAATCTCTACCACACCAAAATTATGTCGTGCCTAAGGGATATCAATAAAGTCAGCAGTGAAAAACATAACTGCCATTGTGAATAAATGAATACAATCTTATTTTTCAAAATATCTGTCTGCAAAGTGCTATTGGTATTATGCCTGGCTTTTGTTTTGTTTTGTTTTTTTTTTAATGGTGAAGTCCTAAACACCAGCACAAGATTATTAATTTAATCAACTAAACAAAACAAAGGGTACTAAAAGGAGGGGAAAAAAAAAAAAAAAAAAAAAAAAAAAAAAAAAAAAAAAAAAAAAAAAAAAAAGCAGCAGAGCAGCAGAAGCCAAAGAGACCACACAGAAATCTAAGAACAGAGCTTGGCCATATTTCAGTTCCCATAGTGGTGGTCTCCACAGTGAAGCTATTGCTTTCAGGTCTCTATAGCAGCAAAGCCTGGACCCATTCTCTGTGCAAAGGCAGCTCTCCTGTTTTGTATGTATGAGCCCAGCTACCCCTCAATCTCACAGCAAACATATCACAAGCAGGAAACATAATGCATCATAACTAAAATTGAAGCCAAACCGATATGCCTTTGTCAACCAGAGATTGCAAAGAGGAAAATCCTGTGGTTAAACAACTTCTTAATAAACACCCTGTGCTGATTTACAAAGATAAAAACACAGGTGTATTAAGGATATATGTTTACAAATAACAAACTGTTACTTTTTGATGGAATGTAATTATGAAGAAGGAAGCATTAACTCAAACCAAACCTAAATATGTCTGTGCAAGCCAAGTTCTGTATGTTGGCCAGTCCTCTGTCCATCTTTTCTGCACAGTCCGATCTCTTTGTCCATCTCAGAGGTCTCTTGTTTTAGAAGGCCAGTATACGCAGAACATTAAGTATACTATAGGACTGATTCATTATGAAATTCCTGAAATTTTGTAGTTCATCTTACAGTTAGCTCTTCACCAATTGTTTAGTTTTTCCAGATCCAGCAGTCAGCATCAGACCACAAGAACAACAGGATATAAACAGAAGTCAGTCTGTAGCATGATTTTGAATGTGTAAGATGCAAGCGACTGGAGATTCAGAATAAAATTTTGCAGAAGAAAAGGAACATTTTGCCAAAGTAAAAACTTAAATCCCAACAGTTAGATAGAGATCTTGCCTCATGCATTGGTGGTAAGGAACTCCATGAATTGGTGTCTGGATCATATTTCTCTCCAGAGCTTAGCGTTCCCTTGTTTTCATCCTGACCACCAAGCACAAATAAAAATCCTTCTGTAAAACAAAATGTAAAATGATCTTAAGAACAGGACTCTCAAGAAGAGGATTCACACCTGCACACTCAGCAAAACAATGTGACTGGTGAGCTGTATTCTGGAATTCACCAAGAGATTCAGATCAGTCACTTCTCTGGACTGGAGAAGGTAAAGCACATACTTACATCTGACTCAAGTTATCCCTGCAGATACCCTTCAACATATTCAGTGATGCAGCAACTAGAATTTACTTAAAACATGAAATACTCCTGGAGAGACAGATGTAGCAGATTCCCACAAGATGTTGCAGGAATAGTGATTTTAAGACACTCAGATGACAGGGATTTTCACAGAATCAAGTACAGTTTTGGGCAGACAAAGGGGAAGCATGAAATAACCCCAGTGCCGTCAGTCTTGAAGAAAATATATTATTATGAGCTGTATCTCAGATTTTGAGGCACTGGCAAGTTTTCATAACATTGACTTTACAAAGACAAAGTTCCCCTTTACCTGCTGACAATACTCCATGATTGATCCTTGGAATACTCATAGGAGCAAGTTCAATCCAGAGCTGTCTATTGGGATCATAAAGAGGACACATACACCGCATCACTGAGGTTGGTTTCCGTGATCTGAACACAGGGTGGGGAGGGAACAAACAAAAACAGAAAGACAAAGACAGAGTTTTACAAGTTCACTGTTAACACCTCGTATTCAAAGCTTGCTCATTCTTGCTTTCATGTATATTCTTCACGGGGCATTCCCCCGGTAAGGAGACGGCCCCCAAACCACACACATACATTGAGTTTGTACAGACTTTGAGACATAAAAGCTGATTCACTTCATTCCTACTGTATCTGCCTGTAACCTTGTTTATGAACTCTGAACAAGCTAAGAAGAACTGATAGAGAGTATTAGTAATGTCTGAGTAAAGTGATTCACAAACTGACATGCAAAATGTTATCTGAGTGGTTTACTACACTTCTATTAAGAACTGACATCTACATGCTAAATTTATTTAAACAGGAGAGAACCCTCCCATCTGCTGCAGGGGGTACTCAAGAAAAGAAAGGGATTATTGTTTAGAACAGGAATTTTCCCCTTATCTCAGATGCACCAATAATAACTTCTTTTTTGGAACCACAGTTATTATAAACAGAACAGTTTAAAGCACACATTCATTGCTTCTAGGTTTTGTTACAGATGCCTTTCAGATCATCAGAAAGGTGTTTCTCCAATGTTCTGTGTTTAAGTCTATTCAGTTTAAAAAAAAACAACGAACAGTTACTGAACAAACAACCCTACTCTAAGTTAATTATGCGTTGAATGTCAGAAACAAAATAACTGTTTTTTGCTGAATCATTCCCAAAGGTATTTTAGGTGTGTCTGACCAACCTAAAACAAACTCAAATGACAGAGTGATAAGCAATAGGTGCACATACTCTGTTCACACTGTGTTTTCAGACTGCCATGAGTGCTGGCCCTGGGACCAGTGATGCCACTGCACACTTACACTCGCTCTTCCCCCCCAACAGTCACGATGCACTCGGAGTAGCCCCGGGGCTTGAAGGAGGCCAGCATGGCCTCTCCCTGCTGCGGGGGTGTCAGGGGGATGTTGTTGCACTCCTTGACGATCTCGCGGACCAGCGGCTCGCTCATCATCTGCTCGCGCAGATACGCCGCATCCAGGCCCGACACCCACACTGCCGACATGACATCCTTCATGTGGACCTGGGGGAGGCAGCAGTGACACAAAATCACCCTCAGCACTGAAGCACTCGGACATGCAGATGCTTCTGTGTGTAGCAAATACTTGAGAGTTTTGGTACTGGCAAGTAATGAACTATACAACACAGTGTTAGTAAGAGAATGCATCAAGTCCTCCAAGTTTCCCTGTAAACGTGCTACTTGCTTTCTCACCACATAAACCAGAATGTATAATCAAATGTCAAAATGGTGCTTTTTTTCTTAATGCCCATTAAATAATAAAGTCAGCAGATGATATATATCATCAACACAGCTTTCACTCTTTTACCACAATCCCATAGTCTGCATTTCAGGCAAAACTCAATGAATTCTGTAAGTGAAAGATTAGTCCTGAAAGCAACAGATCTATTTCAAGTTCCCACTGATTAGAATAAACACTGCGATCTGCACCACGTTCAAAATACAAACATTCAGATGTCCTGACCTTTCTGGATTCTGAATCATGAGAAATCCACCTTATCACCGCTTCAAAGACGTATCTTTCGTTTCCAACATTGAGCTTTTCCATCGACAGCACTTCTTTCAGTTTTTGAGGAGTCAGTTCCAAGAATTCCTCTGTGCTGCTGACATCTCGAAAGTGAGTTTCCAGATACTCTGAGGCAAGGTAGTGAACATGATGCAAACAATAGTGCAGTGCAAAGTCCCGAATACCAATACAGTTCTCAGCAGCTATGCAACCTTCTAAAAACTCACAGCAGAGAGTTTTTAAGTCTGTAAGCAGCAGGAGATCAGCTGCCTGTACCACATCTTGGATAGTTTCTTCATTTAGCCTGATCTGCAAGAATTAATTTAGAAGTTATAGCTACTATCACTCATTTGTTCCATGACATGCCCGCACTCATTACACTCATTCTCAGTGGCTGAAAAATGGACTATTACTGCCCATGTAAAAATTAGGAGAAACTGATATGACTGCTAACCATTTATTAATTAACACAGGGATGGAAAGGCATTTGCTTGACAGAAGGTGAGGAGCAGAAATTTTGCTGCTGAAGTAACCAACCATAAAATTGCTCATCTCATCCAGGAACCTAAAATGAGTTTTGCTGTAATAAATAAATAATTTTTTAAAACACACATGCAGGAATGAATTTCAAGCCATATCTGCCTTTTCTTTTTCTGCTGAAAGTTAAACTTGTTCAGCAATCTCAATCTGGTTCCAAATAAACCGGACACACCAACTTTAATTCCTGCTAAGGCTCCTAGCAGGCAGATCTGACAAGAGGCCAGAGAGGTGGGCACAAGGGGCAGGGAGGGAGAGTGCCTGGTGTACTGTAAGGCTCAGTGATGGGGTCTCCATCTCTGTGGCTACCAAACCAGTCCTCTGTCACAGCTGACAAACACTGCCTACTTTAAAGCAGGTTACTGAAGGCAGCCACCAATTTTAATACAAGTATTTGACATTGAGTCTAAATTTTAAAGTCCTCCCCTGCTGCGCAAGAAGAGCAGAGACAACTCCTGCAGAGCTTACTGCCTCTACTTCACATTCACAGCCCCACTCTGCAGAAGTTTTATCACAAAGCTTTAAACACCTTTCAGGATAGCATTGTTAAAACCCAAGTTATTTTGCCAAATAGTCCAATTGAGATTTATGGGTTTTTTTAATACCATACCTGCCCACTGAAGATGTAATCTAGTATCTCTTTCATGATATCAACAGATATCCCTTCGAGTTCAATCTTGTATGTTGAGCCATCATCCTTTGGAGGATTGTAATTCAATTTTGTTCTAAGAGAAGAGAAAATAAAGTGATGAAAGTTCAAAATCTGGGCATTGCTTGCTCTGTTTCTGAAGAAATAAACACTAGCTATGGATCATTGAGCTACAACAGAGATTTTAAAACCTTCCAATGTGATGGGAAAACTGTCTCTTGAATTAGTAGGTATGGCCTCTGATACTGCTCATCACATTTCCAAAGTGAACAAATATGTCAGCCTTGCAAACTACCCAGGCCATCAAAGAGCCAAAGTATTTTTTATCCCAGCTCATTCATCACAAGCATTCAAAAACTTCACTCAGCCCTTCCAACAGAACAGCAGCTCTGCTGACAGATGAAATACAAGAATTTGCTTTGATGAAGGTGGAAAAAAACCCAAAGCAAATCAAAACCAAAATTTTTTTTTACCAAGAAAGAAATAATTAGAGTTAAGCAGATCAGAATATTCACTGGCAGCACAAACATTTGGATTGCATTACCATTTTGCATAGCTTGTGACATTATCAGCCTAGTGCTATGCCTGGCTGTAACCAAGCCATGCACTTACAGTTGCAGGAAACAGCCCATGTGCTGCTCAGACAAGCTTTAAATTCTCATCTACATCAGTGGACACTTCAGTTATGAGCAATTTCTTTAAACATATCAGGAGCACTGTGATGTGCCTGTGAATAGAATGATAGGGGCTAGGGGAAAAGGTGAGGAAATAAGAGCACAGCAGACACTTTGCTTTCCACAGTGTTTGCTGTCAGTGCAAACACTTCCTCCAGGAACAACTGTGCTGCTCAAGTTGAACACAACTTTAAGTGTTCAAAAGGGAGCAGCACCCATCAGTCTGGTGCAAATGGTCATGAGAGCTAATAAAAGATAATTTTAAACATATTTTCCCACATTTTGGTCAATGAAGAATACATTACATAAAGGCAGGAAAGTTTATTTTACTACCTCTCTGTATATATAGTGACCTACATCTATACCACAGTGCACTAAAATAAAAGCTTTTAAAACTTTTAAACATTCATTTGAATATATCCTCAGATAGAATCAGTTTCTTAATGTGAAAAGCTGTGGCTTTGCTAAGCTGAAAGTGTCCAGTCTGTCACAGCTTCCTGCTATCCACACTCATGCTAAGCAAATACATAAATAGGTCTTAGCTAAGGGCAGATTCTGCCTCACTTACTCATATCGGAATAAATTAGTTTCTCACAAAATAAGCTGTAACTCACATCAAATAAAACCTTAGCCTGTAAGGAGCTATTTTTAAGTGTGAATAAGGGCAGTAATTTTAGTCCTTTAGTTCATCATACTTGTGGTCTTGTCTTCACATCCCTTTTCTACTCTGCAGAACACCCAGACACAGCAGTGCTCAGGTGCCCATGTACCACTGCACCAGGGCTGCAGCTGCTTCACCCTCTCTGTACAGCACCTGGCACGAGTTACAATACAAATAACAACAACAGTGTGGCATGGATTAGGAAATTGTTTATTTCCTAACACTTGGAAGTAGATTAGGAAAATTATGTGACTCCCATTAAGGCGCATGCTGCAATAGCAGGCACTGATTTACAGCTTGACAGCTGAAAACTCCTAACCCAAATGTACATTTCCAGCAGAATGTACAATGTGTACCTCAACTCCAGCCATCCTTGCCCATGTGCAACGTGCATTTTTCATGTCTACAAGCTCCAAACGAGCCACAGAGCATACACACACAGGGCAACGTGCCTTTTCAATTCTAACAGAGCAAAGGCTTCTTTACACGTATTTCCAAATCTATCCAAAACTATCTCCATGTACGCTCGATTTCCTGGTTTCTTGGTTTGTAACAAAAGGTGCTTCTTATTTTCTGGGATGAAACTGTTTTCTTTTAACTTAACATAAAATGTATCAAGGATCACAGTGTCTGGCTTCCTTCAGCAGAAAAGACAGTCAATTGTGTGATCCCTGGGGTAGCTGTTATGATCAAATACACAGCAGTATCTACACAGAACGTGGGGAGTCCAACACATTGTGGGGCTTAAAACAGGTCCAAGGCAGATAATAAGCGTGTTGATGCCAGCACTAATGGGGAGATTAGGGAAAGGACTTGTGCCATTTATCATTAACTTTCATCTTAGCATCACCTGTACACACCCAAGCTAAATCACCTTATTGCGTGGACTTTACATTGACGCCTCTTGGTAACAAGAAAGTGTTGTTCAGAGTTTTTGGGTCTTATCAGGCTACATGTTCTAATTACTGTGTACTTTTTCAGGCATCAACAGTTGGTACTCTGAAAAGAAATGACCTAGCCCCTGATGCAAGGCTGAAACACAAAGTCAAAGCAGAAAAATAACCTTGAGAACAAATCAAATGATTTCAAAATTATAGACACTTGTATGTAGGCAAACATTCACCTTATGCAAATGATTCTCAGTTCAGATTAAGTTTTGTTCTTATCATCTGTCATGGGAAGCAATAGTGATCCATCTGCCACATGATTTTAATTTGTTGGTTAATAAAATACAAGGTTATTTATTTCAGTACAAGTACTTCTGAGCTATGCCAAGAGAGCCATTCCCAAAGGCAGCTGGAGGCACTCCTTGTCACTCACGTCAAAAGTGCAGGACAGCTACTGGCTGTTGGGAGGATAGGAGGAAAAATATGATGCAAGGACATCTTATAACCGGGTTTGGGGCTGGAAAAGTTTAAAAAAAAAAATTGTGAGTCTAAATGGAACAAAAGCTGAAGGAGGAGAGAAAAGTACGAGGTGTGGAAGTGGAGGGCATTGAGCCATGTCTCCTCTTGCATCACCCAGTACCAGCTGTGACCTGCACCCACACCTCGCCAGCAAACTGAGGCCTGGGCATCCCTGTCATTACACACAGAGACAGAATGAGAAAGTTTCCAAACACGTTTGTTCCCAGTTCAGAAAGACAATGGGCATCACATGGAGAAATACTTAACCCTTGCCCTCTATCAAACATCACTTTAGAAAATAAGTTACCAGCTATGCTTAAGCAGAGGCTTTCCAATCTATCAGCATCGTAGAAGAAGGATGCCTTCCTTCTGCCACGCTCCTCCTCAGGGTGATTTATTCAGCCTGTGATTTGTGTGGCTCAGAGCTGGAAGCAGCAACCAGCAACCCAAGGTGCAGAGATGTGCCAGCTGCAGCACAGCTGCTTCTAAAACAGGCATGTGACAGCTTCCTACTGTGGACAACATTTCTAATTACTTTAAAAACACTCCAAGTTGCCAAACCACAGCAGAAAAGGCTGCCTCAGTCTTCCTTAATTCAGATGGAAGACCAGAACGTCAAGATCTAGAAGGAAATAACCCTCCCAGCCAACCAAAACCCCCATGAGCTGGGAGCAGAGCACAGCCGAGACAGAGCTGGAAGAAACAAAACAAGGCAACTTCTTCATCCTGTTTTCTCACGTAATTTAATTTTGAGCAACTTGACTCCATACACATTTTAAAACAATATTTTCCGTTTTTTAATTAAGATCAACATTGTAAGTTGAAATGGCTTCCAGTAATATAAATTGTTCCATAAATCCTCAACATCCACCCCAACATCTTGTGCCTTGTTAGGAGGAAAACTGCTGGCACACACAACACCTTGAGCCAGTGGCATAAGAACAAATGGGTTGATGTTGTGTTTTGATGTTGTCTGTGCGACAAATTTAGAATCTGCTGTTCCACATCACTTAAGGAATACAATCCTAATGAGTCATCTCAAATGCTCTTCATAAGGCAGAATGAGGATAAAAATTCCAGTACCTTGTCTGTATATGTAAGCAGTATAAGCAAGGTGAATCCTCAAAATGAAAACAGGGGCTCAAGAACTGATATTGATACTGCAAGGAATGACAATTTACATCAAATGACATAAAACAGATTCAAATAATTTTAAAAAATCCCTGAGCAAAAAGAAAACCAACAGGTAAATTAAGACTGTCCACAGTTTTTGTTAAAATTAAGATGGATCTTCCAAATATTGTCATTTTAAAAGAGCAAAACAAATCAAGACACAACCCAACTTCCAACCTTACAGTCAATCCCCATGAAAGCACTGTTGTGGGACAGTTAAGATTTATAAGAAGCAGATTGAAAAAAAAATCCATGTGTCAAAAACTTGGTTTTCTTACATTTTACAATTTAAAGTTTACAGGAGGGAAATAACCACTTTTAAAAACTCAACTAGACAAAACAACAAACAAAATGAAAATTCAAATTAAGAACTTGACCACCACCAACACCACTTGCTTTCCTGAGTCAAAATTTTGTGGGAATATTTTCATCTTTGAGGTCTCTGCCTTATTTGTAAACTATTAAGAAAAGAGAACTGATGTGTTTTTACAACGGTCACATAAGTTATAAAGAGAACAGGAGCACAACTCTTGGAAAGCTTTAATCCTTAGAGTGCTGGTGGTACCCAAACAAGTAAAGAAAACACCTGTCTGCAAAGACTGTGCCTACAAGAATGCTCCAGACCACATTCACCACAAACAGGTTGTTGATATTTACAGTGAACAGCCATCAAAAAATCTGGGAAACAAGAGACAGATGCTTTGGGTTTGATGCTCTGCAACACACAATTTTTACCTGCTCTCACGTCACCGCGGTGCAAACGCAGTTCGCTGACCTACTTACACTGCAGGGTGTCAGGAACCAGACTGCAGGAGACAAGAGGGAGACACTTGTCTTTTGGAAAGGAGCTGTCTTCCCAAATTAACCATAAGGGCTGGTCTACACCTGCTTTGCCAGTATTGCCACACTAGCAAACTTTAATACTCAAGTAGTAAAGTCATCCTTCCAAACCAAAGGGCAATAAAATTGGGGTTTGATGATATATCCTTTACCTGCACCAGTGTTTTGGCCTTCTCCAGAGAGCATCAGCATTTTAAAATGAAGTTGGACCTCCAACAAATGTTTCCAGCAAAGACATGCACCAAACCTAAAACACGCTCACAAGGATGACTCAGTCCCAAAAATGGCAAGTGAGTACTTGGAGATTTTACACCACTAAGGAGAAAACAAAAAAATCTGCTTTTGATGCAAACATAAGGTCAATTTAGTCTCCTGGTCTGAGTTTCCTTATGTAGATTTGAGTGCTTTCCAAGCTTTCCATGGTGAATCTAATTAAGTCCTACTTAGGACTGACCATTTTAATGGTGAAGTTTTTCATTTGTCTGCCTTTATCCCTGCAACATTTTCTCCCATAAAGGCTGGTCTTTCTACGTGCAAAAAAACCCCTTAATAATCACATTATTAAACAGGTCAGACATAAAAACATGATGCAGCAGTTCACTCCACCCACCGCCATCCTCCAAAAAGATATTTTACAACCAAATCAGAAGGTTTCCTTTGAGGTCGCACCCTGGCCTTTAGCACCACACATAAAAGCCAGTCTTCACCACACCCTGCAAAGGGTGCCAGCTCTCAGAGGATTTTGGCTATGCCTCTCCTTGTCTCCTTGTGTCTCTCTCCTTAAGATTATCTGTAACTCCAACTTCAGATCTCAAGGCAAAGAAGTCCATCTAACAGCTCAGCACAAAAACTTGCAGAAGTTGCTTTGCTTGCTTTAAGACAAACAAAAACTATGACATATAACTTTTTTCAACTATTGAAAAGTTTAAGTCAGGCAAAAATGTGGTTTCCCCCCCTTCCATAAGAAAGGGAACAAGACAATTCCCTCAGCAGCATCAGCACAGGGAACATGTACAGGGCTCGTGGGCTTTGCTCAATGAAGAGCTTGTTTACCATGAAAATCTGAAATTACCCTGATTACACTGAGCTCATCCAGAGCCAGATTGTAATCTAAATTGGAAATCTACCCTCAGCCAGAGTGTCTTGCCTAAACATGTGTGTTAGCCCTAAGTAGACAGAACACACACTCAATAAACTATGCCCAAGGATGGACCCTGAGAGTTCTCAGCAGCACCAAGGACCTGATGTTTCATTTCACTTTGGGTTTCTTTAGCCAGCATGGAAAACAACCAAGCAACTGCAGCAGCTGAGCTTGCAAACAAGTTGAACACAAGCAATGCAGACGAGCTGCTGGATACCTGTGGTTCGTGCACCTCGTGCATGGCATGAAGCACAGCTCAGGCTCATCTGTGATGGGGTGGAGTGGCCCTGGTTCAGCAGCTGCCTGTTCATCTGTCATGGACCTTCCTGTGATAGAAACACCTGCCACTGGATTTGGAAAGGTGGTACAGGTGGTTGGCTTTTTTTTTCTGCTTCACTTGACACTCGAGTCCTCTCACTGAACTGATGATTCCCAGCAGTGTTACACTTTTTAGGTAGCAGTTTGGAACTAGGACTTGCTCAGAAACACAAGGAAAGTTATTTTTGAAATAGAGTTATAGCCAAGAAATGAAGAGTGTCTTACTTGAAACGTTGTCGTGGTTCTAGCGCCACTGGCTTAGGAACTCATCCTTCAACTCCATTTCAACCTTCTACATATGTCTTCTTTCAAATTAACTCTGCTTTTAAACTTGTTTAAAAATGCTTTTTTAGAAGAAGCAAGTACAGTGCCATATCTGTGCTGCTAACTTTGCTGTTAATATATTTAAGAAATGCAATGCTGTGTAGCATGTGTCTAATAACCCAAATATTCCTGTAACTCACTAATATTATTATTTAAAAAACACCAATAGATCTGCTGGGAAAACTTGGATTAACCAGGTTTTTATACCTCACTTATCCTTACAGCACATGGGAGGAAAAAGCAACAGAGTCAAAGAAAGATTTTCGTAATTGCTGGTATCTAGGAAGTCAAATGGACAAAATTATAAGTTTGTGAGTAGTGTTGTGGAACAGCTGGAAGATGTTTGGAATCCAGCTGAGGGAAGCACTGGAATTCTGGTGCCCGGAGCTGGAAAACACAGATCTGCAAGACTTTCACAGAAAGCAATGACACAGCCAAGAGGAAAAAGGAACCAGGAACATGGATTTCATCAGCACAGGAGTCTCCAACACAGAGCATTCACCACGTCCATAAACAAGACCTGCACCAGGCAGCCCACATCATCCAGGGGATGTAGACCAACGTGCCTGAGGACATAAACCAGCCACTAACCACGTGGTATTAAGGACATACTTCCTTGACAGGGTCGAGGGATTTCAGAGCTGTGCACAAGCAGTGATTTGTTTTGGTTTTTTGGATGTATTAAGCCATGGCAAAGATAAAATATCAGAGGCAGAGACACTAGTGGAGACTCCCCTGTGCATAGGTAGCACTACACTGGTACTCAGCACCAGAACAGAGAGAAACCTCTGTACAATATTCAGAATAAGAGTCTGAACAGAGAGTGAAGAAACAAATCCTTTCAAACTATTAGTTACCGTTCATATTTGTCAGTCCACACCAGAGAGAAGTACCTTTAGTAAGTGCAGCCAAGGCCAACACAAACAAAACAGGTTCAAAGAATTAAAAAAAAAAATCACCGAAAAAACCAAAACACAAATAAAGAATTTCAGCCTCATCAGCTCCAGACACATCAGCAACTTCAGAGCAGCCCTGTTCCAGCCACAAAACACATTCTAAATCAAACAAAAAAGAAAAAACAAATTAATAAAAAATGTTCTTTTAATAATAAAAGTTTTGCCAAACAAGGCAATTAACACAAGTGTAAAGGCAATCTACAGGGTATAAATTACCCAGACATCCCAAGCAGCCCCATCCTGCCACACCTTCCATCCCAACTCGCCTCTTACGTCAGGCACGCAGATGAGCTGCGCGTCTCCAGATACAAAGAAAGGACAAGAAATTTCATCTCTAGTTCTCCTGGGTAAACAAGATGCTCTGATTCCCAGTTCTCCCTTTGCCTGACGTGTAGCAGCAGCGCAACTGTATTTTTTTTACTATTTTGGGCTGGGTAAGAGCCTTATGGCTTCTTCCCTTCAGGCAATCTCTAGGGGCTTGTTGGAGCAGGAATATAATTAACAACTCCTCATTCAAGGCTGGTATAGTGACTTCTAAATCCCTTTTTAAACCATAAACTTTTAACATACCTATATCACTGTTGCCCCTCACCTGCTTATCCAAACATAACATGGCACTTCTGAGTTATGCCAAGCAGAGAGCTTCTGGCCAAGGCAAGTATTTTGATTTATTGCCTCTCAAAGTTACAGAGACTTTACAACTCAGCTACCACTAAAAACATAATAGGTAGCATTTCAATTTATTTTTTTAAAAATCACAACGAAAACAAAACTATGCCTAATTTAAAAAACAGCTTATAAAGTCTGGAAGCAAATTCTGGCTTGATCTGTTCCCGACTTCCTACTGCCAGGGCAGCCTCCAAAGCTCCCAGGAGACTGCCAGAAACAAACTTCTAAAAAGAAACCTTGGAGACAACAATGGCTTTAGAACCGTCCTTGACAAAGCAGTTACCACAACACTACCCTGCACACCCAGTGAACAGGGAACAAGCCCTGGCACAAGCACAGCATGATTTGGGTAAACCAGAGCTTGGGAGCACAGGTTCCTGACAACCAAACAGCTCCCAGTTCCAGCTGCCATTTGTGTTCCTGACTTCAGTACTCATCCCAAATCGAAGAAAAGTTTTAAAACACTACAAAAAATCTCCATAAATGTAAAAAACCAAATAGGTACCAGGAAATAAGCAGCAGAAGCTACTGGCATGTGTTGGCTCCTACTTGACCTTGCTCTACAATATTCATTGTCCAACAGGTGTAACAAGAAGTGCCCAGTCACACCTCCAGGGTGCACCTCCAGGGACATCCCATCCCACCTCCCACACCAGCACTCACGGATGCTCCCAGCCACACTCGCACAGGGACAGTGTCCCAGCAGGCTCCCCTTGTGACAACTGCAAATGCTCCAAGTGCCAGCACACAGAGGAAAGGGCAGGAGTTCCGTGGTGGGGGGCACGTCCTGCCACATCTCCATGGAAATCTATTTCAGCATTGGCTGCGGCTGTGCAGGGTCTTACAAGGTCTGCAGTGTTTTAGGGATGTCAAAAGGTTGAACAGGACAGGTGAGAAGATGCAAATGCTGTCAGGTTATTTCTGACCATTTACAAGCAGTACAGCTACTTATAAGCACATAAAAATAAAGTGAACCTAACCTTACATTTGCATTTTTGTTTAGTTATATTATGCTTATCTGAGAAAAGATTTAAATATGATTACTGGTCCATTACTGAGTTTGAAAAGCCTTGGGGAACAGTATAGAACACATACAGCCATCTGTAATCTGCTCAAGCAGATGCGTGAAAACCAAAGACAAAACTTGCTGAGGTAACAAAAATGTCTTAATTCAATTTGTAATGCAGCAGCACAATCCCTGCATAACAACATTAAATTTGTCTAAGAATATGGGCTTAAATATCCTCTTTGTTCAGGTAGCTCCCACAAGCTCCCTGTGATCCAGGCAAGCAGGCAGTAAGTGAGCAAAATATAAAGAGTTGCAAGTTTCAGCTGGCCAGGAACGACTCATGCCAGGCAGTGACAGATCTGTTCGGATGGGAACATCTGCTGCTACTGCTGAGGATACCAGGAATGCTTGGACTCAATCTATCCTATAAAAGGTTGGTGGATCTATGCCACAACTCAGGCCAGACTTACCAGTGCAAGCATGGTCTGTTCTGGTAAAAGCCCTCTTACACCACCGTAAGTTACACCAGGCTCTCAAACTAAATAAATTAAACCAGGGCAATGGATCTACATTAAGGCAATTACCAGGATGAAGAGTGCTACAAAAAAAAAGTGCAGGTTTCTGGCTGATTTGTTACAGAAGAGAAAACCAAGAGCTAACCTGGCTCGAATAGAACGTCTCTGGGAGGCACAGCAATATCACCTTGAGCCAAACCACACTTTGTCCTGTGGCGTTTTCTTCCTGAGGAACCCTCCTTTTCTCAGGCTCAGGAACATACCACAAGATGTTAGAGATATGCAGGGAGACTTCTGTGCTTTGTAAATGGCAGGATTTGCTCCAGGGGCACACAGAGGGATTAGATAAACCTGTACATATAAGGGAATTCTGTAGGAATTCACACAACCACCTCAGACCTCACTACCCTGAGAGAGCTACAAACCACTTGGCATTAAGCGGTTGAGGCAAGACCTCAGGAACCAAACTACCACAAAAATTAAGTCTTACTGGTCCCATAGACTGAAAATTTGAAAATGAAACAGGCCTTTATTATTTTTCTGTACTTGCAGAAGCCACCCCATGGATCAGACAGGCAGGTGAGACCCATGACACCAATATAATTTCCATGCCTTCTGTGCCCCTTCATGTCTTTTGTCCTCTCCCCACTGAAGCTGCTATCTTTGAGCTGCATGGATAATCCAGTTGCCAAATAACTAGTGGGAAAACACATCACTATAATTTACAAGTGTCCTACTCATACCCAGTCAGCCAAACAGCTTCCATGCAAAACTAAAAAACAGGTAACGCTCCTCTCTCTGTGGCTGCACAAATCCTTCAGCACACACAGACTCTGCTCACACCCAACCACCCCCTCACAAAGTCCATGCCTACTTATTTTCCTACTCACACCCTAAACTAGGCATTCATGCAAACCCTACACTTTCTGAACTCGCCCACCAACTTGCCCACAGCCACAGCACATAATGACACAGCCAGACACTGAAAATACCACATCAACTCATACTTCCATTGCCTCACTTCAAGTTTCACGTAAGTTTATTTTTATTCCAAGTTTTACCTCTGAAATTACGTAATGGATTTTTCTGAGCTTTATATCGGAATTTTTCAAATGAGAGCAACCTGAATCAATTGGCATTTGGAGACTCCAACAGCCTGTGGCACCAGAGCTTTGGAATCAGCTGCCCTTAAAATACAGGGGCAGGAAATTCTTGTGTCTCCTGTACAGAGGCCTAAACTGATTTTCTTTGAAAAACCAACACTCAAAATAAATGGGACTTGCACAGACTAGGTACAAGGAGGAGATTAATTTCATATCCAAAAAGAGCCACTGAGACATTACCCTTGCCTGGAAACACAGTGCTCCAACATTGGCAACCTACCTCACCAATTCTACCCAATGTGAAGACCAGCTGACCTAAGAGAGAGATCCAAGAGTGATAAAAAGAAGAGAGACAGGCAGCAAATAAAAACTAGGCTCTGCAAAGGTAGGTAACAAAAATGTGTTTCCTAATGTGCCATAGAAGAACTAGGTATATGTATTTTTGGTTCTTTTACATCTTGAAAGCCTGAGGAGGAGACATGAGTAAGCTTTAAAAAAAAGAAAAAAAACAACAAAAAAACAACCCCCCACTTAATCATAGTTATATATTAATGCATGTAACCTACTTTCACACATAGTTAATGAGTTCCTTCATGAGATTTAAACCTGAACAATTTTGAGTTTAAAAAAACCACAACTCTAATGACTACAAGTTTTGTTGCTAATGTAGTTGTGTCTGGAGCTCTCATTCCTCACACACACTTAACCCATCTTTCCCCAGTACATTTTTCAGAGATTAACAAAATGCAATACATAAAGATGAAATTCTGTGAAAAAGGCACTTCTCCATAGGATAATTTACAGTACCTTTTACTTAAGCATTTTTTTCACAGTAAAAAATTGACATTTCCTGTAAATTCACCCTGCTGTAACAGTAGAACAGCAGTTTTTCCAAGGACATGACCTCTCACCACCTACAGCAACTCTTCTGAAACTTAATGTCAGGCATATGGTCATCTAAAATATGATGGCAAATGACCTAAAAATCATTCAGGCATATTGAAGAGTATGAATCAATGGCCCATTTCTATTTCACATCTTTGATTTCTTTGACCACAGTCTTCCAAACCTGCTTCTCAAGACAAGCAGTGACAAAAAATTGTTAGTAGTACATAGGCTCCACCATGTCTTTTTTGCCACTTCTTGGTGATCTTCCTTCTCTGTGTATTTTATTTCATTTTATACCTCAGCTCTGCTAGCTCAATCAGTGCAGACAACTGTTTCTTTAAGTCTGTGCACGATCATTGCCATTTAAAAGTTATTCACAGCCTCATATTCTATTTATTTTTAGCTTATTTTTGTACTTGAGAATGCTGAAGTTGTACTGCAATGGTCACCAAAACACCATATTGCCTAAAAGCAGATGCTATGACACTGCAGAAGGTTATGTTTTTTTCAGACTGTAGCATAAAGAATCCCCATCCTCACCTACCATAAATATGCAAATTTTATGACAACTTCACAGGAAGCAGCAGCTGGAAGAAATGTACAAACAGTACAGATTTATGATAATCTTGTGTTTAAATGGTGCTGAAGGTCTGCTCCTACTTTACACATGAAGACAAAACAAATGTCTTTATTACCTGCAAATGAGTGGACTTAAAAACCCTTTGAAATTAACCACTCGTACATTTTGTTTACGCACTCTGACATGCAGATAGGTACCATAACATCTCGTGGAGGGTATATTCTTTTCACCTGATGTCACTGGACTTGTCAGCACTGAGTGTGATGGGGTTCAAACTGGTGTCAGCAGGACTTTCCACGACCTGGGTTTCCCTGCACACACAGCCCAGGAGCAGCTGTTTGCCAGTCAGAAACCATGACTGTGCTAATGCAGCTCATCCTCCCCAGCACTCGCTGTCAAGTGGCACAGTTCTGACTGCACATGCTGGTGACACCCCTGCCAAGAGCTGCCAGTGATCCTGGCACGGTCAGGCTTTGTCCCTCTGGCAATTTCCAAGTGATGTTCTTAGATGTTGTGGTGGCACAAGCAATGGGGAGACAAACCTGTATTTTTATTTTTAATTTAGAAGCCGATGTACTTCAGAACCCATGACCACCACCTGGAGCCCTGTCTTGCTAAAAGACACTAAGGAAGAAAAAAATGATGCTGAAGTGCTGACTCGGTGCGGCCGAGGGACACACAAAGCCCAGCACCTCACAATGCCCCTGGGACGCTGCCCCTCGGCCGGACACCTCCCTCACGATCCTCACAGTTCATTCTTTAGGGGTTACTTGGTCACACCAGGCCCTTGGCAACAATAAAGTTGTTGGGGGGATTTTTCCCATGGTGACACAGGCTCTCAGAGCTGGGAAAAGCAGCGGTGTGATGCGGAGAACACGACGGGTCCTGCGGAGGGGCCCGGCGGCACCGGCCGGAGGCAGGGAAGCAGGAAAGCAGGGAAGCAGGGAAGGAGGTGGCCCAGCCGCTGCTCCCACAGAATCACAGAATAGCTGGGGTTGGAAGGGACCTCTGGGGATCATCCAGTCCAGCCCTTCTGCCAAGGCAGGGTCACCTGGAGCAGGTGACACAGGAACGCGTCCAGTTTGGCTTTGAATGTCCGGAGCGGGAGATTCCACACCCTCCCTGGGCGCTCGGGCCAGCTCCGGTCCGAGGCGCACCCGGGGTCCGCAGACCCGCCCCGCCGGCCTTCCCTGATTCCTTCATTCTCACACGCCGCGGATCCCGCTCCTTACATAACCCCGGCCCCCTCCCCGAAGCGCGGCCCCTCCGAGCGGCCGGCCGGGGGCTGCGGGCCCGGCCGTACCTGATGTAGGGGCTGGCGGCCGCCAGGATGTTCTTCTGCACCGGGATCTCCTCGCCCTCCAGCACCAGGTGCGCGTCGCAGAACCGCGTCTCTTCCCGGAACGAGCTGAGCGCCCGCAGCAGCCGCGCCGGGTGCTGCGGGTCCGACACGGCGCTCGGGCCCGACATGGTGCTGCTGCTGCCGCCGCCGAGCCGGGCCGGGCCGGGCCGGCTCAGTCCCTGCCCTCACACCATGGCTGAGCGCCCGCCCGCCGCTGACATCATCTGCCGGCATCATCTCCCCGCGCCGCCCCGCGGGGGCGGCCCGGCCCGGCGGCCCTCGGGCACCGCGGCCTCTCCGCGGGCGGGGCGGGGACGGGACGGCCCGCGGCAATCTCGGCTTTGTCTCCTCACGGCTTTGGAACGGCCCTAAAGAGAAGGGAACGCAGCTGGGGAAGGGGCTGGAGCACCAGGAGCGGCTGAGGGAGCTGGGGGGCTCAGCCTGGAGGAAAGGAGGCTCAGGGGGGTTCTTCTCGCTCGCCACAACTCCCTGGCAGGAGGATGGAGCCGCGGGGGGGTCAGACTCGTCCGGGCAACGAGAGACAGGACAAGAGGAAAGCTGCGCCCTAAGCTGCGCCAGGGAAGGTTTAGGTTGGACATCAGGAGAAATTTTTTCACAAAAAGGGCTTACGCATCGGAAGGGGCTGCCCAGGGAGGTGGTGAAATCTCCGTCCGTGGAAGTGTTTAAGGAAAAGCCTGAAAGTGGCACTCGGTGCCGTGGTCTGGGTTACACGGTGGTGTTTGGTCATAGGTTGGACTCGATGATCTCAGAGGTCTTTTCCAATTTAATTGATTCTGTGATCCTGTAAAACTGGCCTTTTATTTATTTATTTGCTCCCTTACTTGAGCTGGAGGTGAGTGTTACTGGTGTATGTGCAAGGAAAAGTAAGAGAACGAGAATTAAGTACAGCAAGACTCATTGTGGCAGTGCCCCTTTCCACAGCTGCCCGCTGGAAATGTGGCTTTTTCCAGTAAAAAAGATCTTTAGGGCCGTTCACATGGTAAATTTTTATCATCGTGCTTAATTGCACATTAAGAGATTACTTCATTCCATCTGCTTTCTTAACAGCATCCAACATTTAAGCAGTGAAACTATTTGCACAGAGTGAAAGTGTTTCACAAACTGTGATCTGCTCTAAAACAGACACCCAGCCGGTGCTGCCAGGAGGGACCAGCGCAGCAGCTCGCTGTGTTCCCTGTGCTGACAGGCGCAGCAGCACGGGGATCTCCCAGCCTGTGGAACACCCAAGTGGATGTCGCGCTGCCCATTCCCTCATTGGGAAAATAACGTTTGCAGACGGCCTGATCTAGTAAAGCTGTGGTGGGTCACGTGCCTTTATTACTTGCATTTCAGTGAAATGTAACAAAGGTCTATCGTTCATTCAGTTTGATGGTGTCTCCAAATCATTTTACCACTTGGAAAATGAATTAAGGTATCTGAAAGTGACCCTGTAGGAAAGAGAAAATGCCTTCACAAAGGGAGCCTTGTTCTTTCCGAGCTGGACACAATGCTGGTTTGTTCTGTAGATAGATTGCAGCTGGGACATCCTCACACATCACCCAGCAGTCCAAACCCTGCACCCAGAGCCTGGGTGAAGACTGTGCTCAGCCCTGTTGGAGCCAGAGTTTACAGCTCAGCCCTTGCTGAAGTGCTCCCTGACGGGGAAGGGGTCACAGGGAGGAGCACCATGCTCCAGGTTTGTTGTGCAGCTCTGAACAAGAGTTTTTAGAAGCAGAGGATGTAGAACAGAAAGCCTAAACCCACAGTAATGTGCATGAAGGACCAGGAGCTTTGCAACACTTGTTGTTGTACATACCCATTTACAAATATTAGAAGGCCACTTTTTCTGGCTGGGGTATAATTATCCAGGATGTCAGGTGTAGGTTGAGGATCCAGAGGACACATTCCCAGCTCTCTTTGAGGATAATGAAGGCAGAGAGCACACTGCTCCTTGGCTGCAGGGGAAAGATGTATTTTGCTTGTCATTAATACTCAGGTAATTGCAGACCCAAGGGAGCAGTGGTTTAAATTCTTGCGAAAGCTGTCATTGAGTGGCCTGGTTAGTAGAAAAGAAAGACACCGGTGTGTTTCCCTGCCTCCCGCACAGATTGTTACAGGGGAAAACATTGTTGCATTTCTGGTTTTTAACTCGTCCTCGTAAACACTGTTTCTGCTTCCTCTTATTGCCTATGTGGGGCAATGGGACAAGGTGTAACAGATAATATCCACTTCCAGAGAACAAATTAATTGTTATACCTTGTTATTTGTTCCATTTAATGCAAGTGTTAACAAAAAAACCCCCAAACCAAAACAACAACAAACCAAACCACTCTATCAAGGTCCATTTGTAGCATCTCTGAGGTAATTAATTATATGGATGCATACCCGTGGCCTGATTGTCTCCCTCAACTATGTATTTTTCTTTTAATGGAGATTCTTATCTTTAGTATTTTTTATTTTCAGTCACTCAATCTAGATGTGTGTTAAGCCATTATAATAATTCTGTGAATTTTGCTGGGCTAATTTATGACAATGCAAAAGAAGAATCAAACCTTTTTGGCTCTTGAGATTTCATTCTTAGCAAAGGGTGTCAGAAGCAAACCAAATGCCACTCATTACCACGTGCCATGTTACCACATCAAAAAAAAAAACCCTACAAGCCTTGCAGCCACTTGGCAAAGCACATCTGCATTTCCCCTTGCTTCTGTCAGCCTAGAAATGATAGAGTGTGTTACCATATTCAGGGTAAATGTTTCATCAGATTGGTATTGCAACCACTAAAAACATTCTTGAACAAATTTGTGATTAGCTGTATGGTTTTATTCCTATTGTCTCTGCTGCAGGAGGATACTGGGATTAGCAAATGCAGTTTTACATCACTTTTTTCTCCTCAGGTTAAATACAAACTTAATGCTAATCAAATCCTGTGTAGTACTGACCAAGGGAATATGTCACATTTAATTAAAAAAATCATACACAAGACAAGTTCTTATCATTTATTTTCTGCATTATTTCTACATAACGTAAATAACATATTTATTTTCTTAGATTACAGGTTGTTTTTATGATGAGTGTATCCCCTATCCTGTCATCTCTACCAGTAAATGTTAGCTCCTCAGAAGTCAAGTAACTCCTGTATCCAAACCGATGATCATCCAAAAACAACCCTATGAGTACTACAGAAGAAATTCTGGAGACAAACTCTTAGAAGGAAATCTATAACAATGGTTAGACTTTTGATTCATTGCCACCTTTTAATTCTAGAAATATATTTGTGGACATTCGTTAAATTCAAACTTTTTCAGATGAAAAGAAAAAAACCTCAGAACTGATGCCAATATCATAAGTCAGTCTGCCCTTCCAGTACTGGTTCCATATTGCTTATAAAAATTGAATTCAATTTCTTCTTTAGAAGATAAAATTCTAATAAATACTAATGGTAATATGCTTTGAAAGCACTAAAAGTGACCATTTCTGCAGAGACACCTTACTGAAGTGTTTCTTTCCATTTTATGGAACATGTAAACCTTTGAATGCCCAAAACTGCATATTTTAACTAGATCTGACCACAGTGTTGGGTTTTTTTACATTAAAAATAGCCTGTATATTCTTTTTCCTAACAAAGTGCAAAAACTTGAGCAGAGAAGCAGAGATCTGGTTGTTGCAGAGCAGACAGCAACAGTGGGTGATGTTGGTTCAGTTCCTGCTCTGCCACAAACACTTAGGTAATCTCAAACAAGTCACCAAAGCCCAAATTCTCATGTGGTGGGGAGGCAGTGTATGACAACAATTTCATTCTGTTTCCTACCTGTAAAACACTGTGAGCAGCACAGACACTGAGAGAATGTGTGTGTCAAAGTGAGAGGTACCTCAGTTGTGTGGTGATACAGACAGAGCAGATGAACACCCAAAATGGATGGATGTGCACCTGGTTTACTTCATCAGTAAAGATGTCTCCAACAGCAAAGATATCTACAATGAGAAAATACAGTTTAAAGCAAAAAAGCTCTCACTTAAAGAAAACTCAATACCTCAAATCAGGAGTACCCTCAGGGGGTAAAAATGCCATTTCTGTACCACAACCAGTCACTCTGTACCTGGCACTCGAACTTTATGCTGAAGTGTGCTTTTTAATTTTGACTGTGAGTGAGAGTTGTGCACTTTTATTAGGAAGCATCTGGTAAAGGCAATGATAAACACATGTGAGAACGTGGATGCTCCTAAGCAGACATAAAGCAAGTGCTTACTTATGGCAATAACAGCTTCTAGCTTCAGTTACTGTGGGGTTCAGATGAGGCCTAAATTAGATCTTTCACTCTTTCCCTAAACTGTTTGTTGCATGTGTCTGAGTGCTGCTAGAAATACACTGCCCTCATTCACATACATACTGCTATTAACAGAGACTAGTAGCAGTATCAAATACTACAATTCTTCTTATCTTTTACACAATGCAATCATCTAATTACATGAAATGCCATGGCAGATATTCTGCCCAAGGAAAACTGATTTAAATACAAAGTGCTTAAGATTGAATGTCACTAAAGTATAATCGCTACATATAACTGTGTACTCTATCTCAATAAACTTACTTGGTTTTGTCAACATAAAAGCAAAAAATACACCATGAAATTATTAGAAAATATGGTTTTAGGCTCTGGATAAGAAAAATGTAGCACCTCAGCATAATACTTTGGTTATGGTAGAGTTTAAGAAATCAAGCACCAAGAGAATACATTGACATGGAGTATTGGTATCATAGTAGATAGTTTAACATGAGGTTTTCTGGCAGGAGACAACTTTCATTGTCAGCTGCAGTCTTGCAACAGCCTGTGGAAGTTACATGACCTGCAGACATGTGTGACTCATGCCACGTGTCACCCTATGAATACAGTACTTCATTTGCTCAGAAAGCTTTATTCTACTCAAATAAACATTTCTTGTTACCTTTGTCTCCTATTTCCTGCCCCACAAGCTGTATTCAACATCAGGACTTCATACTGATAATTCTTCTTTTGAAAAGTGATATACCAGTTGTGTATACAATAATTTGTTATAAATTTCTATGTCTTATAAGAGATTATATATAGATATTGAAGAGGTTATAAGAAGTCATTTCTTATAAGAGAAGGCTGTTCCTAAAGGATATTATCCCATATTCAGTAGAAGGTTATCTCAATCTATGCAATAAAACAAATAGATTTTACTTTTTCTCAGTCTCAGTTTTCACAACTTGCTCTGGTATAAACATTCCATGCAGGTCCATATGCATTTCCACATTTACTGTGGCTCGACCCAGCTCTGTGAATGTTTTAGCATCCAAGACAAGTAGGAAAGGTGCTTCCTTTGGATCACTCTTCACAACACAGGTCAGAACAACACCTGTGACATACAAATAAAGAATTAGAAACACATAAATGTTTCACCAAGCAGAAAAGATAATCCCGTCACACAGAGGAAGCATCAACCCAGCTTTCTCGACTAAGAACACTGAAACTTGTAAGATTTAATACAAAACTCATGTAACCTCAGCTTTCAGAATGTTTTCATTATTTTACCATCATCCTCTTCCTTTGCATCAGGCCTGGGAACAAAAACGGGCTCGGATGGCCAGCAGTGATCCTGTCCCCAGTGGAGCATTTCCTTTGTCTGGGTATTTAATTTTGCAATCTAAACAGTTGTGACAAGAAAACAAAAAGGTCAGTGACCCTGACAGTGCTTTTTTCCAAAGGTACAACATGAACAGACTGCTGGGGGGGGAACCAATGCTAAGAGCTAAGGCAGGTGTCATCACAAGAAAAAAACACCTGGAAAATGTTAAATTTTGGAGTCACATTTTGTGGCTACATAATCACACAATGTTCTTTTAGTTTCATTTCATTAGATTACAATTGCACCTTTCATTTATGGGTGTTTAGTAGTTCACAGATGCTAACAGATCCCAAGAGACCCTTCAATGAAAGTAATGCCCCTCACTATGGAGAGTCCAAGACACAGAATATTTAAGTGACTTGTTCCAATTCATTGAGATTCTGTAGTAAAGCAGGAAACAGGATTTAAACTTGCCATTTTCTCACCCTGTGAATTATTTTCCTTTTATTGCTGCTTCCATATTTCTCAAGGCCTTCTACTGTGCAGTAGGGTACATAGCCAGAAAAAATGGCTGTTCCTAGTGAGGTATAAAGACTGAACCAGGGGGGCAGACACTGGTGTTTACTGAAGGAACAGAGTGTGGATTTTCACCCCATTGAGTGGCCAAACCAATCTCCAGAGGGGATGGCTGGCATTTTCAGTTCAATTCCATTAAAGCCTTTTCTTTACCCATAGAGATACAGTTCTATTCTTTTCCATTTTGATCTTTAGCCAAAAAATACAAAAGTGAAACTATTCAAATTACTGGAGGAAGAATTTGAAAGAATTCTCTCTTCTAGCCAAGATGACAGCACTTTCACTGACAGACTTTACCTAAGGATTAGGTTGTTGTGCTTGCATTCATTAAACTGCAACTGATGTGAAAAAAGATCCTCCTACCAGCATTTTTTATTATATTTGAGTCAAGCAGAGATTATCTACACTGTAAATCACGAACTTGCAGGTTTGTTTGAGTTATTGTCAGATGTGCTGCAATAAATTTTCTTGCATCATGCAGAAATCCAGCTTTGTTTTGTAATCAGTTGTGGTAATTATATTCAAGAACCAAGTGACTCCATTTTGTGCTGCCTTGTAGTCACACAACAAGAATTGTAAAGTGTGATTTTGTCTGTATAATACTTGTACCTTTAAATATAAATACTTTTCCCTTTAATCTATTTGTACTCTAGGCTGTCTCCTGGCATCAAGCACATTTAAACAAAGCATTTTCTACCTCAAATAGAGAGCTAGCCAGCAAAATATAAAGCTTTCCCCAAAATTAGATATTGTTTTAATATTTAAAATGTCTAGGTAGCATTGCAGAATCTGATTTTTCTGTTAGGCTTCCTAAAGGGAAAAATTATTAAATATATTTATGCATCTAATACTTCTTTTTCTTACTCTCTCCTTTATAGTTCTTGGCACATCACAGAAGGTTCAGCCCAATTTAGCAGACAAGTGAGGGTCTCAGTAACTCTTCAAGAGACTTTGTAGGACTATAAAGCTGGAGGAAGAAGCCTGAGTTTATTAATACTTTATGAGGGAAATGGTAGAACATGAACTTATGAGAATTTAGGCATTTCATGTTTCTTTGCATGGGAATGACCCACCAACAGGAAGACTCTGACTTTGTAAATGTTAGTTATACCTTTGTAGGAACTGGACTCCACTGGACTTCTGTTGCAAAGACATACTTGTATTTTTTGCCATTATAGTCATAGTTGATGCGGGGCAGTTCTATCCCTGCATAAAATAAAGTTCAAGACTTAGGAACAAGAGGAGAAAATAACTCAAAAGCACATCTTTATAAACATACCAATCTTCAGGAAGTTTGGCCCTGTGAAAAACCTTGACACTACTTAATAAAGGTGTTGCATAGATTTTGTATATATGAATTTCTAAGAAGCTGAAGATGGTATTAACATAAGTAAGCCAGGGTTGTTAGTTCAAAAGGCAATAGTTTTTCATTCATTAGACTGGAATCTGTGAGGGTTTTTCTGGTTTGCATTTTTTTCTTTCTTTATAAATCCCTGATGTGAACAAATGGGATAGATTTGGAGGCTGCCATTCTAAGAAATTACTTTCACCTTAGGTAAACACATATTTACATATTCCTGCTATTATCCCCTGATAAAAGGTTAAAAATCCACTTTCAAGGACAATCTTTATAAAATGCAGCTAAACCTGAAGTACTACTTATAACAGACTTATTTAACTAAAATTACTCTTGTAACAGGTAGATTTGCAAGCCATACTAATAGCTGTGAGATCAGACTTGGAATCCTGTATTAATACAAAACTGGTGCAACTTCAGATATTTAAAGGATGTGTCTCACCTTCACATAGCGTTTCATGTTGGCAATAGATGTTCCCATCTTTCTCCTTTACAGCAGTTGCAGTAGAGGCAAGTCTGACTAAATTAGAACCCACCTCAGCATCCTGAAAGAGAAGAATGCTGAAAACATCACGGATCTCTAAAAACATGCTTCTAATTTAGATTTTTCATCAGGTTTGATATTAATATTAACAATTTGGGGATTAAACAAACAAGCTTCAAGAAGATCATTCTTATGGCATTTTATATTCTGAGGTTTTCATTAGAAATGTTGTTGCACTCAGAGTATTTTAATATAACATAGAATAATTATCTTGAATCACACCGAGTCTTTAGAAAGGTTTAGATACACATGATTATAGTCCAGAAGTACCATAAATTTGAGAATTTAATGAATGAAGATGGGTTGCAAGGAATGAGGTATCAAATTTCCACTAGAAGTCACCAAGGTTAGGCTTTTGCACCTGCTAAAAATCAAGTGCAAAAATAGGTGTGATACACTCTTTAATGTCCTACTGCTTAATTCTTAAGACTGCAGAACAACTGGTGTGATCCAAAGCATCCTTTGTCATTGCTGCAGAGCTGTTTCTGAGACAAGAACAGAGCAGCAAGATTCTAGGGTGTAGAAAGAAAAAGTAATATCCATTCCAAAGGTATCAGGCAGAAACTTGCCCAAGTTGCTGGGCAGTATAAAATCTTCCCTGCAAACAATGATGTAAAATGATGTTTTAAATTAAACTGAAAGATAAAATCTTTTCTCTTCCTGCTTATATATCACACTTATATGAGATATTCTAATTTTACTAGAACCGTTGCAACAGTTGGGAGCGTGCGTGTATTGTATGTGGGCTTCCAGTGAAGTGGAAGAAACAGATTGTGCAAAACCTCATGCATACCCTTGCAGTTAACAGCCAAGTGGATATATCTGCTTGTGTTTGATGACATTTAATAATCTCACTGGTAACAAAATTCCATGTTCTACACATCCCTGTTCTCCATAGTGGATGGTGTCAAAACCTGGATCCGCATAACCACGTCCAGCTTCCCACTGCCATTTCTCACAGGACATAAAACCCCCAAACCTCCTGCACATTTTGGGTATCACAGAATCAGAAATTTGCACCTAAGGGCTGGCAATTAAAAATTCACCTGTTATTCATACTGATGAAATTTTAAATTACTGATTCACACTGAAAAAATTTTAAATTACTGATCAAAGAACAGGTTAAAGACCCATCTTCTTTCTACCTTGTCATACTGCAGAGGAACCACAAATCGTTTGCAGGTTGGAATGGAGGTAAGCTTGACATGCTCTTCAAAGTCTTTATCCAGGTTTTTTAAATAAAACATGTCATATAAGCTATTGTCTGTATAGGCAATAAGATCAAAAATAATGTGGCCATCCTCCTCATAAGCATTTATGTGGTGAAAAAACACCAAAGCATCAGTATAAAACTTGGTGGACACTTCTTTTTTAGTCTTTCTGTCTATAAAATGAAACCAAGTCTGAAAGAGAGAAAACATTATTTAAAACCATTCAGAATCAGCAAATAGTTATTTAGAAAATTGTTTTGTAATGATAACAATCAACATTCTAATCACTGTGTATTTGTAATGAAGGATATCAAGAACTCAGAGTTTGCTGCTAGAAGACAAGGAGTTCCTGGAGACCAAAACACACAGCAGTAAAATGAGTGTGGAACAGTTTTAAGCTCATTCTACTGTTGCAAATTACTATTTGGGCTAGGCTGAGGGTTGAAGTTTTCCAGAAAAGCCTGGAAAATCCCCTGCTCTCTTTTTAAGTTAAATAAATCTGCCTTGGTTGAGAGTTTCTGTGGTGCTGGTTCCCTGTACCTCAGCAAGTCCCACGTTGATGCCCAGAGCACATGGAAATAAGATCCTCAGAAAACAGTATTTTCCCTCAGTTGCCACAGTGAAAGACTCTCCTTTTGCTCAGTGCAGGCTTTTCCACCAGTCTGGCTCTCTGTCACATGCAGTGCACCTGGAGTAGAACTCACCCACTACAGACAGCATTTTGTTTGGATCAGGAGCAACTGGATCTGTCTCGGATGCTAATGCAGGTTGGAATTTCTCTGCTAGCACAGAGTATTTCTAAAAATGCCAAACTATCCTCTCTCTCAAGAGCTTCAGCATCAGATATTTATTTGAGAAATTTCTGGAGATATGGGAGACAGTATTCAAAAACATATAGCTTCTAAAAAAACCTGTGCAATATGAAAGTAAAGGTTTGAAAAAAAAAAAGAATGACTACTGAACTGAATGAAGCAGATGAAAAACAGAACAGCATGGAGGAGGTCACTGGCCTGCATGACTCCATTGCTCAACAGTAGGAAAAATACCTTATCATCCTTATTATAGGCAAGGCAGGAAGCCCAGTTCACACCTCGGATGTAAGCAGTTGCCAATTTGACAATATCCAGTCTGAAGGGCTGCTCTATGAAGATAATGTAATTCTCTGTGAGTCCAAAGCTGTGGTAGTAGCTGGGGTGGAGCAGAGAGTGAGAAGGGATGGAGCAAACCACTTCCAGGTGCTTGAAACAAGACTTCTTCTTTTCTTTTTCTGAATACGAATGATAAAAATTCAAATTATATTTCTAATAAATTCCATTCCAAACTTGTGCTTGGATTTCTCCCAGGCAGGGAAGAACAGGTTCCTCTCAGTTTTATTTGCATTTTCCTGTTAAGAAAGTGGTTTGTTTACTCCTGTATAATAAACACAGAACTTAGCATGCAAGAAGCAACACAGTGAAATCACAGTGCTGGATCCATTCAGGCAGAGCCCCCTCATCTTGGGATTTCATTCCACTGGTTACTGTTTTCAGAAGTTCCAGCATGGAGGAGAAATACGTTTAATTAAATCAGCAGCTTTAAAAAGGGGTTCAAATGCCCCTGTTTTTTTTAACTTCTAAGGAGATGTTCCCAACTTTGAGCCCCGGCTAGAAATTGCAAAGTGATCTTTCAGCTGTGGAAGGCCTATCGATTGTTCAATAAGGGACAGGCAACACAATAGCAGCTGATTTTAAACAACAACACACAACAAAAAAAGATTACCTCAAAGGAAAAAGAGCAAGTGATTTGCTCTGTGAACAAGGGACAGTGTTTCAGCAAGGGCCAGTGTTCTCCAGGTTAGACAGGAATTAACTCTATGCTAGGTTTTATTTGGTATCATGCTTCCCTATAATCATAGTATCATCATTTTACGAGAATTTTTGTTTACTAAGGAATTAAAATTTACAATCTCAAATTATATGTGCTGCCCTATAGGGAAAATTTGGAACCTTCATCTAAAAGTAAGGTTCTTCCTACTGAAATACCCCATTTACACAGTACTGAGGGTGAGCCTTTGTAAGAGCACATACTCAGACAGGTTAAGCAGTTAACATGAAGTTTACAATAAGTTGAAATTAAGAAGATGAACACCATTGGTTACTAGCAGAGCTGTATCACCACCCTTGCCCTTTGAAGAAAAGAAATTGCTAACAAGTTTCTAGAAAATACCAATAATAGACATATGTTACCTGGAACAGAGGAAGGAATCTTAAATAGAACGTATTTTGTCTTCCCTTTATCAACTATTGAAGTGCCCATGTTGAGAACATTTCCAGCACTGTCATAGTGTGGGTGAGAAGTGGCCAAATTTACAGCTACATATTTGTTGTAGTCAACCTGGAAAATGATACAATAAGTGATTTGGGAGATGTGTAAGAGAATGAAAATTGATCTCAGCTAACACCACAAATCCACCAGCTTTTTAGCCCTATTGGCCGGCCTTATATTGGCACCCCATTTACAAATGGCTTTGAAATTTAAATTATTAAACCAAATGACTTGTCTAGGTATTCAAATGATTTCCTTATTCAAGGCTTAAACAAGTTACAGAATCTGAATTACAGTCACCTCTCCCTTGAAGCCACATAACATCAGGGAGGATTAGCTAAGCAAGTTACTCTGCAAATGCCCATTTCACCCTGAAAGCAGTTTATTTAACAGGGCTGACTCTGGCAGTATGCTAGAACAAAAAGATTTCTATTTTATCTAAAATTTGGAAGTTGTAGTCAAACTGTAGTGCAGGCTAGAAAAAAAACCCGATGTATATATTTCAATATCTCAAGTTTTCATTTTAATAATTAAGTAATATCTTACATAAGGTCCTTAAAAAGTAGTCATATAACTGACCTACTGAATTTTTAATTATGCAAATAATTTCGTAACTACAGATACATAATAATGGCAATCATCCAAAATAATCATGTAACTGTGGTATTATTCCTGCAACCTTGCTAGATTATGTACAAGTGAAATTGGTCAAAGCCCAGCTCTTCCCAAACTAAACAGAATTTAAATTTGAACTCAGGAGTCCTTAAAAGATACCATTTATCTTCTGGTATGTCACTATTTCACTTTACCAGGTTTTGAAAAATAAGGCAACAGTAGAAGAAAAGTATTTTGTGTCCTGCACATGTTAAAGGATCTTTATGAGTCAACTTGAAATTTATTCACCAGCAGACAAGGAACCAGAATGACAGATGGTGGTTTGTACCTTCTCCAGTGTCTCCAGAGTCTGTGGATTAATTTTCCTGATGAAGTTAGTCTCGCCAGTAGCATAGAAATCATCCCCAGCTTTCATAATGTTAATCAGACAGTTGTCTGTGAACTCAGGAATGGTGTGAGACAAATAGGAGAATGCCCTGTCCAGAGGGAAATTTCGTTAGAGCCACAGAAGCCGGAGCTGCTTTTCCCCCACACGGAGCACAAGTGACCCTGCAGTGGCACAGACCTGGGGCTGCCTCTCCCTGCTGTGCCCACTGCTGGCAGCTCCCTGGAAAGGGTGGGAAAGCAGAGGAGATGGATTGCTTCCTTGGCCTGGGTGAGGGTTAAGGACATGCAAGTGACTGTTTTTCCACACACAAAAGGGCATCCAGGCCCATTCCCGCTGTCAGCTCTAGGACATGCCCTGGTTTATCAGGATGGGTTAATTACACACTCTCCTGTGCCTGTCTTGGGAAAATTTGGCCTACCAGTTCCTACCTAAAAGCTGGTAGGTTTTTCAGTGTATGCCTTCATAAAATAGATGGATTAATATATTCCCCAAAGGAATATTTTTGTTCCCAGTGAAATTCCACAGCACAATTATGATTTCAAATAAGATTGAACTTCACATATGGGCTTGACAGTCTTCTTTATCAGTGTATGATTTCATCATAGTCACTAGAAGCCAAGACAAAGTTTCTATAATCCTTTTGAACTTAAAATGCCAGAGTTATTCTTTTACTCTTGGAAGAGGGAAGAAAATCTTATCTCAGGGGAACAATTTACAACATATCAGCTCTTTTGCAATAACTGTCTGTGTATGTGTCCTTACCAAATACCAGGTTCGAGGTCACTAGAGGTAGTTCAGCCAGGAAGGAGAGAAGGGTGACCTATATGCACTTCTTAGGGAATCCCTACAGCCAATTTTACAAGACTGAGTATAACATGATGGCCTACACCTCACCTCTCCATAAAACCATCTTTAATCAAAAAGTTTTTCTGATTTTTTTTTCAGTTATTGATGCTTCTCTTTTTTTGTTAAATAGACTTTGTATTAATACCTTCTCCATCTCTAAATCTTTTTCATTCTTGCTGCTCCTCCCCTTACAGAGTATCAAAACATTTCACTAACACTGGAGAAAAGAAAATGTTTGTTTTCTATATAGTCTACTTGTGTTACTGAATAAAGCAGGCAATATTGGTGATAAAATGAATTTAAAATATTTGCCTTAGACTAACCCATAGGCAGTACATATCTTTTGGCCTTTTCAATATTTAGCAATTGTAAATTTACAAAGCAAATGTTGTATTTGTACATATGTGTCAAGGGTAAACAGAAAGACATCTGTGCTGAAGAGAGAAGTAGATAGAAGAATCTTGTTGGGAAAAGCATTGCTTACTTGGCAAATATGTTTTTGCATGGATCTGGATAAGCCATAGTCCCAAACTCAGACACGACAATTCTGTTTGCTTCTATGTTGCAGTTGTATGTGTCACTTCGGAGATATTTACTTCTATAGTAGACTTCACCTGAGGAAGAACAAACAAGTTTCAGTCACATTTTATACTTAGTCCTTCAAAAAATTAGCACAGGTAGAGCCAGAGTTTCTCAAGCAGCTGTCCTTTAGCCAACAATAGTTTGGGATGAAACCAATAACGTCCCTAACCTCCTGTGCTAAAGGCTTTATAGCTGCTGAGATTGATAACAATTTGTCAAGATTCGCTGACTCCCACTACTAATACTGGGGTACTTCTGAGGAGAAAGGAGGGATTTGGGTAAACTGTTCCAGCAAAATAAAACAATGTGTGCAAAAATGATTAATTATACAATCCATTTATGGGTGGTGATAAATTTCCTTTATTGGCAAAATTTAGTAACAGACTGTTTGAAGGAATCAATGTCTGTCCTAAACAATTTAATGAACCACTATACTTGAACTAACTGAGCTCAGTTTGCTTTAGGTAAGTAAGATATACTGGCAATTTAAAAAGCACTGATTATTTCTTTATAGGTTATTTTGTTAAGGGTCTAGAGCAGAACAGGCAAGAGATCCTGCAGTTGCATGAAATGCTTCCAATCACAGAAATGGAAACAAAAAAGTAAACATTAGGATTACAGGATGACAGGAGTAAATCCCTTTTTTTTTATAAATACATACTTTTTGCCACAAGAATCCAGGTGGAAACCATCCTGTCTCACACTGTGAAACAGCTCAATGGGTGAAAAATGCTTTAATAGGAAAAAAAATTGAATTGTTTAGGATAGAGGAGCTGCCTGTTTTTCTTCCATAAGGATGAGAAGCAGGAGGAGAGACTGTAGTGGTGTCAAATATACTAAGTGAGAGTTGACATGTGAAGTGACACAGTGGCCCAGTTTCTCCCCTGGCAGCTGTTATAGCTGCAACCAAATCCCAAAAGGGCAGTGCTGTCATCCCTGAAACTGGGCTGTTCATCCACAGCAGGAAAACCTCTGGCTACTACAATACTTGTGGCTGATCCTTTCAAAATAATAGAGGTTTTCTTGCCCTGCAGTGACCTGCCCAGAGCTGGGTTTCTGCTGTCCTTGGGTGACAACAGCACCGAGCTTTGGCACTGCAGAAGAAAGGACAGTGTAACATCTCCCTGCAAACAGCCCTGCAGAGACACTCCAGCTGCTGCTGTGAAGGGTGAGCTGTGAGGTGGTGTGTGGGGAGACTTTCCCCACAGCAGTTCCCCCCTCACGCACACACCGCTCTGCAGACAAAACCCAAAACACTCCAATCCAGCTCTGAACAGAATTAGCAACATAAGGCACCAAAATGTGGAAAATGCGGGTGGTTGAGTTCCTTTCAATCTGATCTGAAACAACTTACCATTTTTAAATGTAAAGCTGTGCAGCAGAGCCAGCCCATCAAACCAATGGTTGTACTTGCTCTCCCCTATCGTGTGCATCCCTGGGCCATTTCGGAGGAGGATCCCTCGCAACCAAGTAGGCAGCTGCCCTATGAACAGAAAGAAGTTACCAGTTACCATCCATTCATTTAGGTGAGGGGAATGTTCCAGGACAGGTTTCCTAATGGCAGAGGCTTCATGTAGTCAGACAGACTGTTGGTGTGTCAAGATTTGCTGTACCATATAATGTTATTGGACTTCGGGTTAATTAAAATTTCCCCTACTCAAAAATGTGGCACGAGTGACATTCTGCATGACTATTGCTATCTGAGATTACTATAAGAAAATGAGATTGCTGGAATGTAATTTGTTAATTATCAGCAAGTAAATAAAGTTGAACCTTTCTTTCCTGCTCTCAGATTTTACAGTGATAAATTTAAACCCTTTTACTCATGCCAGAAAAAACTAGAGCTTATCAGAAATAATATTTTATAGGTTCTATGACTTGCATTGGCTTTCAGCACATCAGCTTGGACTTCAGGCTAAATTAATTCCACAAAATGTTTCATTAATTAGATTACACAGCATAAAGTCGTGTCATTTGGGGAGTGCTTTTGTGACACTTGTCATAATGTAGTGTTTTGTACACAAATAAAGTATAGGAATATTATAGTGAAAATGTATAAGTGTTGTTGAGATTTGAATCATAAATGGTCCTCATCAAATCCCTGCAAGAAATGCATTAACTACTACTTGACTCACAGAATAATAACAATTAGAGAATATCAAGAGGGTTAAAGAGATGAACAAAGACATATCAGATATCAAATAAAAAGCTTAACTTGCTTCTTTGTGAGTATGACTCCTGAGAGAACATTTAAGATCACATACTGCTTCTCCAGACAATTCTTGCATTGGATATTGCCTCTGCATGAAAAGCTCCTCAGAACTTGTATTTCTCCTTATAAATTAGTTTGTGACGCCACATTGATTATGTTGACACACCTTCTTGTTAAAACTCCTTTACAACAGCTGGAAATGTCTTCCTATGGACCTTAAATTTGAACTTGTTCCAACCCCTGCCAGGTCCACTAGACCAGGTTGCTCAAAATCCCATCCAACCTGTCCCTGAAAACTTCCAGGGATGGGGCACCCACCATTAGAGCACAACTTCATTAGGGTTACAGTTCTGGAATACACAAGGAACATAAAAAATTGTTTGCACGACAGATGAACTTTCATCATCATCATCATCATTATTATTGTTGTTGTTGTTATTTTCTAGAAGAGCCTGGAAAACGAAACCTTACTTCCCTTTCTAACACAAGGAATTCCAAAGCAATAACCACAGTACATTTTTGTATTTGATAATTTTGCTGGAAAAGATAAAAAAATGAAAAAAATCTTTTTAAAGCACCATGGACTTAATGCAGCTTCTGAAACTCCTGGTGCAATTCCATGTAATTTCTGGCATAATTTCAGTACAAAAACAAAAGGAGCAAAGGCTCATCTAGTGAGGTTTTCAGATAATTCATCTTAGTGAGAATTGAGCATTTCTGTAAATCACACAGGGTACCAAATCAGCATCCAAAAGTGCTTATATATCTTTAAAAATGTGGACCTTTTTCTTTTCTGCAGTGTGTGAGGACACATTAGCAACACACTGAAATCCCCAAATATGGATTTTATGGACATTTAATAACTATTGTAACAACAGAGTCTCAAAAAATCACATGGCTGTAGGAGAGCATGGGTGAAATTGCAGCTGATGATAGAAGTGTGATAGATATTTACAGTGTACATATTGAGTAACAAGGAGCCAAAATACTGGCAGAGCTCAGAACTACCAAAATATTTAAAGAGGTCATAGTTCTCTTTAATTTTCTTTTGCAATGAAGAAATATTTTGTATGTATAACTTTACTTTCTGAAATATGTAGACTTTGTTCAAATAAACTATTTCATAATACAGATCAGGTCTGATAAATTGTTGTTTGCAAACAACTTCAAATGTTTTGATAATAAGTAGTTATCTTGAGGGAAAAAAAAAAGATTGAAAGGCATAAACCCATAAAGGCATAAAATACTGAGCTGAAACTGAACTGAACAGTAATAAGGCCCTGCAAGTTTTAATCATCATCTCTTTAAGTTTTATACTTGGGAAGTGTCATTAGATTCCGACAATTTCTTGGACTACAACACAGCCAAGATTTACTAGATAAGGATTCGCAGCAACAAACCTCTCCTGTAGCTGTAGCAAAAAAACTCTTCTATAAAGTAAAGAAATTGGGAAAAATAACAGGTTGGTCGAGTGTCATCCTTAGACAGTCACTTTAATCGGTCTTGCTGAAAAATACTCTGCAGTTTCTCCTGGATTATCTTCTAAAACATCTTTTTAACGCTACCCAGTGGCATTCAGTACTGGTGCTTTGCTACCTAGGAGCACCACTGCTGAAGAGTCCCGAATTTAGAGACCCTCCCCGGGAGCCCCGGAAGAGTCGAGGGCAGGGAAGGGTCACAGAAATCGAAAGTCAGAGCAGAGCCATGGGGGAGGGGGTGTTCGAGATGGAATCCCGGTCTCTTCCTCACCACCAACTTCAGTGAGTCCTGTTCAAACAGACTTCTGAAAAGTACACAGAAATTCTCATGGAGTGAGAAGAATCCCCCAGTAGGGTCACAAATATTATCTGAGATCAGTCCTTTCAACAAAATTCCCTTGCGCCTCTCTCTCAGTTTCCCTTTCTAGTGCTGCGTCGGGTGAACAAGAGTCGCAGTTTTTATGGATTGGAAAACACCAAAATAGCGGCATGTTTTACAATAGATTTTCTTTCACTTACCCTGCACCTCAGCTTTTATGGGCTCTGGGTGTTCTTCCTTATTCCTGCCATATAGCGTATCCATCTCTGACGAAATTCCCAGTGCCTGCGCTCTGCCCAGCCGCTTCTGCAGGCGCGGTTGTCCCCCCCCGTCTGGGCTAAGGACGGGTCTTTCCTGTTACATATAAAGATAAGGTCAAAGTGCAGCGTGAGCTGGTGGCCAGTGGCTTATAGATTGACAATTTATAATGGCTGATCTTTAATCCCTAGCACATACACTCTAATTCTTGCACGTTCTCATTAAAATTAACTCTTTCACTGGTTTGAAGGGGAAGTAAGAAAAATGTTGGCCCGGCAGTTTGCTCCTTATGAACCTGGCAGAGGCAGGCAGGCACAGCCAGGAGACAGCTGGAGTGGCTGAAACATCTCCTGCAGCTTTCCAGGTAAATTTAGACACTGCTAGGGATGCTTGTCCCATTTGGCTGGTAGGGGGAGGAAAAGAAAAGAAATCTCTACTCACTGTTCTGGATTGGCTCTTCGGGAGTGACAAACACTTCAGAGCAGGGGATCATACTTTTCTTTCCATTCTGTGGTTTTAAACTGGGCTGTTCTGTAAATTAACAAATTCTCATCACTGAATAGTCTTGTGATATATTTCTTTATATACAAGCTGTTCCAGAGTCAACTGAGCGGCACATCTTTGAACTAAATATCTTTTCAGTCCAACATATTCTCCCATATGTGACCTCAATCCACCTATAAAAGTATGGCAGGATTCATTAAAACTAAGGCAGATTTTTAACTTCATGCTTTTGTTTCTAGATAAGGTACTTAACCGAGTTCAATGTTGTTAATTTCAAAATCCTCTGGAAAGAGAATTATTTCAATATAAAGCATGTGATTGCAGAGCAATTCATATGCTCCGCTGACCATGAAGGATAAAGAAATTCTTTGCACAATTATATATTATGCAATTTCAAACGGGGTTACCCTAAAATCCGATTTCTTCATCTGAATCACCATTGTTCCCAAAATGTTTAACATCACTTCTTAAGACTGACTGATCTCTTAGAACTATAACAGTTATTTTATTCAAAACACAATTTGTGTTACAGACTCTTCTGACACATGTATTCTACATTGTTCCTCTCCTCCAAACCTACTGTCTGTTTGATGGCTGATCTTCACCCCAGGAGGTCATCAGGACAGCGTGCCTTGGTCTCCTTTTGGAAAGCACTGACAGAAACAGATGATAACAAAATAAAAACCCATATTAGAAGAGAAAATATAAGGTCTTTGCTTGAATTGGTAATACTAATAAACAGCAGGATTGAACCAGAAGTCTGTAGGAGATGAAAGGGATCCAAATCCACAAATACATGGAGATACATACACATAAACACACATATACACTGGGTAGATGCGTGTGTGTACCTGCATATAGGTGAGAGTGTGAGTGTGTGCATTGAGATGTTGGTTCACTTTATACACAAAGCCAAGTAAGGGATTTTTCTGCAATGTTAGGGACTGAAAAGGATCTGGCAAAAAACCAAAGCTGCCCAACTCTACTCTCACTACACCATGGGGACTTTTTCCTCTCTCCACGATGTTCTGCTTTGCTTTAATATGTTTGTTTCAGTGTATCCTCATCCATTTATGGGTGTAGCTCTTAACACTACAATTTTAATTATCTGACCTGTGAGTTGTCTAATCTGTAGTGATATTACGATTTCCATAGAGCAAGCAAGCAATAAAAAGATTAATTCAAACCTCTTTTGCCTCCTCCACCACAAGTGTTCATGCAGGTTAAGGTTCAGCCAAGATGAGATAATTGGAAACCTTGTTATAAATTGCCTGAATGGAGGAACAAAGAGCTGCATATATCCGACAGCTTCTGAAATCAACCTAAATGTGTTTGGTAGCTAATTTTAGGTTTCTGTGACTGAAAGTTTTGTCTCACATGTTGTACAACTTAAATAAACAAGATTTGTGAAATTAATTTTTCGTGCTTGTCAGTAAAAAATACTTCAGCTAGCATCAAAACACTTTTTTTTGTTTTTCATCATGCTAATGACTAATAAGCAGTTTAGTATAGTATGTGGAGATTAATCATATTGCCAACTGTGTGATTTCCCCCCTTTTTTCATTGAAATGGCAAAATATCAAAGCATTGATTTACAATTATAATGTGCAATTATCAGCAGTAGAGAAGGTGGATTAGGTGATTTTTCTAATTTTATTATTTCACAATGTTTCTTCTTGTTGCAAAACCCTTCAAATATAAATCTTCCCCCAACTGAATCTCACATTTTTCTCCACAGTTTCCTCTCTCTATTCACCCCTCATGACAACATTTTTGAAGTCACCAGCTCCCCACCATGTGGATTTGCTTCACTGTATTTCTTTCTGCTCTAAACAACTGTGGCAAAGGCCACAAGCTGTTTCCTTTTGGGTCCTTTCTCGCTTTCACTTCCCTCCTTCGTGCCCTGAGCTTCTCTCTCAGACTTTAAAAGGGTCATGAAGACATCTTCGGAGGCTGGGGGTTACATTTTGGGTGTGATTGCTGTGGTTAATCAAAACAAAACCTTCCAAGGCAGCAGAGCTGGCTAACTGCATTTTCAGTACAACAGTAACGTCATTGCCATGTGCCTACCTTTGTACTTCTGGTTCACTTCACAAGAAACAAGTTATTGCTTTATATCACAGAGAAACCAGTATAATTCCTTATATCTTTTGTACTTAATTTATTTTAATCTCAATCTTCTGCTTATAGAATTTGAGTTCTAATTAAACCCCATTAACAAAGGTCAGATTACTTGACATATACAACTTTAAGATGTGCTAAGAACTTTCAGCTATCAACAGTTATCTATTACTACCAAATAAAACTCCAATTCTAAAACTGATATGAACTTAGGAGTTGTTCTTGCTGAAATCACACTGATTGGTATCTCACTTGCTAGAAACACAAGTTCTTATCTTTGTTAAATACTCTTTTATTGGCATGATCTCATTTCACGAAACTGCCACCAGACTATTTAGAAACACGTCTCTTGCACTGTGCAGATATAATTGCAAAAATTACTAACGTAGTTTGTTCAAATTTAAATAATAATAGTTTCCCTATATTATTCGGACCAGATTTTATTTGGGTCAAACCAGTTTTGATCATATACTGTTCTGTTCATTATTTGGACAAAATAACTATTTTTGTGGAATTTTAATTTCCTTGGTAAGAATCTAATTTTGGGGAGGGGGAGTTTTTTGTGAAACTTCACCATTTCTTTGATAAACAAAAGCATTATTTTCTTTTTTACTGTCATAGTTTTAATACATATCACAAGAAATACTGAATTGTCCATTAAAATAAATATATAATGTAACTTAACATTAAAATTCTTCAAATGCTGAGGCATGGAACTGATGGCCTACCCACACTGGTATTCATCAGACTGAGCCTGCCCAGTGATAATAATGCCCAAATATTTAAACATTAGACATTAAAACAAATAAACAGCCACAGCATCCACATAAACTTCCTCGCTGTAAGACTTTATAACCTTATCTGCACCTTTCAACATCCCTGTTTACATGTTTCAATATGTAAATTATACAGTTCAGTCGTGTGTTTTCAAGTGGGCAGAATGACAACGTGAAGGTTGGCATTCACTTCCATGACTGAAGGTGAGGAAATGGGGTCACAAATGTGTACAGCGACAGAAGTTAATGTTGCTGCACTCTATCCTACCTGGTAGCCTACAGTACATCTTTGGGGGAACATAAATAAAAACTCAAAAGAACTGCTTTCTGGTTTTAGTAAAGGGCACCTGAGTGTAGAGGGCTTAACATAAAAACAGTGTTCCTGAACAGAGGCTGCTGGACCTTCAGTCCTCTCATTAAGGGGATTGTGAAGATTATCTCTTTTGTAAGGTGTTGGATATCTACTCATAAGAGACATTATCAATGAAAACAGCTCGCAATAGAGCTTTTTTCTCTCTCTTTCCACAGCCTGTAAGCTCTGTGCTCATAATAGGCAGAAGAAAAATGTGTAACCAAATTAAATAAAACAAACAAGAGGTGGAAAATGAAACACCTTAGAAGTCTGGCCAGTTTTACACTTGTGGAAATCTGGAGGCACTGCAGAGACACCAGATGATGACACTGTAATGGCTGTAAATTCAGATCCAAGCAATTTATTGTATGTCTGTGTGTGCTGGGCAAAGTTCAGTCCATTTGTATCTATCAGTTAATGTTTTACCCAAGGAGGGCACCTTTAATGCTTTGGACAGTTCTCTAATTAGAGATATAAAGGCAATATTAATATCTTAATAGGCAGATCTAAATTGTGCCACTTAGTCAAACATGATCACAAGGACACATGAGGGGTCATCAGGTTCTTGAGATAGTTCTGCTCCTTTCTGTCTGAACTTGGGGCTCAACGTGTCCATCAATAACTCCAGCTCAATAAACACTTTTATGGGGCACACTCATCCCCTTCTTCCTAACAGTCAAAGCTCTGCTCTGAAAGGCAGTAACACAGGGGAACTAGCTGGGAAAGAGGCAGGGATTGAGGCATGAACTGTATGGCAGTGAGGAAAGGCCAGCCATGAGCCTAAAGGCAATGCCAGACACTTCCAAAGGGACAGCTCCTATGAGAAGATCCTCAGGGACTTCTCCAGGTGACTTACCCAGGTAGCCATACACATTTTATAAACAGAAATTATGTTTAACCCAACAGATCCTGAATGTAATCCTACTTATCTTTATCCTGACCCCATCACACCAAGCATGAACTAATAAATAGCCTAATTTAATTATTGCACCCTGTACAGATAAGAAATGTTTCCCCTGTTTTTATAAACAAGATAACATCAAAATTGCAACTTGGCGGGAATCACTGGTAAGTTCAGTGTGTTGCCTCATGGAAAATCAGTCAGTAGAAGCAACAAGACCAAGCCCTTTTCAGTCAGCAATAAATGGGTCTCACCATCAGGACAAGCAGCACAGGAGAGGAGCAAGGAAGGAAGTGTGATTGTGATCACCTTCTTAAGCTAATTGGCAAATGGGAATTTTTAAATCCATTTGAAGAGAGGGAAGGTGTAGGTGTAGGTGTAGGTGTAGGTGTAGGTGTAGGTGTAGGTGTAGGTGTAGGTGTAGGTGTAGGTGTAGAGTCTGCTCAGGACTCAGTACTTTCTACCTATCAGGGTAAAAATGTTCTTCACTCTGCAGTAGTTTACATGACACAGTAAAATGGACTACTCATAATCTTGTCTCAAGTTAATGATACCTGAAAATAATCTTTTTTCTACCTCAAAGTCAAAGTAATAGAAATTAGTTTTCCATTTTTATGTTTATTCAATTAATAGAACACAAAGATGTTTATATTCCTGATAAAAATCTGTGTATTACATTCAGTAATATTCAGGAATGTAAAGATGGTAATATCCTCCTATAGAGAGTAAATTTACTTGCTCTTCCTCAAGGCAAATGAACAACAGCCAAAACGAACAGGGGTGTGATTTATTCCTTCTTTTTAGCAGTTCTTCACTTCCTTAATTCTTCAGATCTAGCACTTTCTGGTCTCTATTATGGATTGTCAAGCTATTCTGCAGTGCTGCAGTTTGAATCACAGGATGTTCTCAGGCTGTCATGATGCAGCTGTGATCTGCACTGGGGTACAGATCAGGACCACCCCAAAGTCAATGACTTCTGGCATAAGAAAACTATTTAAAAAAAAATTGTCTTTCTGTTGAGGAAGAATGCAAAAGAGATGTTTCCCACAAGAAAGTAAGTTCAAGGAGTGCTGTTTAGTCAACATCAAGTGAGTTCTCTCTTATGAGTGGAAAGGGTTTTCAGAAGTTTCTGTATTCCTGAAGACCCTAGTTGCTAATTTTGATGCTTTAAAAGCAGTATTTTCTTTTCATGTAAATGCTTTTCTCATTCTTGTGGTAAACAGAATAAACTGACAGAATGCTTTCCTGGCACTAAAGTATATGAAGTCAACAAACTGCCAAAGAGGGAAATTGTCTTTTTTCTACTTTCCATCTTCGGCAGGCAGCTGAAGAGTAACTTATAGCAACCGTAGATTAGGAAAAAAATGCACATTGCTATAGAAATTGCTAACAGTAGACTCACTTGGAGAGCTTGGCTTTATTTGTAGACATTTCCAAACATTATTTGTTCTTTTTCAGAACCTATTTCAAAATCCTTCAAAGCCAGAGACAAGACTTCCATTAATTTCAATCACTTTGGAGCAGATTCACAGGGGAGAGCCTGTGGCACCCTCAGCCCTGGCATTTTAGCAGTATGTTCATGTAGTTGGATTTCCAGTAGCAGAGAAAGAACTGGACGATGCTACAGAATACATTCATCACAAAAGTGAGTCAAAGTCTCCTCCTGGAAATGTCTGTATCACCTGTACATTTGAGTACAGTCTCCTCCATCACACCTGTGCTTTCAAAAACAGGCTGTGTTTCTCATATCTAGAAGGACAAAGTGGGAGGGTTGGCTGCCAGCTGCTGCAAAGTCTGGCAAGCCAGAAGGACCCAAGAAGAAGCAGGGAGTCTGGAGAAAGCATCATGCAAATATACTGTGGCCAACTGACTGAAGAGCAGCTGCCCTCAGCTCTGACTGCTGTAACAGCTTGAATATAAAATAGTTGGATTGGGTATTCCCAAACTGAAGCCTGTGAAGTTTTGTATGGGGCCTTAAAGGACTCCTGATTTGCAGACATCGCCAACAGAAACAGCTGATAATCATAGTTACATGGTCTCATCCAGGAAGGGGATGGGTATCTGGGCCAATTAGCTAATTGGAATATTGATTTGCCTTCTCCAGAGCTGGGAAATCCAGTCCGAATACTCACATCTCAGCTGCTCCATAAGCTCTCCCTATTAATCAGTCAGAAATTCATGTGGGATCTGCTCCAAGGGTTCCATAGCTGAAGTCTTGATTTATAGGTGTGGTGAGAAGGAAGACACCTAGCCTAGTGTATTTTCTTCTCCTTTCATCTCATCCTCCACAATTTTCCTACCCATTAAACACTTTCCTATTAACTTTATCTTGAAAACCCTGATCACAGTCCTGCTTTTTCCAGCTGGGCAAGATGACTGGAGGTCCAGAAAGGTCTTGGGATTGAAGTTCACTCTTACATGTTGGCTGAATGCAGTGGATGTACTTGACTTTGGCAGAAAGCCTTGGAGCTGGAGCTGGACTGGCACTCTGCAGTGAAGAGCACTGCCTTGAGCCCAGCAGTGCAATGCAGGAGGCATTTCTGCAGGGCAGGAATCAATCACACAGCACTGATTCCTCTGTGCTGTGGTAACTGGCTCACTGATCTATGTCTAAATATAAGTGCATGTTCTCTCAGTTCCAGACTATGGAGCTATAAATTAGTAATAATGGCATCAAACTCAATGGAGCTAATGCCAAGGACAGGAGGATCACAATAGCTAAAATCCTTATTTGTACTGTGCTTCTACTAAGCTGGTGGCTTTGTAAACCTGATGAATACCTTTTATAAGGAAGTTGAGATGTATTTAGAGATTTCAGCTCCAAAATGTTACTGGGCTTGCTTCCCAAAGTCCATCAGCAGCCCTTGGAATGTACACATAGAGCTCCCAAATAGTTCTGCTGATTAAGGCAATATTTTCATCTTTCCTAAATCATTGTTATAACTCATGGTCTTCTCTTCTGCCTCCCAGCAGGTATAAATACTGTGGCTCTAAATAGTTGAGCAGCTTATCTTTTAAGGGATGATGAGAGCATTTCGCTTGGGGTGTAGAATTCTAAGCAGACACAACAGTTCAAAATGAAACTTACTTGGAACAGCTGAGATGAATCTGCACATGCGTAAACAGGTGGGCAGGATGGATATGATACAATAATTATAGACATTGCATTAGCATGCAAAAGAAGCACCTCCAACAATAATTATTAAAAATAAAGCAATCCAGACCAATTAAATGTATCTAGAGAAGCCGTGTGTTTTCCAAACTCATAACTCCTTGTGTTTCTCATTTTCCTCATTCTCCTCTCATTCTCACTTTGTATCTCTTTGCTGTTGTAAAGACCTTCAACTTTAATGACCACACAATGAAGCCTTTGATGGAGGAGCTTTATCTCACTTTTCCATGTATCCAACAGCAGCATATATCAACTTTATCTTCTCTGCTCATGAGGAAAGCAATGATTTAATGTCTTCTCTTCAAACTGATCTTACATGGGATGTGACATTTATACAATAGAGCCCAAAAGGGCCAGTGCATGGGCTTAGCATCAGTGCAACACCCCTCAGACGCAATCACAATTATATATTAGAAGTTCTGTTCTGTTCCATGCTCTGTTGCTGCTGTTGTGGCAAGCTGCAAAGAGGAAGGAGAAATGCTGATGACATGACAAGGATGACATCTCAAGCTTTTGAAGAAGGCAGCAAAAAGAGTGGTGCCCTGGTAAGCAAGACGAGTGTGATGCAGGGCACTGAGCTGAGAATGTGGCAGGGGGTCATAGTTCTGATTTCTCTTGCCGTGGGCTTGGCTGGGGAGGAAGCACCTGATGAAGGAATACCTTGTTCGAAGTACCAGCAAGCTTTCAACCATTCATGCTATGAGTTTGTTAGACTCCAGCAAACCTTCACAAGTGCCCAGAGCTGGTGTGAGAGAGGAGGAGGGCACCTTGTCTTTATTCAAAATGAGGAAACGCAAGAGTTCTTGCAAAAACATATTGCCGAGGATCAGGAATGGTGGATAGGACTGATCTCAAACTCCTGGCTGAATGAAACTACTGATGGTAGGTGGATTTAAAATCATGTCCTTAAAATTGTGTCAGCACATGATGCTTTTTTAACATTGTAGAAAATGCAGTAAGTCCCTTTGTAGATATCTGCTGAAAAGCCTGTCTTCTGTTGCTGTAACTCCACATTTATACTAAGATGTTTTAATTGCCTGCTTCACTTCCTAGTTGCATGTTATCACCCTTTCCTTTGGATCCTGTGGTTGTGTGAACACATGGTGAATGAGACTAGCTTGCTGACCCAGTGAAACAAATGTGCTGGCTTAGGTCTCCAGTGGAAGCCAATTCATCCCACGAGGAAATGCTGCAAGGTCTGATGCAAGGGAAGTGGTGAAATCTTGAGGCTGGGAGTGCAGGTAGAAGTGGCAGTGTCTGTTTCATGATTGTATCAGGTTAAATATAAAATATAATTGAAGATCCTTACCCAGACTAAACCATCTTTGCTTCAATAGGAGCAGGGCTACAGTCCTGCACTGCAGGCTCTGACTCTAATTGTATTGCTGAGGAAAATAAACATTCAGGACACAATATCTTTTTTCACAGGGCCAATAATTTGGCTGGACACTTCAAATATAAGCTACAGTAACTGGTACAAGGATCAGCCATCTCCCTTCTCATCCACATGTGGGTACATCCTGAAGAATGCCAAGTATCGGTGGGGTGTGACTGAAAATTGCAGCCAGGAATTCAACTTCATTTGCGAGTTTGGTAAGATACACAACAGCTGGAACAGTGAAATGAGTGTGCCATGATCACAATGGGGCATAAATTGCCTTGTTGCTTTCAAAGTAGCTGGGAAATAACTTAATGAATCTTAATAAATATGAACAAGCAAAAAGCTGTACAACCCCAGCGGGTGCTCTTTTTGCAGTGTGCTGAAGTAAGACCTGATCCAATGAAGGAAGAACCCACAAATACATCTGAGAGATGTAGGTGCTCAGAAACCAGACATTAAGGTCCAGGGTTCCAGCAGAGGGCAGATAAAATAAGAATGGATCTGTGTGTGAATCTAATGTGTAGCTGTCCACACCTTCAGTGGACATAAGCTGGCTCCATTAAAGCATGGCTGCAAGAATAAATTCCCACAACACCACAGCACCTGGGCTAGGTGGGACCTGTATGGCTGCCCTGCAAAAACACTCATTAATGTGTGCCAGAATAATTTCCATTTGTAACTGAAGCAAAAATACAGGCAGGCTTCCAGAGGCACCACCTTCTTGCAGCTTGGAGTGAGCAAAAGAGAGAGCAAGTTTTTCTTGTTTCTTCTCAGACCCTGCATCAGGTGAAGTTCAAGGTTTTCCCCAGGTTAAGGAAGCAGACAAGAACCTGTCCCTCCTGTGCTCAGGCAGAAAATCCACAGACATTGTGTCCCCTAAAGTGTGACTTGGAACAAACAGTTCTGGAAAGGAATGATGACAATATCATCCCTTTCAACATGAGGGGAATTTGTGTTCCTCACGCTTTGCACAAGAGTACTTTAAACTGCAGCTAGAACTGGGCTCACAAGCACTGGAAGGACCGTTTGGCTATAGGCTCACTAATACAAAAAGGCTTGGAATCAAGTACAGGTTTCCACAAGCCCTAGAACTGCTACTGCCCTGTCCAGCACTCTACTGCTACTGACATAAATAACAAGTTGTTCTGCAATAAACAAAGCTAATAAAGTTTTGTTTCCTATCCTGATTTTCTGTTCCACATCCCCTCCCTGCCCTCCTCCTCAGCACTCCCAGTTCCCTCCCATATCTCCAGCACGTCCCACCTCTGGGACCTCCACCACTTTTCACTCCCTCAGCTCTCTCCCCTGCAGCTGCTCCAGAGCTCCAGCTGTGTGTACCAGCCAGTTGAATCCCACATCACAGAATAGGTAAACGTAGGGTTATAATCCCCACTCCTCACAGAGGCATTGATGTAACTCTTTCTCTTCTCCCTAGATACTGCATTTCATGAAATTTTAGGGTGGTTGGAGGTTTATATCTATATATCAAATTTGGCTGAAGATGACTAACATTAAAAATAACTGGGGGAGAGGAAATTGGCAGACAGCACAATCCCTTAAGCTTATTTTCCTAGCAAAAGCAGACTAAAATTATTTTTCCATTACAATCATGGTAGACAACTGTCTGTTGGTGAGGAAACTATCATCTGTTATCAAGGGTCTAACTGAGAGCCCCTTAAATTCAAAGAACAACAATATCCTACACTACATTCATCATTCCACTACCCAGGAAACCAAGACCAGATCGAGGCAATTCCACCACTGGTGTTCTGTAGATTAGCAGTTTATTGTAGTAAATATATATGTACTGAATCAGGGTTTGTACATAGGAACACAGACCAAGTTTTGTACATGTCTCCATGTAAAAGTTGTGGAGACAGTAAATACTGCGAGAAATCTTCATATAGAGAACAAAAAAATGCATGAGATAACACTCCACACTAGAATTTAACAGCGAGTTATTTTTCAAGCTTATTTAGAGAGCTCTAATCTGTAAACTGATCATGTTGCTATAGTTACAGCCAGGCTTAGCTTTACCCTTTAAATAACAATAGCACACAATTATTGCAGTGTGCACGCATTGGCGCTGTTAATCAAGGGACTTGAGGGGAATGATCCAAACAGCAACTGGAGGACAATGTATTTAAACCTGGGACAGCCAAAACAAAAACATTCTTTTGCAACACTCTCATATGAGAGCAGTTATTCACATCCTCCTCTTCAGGGTATTAAGTATCCTGATTATTACATGATACTAAAAATTCTGAAAGATAATTAACTGTCCCAGATTAATCAAAGAATGAGGTGTATGCATTTAGAGCTATGACCTTACTCATCTGAGCAGTCCTGCTGAATGAAGTCAGTCAAATATCACACAGGAACAAAGGAGTCTCTGTAGCAGAAACGGGATCAGCTCCCGTACTTAATATGCAAACTATTCTTCAAAGCAATTACCTGAATATTATGCAATCCATGAATCAGTTTCGGAAGTAAGGAGTAACTTTAAACCTTCCAGTATTTCAAGTCAAACAAATGCTAAGAGTTTTCCACAAAAATACTATTTATTTTTATAATTAAAATATTTTTACTTATTGAAAATATCCTCAATGTTTTAAGGCAGTAAAAACCTAAATCATTAATTTTGAATCTTTAAAAATAAAAACGTTTAATTCTTTTGCAATTTTCTTAAATTTTGTTAATTGTTTAGCTTAAAAGGGAGAAAAGGGAAGAAAGAAAAACAAAACAAAAGGGACATGCAGTAGAATTGTAGCAGGATTTTTCAGAAATTCAAAAAGGTAATATATGGGGTTTTTTTTTTCTCCTACTAGAATCTGGCCAGAGCATTGCTTGTGATAAATACAATGCCACTGTACAGTGTGGATCAGGAGAAGTTATTCAAATTGAAGAGAGCTTCTATGGGCGGAAGACCCCTCATTACTGTGTGTCAGAGACTTCTCTCCAGGATGAAAGAGATGAAGGCTGCAGCTGGATCAGTGTCAAAGATGAAGTAGCAGGTGGTATCTTACAGCACTGCTTGTTGGAAACACAGAGTGTGTACCAAAGTTCCCTGTCCCTCAAATGCTTTATCTTGTATTGCAGTAGAGTTAGTGAATGGAAAAGTGGATTATTCCTAAAATGAAGGGAATAACAGAGAACTTCTGACAGGGACGGGGTTGCTACAGGAGGCTGGATGGAAAGGAGAGGTTTTGTAAGGAGCAAAGATTCAGAGGTGGGGAGGAGCAAATGAAGGACAAGGGTGTGCCTGGCTCCTCTCACTGTATGAGGAAAATATGTGGGCATCCTGATTCCTTGACAAATTCAGATACACAAGGTTTGACAGAGATGGAAGGCAACACATCCAGACAAACCTAACTCCAAACCAGCAGGGGTAAAAAGGCTGGCACTCACAGGGACATGAGGGCAGGAAGGACCTGCTGCTGCCTGTCATGTGTCGAGCACCCACCCTGCTGGAGCCAAGGGCTTGGAGACTAAACACTGACGGTGGCCTGTCCCCAGGGTGATTCTTAGGGCTTCCAGCCAAAATTAAACGAGACACAGAAGTCTTTTTTTTTGTACCTTTTCAAATTCAGCTTTGTTCCAATAAAAGGAAATGGTGCTAAGAAATGCCACACAGTAAGCAACACACTAAAGTCAAAAGGATATGGAAATTTTTCTAGAAATCAGTGACATGGTACTGCTCCTACTGCCTTTTTTGTTTCTCAATCATCTTTCATCTGAGCTGTTGTGACAGTAAAGGCAAAAGCCATTAGCTGATCTGAAACACTCCTTCTTTCCAGGCCAGTGTCACGGTCTCCAGGCCTGCCAGGTGGCTGCAGATGGCACTTTCTTTGGAGATCCTTGTCCAGCTTTGGGAAGCTATTTGTCTATTCAATACCACTGCAAGGAAGGTAAGAGGGAGGGGGCTGTCAACACCAAAACTCTGTCCTGTTCTTTTCTGTAACACTGTGGCCACTGATATTTATCTTAAAAATCACTGTTCCATCCTCAGGGAAGAAACTGGAAGAGCGGTGACCACTAAAAATAGGCACAAAAACATAGATTCCCTATCCTAACTGAGGGTTTTGGGTAGAATACAAAGTCTGGAAATTCAGACCCATAAAATACACTTAAATGAAATTATGTTCTAGCAAGAATCTTGACCAGTAGATATGAAAAAGAATCAGCTCCCTGTCACACAACTAATGCACACAAATTGGCAGCAATACCAGCTCTGTTTTGGAGCAGGCTGGCTCTCAATGCCTGAAAATTGAATTTTGTAAGAAAAGTAGACAACACTTGCACTGAATTCTATCATTCTGTTTTTCAGGTCTGCAGCTGGTTATGACAGACACATGTTTTGTCTTTGAAAATATCACAGTCACTTTGAACTGGCTGCTCTCACCATACTCTGGGAATCTTTCCTGTACCATTAGCACTGGAGATGGTCACACTATTGATCCTTACTACCCTCTAACGTAAGATATAGCCTTCATTTCCCTTCAGACAAACAGTACATTTCATTGCTTGCACTTTATTGAATGTTCCAAGTCTCACAAATGAGATGTTAAAAACTAGGTATCTTAATAATAGACCATACGTACAAGAGACTTGGATTTTGCAAAAACCTGTTTTGAAATCAATATAAAATTTTATATTAAGCTGCCAACCACAATCTTTCTTTTATTATACAAGTGTCTCCTGTTTCTAAGAGTATTTATTCCAGATCTTAAGACTCAAAATTACTGAAAACGTCAGTAATTGCCAAAGAATGAGCAAATATTATTTCCTTAAGTTTAAAGAGTGTTTTTTGATAACAATTAAAATATAACAAGGCAATTCTGTAGTTTTTCTTTTGTTTTAATTGCATAAAAATCCTGTCTTTAAAAGATCAAACATTTTTCTGCTGGATTTAAAAATCAGATTTTGTCTTAGTGGTAGGAATGGCATTTGAATGAAGGAAATCTGGGGATGTGACCAGTGTTACCGTGTAAGGAGAAGGACTTCCCAGGGTGCTCTTCCACAACAAGAAGTTGTTCTCTTTCTATTCTAGACTGGTCAGCAACATCTCATACAGGTACTCCTCTCCTGGGGAGTTTACTGTTTTTGTGGAGTGCACCACCAGCGAATGGCACGTGATGGCACAGAGGCAGGTGACTGTTCAAGATAAGATGGATCAGCTCAGCATTACTGGGTGCTACAGCCAGTATGAAACTGGGAACAGCTCCCACTGCCGTACGCTGTATGGGGAGGTGCTGTGGATCCAAGTTCAGCTCAGTGGAGGTGAGGATAATTTCTCTGCGTGATTTAAAGGGAAGGATAAAAATTTTGTCATCCGTGGGATAGAAGCAGGACTTTTATTATGCAAAATAATCCTTCATTTTAGTGAATGCTTTCCCTCTAATTGTTGTATTCCTGCAACTGAATTCTCTCAGTTCCATTGGAGGGGTTCTTTCTCAGAGGTATTTCACCACCTAAAACATAAGTATAAACCCTTTTTTCCTATTCACAAAGCTGGCAGCAAGAGCATAAATTTAGTCACACAAATCCATGTGATGCCAGTCAGAATATTTCTGTATTTGAAGTTAGAAATTCATGGAAATGCTCCTCTGATTAGGGTAAGAAGATTCCACTCTGAGCTGGACACATTTGCTGGTGTACATTTCTTTCTCACTTCAAGTTCCTGGAAGTCACATATATGCTGAAAAAAATAAAATTCAGAAATGTATGCTTGAATTCTCAAAACATTCCCAGCAGAAAACACATTATTTCATTAAGTCACCTTAAATGACTTTATTAAAAATGACTGCATTGCTGTAGGGTTCTTGTGACTCCAGTACAAACACTGGAATGCTGCACAAAGCAGCTGGAATTGGTTGGCCTATTGCAGAAGCTGTAAGAAATTTTCATCTGTGTTTTTGCAGGCAATGGGGTAACCTACAGTATGCTAGCAGATAACATGATGCTGACTGAATCCAGTGCAAGGGAAGGTATTGCCCCTTATAACCTGACACTCAACAGTGCCTCTCAAGAGCTGCTAGGCCCAGGGATACATCAGCTGGAAATCCGAGCATCCAGGAACACGACGGTGTCAGAGATCTCCGAGAGTATTGCTGTTCATTTAATTGAGCCAGTATCTGGAATTCAAGCTGCAGTAGCTTCCCACACTCTGCAGCTGGGGGAGGATTTGGAGGTGAATGTCTCTGTGTCCCGTGGTGCCCCAGAGAAGCTGATGTTTGAGGTGACTGGATCCAACAAAACCCACTGTCACAAAGCCGACGGCCCTCGTGGGGAGCTGCGGACATACAGCGTTCCCATGCCCTCAGAAGGTACAGCACACTGACACCTCCTGTGCTTCCAGGACACCACAGATGGGTACAGTTCACATAAAGAGTCACAGCATCCTGGGCTAGGGGACAGTAATGTACAGCAGAATTTGGTAGCTTTTCTTACTGCTCAAACTTAGTCTGCAGAACAGGATGAACGGCACAGTCGTATTGACTTGTAAGTGAGCTACAAAACAGAACTGACAAATGGGTCTGCATATGCAGACTGAAAGCAAGGCTTCACCTCATTCTGGCAATGGAAGAGACATAGTGAAAAGACATAGGTTTTATTTTTTCATAGCACCATCTGATTGAAGCACAAATGAGGACGTTTTCTTGAATACCAAAGTGTTTTCCTCGTGTTTGTTCATAATGTTTCAAGTTAAGACTGTTCTGCATTTTACACTGAAGTAATTCATAATCTGAGGAGTTCTCAGTAGAGATGACAAAGAAAAGGGGAGTTTTTTGTGTGTCCATTACCAACACATGACTTTTGTTGGAGCTAATTATGAATAAACTTTTTAGTAATATTATCTTTCCATTATTACATAGTCAAAGCCTTTAAAATGTGGAATTAGGGAGATTGTGGTTAAGAGTTAATTAACAGTGGCAGAAGACAAAAAAGTTTCCACCCCTAATGAGCTATTCCAATCCCACGCCAAAGTGGGAAGAGTAGAAGCTAATTATGATTTCATTTCATATTTTTAAATTATTCAATATTAAAGTTTTATTTGTTCTCCCTGTACCCATTTGAACATCCATAGGCAGAAATTTCCAAACAAAATAGCTGCTTGCTCAAGATGCCTAAACTCATTTGGCCTCCAGTGTTTGTACACCTCTAGTTTCCTGTGTGATAGTATCTTAGTCAGCTGACAAAGAATAGCATGACAAGGGCTAGGAAAAGGGCAGATGAGTTATTAAAAAGTTGAGATAAAGGGAAAAAACAATCCTGGACAAGCCTTTCAGCATAAACCCCCATCATAAAGCCCCCTGAAAACTCTTAACAGAAAAGAATGGGATTTTCTTTACAAATTGGACATTATACCTCAAATCTGTTGGACTAGCCCCACTGCTACTTTTAACTGACCCTTTGCCTTCTCTAGGTACTTTTCTAGTGAAAGTGGTGGCCATGAATGCCTTCTCAAACATGAGTCTGGATCTTGGATTCATCACTGTGTTGGCAAATAGTTCTCACAGAAAAGGTAATTGCATTAATCTGACAATGCTGGTTTTGACCACACAAGTGTCTTTTTGCAATCAGAGCATTTCACAGAGTGTTTATGGTTTGTATCTAGTAATCACTTTCCTTCCAGCAACAGTGTTGAAAACTTTTGTGGAGGCTTGCTCCTGATGAAGGCAGATTCCCTGACTTTGAAGTAGTCATAAATTAGCATCACTCTGTATATGTAATACATTGCACATTTGCTATTTGTCCTAGAAATAATTAGTGAAGTTTATGGCTCAGGACATAGCTTTGAAACCAGAAAATATTTGCATCACAGCAGTCTCATAAATTGCTGTCAGTAATGGCTTCTAGATGGCTCCTCCTTACATTTACAAGAGCAGATTATACCAGAAATAATATAACCTTAGCACTAATGGTATTGAAACTTTTCCAGTGCTTTCCATCAATTTTCCTTTGTACATCAGTGAAACTCCACCACCTCCTGTGAGTATATTCTGATTTATACCATGATATTTGAAGAATCAGGATCATCTCCTTTACAGTCTGTGATAAGCCTGTTGTTACCATTTTACCTATTTAATTGGACTGTTTATCACGCCTCTAGGGTCTGATCCTTACAGCCCCATCTTTCACACTGTCAGTAGTCAAATCCTGTGGATTTAAGTCATATTCACTGAGGATGTCTGAAAGCTTTACAGGTAGCACTAAAATATTCTGTTCTTTTTTGCATTAAACAGATTCTGCTAAGGAAGAAGGCAGCTACAAAACAAATACCCAAAAGAAAAATGTAAGTATTATTTAAGGATCTTTCTTTAAAATTGCTTAGAAATTTTTCTTACCAGTGAAAGTGCCGTAGAAGACATTGAAAAAAAGTATTTGTAGCATAGTAAATTATGGACTAGATGTTCTGTTCGCCATATGGCTTAACACAAAATCTACACCAAAAGTCTTGGAGACAAATGTGTTTACAGGCATTCCATCTATAATTCATAAAAAAGATTAAAGAAGATGAACTTTTCATAACAATTCAGTTTTGGAAGTTAAAATGTGTTTAGATGAATTTTTAATTCATCTACTTGACTAATGCAAACCTCTCTCTGAAGGGTGATCCTTCAAGAAGAGTTTAATGTATTCCATATTGTTACCAAGTGTTTTCTACTTCTGTATTGGAGTGTTTAAATTACTTTGCAATAAAAATTTTTCCAGTTTATGGCAAACTAAGAAGTTAATGATGCACCAATGGCTAGCAGCTGTCCAAATTTAAATAATAAAAATGCCAGATAGAATATTTTATCATCTCAAAGGCCTAGTTTTTAACTGTAACGCTAGCAGACAGACATCTGCTATGGGAGATATACTGCTTCACAAGAAGCCATCATGTTTACAAATTGCTTGTAAGAGTATATTGCATCAGGGAAACATAAATCTAATCCAAACCCAAGTTTATCACAGTTTGTTGCACAGAAAGACAAACTCAGCTACCCCTTCTTCTCTTTGTTTGTAGCTGCAATGTATCAAATTCAGATAAAAAGGGGATGCACTAGAAGACAAATGGTTGTTCGAGGGCAAGAAGTCTTGGTCCAGATGGGAAGAATTAACAGGAATTAGTTTCCTAAGTTCCTAGTTTTGAAAATGGGAGCTGCACTCCTAAACCAATTCTGCATTTGGGAGAACATTGCCACAAAATTTTTCTGTGCCATCTGCTTCTATTCCCATAGCTTCTACTTCCATACTACCTCTGAGCTGGGAAAGATCATTTAAACTACAGATTTGCATCCAGTGATTTGGGGTATAAAATTTCAGACCTTTTTCACTATAAAGAAGCAACGCATGTGTGTGTTTATACGTGTTCCTGTTCTTACATACATTTACTTCTTATTTAGGATCATAAAATATATATTAAACCAAGTCGCCATGTGGATCCTTTCACAACTGTTACACTTGGCTGGCCAGACAAAAACAATAATTCCAGTTTTCTCTGGACCTGTGGTTTGTACATTTCCTGAACTTTTTTCACCAACTTGTATTTGATGAGCAACAAATTCACTGTCATGTCAGATCAAGTGTTGAAAATCTGACTAAAGGATGCTTTATTTTCTGGCTTTAAAGTTTGCCACTCACTGTACATAAAGAATGTCTGCTACCTAACCCTGTTTTTGGCATCAAACTAATTATGGTATATAATATGGTATAGTACTCCATTTTGTCTTCTCCCAAAGGTTTCAATTTTTCAAGATCTACCGGTCCTAAGCTTCACCCTCATAGCCAATGACTAGTCCCAAGTGACTTCCACAGTTAGGCATTTGCAAGGTACATGTGTCTCAATAAAACAGCAATAATTAACATTAAACATGATGCAAAAACATTTCTGGCTGAAAATGGGATTGGGATTCAGGCCATCTGTGCTCTGTCCTCATAATTATCCCTGACCTCATACACGACTTTGAAAAAGCCTGTACTCTGAATCCAGATTACCGACTCTAAATTGTGTTCAAGAAACTTGTCTATAAAGCTCTTTGAAACTTATGGCAGCAAAGTCCTTAATAAGATGCTGTTCTAACTATAAAGTATATGTTTGTGCAGGAGCTTGCTGGCCTGCCTGGAATGAATGTGTAAAGCAACAGATAATCCTAATCAACCAAAGTGAGGTGCAAATCCCACCTTTCTGCCTTCCTCCTCCGAAATCAGCAGTGACTGTCAGGATTACCATCCGAAACCACGGCAATGGAGAGAGGCACGACGAGCAATGTCTCTATGTGACTGCAAAACAAGAACTGCAATTGGAAATCAGGTCTGGCTTTAAACCTAGTATTCACTGGTTAATATTATTATTGCACAAGCATAGTACAAGGCCACAGTTACCAATAATAAAGTGATATTGTACTTTTAGAATCATAGAATCACAGAATGGTTTAGGTTGAAAGGGACCTTAAAGATGATCTTGTTCCCCTCCTCAGTCATGGGCAGGGACACTGTCCACTAGATCAAGTTACTCAGAGCTCCATCCAGCCTGGCCTTGAACACTTCCAGGGATGTGGCATCCACAGCTTCTCTGGGCAACCTGTGCCGGGGCCTCACCACCCTCACAGTAAAGAAAACTAATTGTTCTAAATCCATTTACAATTTACCATTATAAAAATTATTGACCAAACGAGCCTTGCTGCAATTTCAGTCCATGCTCCTGAACACAAACCTTTCATAAACTGAATAATATTCTTCTGAAAACCATTTAGGGTTTTTGACCCCAATATATCCTTCCAGTGTTGGAGATTTCAATAGGCTAGCCTCATTGAAACAACAGGAATAAATGTCATAAGATATGTCTGAAATTTCTCCTAGACATTTCATACTGTGTATAATCCCCATCTTACTCCCTTACAGATGTGAGGCAAACTGCAAACCAGTGAATGTTAGTGATGATGTTGTTCTGAGTGTCTCTGGACAGGAGGACTCCCAGGCCATATATTATAACTGGTATTTAGATAACACGTTCCAAAACAAGGTGAGAGCACCAGATTTGTCAAAAATACTGCACACACAAAAATAAATATCCACAAAGCCATATGGCCTCAGAGGGATATTTTGTCAAGCGGATGCTTTAAAAATACTAGTGAAGACCAAGACAATGGGGTGCCTGGTTTGGGAGGGGTTATAATGAAGGGCACCAAACTGCCATCCTGCTTCTGATAAATCACAACAGAAAGCACAGCAAAGGGCTTCTACTACCATGTGTTCTTTTCTGTCTGATTTTCCAGTCCACAACTCTCCCTCTAGCCTGCGGTCTGACTGGTTTCCAGCAGAACTCTTTGAATTTGCTTCAAAGCAACACGTCCGTGTTGAGAATAACCAGCTCCTTCTTGCAGACACAGGGAGAAGCTTTTCTGATTAAAATAACAGGTAGGGGCTAACAGGGTTTTAGGGCTTTTCAGACTCCTTTGAGATAGTCTCTCCTGACACGACATCACATTGATGTCACACATTCATAGCCTCACTGACAAATCTGAAGGTAAATTAGTCTACAAGTTGAAAGGTGTTACTTCATATGTGGGTTCTTTAAAATAATGAAGAGATAAGTTTGTCCTGGGGTGTCACATAGCAGGAGAAATTCAGTTATCTTACTCCAAGCTGTTAATAACTTTGTTAAGTCTCATCGGAAATGAAGTTACGTTAAATGCTTGATCAAATAATAGAGCTTGGTTTTATAATGCAAACATTAACATATTTGAAATAGTTATTTTCCTCGTATGGTTTACTCAGTAACAGCATTTCACATCTCATTAGGCCCACCCTGCTGTGTGTGGTGCCTGAGCAGACAGCCCCATTGCTCAGTAGGTGAGATGAGCGCCTGCAGACTGGTGCTGCTGGGGCACGGTTCTGGCTGACGCTCTGCTCCCTCCCCTCCCAGCACTGACTCAGCGAGGCTACGGGGAGGGATGGTTCCTGGTGAGCACCGTGCCCGCACCCGAAGCCCCCGGCTGTGCCGTGTCACCCGAGCATGGATCGGTGCTCACCGCCTTCAGAGTCTCCTGCAGTGCTCCAGGCTTGGAGGATTCGGGCCAGTCCAGTCCCAGCAGGCAGCTCACATATTGCTTCTATGTGACACCGAGTAAGTCCCCAGGTGAACTGTTGGGCTTCTTCTAATAAGAGCAAAGGCACAACCTGCCCTGCTCTGGAGGGAGACTGATCGTGAGTGAACCACGCCTGCACAGAGCGAGCCCTGAGTCCCCTGTTCTCAGGGAGCAGGAGGTGTCTCTGTGCTGTCTGGTCGATGACCCCTTCTTTCTTGTTTCAGATTCTCTCCTGGACTGTAGCCCGGATCCTGGACTCTTCCCAGTTTATCTTCCACTTGGAGAAGAGGAAAATAATTTTATTTTACATGTGACAATTATTGTCAGCAATAACTTTGGTGATACTGTTCAAACAAATGCTTCAGTGAAGGTACATGGTAGAATTCATTTATTTGAAGAACTCTCAAGTTGATAAGTAACCCACAACTGACTTTTGGAGCTTCTTCCTGTTTTAGATATATTACTTCCTTCTGAAAGTGCCATAATCACAATTTTCCTGTCTAACAGGGACTATTCCCTGTATGCTCAAGGTCAAAAAATCTTCCACTGCCCTTTTTTCTAGAACAGAAGTTTAAAAGAATTGTTTGAACATTGATCAAGCAGTGTAAGCATGTTTACTGAGTTTGGAACTGCTCTGTGTGGGCCCCAAAAGCCTTGTGTTTCTTCCCCAGTGCCCCACTGAGGAGATCCTTATCAGGCCATTAAAAATAAAACATTTAAAATGGGAAACACAAAACTTTATGTCCCACTCTATCTAGGCTGTCATTAAGATGATCATGGAAGCTTTTCAAAGAAAATTATAACAGCATTGGCAATGTTGAGAGCATATCTGATTTCTTCATCAGGTTGGACCTGCAGATATGATGGATGGGAACCTGACCCTGCAGGCTGTCATATCTGAGAAGGCAAACACCATCCTAAGAGATGGGAACAACAGTATGAGTCTTTTCCAGCTGTACAAGTCAGTGACATCTGTCCTGAATCAACAGATCCAAGAGGAAAGTTTTAACATGTCTTTACAGACAAATACACGAAAAGAGGTCAGAGAAACGCTTTCTTGCAGTACAATGCCATATAATGGACCCATCATATTCTTTGACAGCTCTTAAATAATAAAAAGCCCACATATCACCACTTGAAATCAATGAAGGTTTCAAGTTTCTAGCATGTGTCTCAGTGTTTGGCACAGGCTTCAGCTAGTTGTCACTATTTGCCTACGTAAATTATTTGTTTTATCACTCATCAGTAAAACAGTTAATTCTCAATTGTTATTTCATTAATTTAAAGTAGTTAATCTAAACCTGATTTCCCAAAACAATTTAAATATCGATAAAATGGCCTCTCCAGTGGGATAAATATCCTATCTAATTTCCCCCAAAAGCATTAGATGGCAGGTAATTTTCTTTTGTCCATTTTAGCCACCAGTTGATGTTTCAGTCATAAGCTGATATTTGTACAGTGCTTTGAGTGCCTCAGATGAAGAGATCTAGAGAAATGCAATGTATCCTTCAATTAAGATTCATTATTCGAATAACATCAATCACACATGGCTCTGCTTTCTCTGGAAGTGGCATTTACACAGTAATTCACATACATTAGTACAAATTCTCACAAGTAACTCTCCTTGCTCTTAATGGATGTTAAGTGTATGAATTCTCTGTGCTGGGAGGTAACATAAAACTCATGATTATATAATTACTAGGGCAAGTGGCATCTTGTCAGTAGAGCTAATATCAGCTCAAATGATCCTTGTTGTGGAGCCTTATTCCACAGCATAACTTACGGCATGCCTGGCTGTCAATACACAGCACTACTTTTACAGTCCTAATTAGCATCTTGTTCCTTTGCCTAATTATCCCTTTTCATCCCAAGCTCCGAGGGCTGATGCTGACAACTCTCTCTGTTGTTAACATAACATCAATGCAGACTGCTCTGAAGATGTCAGAGGTATTGAAAGAAATCACTTACAGGAGTGAAGAGCTGTCTGTCTCAGCACAGGTAAGAACAAATTCATCTTCTATCTCCTCACACTTATAGTAGAGACTCTCATTATCCCACTGACCTTGGAAGAGCTTCAGTGCCTTATAATTATCTGGTCTTACCCATTTTTTTCAATTGTACCATAATGTGCATTTTGACCATCAGTACTTTGACTCAGTTCAGAGTAAGTAAATTCAAGTCTCAGATATTGTCTCAGCAATCTGCAATCCAGGCTATAAGCATGACATTTATCACACATTTTTGAGATAGAATTCTTAACTTTTAGTCAGAAATGTATCAGGATGCATGTTTTCTCTTGTAAAGCACTTTTAGAACCCTGAAGAACAACTGCCCCAAGAGGGTTTTTCTAGAATTGCCCACGCTTGTTCATCCCTGATCCAGGCACTCCACAAAATGCATGTAGGTAGGTTGTCAAGGAACATGTCAGCACCCAGAGGAACTGGGCACAAATGTGCAGGTTGGTCTCACAAAAGTGTCTCTTGAATCTTATCTGGCAACATCACATTATTAGTAGATGATGCTATTTATGCTTATGGGGTGAACATATGGCAGGACAGAACAGACTGTCACTGGGGGAAGTTTCCCAAATATGCAGGCAATAAAAACAGCTGTCCTGATTTCTGATGTATTATAGAGTTGGAGCCAGACAATGGCTTGGGAGGATTTCAGCAGGATGTGGTTAACTTTGGCAAGACAAGAACATAGCTCAGGTCCAGCCCTCACCCTAGAGAAAAGCTGCTCAGCATTCACAGGCTGTGGGAATGGATGTGTCCAAGCTTGCAATGAATTTGCTTGGCCCCTTCACCATCCTGGGCTAAAATCTGGCCAGTGCTTTCACAGTCACAAAGCTTCATCCAGGCACAAAATAAAAATTGTAAAACGCATTCTTCTTTGGCACGAAGATACAAATGTACAACCTAATTTGCTACATTACTGTACATCTAAAAGCTATCCTTGCCCAGAGTTTGACAGACAGATGTTATTAATCTTTTTATGGATTGCATCGGTAGAAGCAGGCTGCATTTTTCATGCCTGTACCATCTAGTATATCACCTTTATTAGCATTTGAAGTATTACCCCAGCTAAAATAATTATAGTAAAAACAGTGTTAGCCACTAATAGTCACAAGAGATTACTAATGTTGCAATATTCAGTAAATGACACAAGTGTCACTTCTGTCACTTGCAGTGCCAGCACATATAAACTGCTCCCTGTGTTTCTCATGCAGGTGGAAGCCAGCAACACTCTGAAACACATCAGTGCCTCCTTGCTCGCTGTAAACACAGAGCACAGCAGAGATGGTCAGGAGTTAAAGGAAGCAGCCAACTATCTGTTTAATGCAGTGAGCAATGTTCTTAAAGCTTCTGTAGAAATCAGAGCTGGGAACAACTCAGTGCCAGAGGCAGAACAGGTAATTTAGATTTGGTCCAGTTTGTACTGTACTATGTGTGAATATTTGTTTGCTTTGGGAGTTTTTAAGAGCTCTGCTGCCTCTCATATTTTTAAATTGGCAGTGGGAACTGTTCATTGTGATACCATGATGGACTTGAATATCAGAGAGAACTTCTCTCCAGTTAGACATGTTAGACTGAATGTCTGTTAATGAAGATGATAGAAGCCTCTTAAGATTTGTTACACTGAAAGCTGAACAGGACAGAGCACTGGAGAACACAGCATCAGCTCTGACCTCTTATCAATGACAAGAACATTGTGATTTTTTTTCAGATTTGCCTCCTTTTGCCCCTTAATTCAAGGAAGCCACAGGTATTAAATATTCACGATTGCCACCACTACTTCACAGCTTGAACCAGCTCTGGTTGCTGCTTAAACTTGGGCAGAAAGCTCTGATTACCTGTTCAGAAACATGCAACATCTTTATTTTGTCCTCCCCTTCCTATCTATATGTGAATTGTCACAGCTGACTCTGTGAGTTTCCTGGGCTGAACAGGAAATTTATATAAATACTTTAATTTCATCACTGCAAGAGAGTAGGGATGAAATAAATCTAACCTGAGAGAAAAGATTATGAACTGGACAAGTTCCTCAACAATAACACACTAGTAATACACAATTGATATGCAAATAGGCCCTGTTTTTCCAAGTAACTAAACACCAAAGTGTGCAGCTAAAGGGCATTAATACACAAAAGTACATGAATATATTGATTGATTTCATGCTTGTAATTTCGATGTGTAGAAGTTATAAATACTACAATATAAATGTAAAATCTGTAAGACATTTATTTGCTGTCTGCAATGCTTCAATGAGAATTACAGAAATTGAATTGCAATAGAATAACCTTCTCTGAGATTAAGGAGCCCATTACCAAGTTTTTCAGCTTAGTAAGACACTAAAATTAAAATGAAGCAATGACAAATAATGTGCAGCTTGATGATCCTGAGCACCTTTGTTGTAAGTTTCCTCCTCTAATCCTTTTCCAGAGTTCAGTGTCACACCAGCTCCTAAGTACAGTTGAAAATCTACAGAGTGCCCTTCTGTTTGGGAAGGTACCAGGTGATGAGCCAACAGTCCTCACCTCTCCTTCTGCCACAATGTATATGCACAGGTAACATGCAGTGTCTCCCACTGAAGCTTCTGAGAGCTACAAATATAAATTCCATTGTGCTTAAACAGAATGTTTGGAACCAACTAAATATTGTAGCATAATGACAATTTCAATAGTGCAACAAGGCTGTTGTTAGTGCCTGATAGTAAGAACAGCCTGGACTCCAGGAACACCACCTTAGAAATTCCCATGCTGTGTCTCCTTTAACCAGCCAAGAATTTACTACCATTTCCTGAATGAGGCAGCAGTCCATTCCTTTTGAATGTATGTAGAAAACTCATCTCATGCCAGTTAAGAGTTTTTATCTTTTCCAAGTAGCCAATAATGACATGTTATATGGAACTGCAACCAGCTTGGCAGAAGCAAATATAATCCTGAGGAGCCTGATGAGCATTCTCCATTACTTATAATCATCCCTAAATTGTTCCCTGAGAGCCTGGTTTTCATCCACATCAAACTGTGCATGCAAATCAAGAGCATGTTCACACATAAACCAAGTTTTTAAAATAAGTACATCTTGGTACAACTTCCTCTCCAGATATGCCAATTCCACCCCTTTGTTGATGATTCTATGATAGTGTTCTGTGGAAAAGAACAGGGACAGGTTCTTGTACAAAGTATTTACTGGCAGAGTTAGAAATAGTTTTGTACCTAAGTTACACTTACAAAATGAGAAAGCTTTCTCTGTAGATATGAAGTCCATGCTATTGATGTTTGAGGTTTTCTTGGTGGTTTTTTCCCTTTTATTATTTTTTTTCTCTTTTATTCTGCTTTGCTTATGACCAACCCTAACTGGACAGATTACAAACAGAAAAGATGGAGAGCACATCCATTAACATCTCCAATTCCAACTCTGCCAGCTTTACTCTCCCACCTGCTTCCTCTCTCAATGTTTCAGGAGTTGATGATGAAACAGTGGATATAAGGGCAAGTAAATAACTTTTATCTAACTCTATCTCATATCCAGCTTGCATTCCCAATCTAATGGTTTTACAATAGTTTATCCTTTTACAATGAACAGACAAGCAACAGTCATCCCTCCTGTCATGTCAAGAAAATAATTTGGAATCTTTTTGGTCAAAGAAGCCTAATTTATCTTAATTGCATGAGGTTGTTTAGGAGGACTGAAAGCTTAAATTCCCCATCCCATCAGTCCCTTACATACACTTGATTCACACCTGCATGGCAGGAGCAGGCAATGGAATGAGTCAATACCTACAAATCTATTCGCTGTTTGTTTACATTTTATGCTCTGAGGAAGATGCAACAGCTCAGAGTCCATTACTACATTCAAACTAACCTACATCAGCTTTCTTTCATCTCAGCAAGAAATACATGAGTGTGGGCCACTCAGATCCTGCAGGAGACAAATGTGCTGATGGTAGCACATCCCTACATCCCTCATCTGAATCAGGACATGGTGGTTTTTCCCTCAGAACAATAGGCTGCATATAATTGTCATATTTTCATAAGAAATTTCCTAAGGATTTCTCTAGTTGATTTGACCCTTTCAGGAGACCACCTGAAAACATTTTGTTTTCACTGCACCTTTTCCAACTCTGCTAAAAAAGTGTCACAGTGTATGGAAACAATAAAGATTGTTGTACACATTTCAGAATGAAAATCACTTTCAAGGTTTGTAGACCAACCTTAGAGATACGGTAGAGTCTTATTTAAATCTGGATGCAGGCTTTTTGGAAGTCAGGTCCTGTTTGGGTCTGAGCTCAAGCTCCCACTGTTCAGCAATTCAGAGTGTGAATATAATGAAATATTGACAATAGCTCAGTTGTCTGATAGTTAATGTCTTCTAACAGATGGTGAGCTTTGCCATGAATCCCTTTTTCTCCAGTGACATCAGTTTTGACATCAGTGGAACAGTGGGAGGTCTAAGTCTAACTGGTCTGGATGGTTTGACCATACCAGTCAGCAACCTCAAAGAGAACATTGAGGTAAATCCACTATTTTCTAACCCTCATCCTCTTTTCACATTTTTTTCCTTTCTCCATTAAGGAACTGTCATTTGTGTTATCATTTGTGAGGTGAATGCAGATGCTGGTAGTGTTCATTATTTCAGATAATGGGATGATGCTGTCTGCATTTGTGATGGAAGGATTTGTGTGATGGGATGAATGAAATAATATTTCTGTCTTTTCTTAAAAAGGAAGCATTTTATTCTTCATTTAAATGAATATAAGAATGCTAATGGTTGTGGAAACAGACTCCAGATTACAGTCATCCCAAAGCACAATGTGAAGTCTGATTTCAACATCCAACCTCTGTATTTATTGTACTACTCTTTGGCTTCCTAGTCCATGTATAAACTGACATCTAAATCATTCATACATGTGCTTCACATAGCCAATGTCTCAGTCATAATCACAGTTCTCAGGTCAGAAATGCACTAATGGTCACAGGCTTTGTGATAAGTCTACACAGGTTTCAAATTAACTTTTCAGAGGTTAGTTGACATTATCGAGAAAACTACTTTGAAAGTGATATTTTTGCTGGCCATGCTTTCCTGATGTTATGAAAAAATAAAATCTAGCATGTGTCTGCATGCTAAGAAGAAAAATGCTTTTCTGTATTTAAACCTATGTCTTTCTGTTTAAAAACAGATCATGTTACCAAGGCTTTCAGCAACACAGGAAGATAAGATTCTGTTGAATCTGGGCAATTATAGTACTTTTCAAGTCAATGTTACCTCAGGAAACACATCTATAGTGATCCACCTGGAATCTGAACATGACATTCCACTAATACTTTACTTGGGCTATGGGTATCACCCAAATGAGACCAACTATGATATGAAAAATCATCTGTTCTGTAAGAAAACTTCTGGAGGTAAGATAAGTGGTTAGTGACCCATGAACTTGCAGAATGAGCCTTGGCCATGAGTTCAGGTGTCTAGCTGGAAAGAAACCTCATGCTTCAAGGTTCCTATCTGTAGAATAAAGTGTTCACTAACAGGAGCAAAGATTGGGATGCTTTGAACAATGAGTTGCTAAGAATGATTTCACACCTGTTTCTTTGGTTTATTTGTTACATGCAGTACAGCTGCATACTTCTGAATTAGCCTTTCTGTATATACATTGAAACTAAAATATTTATGTTCAAGGTGAGACAAACAGCTGGGTTCTCAGCCCAGAAGAACTCCTTTTTGGAGAGGGAATCTACTATTTCATAGTTTTACAAGACATGGGAATGGATTCCACAGTCTATGATGGGCTAACCATAAATGCCACTTGCTTTGCATCCCGCTGTGTGTTTTGGGATGAGCACCAGGGAGGCTGGAACAGCTATGGATGTCATGTAAGTAGAGCAAAACAAAACAATGTGTCTGTTCTATACTTCAAAGCCAGCCCTCATAACCACCATCGTGTAGTAAAATGATAGCACTGAACTGACACCACAAAACAAGATCGTTTTGAGATGTTTTAATAAACTCAAGAAGTTTAGTCATATTGAACTAAGCTTCAAACAACATTTCCGTCTCTATTTCATGGGATGAACCTCTACATAAGAAGAAATGGAACCATTCTGACAACTCCATGATATATTGTAATGCCCCTTGCTGGTTAGGTGTTAGAATTAATATTCCTTATTGGAACTTGAACAATTCTGTGTACAGCAGCTCTCTACACTAACTTACCAATCTCAGCACTGTCTTTTCCATCTCAGCACTGTCTTTTCCTTTCCTTGGTAAGTCACCTAATACTTTGAAGCCAGATGTTTTATCAGCAATCTTTTCTGGGTTTCAGGTAGGACCAAAAACAAATCCTAGCAGCACACAGTGCCTCTGCAACCATCTGACCTTCTTTGGGAGCTCCTTCTTTGTCATACCCAATGCCATAGATGTCAGCAAAACAGCACAGCTGTTTGGTACATTTGTGGACAATCCTGTGGTGGTGACAACTGTAGGATTCATCTTTCTGACATATGTGCTTGTAGTTATTTGGGCTCGAAGGAAAGACCTCCAGGATGATGCCAAAGTAAGTCTCCAGCTAATAAAGTCAATGTATTCAGGCCAATGCCCACTAAGCCTAGCCTGTTTTAATAGGAAGTCTTTAACCAATCCTACTCCTTTCCCTGTAACTGGTAAGTAAACATTGTTCACAAGATGACAAATTCCTACTCACAGCTTTCAGGAATCTGTACTTACAGGACTGCTAACACACTGCTTGTGCTGTGTCACTCTGCAGGTGAAAATCACTGTCCTGGAAGACAATGACCCTTTTGCTCAGTATCGTTACCTTGTGACAGTTTTCACAGGACACCGCCGTGGTGCAGCCACAACCTCCAAGGTATCAGTGGCACTGTGTGGGAAGAGAGTTTATTTGTCTAGGGGACTGGATGAATAATGGAGCACCTGAGGCTATTAATAGGACAGCACAAATGCACTGTTTGAGCCAGAAAGCCCTTAGGTTTGATGAAAACTGGAAGAGTATGCTAGAGAAATAAACACACAAGATGTGCAAATCTTCATTTTACCTTCTTATTTTCCAGGTGACTCTCACCCTCTATGGACTGGATGGACAGAGTGAGCCCCACCATCTAAATGATCCTGATACACGAGTCTTTGAACGTGGAGGAGTGGATGTTTTCCTCCTCTGTACCTTCTTGCCTCTTGGGGAACTGCAGAGTATTAGATTGTGGCATGATAATTCAGGGGACAGTCCGTCCTGGTAAGTGGAGGTCTGGAGATCCTGGTAAGTAAAGATCCACAAATAATTTTTTATAATGACAACAGCTTTCCTTTTCTAGCATTTGAAAAAACTTCGTGCAGTTCTAGAAAGAAGTGTTAGATTCTAGTTTTTGCAGATGAATAGACCAAATCATAGTCTAAACTGGAGGACCAGGAGTGCTTCCCATATCCCAGGTCCAATACAGGATGGGATATGTTCTGTGCCTTACAGTTTAGTCGCCCTAAGAAGCCAAAGGCCAGAGTTTGTCCTCCACAGTCTTGTTGAGTTCTGGATTTAACACACTCAGTGACATATGATTGTGCCCTGTGTGTTTCTCCAACAGGTATGTGAATCGAGTATCAGTCCATGATCTGGCATGGGATCAGAAATGGTACTTCCTCTGTAACTCTTGGCTAGCCATTGATATTGGAGAATGTGTCCTAGATAAAGTGTTCCCGGTAGCAACAGAACAGGACCTGAAGCAGTTCAGGTACCCCCTATTTCACAGTTTTTTTTTCCTCTTGATAGCAGTCAGTCTAGAAAAGCAAGCATGGAAAAAACAGACCAAAGCCCTAGAAAAAACTGAAAACAAGGAAGGTTTTTCCACTGCCCTTAAAGGGCTCTGAACAAGAGAAAAAAGAAGGATGATTAAGTAAATCTAATCATTACCCTAACAGTAGTACCATACTGAAAATATTGGTGCTAAAGAAGGATAGCCTGACAGGACCTAGAGAAACCCAAACATCTTCTCTTATGTGTAATTTTCTTAACAATTTAGGTAGGAACTATTCACCTTCCCTCCATGCTGCGGCCAGAAGGATAGGACATAAGTAGCTATGACCATTCCATGCAAATCAAGCAATGATATTTGATAATTTCTCCTAGTTATTATTTCTTCTGATAGTGCCTAGAAGCATGAACAGATTAGGACCCTGAACTAGAGTTTTGTTCTTCCCTCTCCTTTTTATGAATCCATTTGATTTCCCTCTTCTCCTTCCCAGCAATCTGTTTTTCATGAAGACCTCCCAGGGTTTCCAGGATGGGCACATCTGGTACTCGGTTTTCAGCCGCTCCCCACGAAGCTCCTTCACGCGAGCCCAGCGCGTGTCCTGTTGCTTCTCACTGCTCCTCTGCACCATGCTGACCAGCATCATGTTCTGGGGTGTGCCAAAGGATCCTGCTGAGCAGAAGATGGATTTGGGTAACAATCTTCAACATTGCTTGGGCAAGCAAATAGAGAGACAGCAGAATCTGGAAGCAAGAGTTGAATAAATGGGCTTTTTCACAAGAAAGAGACTTGATGGTTTATCTTGCCTGGGGTTATTTTTCCTTCTCCCCTCTGTTTGACCTTGACAGGTAAGATCGAGTTCACATGGCAGGAAGTGATGATTGGCTTTGAGAGCTCCCTCCTCATGTTCCCCATCAACCTGCTCATTGTGCAAATCTTCAGGAACATACGACCCCGGCCAGCCCAGCAGGGGAGAGAGAAGAAGCCGGGAAAAAATGGTCGTGTATCCCCAAGCCTGCCTCCCACCCCACGGGCCACCCAGGCTGCCTCTCTCACTCCAGAGGCTGTGACAAAGGCAAGTCCCAATGAGTCCTGTACTGCCCTCTGCTGCCACGCACTACCGGCTTCCCCAACTCCACAAATGATCCCTGTTCGATGCACTTCAGCCTGTCTGAAGAGAAAAGACAATTACCACTGGTGCAAAGCACTCATTTGCCCACCTAAATGCAATCCTTCATTAAGGTTATCTTTGTACATCCCAGCCCTTGCACAGTTATTGTGTGTGACCAAATCACCGTGTTCAGGAGTTAAAGCAAATGCTAAGCAAGACAGTGAAGATAGAAGGTATCATGGACCACATCTTTCTCAGCTTAGGTCCTCAGGAAGGTACTCTGCCCTTTCGAACCCTGAAAGCTGCCTTCCTGAACTCACTGAAATCTGTCTGTCACACCCAGCACTGTAGGATGTGCTATTCTTATCCATTCTGGAGATTTTAGCAATTGGTGCAGATCCCAGCCAGTGGTGCTGTCAGATCACATCAGCATAAGCCACTGCAGCCAGAGTCACTGCTGTGTTGCTGCTGTCTTTCCTAGGACGTAAGAAGAATTGCCAACTCACTCTTTAAAGCCCTGAAGACTCCATCTCTCACCTCAGCACCAGACCTTGAAAACTCAACTAACATCAACACACTTTTGTCATTGGTTGCGGACATCATCTGTCAGCAGAACAGAGCTGGGCAAGGGTTTTATCATGAGAGCAAGAAGGATGGTCCTATAAGTGTCACATTAGGTGCTGTGGATATCCAAGGTAAATAACACACTGTGAAATGCCTGCTGAAACCTTTGCAGTGAAAATTATTATAGCACTGGATGTCATGACCCAAGCTCTTCTTACATTTTCTGACTCAAAGGCAACTACAGAATCACAGAATAGCTGAGGTCTTAGAAGGGATCTCTGGATCCTACCATGCTGCTCAGAGCAGAGTCAGCAGGAGCAGAATTGTCCAAGATCAAATCCAGTCAGATGCTGAATGTCTCCCCAAGGATGAGGACTCCACAAATTATCTGAGCAACCTATTCCAGTGTCCAATACATAAGTTTTTTCTTATGCTCAGAAATTTTGCATGTTTTAAGGTGTGCCCATTGCCTCTTGTTCTTTCACTGCACCACTGAGTGCACAACTAAGTAAAGACAACTGTGAAATCTGTTTCTTATGCTGTAGAATCAAATGTTTGCTACCAGTCGGCTTGGGAGCAGGACCAGCATCTACCAATGAAAAGACTCACAAATATCAGTTGTTTCACTGTCTTTTTGACCTGTCCTTTTATTTCTTCTTGGACTTGTGCTGTTGTTCCTTTCACTCTGGCTCTCAACTAAACAAGAATGTATGAGTAAACAATATCACTGATTTCATTAAGACTCACATTTGGCTTTTCCAGTGAGTCTTCCAAGCTACTAATTGCACAGGTACCCAAGAACAAATTAACAGTTGATCTGATCTGACCTGTCTATTAAGCTTTTAGGACTGCTGTTTAACTAAGTTGCCTTCTGGAAAAAATTCCAAGCCATTCCAGCACAAGAGCATTATGCTCTAGTACTAAAGTTGCTTTTACACGTCCCTTCAAATGTTACTCTTCACTTCATCACACTTATGATCTTCAGCTCCAGTTCTACCACCCTTTGTATTGAACAATATTTCAATCTAAGAATATATATTTTCTCAATAAATCAATGAATAATTCTTTGCCTGCAGAAAAAACAAGAAGTCCAACTCCAGAGAAGAGAATTTGTGAGCAGCTGAAATACAGTGATTACCATCGCTGCTTGTACATGCAACTCCAGCATGTAGAGATGGAGCTGGAACTGCTGGGGCCCCATAAATTTCAGATGCCTCAGAGTTACACACAAGCTGTTTGTCAGGTTCAGCATTTGAAGAACCTCCTGGAGAACCAAATCTGCTCACCAGCATCCATCAGTGAGGGGTAACCCAGTTCTCATCTCATTCTCAGTATAAGTAAATTCAGGTCATTTATTCAAAATTGGACAAGATGACAGAGCTCAAATAATTACTGCTTAATATGTGCTAGATAACTATCATTATATCTGTAAAAATAAGCCTTACTATTATACCACTTCAGGAGCTACAAAGAAATTTCCATGCACTGTGAACTGCACACAAAGGCAATAATGACCTATCATTGCTGTTTGTCATTTTTGCCTCCAAAGTGCAAAGTTACAGTACAATGCCATGTGATAGTAAAGGACTGGGATAATCACCAAGCTCCAAAGTCACAGAAGACTCTTAAAATGTATGGATAAAGAAAAATTAATAAGCAGATAAAAATAGTTCAGTGAAATATGCTAATTAAGTTGGAAGTATTGGAAACAATTGCACTAATTACGTCAGTTGGCCTTCACGGTGATCACAAGAGATGCATTCGGCAGCTTAAATGCACTCATAGCTTTGTCAATAATTCTACTGGAGATTCAATTATGCATGAACTGAGGAGTAAATAAGCCCATCACATTTATTTTGGTTTTAGCTGATCTCTGCACGCCTCCTCGTTATTTTTTCTCACTGTAGTTTTTGCTATCCATATATCTTATATAACTACATTAATTAAAAGAATTTAGAATATTTTGATTTTATATCGTAAGTTGTTGCCTATTACCAGTGAACCTGATGACTGTGATTTTGGTTCCTATTCCATCTCAGACTGATTTTTTTCTCTTCTGGTTGATTCTCAAGGTGGTCCCATACTCCAAACTTCTCCAATAATGACAAGAAAAGTTTTTCTCACAGAGGGCTGCCCTGGTGGTTTGTGTTCATTGCTTGGTTCCTTGTGGCAGCCACCAGCGGTGTGGCCGGGTTCTTTACCATGCTCTACGGACTCCATTACGGCAAGGAGAACTCCATCAAGTGGCTGATCTCCATGGTCATCTCCTTCCTGGAAAGTCTTTTCATCACACAGCCCTTAAAGGTGAGAGCCTCAGAAATACAACCACTGGCCAAGATGAACCTCATCTGCTGCCATTGCAGAAAGACAATGTAACATGTTCTAAAGAGCTACAGGATTTAAGATATAAAATGAGAAGTCTTTGCCCTTAAAACAAGAGGAAGCAGTTGGTTTACAGAGTTCTGCTGGCTTTCGCTGACATTAACTCCATTAGTTACATCTCTCTTGCTTTGTCAGGGTTTAATGAGGTTTCTCAATAGGGAGGATGTGTCACAAAATCAGTTTAGCTGGACAAACCCCACCACTGTGCACTGTTCTCTTGTTTATGGGCTTCAGCTGCATGGGTTCAACAAGCCCAAAGCACAGTTGTTTTCCTGCAGTGCCTGGATCCAAAGGGATCCAGGTCAAAGCCTGAGCTTCTTTATATGAAATGGGCATATGGTGAGTCTATAGCTGATTCTTTCCAGGTGCTGGGATTTGCTGCGTTTTTTGCTCTGGTTCTGAAGAAAGTGGAACATGAGGATGAAGAAAACACAGCTATTGATGAGTCTTTATCTGCACCAGGTAACTGCCTGTAAAGTGAGAAATTATTAAAGAAAGTGCAGTGTTCTCCTAGCTTTTGGTGTGCTTTATGCATGAATATGACTCAGCTCAACTGCCTTGCAACAAAACCTGTAACTATTCCACAACTTAGGGAAAATAAATAAGTGACCCAGTGCAAAACACAACCTTCATGTAGACTGGTAGCTCTTTATCTGACAAGCATAAATAAAACCTCTCACAAAGAAATTTCCCACATCCTTTAAGGCCTATATAAAGGTTCCCAGGTTACATACTTTTCCACAACCACAGTTATCTGTATCATTCCCCTAAACTGAACAGTGGCTTCTGCAGTCATAATCATATCTAAATAAAGCCTTGACTAGCAGACAGGAATCCTAGGGCACATCAAAGTTATCTGATCTACAGCTTCCTCCCTGTTCAGCCTCAGGCTACAAATACACCACCTTCTGACATGCTCAGCCTAGAGACACCTGGACTACACCTGGTCCTAAACCCAACACACAGTTTTTGTGAGCTCCTTCCCTCCCCGCTGTTTGCCTTGTTATAGTAATGGTTTAAATCACATCCTCTGTCTTCCTAAGGGAAAGCATTAAATAGAAATGTTTCCTTAGAATGTCCAAAGAAACAAAAAGCAGGACATGGATAATCTGTTGACTAATTCCAAGGTTCACTGCTCTCCCTCACAGGTGATTCACACCCTCTCTTTGGAGCCCGAAGAGACAGCAGAAGCAATATTTACCGGCCACCTCCTGCTGCTGATGTGGAGAAAATGAAAATCAGCTGCATGAAGGAGAAGAAAGCTTTTGCCCTCATCAGAGAAATCCTGGGTATTATCCATATGTAGATTATCTTGTTTTATTCAGTAATACTCATCAGTAATTTTACATCAGTGAAAATATTGTTCTCTTGGGTGACAAAGTTTTGGCATATCTTCAGCTTTCTGCCAGACGTTATGATGTAGAGACAGGCTGTTCCATGGCAGCTGGAGCTGCAAGGAGGTGGGAATGTTAGCTGGAGAGAAAAGTGTGGCTAAGGCTTCATTTTACGGTAAAGAAACACATCACACACATGAGAGGTTGAAGAAAAGTAGAAAGGATAAAAGGAGGAAGTCAACAGTTAAATGAAGCTGAAATCAAAGAGCAGATGGAGGCCATCTTTCTAAAAGCAGATAGTATCTATAGATAATGATTTATGCCCCTGTTTTATTTCCTCTAAACTCAATGGCAAAAATACCTCAACCTCACTTGGAACAAAGTCAGACTGCTCATTTTATTTACAGCTGCCATGACTACTTCTCTTTAGCCTTCCCACTTATTTTCTTGACTGCTGCTCGTATTCCAAATGTGAAACAAACTGCAGCACATTGAAGCAGCTTGGGTGCATTCATTGGCACTGGTCACTAAGAGTCTATAAAGCACCTCCGTGGCCTAATAGGTGCTGACAGCAGTAATCATTCACACAATTTATTTTGAACAGCATTGTTAACTCAAAGCTCACATGTGCTGTCTCTTTCTGTTTTTTTTTCCAGCCTATCTGGGGTTTTTATGGATGCTGTTACTGATTGCCTATGGGCAGAGAGATCCCAATTCCTACTATTTAAACAAACACATTGAGGACAGCTTTACAGATGGATTCCATGATGTCTACAGTTACCAGGATTTTTTCGTGTGGGCAAACACTACCTTACTTAAAAACCTTTATGGATCATATAAAGGTGCAGAGTCACATTGTTTCCCTTCAGCTTGTCAGATTCTGAAACATTATTTTTAATACTTATCTCTAATTTGCATATTTCAGTGGAGAAAGGGACTGTGAGTATATGAGGCTAGCAAGAAATCTTATAATACGAATACTAGTGGATAACAAAACCCTACAGCTTGACCCCAAGTTAAACATCCCCTGATATTTTCCTTATGTTTAATACAACCCAAAAGTTCTGCACTGCAACGTTAAATTTTTCACATTTTACATTATTTACTCCAGATATTCAGATATATCCTCAGTTTTACACAGCTTTCTTTCCACAATAAAAAAAAAAAAAAAAGAATGGCAGACAGGTGGCACCATAAAGCTTTTCCTCAGGAGAGCTGTTTGCATCAGGACTTGGGTCAATGTGAAGGCAAATTATGCAATATCAGCATGTTTCTATCTAGCCGTATCCAGTAAAATATGACCCATTTTCCAGCTCACATTTAATGGTAAATATTGAAATATATTAGTATAGTTGTTCTTTGGGCATGACAGGCCACATGAACACTGTATAAAGTCACTTTTCTCCCCCAGACCCCACTTTTCTTCAGTATAAAATACAGATGGGGAGTGACACAGAACTCTGTTAGTGTGAATCGTATTTAAGAATTCAGTTCAAATCAACATGAGGGTTTCATTTTCATGACTATTTTGCTTACAGTGTTTCTGAGACAAGAATATATGGCAAAATATTAAGGCACCACTGAATCATAAATGAAATTAATATTATTAATTTTGTCATATTGCCAGTGCTGCTCTTTTCCATCTCCTGTTTAGGATTCATTACAGATGGCAATTCCAAGCTGGTGGGTAGTGCTCGAATTCGCCAAGTAAGAGTGAGAGGAGGCACCTGTCCCATTTCTCCCAGACTCCAGCACGTAGCTGAGGAATGCCATGCTCCATACTCCCTACAAACAGAAGATACATCAGCTTATGGGGAACACTGGAATACCTCAGCCTTTGATACCTCCTCTGACTTGAGCTCAGCATGGCAGTATCAGAGTCAGTCCGAACTGAGAGGACACCCTATCTGGGGCAAATTTGCCATCTACAGCGGAGGGGGATATGTGATTCACCTGGGAACTGACCCTAAAAATGCCTCCAGGTACCACTTGTATTCTTGTAAATTATCAGTGCATCCTCCACGTGATACATTCCTGTATGAGTTAGATCACTGGCTACAATTCTTTTGGCAGAATTCTCCAGTACCTTTTCAAAAATGTCTGGCTTGACACGTTCACAAGAGCAGTGTTTGTTGAATTTACAGTCTACAATGCCAACGTGAACCTGTTCTGCATTATAAGCCTGATGTTTGAAAGCAATGCTTTAGGTGAGAACTTTTCCTAAGTTGCATTTATGAAGAGAGCAAGCAGTGCACCTAGAGAAGGTAGATTTACACACTACTAGTGTTTTCCTAGTTTTTTCTTTAGTAAAGACAAGTGTTTTAATAAATCTAATCATGAGAGAATCAATGCAAATTTTACAAATCATTTAGGAAACATGCAGCATCACAGTAATATAGACCATAATGGAATATCTTATGTTTGCTTGCGCTGTGGTCATCTATTGATGAAGAAAACATGCTATTGAAACTTGATCTCCAGAACTTACACATCAGGAACAAGAAAAATTCTGTTTCCTAATCACTTCAGCTAATCAATACAATATTAAGACAAAAAATACAAATAACAGTCTGTCTTTTTTCTTCCAGATGACTTCTAATATATAGCTATGTAAATATGTAATACATAATGTGGATAAAACAGAATAGTGAAACCAAATTCTGGTTTAAAGGCTATAGGAAAACATTTGGTCTGAGCAGCAGCCTCTCTTGGTGTGTCCAAGTATCAGAAAATGCCCAAACTGACCACAAAACTAAGCTAATTTTGGGTTTAGAATGAGATTCAGCTTTTTAAAAAATTCCAAGTCCTCCTGCTGTATTTCTGCATTTGCAGTCCAATCCAAACTGAGCCCTATTGGGATTACTATTGTGCTATCACACAGACAGCACTACCACTCCAAAAGCCTTGACTCTCTGAAATTCCTGTTTGAGGAAAATTTCAAATACTTAGAGGGTTACTCACATAGTCAAGTCTAAATCTCAGTTCAATGGTTGGATTCAGCCTCACATTGATGTGAAAGCAAGTACAGAAGTCTTACTGGTGAACTGAGTTGTTAGAATGAAAGCAAAAAAGTGTCATTATCAGAGCCTTGAGGTGACCTCCGATTGTTTTTTAGGGGCCTTCTTCACAAGCACGGAGCTGCAAAGTGTCCGGCTCTACCCCTACACCAACAGCCTCCACATCTTTGTGGTTGCAGCAGAAGTCATTTATTTCCTCTTCATTGTGTACTACATGAGAGTACAGGTGAGGCCCAATGGAAAGTTTGGCTGAGAGCATTTCCTTGTGCCTGCTGTTGATTTCACTCACAAAAGGTTTAGGACTGTACTTGATTTCAGTAGTGCTGGTGCTGCTACACCAATGGAAGATTGAATTAGATACAGTGTCAGTATTAAATATTAGGAATGCAAAACTGTATTTGGCTGGAATGATTCTTTTGAGAAAGATAATGAGAACCTAGTGCAAGCTGTAGTTTTATTAATGCAGAGTAGTCTGCTTAATTGTGGAGGGCATTGCCCTAATCTTCAGAGGTGCACTGTATGATATGGAGTGATGAGACTGAAACAGTAAAACTCCTCACAGGTCAAGCTGATGAAGAGTCTGAGATGGAGATATTTCCATAGCAAGTGGAATCTCCTGGAGCTGGCCATTATACTGATTAGCTGGAGTGCTCTGTCAGTGTTTGTGAAACGGACAGTCCTTGGGACCCGAGACATCAGCTACTACCAGGAACACAAGGAGGAGTAAGTACTAATGCTATTTGGTGCATCCTTTGTTGTTGCTGCTTACGCAGAAATAAATCTATTTTTCCTCTTCCCAGACAGCACCTTGTCTGTGCTGGATATTGCTATCCTAGATGTTTATATTCATGAAGCCTGTGAGTGTGTCAGGGCTTAGATTTGTGTCACCAATAGGATTTTCTTTTGATACTGCTCTAGTAAAATCCAGCAGGCTTGAGCACCAAATTCCCTTTTTTAGCCCCTAATTTCCTCTCTGTGTCACCCTCTTGTGAACCAACAAGCCTTTCTGCTATGGGACATCCACCCAGAAAGCACATAATCTGCCTTGTTCTATGTTGTAAAAAGCCATTGGTTAGAGGACAATAATGGATTATTTCATACAGAATGGAAAATTATGACATCTTTTTTAAAATGGTCAAATAGGAAAGAGGTGGTAGAATCACAGGATAATGAGCAGAATTCGGGCTATAGCCTAGACCTCCTCTCCTTAAAAAAAAAAAAACAACTTAGCCATGCACAACTGAGCTTTTTGTGTGCACACAGTAGGAAGTGCAGGTGGGAACACGCAAGGAGGAACTCATTAGGCCTCCACTGAAACCAAGGACAGGGTAAATGGCTTTTCCAGCATACCCATTTATGCACTTCAAAGGATTCCATATGCATGACATATTACGTATTTTCTTTTTTTCCTAACAGCTCCGTAAGCTTCAGTGAAACAGCGAGAGCTGATGCAGTTCTTGGCTACCTGATTGCATTCCTGGTGCTTCTCTCCACAGTGAAACTGTGGCATCTGCTGAGGCTCAACCCTAAACTGAACATGATCACTTCAGCACTAAGGAGGGCATGGGGTGATATCTCTGGATTCATCACTGTTATTGCAATCATGTTCCTTGCCTATTCCATTGCTGTGAGTATGACAGTGCTTTCTGTGTTCTGCAGTCTGCTTCCACACTGTCAGGTTAAATCAACTGTTTCTGAATGCTAAAAGCAACATAACTTTACCATGTAAAATGGAATAAGCTGCCTGTCTAAATCTTAGGTTAGCAGCTTGGAGCCCAAGTCTTCTGTATGAGTGAAAGTGAAGTTAAAACATCCACTTGTCTGTTCTTTGCAAACTGAAATTTAGTGAAAAATCAAACACTGAGCTGAAAAATAAGGATTCGTTATGTTTAATAGATGTGACTAAGAACAAAGTACAGAAAAAAAGATTTTCTGGACAAAACTTAAATCGTGGAGAGTTCAGAAAGTGCCATTTTCTGTTTGGCTAGTTCATAAGTGGGAAATAAGTACCTTTTTTACATATCTAGTGGCAAGCTCAGCAGATGTAAGACACATTCTCATACCTGTGATAAAAGCTTTAGAGCTAAACACATTTTGCAGCAAGGACTCTGATCATGACACAAGACATGGCTTCTGTCCTCTGCAGGCAAACCTGATATTTGGATGGAAGCTCTACTCTTACAAAACTCTCTTTGATTCGGCAGAGACCATGGTCAGTCTTCAGCTGGGAATCTTCAACTATGAGGAGGTACCACATCTAATTTTGAGAAGTTTACAACCATACAGTTGGCATCTCAGCTATCAAATATGCTTTAACCCAGCAAATAGAAGGACTTTCAGTTAGTGTTAAACATTAATGTAATTTTGCAAGCTCTGCAGCTTCCTAAAGCAGCCACCTTTTCTGAGCAAGAAAAAGACGCCAAGTGAAATCTCTTTCATGTCCTATTTTGACCATGAGGAGGCTCATAATGAACCTTTCATTAAGAAACCTGCTCACATTTCAGCTAGAGATGTTACTAATTGATTGAAAGTTTTGAGCAATTTCCTTAGAAAGCTATGTATAGAAATGTGAACAAAGCCCTGTGTTTGTCCTGAGCACCCCCTCTGTCTTCCCAAGAAAGGCAAGGCCTTCCACAAGGGAACTTCATGTTTTTCAGTAAAATCTTTCAAATATTTCAATATCCTTTGAACACTTCTTTGTGGATTAAAAGAAATCCACAAGAAGTCCTCCTTGGTGGATGTCTTTAGACCATGGACCCAATAGGATATGGGTGGCTTTGAAGATCAGTAATTGGGCACAGACTTTTCCACCTCTCCCATTCATGTTAATCTTGAAAATACATTCCTGTACCGTAGCTTATATGAAGATTAGGGTTCAGATTTTTCACAACCCTTGGTTTATAAGTGTCTCTGACAGTCAGACTGTGCTTCTTTGCAAAGCATACAGTACAATAAAGTAAATGCATACAGAGATTTCATCTATTTTGAAAGCTGAGGCAGGAGGAAGCTTCAGCTGTTCTGTGGATAAACAGATCTCAGGCTTCTCAACTTTCATGTGCAACTGTCATACCATTACAATCAAATGCAAATGCTTAAAAAAACCCCAAAATTGTCCATATTCACACACACACACACATATATAAATATTCTCTTGTCTTTGTACTATATTGTATCAACACAGTGACTAAAGGAGAAAATTTCTATGTATGTATAATACATATGACATAATTGATTACATACAAGATTTTCAAAGTGACAAACCTTATTGGGTCTTAACTGCTTGTATGTAAGTGTGTATGTATGTCTGTACGTATGTATGTGTGGTTTTTTGTTTGTTTGTTGTCACAATCACAATATGATGTCTTACCTTATGCATTACACAGGTCTTGGACTATAATCCAATTTTAGGCTCCTTCTTAATTGGATCCTGCATAATTTTTATGACATTTGTGGTACTGAATCTATTCATTTCGGTGATTCTGGTTGCTTTTAGTGAGGAGCAGAAGCACTACCAGGTTTGTTCATCTAAGCTCTCCTGCTTTTAACATTTTTTGTTCAGTGCTTACTCAGGTATTCAACCATGGATGAAAACCATGTAAATTCAGTCCCACTCTTTAAAAGGCAACATTTGTTCAGAAAGTACACTTCAGATTTTGCAGATTTACACTGTCCATTCCTGTTCAGATCTGAATTGTAGCCTTCTGTTCACATACTAAATCCAGCAATAAACTCTTAGGCTTGTGCTGGGCTATACTGAAATCAGTGCCAAAACTGCTACTGAAGTGCCAGAGGCTTTACAGCTCCTTTTAAAACTCTCACAGTGAGTGCCTGACCCATTCAAGCTACTGATAGTGTGAAATCCAGCTTAATACTCCAGTACTGACCAGAATTCCTCTACATTTTAAATAAAGTCAAGGGAGATGAAAACAAAGAATATGATTGATAGAAGACATTATTGAGTTTTTTCATTTACTTCATGTAGAAATGGTGGGTGTCTCATTGTGTATACTCCTGTATACGAGCTGGCAAGTGCACTCCAGGCTCCTGTAGAGAGATTTCCATAGGATTTGACAATCAAAATTTCTATAGTGTCCATACTCATTCGGGGCTTCTGTCTGAATAAAAATATTGGCATGATGTTTTGCTTGTCAGCCACTCGTGCTCTGCTGAAAGTTGGCTTATTTCACCTCAAGTAGAGATTTTGTCTTGCAACTTGCTCTGGCTTCAGCAGACACTGAACCCTTTGGATGTGCAACTCTTCGTAACTTATTCATTGTTATTTCAGGCTTCAGAAGAAGAGGAGATTGTTGATCTAATGCTAATGAAACTCTTCAGTTTCTTTGGGATTAAATGCAAGAAGGAAGAGAAGCCAGTCACCAATGGACAACCGGAACAACCAGTCAGCGAGTGAACGAAGACCACATTGAAAAGTCACTTTGCTTGTGGGCAAAGTATTTACTTGTTTGCTACCAGCTGCAGTGGTTAGACTTAGGCTAGGTTATAGGCTTACGTTATTACAGCTTGTGACTAAAACGGGCTCACCCAAGGGAACGGCTTGAGCTGTGTCGGGGAGGTTTGTGTTGGATATTAGGAAAAGGTTCTTCACCCAGAGGGTGGTCGGGCACTGAACAGGCTCCCCAGGGAATGGTCACGGCCCCAAACCTGAGAGAGCTCAGAAAGCGTTTGGACAATGCTCTCAGGCACATATGGGGTTTTTGGGGTGCCTCTGTAGGGCCAGGAGCTGGAGTTTGATCCTTGTGGGTCCCTTCCAACTCAGCCTATTCCGTGATTCTGGGAAAATGGTGCCGTGTTCACCCCCAAAGTGCTGCCGGCGTGTTATTCTGGAGTAATAGATAAGAAATAGCGGTAACCCTAAGACGCAACGTCCCACGTGCACTTGTTGTAGACTTGGCACCTGTATTTATTTAATAAACACCGAGCGGCTGTTGCATTGTTTGGCTAAATCCTCCTCCTCTCCTCCAAGGCGGCGCACGGAACATGGCGGCTCCCTCGGGCCGCCCCAGTGCCCGCTGCCAGCGGAGCGCGCAGCCCGGCCCGGGCCGCCCCAGTGCCCGCTGCCAGCGGAGCGCGCAGCCCGGCCCGGGCCGCCCCAGTGCCCGCTGCCAGCGGAGCGCGCAGCCCGGCCCGGGCCGCCCCAGTGCCCGCTGCCAGCGGAGCGCGCAGCCCGGCCCGGGCCGCCCCAGTGCCCGCTGCCAGCGGAGCGCGCAGCCCGGCCCGGGCCGCCCCAGTGCCCGCTGCCAGCGGAGCGCGCAGCCCGGCCCGGGCCGCCCCAGTGCCCGCTGCCAGCGGAGCGCGCAGCCCGGCCCGGGCCGCCCCAGTGCCCGCTGCCAGCGGAGCGCGCAGCCCGGCCCGGGCCGCCCCAGTGCCCGCTGCCAGAGGAGCGCGCAGCCCGGCCCGGGCCGCCCCAGTGCCCGCTGCCAGCGGAGCGCGCAGCCCGGCCCGGGCCGCCCCAGTGCCCGCTGCCAGCGGAGCGCGCAGCCCGGCCCGGGCCGCCCCAGTGCCCGCTGCCAGCGGAGCGCGCAGCCCGGCCCGGGCCGCTGGCTTCTCAGGGCCCGCGGGCCCCCCGGCCCCCGCCGCCCGCCCCGGCCCCGGCCGCGGCCCCGCCCCGCCGCCATCGCCACCTCCCGCCGGTGCCGCCCCCGCCCGCCCCCGGCAAAGATGGCGTGGCGAGCGCTGCGGCGGGTCGGGCCGGTGCTGGCGCCGCGCTGCCCGCGCCTCCCGCTGCCGCTGCGGGGGCCTGCGGCCCGCAGGCTGGGCACCAGCTCGCTGCTGCTGTCCGGTGAGTGGCGGCCCGAGGGAGGGAGGTGAGCGGCGGGCAGGCGGGACAGCGGCCCGGTGCTGCGGAGAGCCGGCGGTGCCTCTGCCCGGGAGGGTGGGCAGGGTGGGCTGCGGGAGCTCGCCCCGGCCCAGCCCGCGGGGTAGCCCCCGCCAGCCGGGGCTGGGTGCGCGGAGTGGCCGGAGCGCGGGTCCCGCCGGCGGCCCCGGGCTGCAGCCGCCGTCTGTCCTTCTATCCCTGTGTCCCTCTATCCCTCCCTCCTTCCCTGCCTCCCGCCGTGCCGTGTCCCGGCGGCCCCTCGGAGCGCGATGCTGCAGCCGCCCGGAGCCCCCCGGTGTCGGCGGGGGCCGGAGAACCTCGCAAGATGGCTGAAGCCTCGGAGGGCCCCTCACCTGCCCCCGGCCCTGCTGCTGGCGCTCCCGATCCCGCTCCCACACGAGCGGGTTTACCTCCGTTAGTTGGCCAGAAACTTTTATCGGCATCTCCACAGTGCAGTTTTTAGCAAAGGCGGCTCAGTCCCCCTCTGGTCCCATACAGGTTTCGCAGAGCGGGCCGAGCGGGGAGCTCACCAGCTTGCCCAAAAGAGCGGATCGCTTTTCCCGGAATTGCCGCTCGTAAACAGCTTGATGTTGGCTCCAAGGAGCATCAGCAGCACAAGAAAGGGCCAAGGGTGGGTGTCTGGTGGAGGCAGAGCCGCAGCAGGGACTGGCGTGGGCAGCCGGGGAGCCCCAGCCAGGCTTGCAGGGCCTTGAGCCGCTCTGGGCTGCAGGAGTTTGGTTCTGGCTCCTGTGCAGCCACAGCTGCACCAGGGGCACGGCAGGGGATGGGCTCGCGCATCAGTGCTTGCTGTGCTTTTGCATTTGGGGTAGTTAATTCTGAAAGCATCTACTGCTGTCAAAGCTCTTTTTGAATGGAAGTTACCCATGAAAGTCTGAAAAACAGGATCAGTGGTACTCTAGCAAACAGAAATGTTTAAAAAGTAGGCGAGGAGAATATGCTTTAAAAGTAATGACTGCCACTAGGAAGAGCTCATCCATTTCTTTCCAGATAATCTTAAACCTACCTGTTTAATTGCCTTCTGCTGCAAGTGAAAGAAATAACATTTATTGGTCATTACTTGCAAAACTGAGTCAAGATCTAAACTTTTTTTCACTATTCAATGTACCCATTGTTTTTCTATACACATCACTTGAAGGAGTAACAAACAGTGCTTTTGTTTTAGGCAGAGAGGAAAAGTTTTGTATGCCTCTCTGTGGAGGTGTGAGTTCGCTCTTCAGGTATAGATGAAATATTTAACAGAGGCAGGTTACACTAAATGAAGGCCTGAGTTCAGAGTGTGCTCTTAAGCTGAAACCAAAGTCCTGTTGAAATGAATGAAGCTAGAGTAAATTCAGCTGCTCTTCTGAAAAAGAATGCAGAGAGATTGACATTTCATATTCCTTTGATTTATTTAATGGGCTGACCACATCAGCTCAAAGTTCAGATTTTGAGATTACTTATTAACTGTTTTTAATTTGACCTTTACTTTATTTGCAGTGGTTTTTGTTGCATGCTCAGAATTTTAATTTTTCACTTTTTTTTTTTTTTTTTTTTGGCCTGCAAGAAAGTTAGATGCTCTTCTAACTGTTCAGGACATTTTCCTGCTGTATTCCAAACTGGTGTGAAAATCTTCTGGTTTTTTATTAGCCTTGCTTTATAAACAGATTCTATACAATATTATTCTAAATAAAAATGTGCTGGTTGGCTTCTTTTTGACATGTTCAGCTTGGGTTTGAGATTTGTCAACCGTCATTCTCCATTCTTACAGTTCATTACTCATTTCCAATAGAATTCCCATGGGTTTAACATCTTGACCTGAAATGATTTGAGACATTTAAGATTTTGTTCATTAGAGTGTGTCATGAGATTTTTTGTAGTTATAAGTAATGCTAGATGAAATTCTCTGTGGATTTTTGACTGGTAAGTCGTGGGTAAATACTTTATATTTACAATTTACTCATATTTGTTTGTGTACTATACTTGCAAAACCACGTATTGTTCTACTGAGCTCTAGAAAACCTGGGCCCTATTCTAAGACAAACCATTTAACCTGAGACTTGCTACTCTTGAACTTTTCAAACACAAATAAGAGGATCACTGCAATTGAAGCAGCTTAAAATATGACTGGAAATATTTTAGCAGGTCTACAGTGAGAACTTCTGTTTTCCTTCACATACAATTTTAGAAGATGTACAAGGATTTGCAGAAGTGTAGTTTCTCTGGTGTTTGCCATAAAGAGTCCAGCCCACAGGATGAGCTTGAGAGGAGAATTTTGAACTCAAAAGGAATGTGCAGCGGTACTATGGCACTCATCACTCAGGGAGCTATTTCAGAAGTTATTTTTTTCAGCTTCTGCAACATCCCTTACCTGACTGGATGGGTGCTGCAAGTGAAAAATAAAAATAAATAAATTAATAATAATAATAATAATAATAATAATAATAAAGTAGGAAGGTATCTGTAGGGAAATTATATAGAAGTGAGAAAACGGACAAGGCAGGCTGAAAATGCTCAGAGTAAGAAAAGTTCCAGGAATAATGTTAGCAAGAAAAATATTGCCTGTTTCAGTTACTTCTTTTGAAGTTTTTCCATATGACTTTATAAAAACAATTGCTCTAATAAAGCTGTCTTGAATCTTACAGATTTGAAATGTAAGGAGAATTGTAACCTTGCTGTGAAAAGACTTAACAAGGTTTTAAACAGGCTTATTTTAAAATGATACAGAATAACTACTGTGTTCTTCTCACAGTAGCAAAATTAACAGAGAGCAAATTCTGTTAGGTAGCAGTTGTCTGTGTAGGTCACCTTATTAATTGTCCTGTATTAATTTGCCTTAATTTTACATAGATCTGTGCCAGCTGTGCACTTTGAATGAGATGCTGTAATGTTTTCTAGAGTCACTAACACTGGCCTTCCCAGCCATAATAAAGAAGTTATCAGAAATAAACACTAAATACGTTTGAAAAGTCACTGTGCTATCACAGAAATGTATAACTATGGGTAAAATACACATATAAGCTTTAGATTTGCACTTCTGTTTGAAGGAGAGCTGGTCCTTTTAGTCCTGTACTTTATCAGTCTCCAGATGGTTGCACAAGAACTGATAATACTCTGAGCAGGACACCCAGTGAGCCTCTGCCCCATCACTATGTCCTGAGCAGAACAAGGTGCTTCTCTAAATTGCATGGGCTGTTTAAAATATTTTCCAAGAAAAATGAACAAACTCAGTGAAAAGCCCCAGGGTTTAAGCTGCAAATGTGTTACTGTATTTAAGTGAGCAACATGTCACTTCTTTCTGAAATACCAAGTTTGTTTCCTTTCAGCCCGCAAATTCACAGACAAGCACGAATGGATATCTGTGGAAAATGGCATTGGAACAGTAGGAATCAGCAATTTTGCACAGGTATTGATCCGTCCCCCCTTCTCCAAGTCTGCAATATTTATTTATGCCTATCTGCTCTGTCCTTGCTCTTTGGACATTTACAGGTTTTTTTATTGTTTTAATTGCATATGCGACACACTGAGCATGATTTTTTGGACTTAGGTCTATCACATTATTTGTGATATTTGTGCTATCTCAGCATTCTGGTGTTAATAGCTTCAGATTGAACCTGTGGAGAGCTGAAATTGGTGAGAAACTTCAGTGTTCAGCTCTAAGCCTGAGCAGTTCACATGGCTGAGAAGAGGACATCACGTACTTTTTTAGGTCAAATTTCCCTTGAACACAAATATGGTGAAATCCCTCTGGCTAAAGAACAGTTGTGAACAGATTTACAGCATGGCATACATTTCTTACTCTAGGACAGGAATTCCTTTGGGTTTTTTGTTCTCATGCAGATACTTGATTTGGAATAGTCACAGGCAAATTCTGGGCAGAGATTCGCTGTATGTGAAACTTAAGAAAAATGAATGGGACAAGCCAGCAATAAATGGAACTAATGTTTCTTAGGACAAGCAGCATCTCCTTTAATCTCAGTTTTCTGACAATAACTCTAATATTCTGTGAGATCTCTGGTCTTTTTTGAGATAGGATACATGTGTCAGGGAAGAGTTGAGCCAATTCTTATGGTGATACAGGTCCCAGTTAAGTCACTAAGGACAAATTTTGTGCTAACAGCTCTCTGTAGCTGATGCTAAGATCAGCAGATGTTATTCCTCATTCTGCCAGAAGAAATCTCCATAGAACTTGAGCCTGAGGGTTATTAGCACTGTAATAGAGAAACAGTAATTTGGTATTTGGGCTATGATAACAAAACAGTTTATTCATATTAAGCATTTGCTAAGAAAAAATGAAAAATACTCAATCCTTAAAGAATGAGAACAACATTTAGACAGAGACTACTGATATGCAGATTCTAGAGTTACTGTATCAGTTCTCTTCTATGTATAGTTTTGTTAATGTATGCTCTGATGCTTTTGTTTTGCTTTTAAGGAAGCATTAGGAGATGTTGTTTACTGTAGTCTTCCAGAAGTTGGGACAAAATTGAGTAAACATGGTAAGTTTCAGTTCTAGTTGCTCTTGAAGTGATTATTCTACTCATCCCACTCTTCCTTTGAAAAGATGCATTTTCTGAAATAATATTTATGGTCGTTAATATCATTATGAAGTTTCTGTATGCAAAATAAACTCAGCTATTTCTACAAGAGACAGCTTTAATTTGAAATTCTCACTGTCAGACTGTGCTTAGCAGCAGAAAATATCTGCTTTTTAAACTGTGAAGAAATTTATTCAAAGACACAGTATTTAAAATATTTTTATAATGATTTTATCTATATTTTGTTTTTCAAATATTTGTGCTTTGATCTGAACTTGCAAGTGTTTATTTGTAATTCTCCAGTTATACACTTTGTGACTTGCATGATGTGAAACTTCTAATTGATATCAAGGTCTAACTTTTCTACAGATATAGGACTCAGTAATTTTGGGGTATTAAATGTAATCACAGGTTTTTGCTTATTAGTGATGTACAAATTGTTACATTCTTCAATTATGTAACTTTTCTTGTTAAAGAAAGTGAACATAAACAGGTAGAAATGAAAGGCCTTTTCCTGTATTAACACTGAGAGCTGTCTGGGTAGTATATGAGGAAAAGCTTGTCATTATCTTTAGACAATTTTTTAAAAAGAAATGTGGGTTTATGAGGTAAAGGAGAAGGCCTTTCTTCTGCCATCCTTACTGTGGAATAGCTCCCTATCAAACTGTTTTGGCCAAATCTGTTACACTGAATGCTGACTGCTAGACAAAAGGTCTCTCTGTGTAGGATTTTAATTAACCAACTTGTAGTTTTGCTTTATTTGAAGGAATTTCATTTCCGTTTAAGTTCTTCTCTTTTCTGCCCATTCTGGCCTCAGTCTAATTCCAAGCTTTCCCAGAACAAGTTGTTCTCAGATCCCTTGTGCTGGTGCCTATCTACTCTTCTGACAGGTCCCTGTTCCTTCAGCCTCTGTCTTGTTTGCTTGTGGCTGAGAACTGCTCTGCACTAACATTGCTCCAGGCAGCATTTCCATAACTCCCTCCAAAACAGGAAAAAGGGAAGAGCTGCTGGGTGCTTCCAGTGTGGTGCTTCTGAATACTAATGTGTGTTTTCCAGTGAGTGCAAATGTAACACTTGATAGCATTTCTGAAGGAAAAATGGGATTGCTGAAATTATGGCTGTGTTGATTTTGTAACCAAATTACGAATAAAAAGGTTTAAATTGTAGATAAAAGGGACATTTAAACCTCTTGCAGCAAGAGCTGGGTGTTGTTCCTTCTAAGTTAATATCATGTCATGTGCTGTGGGGCTTTAGGCAAAGGATTAACCAAATGTAAGGAATTCCTGTCCCTTCTGTAGCAGCCAGCTAGCACAAGTTCCCCAGAATTCAAGACCATAAACATCAAATTTAATAATGCTGATCCTTGTCATAAAGTGGGTGATTTCAGTCTGTCTTCTTGCTCAAGATGTAGATATTTCTTCACTGGTTGGGTCATCACCAGGATGTCTGACTGAAAAAACTGCAGTGCTTCGTGTTTTCCCCTTAGAAACATTCCATTATATTCTCTGTTTCAGATGAGTTTGGAGCTTTGGAAAGCGTGAAAGCTGCTAGTGAACTCTACTCCCCTCTCTCAGGAGAAGTGACTGAGATTAATGCTGCCCTTGCAGATAATCCAGGGCTTGTCAATAAATCTTGTTATCAAGATGGTAAGATGTCATTTTTATCTTTCAATAATGAATACTATGTGGATTCTTGCTACTACAAATGGCTCTGCAATTCCTGTTCTTCCAGTTTAATGTTGTGGAGACCTAAATGGAATATACTGAATATAGTTCAAGCCCAATAAAATTTAACATTTAAAGCATTATAACAGTCTTATCTTTGATCAATGGTTTTACAACATCTTATTTTCAGATATACACTGTGGCTGAATTTAAATCTATTTCCCTTGACTCCATTTCTAGTTTTGGATCTTGTAAGAGTTCATGATACTGAGCTCAGGCTCCTTTATTCTTTCCAGACAGTATCTCCCTATGCCACTGTCAGAGCCAGCACTAAATTACACAACTGCTCTGACCCCAAAGGCCATTTCTTATGATGGGATGGTTGGTTGTTCATTTTTTCAAATACTGAAACATTGTTTTGCCTGCACAAAAACCTGGCTGATTCTCCAGTGCTCCAAGGCTGGTTGTTCCTGCTGGGAGTGCTTTCCTAAAGCAGTAACATGAATGCATCTTTCTTGTAGGATATTAGCAACCTTTTCTTTTTTAATTTCCTAACTACAGGTTGGCTTATCAAGATGACTGTGGCAAACCCTGCTGAACTTGATGAACTGATGACTGAAGATGCCTATGAGAAATACATAAAATCCATTGAGGACTGAGCTGGAATAATGAAATAAATTCATACAAAATATTTCAGTGTAGTTTGTCATCAATCAAGGAAGTACTGAATATCCAGTTTTGGCAACTTGAAAAGCACCACTTAAGATCACATATACAAGACTATAAATAATTACAGTGATATAAGTGTTTCACATCTATGTACCCGTGAGGGTTTTTTATTCTGTTGTCTGATTCATGTAACTCCAGATGTTATCTATAATATTTTGGGAAACAAAATTCAGTTGCTAAAATACATAGTTGCACAGATTCATTTGACATCAAATTTAGTAACAACAGCCTTAACATGGCAGTTTTGTCATAGGCACGTGACTGTTCTCATAATCTGGACTACTGTTTTCCCTGAGATACTTTTCTATTGCTCCCAGACCATTGAAAAGCAGTGTCTTCCTAAACTCCTCATGTTTTTCTTTCTTAGAGTTGTAAAGATGATACCAAAAAAGGAGAAGCCATATCAACTACCTCTCTGTGTGATTTTTATTTCTTTACAGAATTTATTAATCCTTTGCTTTCCTTCTTTTTTTTTTTTTTTTTCCACTGTGTAATCAAATAGTCCTGCCTGTGAGACAGGAGGGATGGGGGCCCTGCCTTCCCCTTTCTGTGCTTTCTTAGTGTGCAAAGCTCCTGCAGTGATTGTTTATCCAGGTTCTACAGTGGATTATTTAGGCTGTATTTTTGTCTAGCAAACACTACCTAAGTCACAACTCATAAAGCAATTAATTTTACATCTTGTGCCTGGCAATTGTGATTTCAGCAGAGCAGAGGCTTGTGGAAATTGTGTGATCAGGAATAGTTTGACATATGTATCCATGTGTGTCTGTATTTAAGATCAATTAGGGCAACTGCCCTAATGACATCGCAGGACTGAACCCAAAACTTCCCCTTTGCAAACCAGTGAACTAAAGCAGCTGATTCCATTAGACTTAATATTTAATGAATCCACAAATGTGCTCTCAAAGTTGATGTGACATCTAAGGGTAAGGTGGAGTTGTACACACCTGCACTTCAGGAAAACACAATAGTACAGCAGAGTTTTGGTCTAAAGCCATTCCCCACAATTTTAAAATGGTTATTAGCAGCTAAGCACAAAATAGGAACAAACACCAATGATTTAAGTTGATCTAAGAGGAAGCAGGGGACTGCTTAATTCATGTAAGATGACTAAAGCAAAATTCATGTTCCTTTGAAAGTTCCTTCTTTCTAAAGGGATATGAATCACAGCCCTTCTAAAGGGCAGAAATACATTGCTGGTAATACAGAAACCTTTCTAATGTATAAAAAGAGGGTTTCTTTTGTGATCTGAAGGGATGTCAAAGTAATTGGCTTGGTGGTTTTTGGGTTTAAATCCTAGGAGCAAACTTTTGCTACACAAGTCACACATCAAAGCCCTGCCAAGAGAGAATGCACTGTGTATTTCAGATGGTTTCATCTTCTCCGCAGGAGCTAAACTGCAAAATGAATAAGAGGGAAGAGGGAGTTTGACTGTTCCACAGGAGTTCTAACTTGGCAGTGGTAGATAAACAAAAGGCTCTTGTAAACCTAGAGTAAATGTTTCAAAAACCCTCAGTACTTATCCATTATTCACAGCTCCATGTAGTAGTTGTTGTGACACCGTTGAGGGCCCAGAGAGCTGGGAGCTTGGTCCTGGGCTCTTACAGACTCTGTGCATCAGTTTCAGTCTCTCACCTCCTGTGCACTTTGGAAGGGAAAGTTTGTTTCAAATACAGTATGTGCAGGAAAACGGAGATAGGAATGCAGAAAAATGTTTCTATTTGATACTGTTTCTTTCACCATCTTTTTCCAACTTGGCTAGAGGGTAACAGGCCCTTCATTCTTTGCCGTGTAATACATGATCCTTGTGGATCTCTGTAGAGGTCAGTCCAGAGCACTGTAACCCATTTTTATACCATTTCCCCCTTAAAATGTTTGTATTTTTAAATTTTGATCAATAAAATAGTAATTTCTGTAATGCCCTAAGGAACCTGGGGAACAATAAAAACCCAGTTGCCCAATTAAACTGTAGTAGCAGTGTACATACATCAGTGTGGATAAATGACAACTGTCTGGGAAAAGCACCTGAAACAGAATTGAACCTCTCTTTCATGGTGTACAGGTGGAAAATGGATGTTCTGTTGCTTAAAGAGGAGGACCAAAAACATTTTAAACAAAAACCTTTTAAAATTTTATACAACTTTAAAGTGACTTATTCCTCTTAAAATGGGAACAGCAGTACATAGGTGCTTTTTTTTTTTTCCATGTGATTTATGCCAAGAGCTGTGATGTTCTGCTGTTTAGGACAAATGATGTCTATTGGACCAAGTATTTTTATACCTTTCTACAATTCGCTCAACTACCTGAATTATGCTGCCAAAAGAATGTATTCTTCCTTGTTTAATGTTTGCTACCCAAGCAGAGCTCCAAGCATCCCATAACTTCACTATGTTCAGCAGCAGCAGGAAGGCTCAGGCAGACCACCAAGCACTGATAGAAGCCACACTGCAAGAGTATGAATACAGCACTTGCTGACATGAATCCACAATTAATGTCTTTATCAACATAAAGAGATGGAGTGAATGTGCATTACCTTTGGTCTATGACACGATTTTAAATGCTTTTGTATAAATCGTTGGGAAAAATGTCAAGCTTGTTCGCCAGTGTGTGCTCCTACAGAAAATTAATAAAGGAGGTGTTTCTTACAAAAATAATCACTTTATCTGTGACCTCTTAAGTCTTGATCCTGAACTTAAGAACGTAACAATTACAATTACAGGATAATTTATATACATTATAGATTCAATAGAGAGATTTAGTTTATGGCAAATTATAATCCCACAACCAATAATTACATCTCTGTATCTCCTGGGGGTTAATTATATCATCTCCTTTCTTTGTGCCAACACTTCCTCACTGTTCCACAAGTATCAACCCCTTTTTCTCCCCAGTTATCTATCTGACTTACAGAAGCTAAACTTAGTTCCCCAAGTTTTTCAATCCATATTTTATTTGCTAATATTTCTATCAACATCAGTCCCCAAAAGCTTGCATACCTTGCATTTTGTCTGTTTTTAAGCCAATGGAGTGCTGCATCTCTCTGTGAATCTTGGGCGTGTCATTATATAAATAAAAATCATGTAATTGTTACTTCTTACTAGAGAGAGAAAAAAAAATCAATGTTTTAAAATAAAAGAACAAAAATACATCAAAACACTGGGCAGTGTTTTGATGAGCATAAAAGAAGGGCAATGTCAATTTCACTCTCACTAAATTACCAGTGAGACAATCTTAAGCAGCTCTGATTAGAAGTGCAGCAAATCTCAGTATCCAATGCTTGCCTGAACTGGTGTCTGCAGACAGGTGATGTCCCATGGCTAAGGATCCTCTTTCCTTCTCCTTCAGAGTGATAGATTGGGAATCTAAAACCTCCCTGTAGTAATGGTTCCCATCACAAGGTTTTAATCTGCCAAACTGACACAAAAAGGACACGACATCCATCTTCAGCCCAGCCGAGTGAATAAACTGTACTGCAGCAATAAATCAACTGCTGAGCACACGAGGCTTTTCTGCTGTGATGTGGGGAGATCACACAGCAAAGAGGCAAAGGGAGTTGCACCACCTGCACTAAATATTCTGGAGAAGAGAAAGAAAATCTAAGAATAACGCAGAATTATTTCATAAACACAGGACACCAGTGGAAAAAATGCTTCAGGTCGCAAACGGTGACCTGACTGAGACGACTGCAACTGAAAATACGAATTTTCGCACAAATTCACCACACGGTGGCACTCGGAACGTTGAAGCCCGGGCAGGGAGAGCAGAGGCCGGGCCTCCAGCTCCCAGCGCCGCGGGCTCAGCGCAGCTCCGGGGCCACGCACGCACCCGAGGCAACTGTAAGAGCAGCAAAAAAGATGAAAACATCCTGCTCCATTGAAAATGTTCAAAACACACAGACACACTTCTCACAGCACTGTATGTAACAAAGGAATTAACCTGAACCTCGTTTTATTGTACCCAGCATGATGTGACTGAACTGATGGAAAACAGCATCCTTGGGGATGGTATTTCCAGGGAACAGGACCTCATGGCTGTAAGGCAATATTGAAACACTCTCGAGCAACGTCCAATCATTGCAAATCATCACCAAGATATTCTGCAGATGGCACAGGCAAATTCTGAGGGCAGCTTAGGCGTGTCCTTAATGTAATTTTCTCCACTCTCCCCACATTGACTGAGACACAGTCTAAGAACAGTTGTTTAATAGCTTTAATATTCAACAGTTTTTGAATAGCTTGTTCTTGTCTAAGAATATTCCTGGGCAGGAGAACTGACTCTGTGGTATCTGGATTGCTTAGAGTTTGCCCCACAATATTGATGTCTCTCTCTTCCTGACAAAGCATAATTCAGTCACTTCAGACCTGATCTACTTTAATGCAGCACAAGTATCCTACATCCTCTGCTATTAGGCTGTTTTATTTGTCGTTTTTTTAATAGTGTTTAATTATTCATGCTGTTGAATGTAGTTTGCTTAGAGAAGCATTTAAATGGAGGTACAGCACTTGTACCTTTCTCTGACCATGAAAGTCAATCCACAAGACAGAAGGATGAGTCTGCACTTCTCAGGACACAAGAGAACTTCTGCTTTCTGCCATCACCTGCCTCCCTTCTTCACTTCATGGGTCTGGATCAAGAGAAAATAACAGATTTAAGCATTCTTGGCAATCCCTGGGCTGTTCTGAGAAGCCCTCACTTGTGCCACCACTGGTAAGGCAAAGCCAATGATAAAACTGCTGTAATATCACCATTGCACAGCTCTTTTTTTCCTGCAGTGCATCACCCTCATCCACAACTGGAACATTTTGGCAACTTTCTATTAGGCCATGGGGCATGGGCCTGGTAAATATGTTAAATAAAAAAGAAAATTCTGCTGTTCAAAGCCTTGATAGGACTTTTTTTCTCTACTTCCCTCATCTTCCATAGGCTTAAGGACAACATGGTCCTTTAGGCATGTCCCTGCTTCTGTGTGAGCTGAAGGAGTGTTTCTACAAGGAATCAAAGAGAGTCTTGCAAAGAGCCCCTCCTTAGAGGCAGCACAACCAGATCCTGTTTCTCCTTCCTCCCTGCCCCTGTGCACATGGAGCACTGCAAGGAAGAAGAGGGATTCAAGGAGAGGTGAGGACCATGGCTCTAAGTCATGGCAACAGCACAAGAGGAATGGGGATGATGTTGCAGGAGAACCTGAGCTGATCAAGAAGCTCCCTGACACTGAAGGACCAGGCTCTTGCTCCCCGTCCCTCCTCATTGGCCTCTGCCTCCCCTCTGTACCTGACCCCCCCACTCCTGCCAGCTCTGGTGGGGACAAGTCCCCCATTTGAGAGAGCTGTAGGATTCCATTCATTCCCTGAGCCAATTCAACTCTTGACCAAAAATCATTGATAGACTCCCAGAAGCCCCCAGACATGGTCGTTTAGAGAGAGGGATTATTATTATTATCATTAGTAGTAGTACAACTGCCTGAATACTTCACTTATTTTAACTCCTGTTATTCATAAGACTTTCTATCTACAACATTTAGTTCTGGCTAATCAACAGATGAATTACCATAGTCATATACTGTCCTGTGTAAGAGTGAAAATAATGAAAAATTAATCCAAGACTAAAGAACACTGTAAAACGAATCTTCATTATAATCATCACTCAGAACTGTAATCTCATTACTTCAGGACCACTCAAGTATAACAGCAGTTTTGAATTCAAAGCATATTCCTTACCAAAAAGAAATCTAAATTACATTCTGTGATTCTAACTAACGCGGTCTAATCTTGATATAATGGTACCTTAAGAAAATAGCTCTAGATTCTGTAATTTATGTGCACTAAGAGTTCATTTTTACTTGAACAGAAAGATTAGATGGATGGTAAATCACAAAACATTCCCCCTAGAAAAAAAAAAGAAACCTAGAGCTAATATTAATTAATTACTTTGCCCTTCCAACAAAACACATACATACAAAAAATTATTAATAATGAGACAGCTAAGCACATGTTTCTGAAAGAGAATAGAAAAATAAATTGTACCAATTACATGAGAACAAACACAGAACATTTTTTCTCCTTGCAGCTATATGGCTTTTATCTGTATTCTTGAAAAAGCCTTAAAAAGTGTTAGTTAAAGAAAAGTTGAAAACTGTTCTTAGCATTGCAAGAGAAGATGCTGAGTACACTGAAATATTGAATAGCAGCACATTGTAACACTTCAAGAAACAAGTATTTTGAAGCTGGGAATGAACAGAGAAAGAATATTTGGAAGAGTACTTGGGATCATTTAGCTGATACTTGGGACAGCCTCAGCTCTGCAGTTCAGGCAGCCCTTCCTCAACCACAGAATGCTAAAACGGGGCTGAAATGGTGCTATTGAAACAAGACAATAAAAACAGCCACATACATTTACACCCACTGATCGTCCCATCCCATCCCATCCCATCCCATCCCATCCCATCCCATCCCATCCCTCCAGCAGAACTCCTCCAGCAACGTCCACAGAGAACACTCAGTCGGAGACACCCTCGGGACAGGCTGGCTGGGAAAAGTGCCCCAAATATCAGGTATTTGTCTCAGATTTGCAGGTACATCACAACATGCACAGTGGAGGCTTTGAAACATCACTGCTTCAGATCCTCAATAAAAAAAGACATCATGGTTTGTCAGTTTAAGAAAAAAAATAGTTTTATAGTCACCACATGCTCATGATTTGTCTCATTAATCTTTAATGGCAGCTAGAAGCTACAGGTTTATAAATATATCTCTTTTATAATTGTGACAAGCAGTGACTAGATGCAGTTTTGGTGGAAAATTTTCTGAAATACTGTAAGGCTAGGTAAATTACAAGGCATTATTAGAAAATGTTGATTTTGACTTTTGGTGATATTACATTAACTTTTACAAACATTAGAAACAAACATTATTTGGTGAAATATAAACATTGCAGAAGACACTACAACCAAAAGTAATTTACTGGTCAAGTACAGAGTTAAGTAACAATTTTTTTTTCAGAACAAAGTCACAGTAAATCAAAGAAACAGTAATAAAAACCTGCATGTTGAAGAACACTCTCTTCAACAGACAGAACCTCAATTTGTGTAACACTGCAAGGGAGGAGTTGGTTTGTTCAAACCTCTCCAAGAACAGCAATTCTCTGTCACAGCAGTTTTCCTGCAGTGCAAAATGGATTTGTGCCCAGATGTTGGCAGGTTTTGCACCCAGGGTGCCCCCCATGAAGGAGGTACACAAACATTTGTTATACCACAGTTCAGAAACTTGACACACAAGTAATCCCAGCCAATTTTAGTTTGTCTACTTTCAATCAGCTTTAAAAACACACTTACTAGCTCTTTGAGTTTAAAAGTGTAGTAAGATTTGGCTTTTTGTTTTAAAATACAGAAATATAAACATTTTAAAACTCACAACAGTAACACAACTTTTGTCCTAGAAGGTGATAAGTGTAACGTGTGAGACTTGATTATGCAATTTTATGAAATATTGTCTTGTTATTCAGAGGAGTTTCTTATGATTTAGTGAAGTCAGGTTGGACAAAAAGAGCCTGAAGTTATAACACCATTTAAGACACACAGTTTCCTTAATGACACTTTAAACTGAATATCCTATACACAACACAGTGACACACGAACGACACCAATCAAGTTAATCCCTATAAAAACAGGTGCACCATAGAATTGCATAGAAAGAAATCCCTGGCATTAATAGCTTGCACTGGAGACTAGGACTTTCTCCCTGCCATTCTAGATCAAAGCATGTATGTTTTTTAAAAAGCACATCTCACACTTGACATTATTCTTAGCTATACTCTTTGGAATCACTAGTGCATATGTAATTTCAAGCAATTTTTATACTTCATGCTATTGTTTAATAACTAGAACATGAAAATTGCAAGGAAAAAATTTCCCTGCTTTCCCCTCCAAAAATCTAATGTAAAATAATCTTCCTATGTAGCATAAAAATAAAATCAAATCTTCCCTCAACAACAGAGGCCTCAAGCAAAAGCCAGTGACTGAATGAAGAGGATATTCACACAAGGTGGGGAAATCCAGGGTCAAAAATCCTTTCTGTGAAGTAATTTTAAAATAGTATTTATAAGTTGGATAAAGAAAAACTCCAAGCAATAGCCAGTGGTTTATAGCTCAGTATCCACTTTGCTCATGGAAGACCTACATTCAAGTCCATACACAGATGTAAAGAAATACTCTCACCACTTCTTTATTTTGGGGCAATTCTCTCCTGTTGGCTGAACCTGAGAAAATTGAAGCAGGTGTGTTTCCCTGAACATGTTGAATTTTGAAATATGCCATCATTTTCCATTTTAAACAAAATACTGATCAGCTCTACAAAAGGCCAGTGGGCTTTGTTTTACAGCAATATTGACTATATTTACTTCTTGCCTGGAACTATTGATGCTGGAAAATCCTTAATTTCAGTGCTCAAAAATACTTCCATTCCATTAAGTAATCCTTCCATTTACTCCAAACATGTGCACATGAAGTACCTACAGGAAACAGAATTACTGAGGGTTTGCCAAAAAGCCATGCAGAATAGCTGGAAGGTAAAAGTAATTTACTTCAGATCTTCCTTGCAGTGAGCACTTTTGTTTCCTGATACAAACTCTGCAGACAGATTAAATCCATCCAAAAGTTTTAACGATGTGCATTATGCAGCATCAGATAAATTACAGTAAAAGTTGAAAAGGCCAGGTCTCCACAAACAGATTTCATAGAAAACTAGAACTTCTGGTTTCAGATAGAATATATATTTAGAATATTTGTGCAAGAGGTGAATATATACAATAAATATATTCTGTTATATTAACTATAGTCACAATTGGTTTCTTTTTTACTTAACTACATGAATGTAGAGGTGTACCAAGGAAACATTTCTGACTGACATTTCTTTCACTGTAATAGGGGAAAATATTATCAGATTTCTCTGGCTGCTATAGATACAGGATTTCTGGCACAGCTGAAAATGTGTCAGGAATTAAGATTATTATATTTTTGCAAAAAATTTCATTTTAATGACAAATTAATTATTGGGCTTCTGGTGGGAGAGCTAAGGAACGTGAGCTTCATTTCTAGGAAATGCTGAAAGGCACATAAAAATTTTAATATATAAGCTGTTCAAAAAATCAGATTCTGAGTATTTCTGCAGGTTACTTTACATTAAAATTAGCAGCTGCTTGCCTCTTGGCATTATGGAAAAACATTTCATGTATCTGTAAAGGGATGATGCTTATTCATGGACAGACATTTGTTCATTCAAGTGATACATTTGCCCTCACATCTGCTGAAACAACAGTGTGCACTTACTCTGTTGTTTACTGAGATACTGAGGCACACACATTCACATCAAAAGTTACTTGCAAATGGTAAAAGGAGAAAAAACTTAATTTACCTGGAATTACATACATTTAGTGAAAATAAGTAGAACAGCTTCAGTAACTGATTTAATGCTAATAAATAATATGTTTAGCTAGCTGAAATTCCATTTACAGTCGCTTAACAGTTCTGATTCATTTTAGGATTTCTAATAATTAGGGTAAATTTTCAAAATATTACCATAGAAGGCATAGAATCGCATGCAAAACCCCTACCAGTTCCAGTGTGAAGCAGCAAACATCCATGTCTATCAGACATACAGTACAGCTCGACTCGCTGTATAAATCCACATTATAGTGCACATAAAATAACATGGCACATTTCATAAAGCTGCAGCTTTGCACCATAAATGACAGACACATTTTTACATCTGCAGAGACATAAGCAATGAATAATTCACTTACAAGTGAAGTACACGACCTAAGGATTATTGTCTTGCCTAAACCATTCTGGTATCACTTGGAAAGTGACGTGGCATGAACTCCAATCCTGCAAATGAAAACATTTTTTCCAGAAACAGATAGGCTTGAAAATTTTCAAATATTTAACTTTGCTTGTGAAACTTCTTTTTCTTGAACAATATTCTTTAGAAATATAATTTTAAAAAGTTGTTTGGCTCATGCTCCCAATAAAATGATTGGTGGCCTGCCAAATTGAAAATGACCCCCTTCAACACAGGTTTTTCTCCTCAAAGTCATTGTTTATGTATTATACAAACATAATTTGATGTTTTTTATTTCATTTCCACTTATCACAATGCTTCTAGCAAGTATTAGATAGCATGGATGGCATCAGATTGAAATCTAATGGATTGAAAACTACATGAATGCTACCAGTGGAAAAATACAGCCATTACAACTGAACACGTGTGTGGAAATACGAATAAACCTTTCTTGGAGATAAATTCATGTGACAGAAGTGCAAATGTGTAATCAAAGTAGTGCAGCTTTGGCATATGCCACTGATAATTTCTATGAAAACACCTCAATCTCCTTCCACAGGCTTCATCAATAGCATTCCCAGGTCAAAGCTGGCTGGGTGCAGCCTTCCCTTTCCAGGCATTACAATGGATCTGTCTCTAAATCTTCTACAAGACTATGTCTTTTACTGGACTAGCATATGTACCATCAATTATCTCTGATCAAGCCCATAAAGCTACTCACAAAATTCAGGTTGAGGTCAGGATTAACCGCTTGAAAGCTTAGGAAACTGTTGTGCAAAACACTGTCCTGGTATGCTACAACTTCAAAAGGTTTAGTACTCAGAATTGTGCTTGGCAAAGGTGGCCATAAATGTAAGAATAGTAATATCTGGACAGTATTATAAAGCCATAGGCCAATTCTGCCTGCAAAATTCCAGCCAAGAACAATAGTAAGTTCACCCAAGTTATGATAAAAAATAAAGTGTAATACAACAACCTCCTTGAGCACTTGATGCATGTATGTCCATTTAGGTAATCCAAATTGAAAGTGTTTAAGACACAGGTGTGAGAAGGAGATTTTAAAACTTTTTTAGAGACTTTTAGAGAATTTTTAGAGACCTGCAGAAACTGCACAAATCAAATGTTAATGAAAACTGCCAATCACTGGAAAATAATTTTGGAGTTCTAGAATTTTTCAGTGTTAAAAACGTTCTTTAGCACTGCCTGTGTTTTTAAAGCCATTGAAACAATAAACAGGAAATCTTGCTAAAACTTTATAAGCAAAGTTGCAGCATCAGTTGCTCTAAAATGCATAGAAACTACTTTTTTCTCCAAGCATTTTCAGTCCACATAACAGCTGTTGGTTCACTCTGTTGGTTAAAAAGGCCAAGCTTTTGGAAAGCTACAACATATAAATAAATGATGGTTTTCTATACTTCTAGCAGATTTCAAAGTGCTTTCAAATGGAGACAAGTCCTTTTCCTTCTCTCCAGTGTTAAGGCTCTTATAAAAAGCATAAATTCAACTAAAAGACACTTGGGCTTTCTTTATCAAATACACCACTTAATATGTTTTAATCACAAACATTTTAAGACCCTAGTTGTGTTATTCTAGCTTTATAAATGTGTTCTAGCAACTTACAAGATTACTGTATTACAAGATGGGGACCTTAATATACTAACTTGTGAAATACTCAGTAGAAGATACTGATGGTGTATTTCGGTTAAGTTCTGTTTCATTAAAAGCACAGGGATTAGAACACTGACTGGGAAATTAAAACCAAGCTACCAATACTACAGAAAGCAGTCTTGGTACTACTTCCATTAAATCAGAACCAATAATCTACAGAAATGAAATTAAATACTCTTTTCCCATCGAGTTTCCAGACCTCTTTTTTTCCCCCAGAATGTATGGGTTTAATTATTCTGACTGAGTCAGACGCTCAGGAGACAAAACTGCTCTCAATTCTCACCGATGTCAAAAGGTTCTGTGAGAACTCACTACTCCAGACATTACTCAAGCTGCTTGGGATGCTTAACCCTTTCAAGAAACATAAAAATGCAGTGTAAAAATTTGCATTTCATTCCAGAACAACCTACAGAAAATCCAAGATCTTAAAGGCCTGATCTTACAGCCCTCCATAACCAGAAAATCACACTGACATGGTTTTATCACTCTCAGAAGTCATATTTGCAGAGGCCCCTCTCCAGCAAACACACACATGCCTCAATCCTGGAAAATTAGCACCCAGATTTGGCACCAGCACAACCTGTATTCAGCTGAACTCCTGAAAAAGCAAATTTAAAAAGGAAAATGCTGTGCTTAGTGCTAGTATAATTTAAAACATACCTTTGAAGGCAGAAGTCACTATGCTGTGTAATTTTGATTGATATATTTTATATGGCAAGATAGAACTTTCTTTGATTTGTCTGATTAAACCTCACCAGTTTTGTGAAATCCATCACTTACTGAAATTATTAAGAAGGATTTGGAGCAGGAAATTCAGAAAGCTGGCTCCTGCACTGATACTGTTTAATTAAACTCTTAACAGGAATAAAAATGAAGGTGTTGCTTGTAATGCAGACTAGAATTACAGATTCAACTCTTGCCGTCTCTCCTTCCTTTGGTGCAATTCCACGACTTTCCTGCTGACCTGAACACAAGCAGCTTTGTGGGACCAATCCTACCGAAACAAACGCCAGATCCTGACAAACTTTTCCATCAACGTATCACGCGAATTCTAAACCAAAACACTTTCTTTTTAAAATCTCTCGGTGAGTTGCGTTTCAAATAGGATGTGATACTGGTTTTTTTCTTTCTAACTGTGTTTAAATACCTGAAAGAGGGTTCAAAATGAAAAAAAACCAAAACCAAACCATCTTTGCTTTAAAACGAACATTTTCACTGCAAAATGAAACACAGCTGTGGCTTGGGACATCCGTACTCTTGTCTTTTTGGGTTCAAAACTATAACCTGTCCCTTAGCCTGCACTATCAGGCCCTTGACCCCGCGGGACAATTAACACGAGTGGGTCAGCGAGGCGCTGAGGGCGGATCCAGCCCCTCGCCGGAGGCGGGCTTTGCTTGAGCAGGATTAGGCAAATAGGACGGAGGGATGCCCTACGGCAGTGCCCTCCGCGTTACCGGCTGAGGTAACAGCAGCTCAGCCTGACCTCCGGGGCCGGGAGGATGCCTGCAGATTCCGGTCCTGACCGGCACATTCCTCCTCACACATTCCTCGGCCCCTGTCACCGGAGCCCGGCCGGCAGCCGCTGCTTTGGTGGAAGCCACAGTGCTCAGGACACTGAGGGGGAACCCACGCCCGGCCTCCGTGCCCACACCCCGTGAGCGCCTGGAAGGCGAGCCAGGGTTCCCCCCGTCACCGCTAGTGACACAGAAAACACAAATTACCCCTCTGTAAACGGAACTCGGGAGAACTCCTCCGGGCGGCTCGCGGGGAGGCGGCGGGGCAGGCGCCGGGGGGAGGGCGCCGAGCTCCCCCGGGACGGGTCCCCCCGACCCTGCGCGGGCTCCGCCTTGCCCCCGCCTCAGATGAAGTGGATCCAGGCGGAGTTGTCGGGGTCCTGCGGGGGCCCGTCGGCGGGCGGGACGCGCTGCCGGCCCCGCAGCCGGTAGTTCTTGCCCTCGTTGTTGTCCCAGTACTCGGCGCCGGCGACGCGGTAGCGGACGGCGAACTCCAGCGTGGCCTCGGCGGCGGCACCCAGGGGCAGCAGGAAGGCGAAGCGGTCGGTGATGCCGTCGGCCGGCCCGGGCGGCTGGTACGTGGCGGCAGCCTCGGCGCAGCTGGCCCAGCCATTGAGCGTGTAGCGCACCGACACGACCTTCTCGTAGGCGAGGTTGAGGACGCGCACGGCCCCGCGCAGCCCCACCGGCTCTGCCCGCACCCACTCCAGCCTCACCTTGTGCTGCCGCACCCGCTCTGCGAAGCCGGGGCTGGCGCCGGGATGCGGCGGGAACAGCGGCTCCAGCAGCGGCGGCGGCGGCCCGAACAGCACCGGCTCCAGGTCCCCCAGCGCCGGCGGCTTCCTGGTCTTGAGGAGGTCGGCGGGGCGCGGCGTCGGCGGCGCGGGCAGCGGCACCCGCGGCAGGTCGGCCTCGCAGAAGAGGTGCACGGAGGTGAGCTCCAGCCCCAGCGAGTCGGCGAACCGCACGGTCTTGCGGCGCGACGGGCTCTGCTGCAGCGCGGGGCGCAGGCTGCGGTCGCCGGGCGTTGGCAGCGATTTGGCGCGGCGGCGCTGCGTGGGGCTGGGGGGCACGGCGGGCAGCGTGGGCTCCCGGCCGCGGGTCGGCGGCGGCTTCTCGCCCGCCGCCTCCCGAACCACGGGCGTGGGCGCGGCGTCGCCGTCGGGGCTGCAGCCCGCCCTGCACTGCTCGGCCAGGCTGCCATAGAGGCAGGCGCTGCAGCTGAAGTTGCGCGGCAGATAGAGCCGGGGCGGCGGCGCGGGCACCGAGCTGTGCAGCGAGCCCGCTTTATCCATGGGGTGCCGGCAGGAGCGGCGGCGGTGCCGGCGGCTGTCGCGGCACCGGGGCTCCTCCTCTCGGGCCGCGGCGTGCGGATAGCGAGGCGGTATTACCGCCCGGTCCGCGGGCTCTGTCTCTCGCCCGGACCCAGCGGGATGCCCTCGGCGATGTCCAGGTCGCGGCCGGCCCCGGGGGATGCCGGCGGGTGCATATGCGCGGGGGCGGCGGCGGGACCGCAGCGCTCCGGCTGCTGCCGCTGGTGACGTGCCGCGGTCAGGCAGCGACACACGCCCAGAACCATCCTTCCTTCCCCATGGCTCTCACCCGCCCCAGTGCCTGCCTCGGTGTCGGCCTCGCCACGGTCCCTAATTAAACCCCGCGGCTCCCCCTTCCCGCTCTCTCCCTCTACGCTGTCCCTCCTATTCTTCTTCTTCTCCTCCGCCTCCTTCTCCTCCTCCGCCTCCTCCTCCTCGCTCTGTTCTGGGTCTTTCCTCGAGGATCTCATCCAAAAAGAGGAGGCGGCAGGGATTCCCCAGTGGAAGCATTAAAATTCATAGCGGCGCTCTCGCTCGTCCGATCCCGTTACAGAAATAGCTGCGAGAGCAAGAGGCAAAGCCGGGCTCGGGAAGATTACACGGGCCGATAAGAAACAGCTGGCTTGGAAGTTGGATCTCACAGTGTACATTTAAAGGAAGAAATCCAGCTAATCTGCTGTAATGCGTTTACAGTACATCTGCCGAATAAAATACACCTGCCGCAGTCCTGCCACGCGTCTCCATCGGGGGTAAAAGCAGCTCCGGCCGAAACAAGGGGGGATGATTGTGTGAAACACAAACCGCGCTGCCTCTTGCCAGAAGAACATTTGGTAACTGCTGAGCAATATTCAAATAAATTATAGCTTAATGATAGACTCTGGTGTAGCCAGTTCAAGGAGTTAAACCACCATTTTAGTAAGCCGCTTCATTCCAGACTTTCCGTAATCTGGGACTCGTTTTTAATTAGTAAATGGCATTAAAAACAATGATCCTACCATTCTGCCAGAGCCTGAGCCTGAACTGTGTTGACATGTGATTCTGATTTAGCTTCTGAGCAGAAGCTTTTTACACCTCTAGCATTTTATCTGCAGCACTTGGTGTTCCTTTGACAGCCTAGGCAGTGGAAATGCGGCTGCTAAGATTAAGAATGGGACAAGTAAACCTGATAAGAGTGGGGAAAAAAAGCCACCAGAATACAGGGAAAAGTTACCCGCTGTCTCGTATCAGAACAATCAGCTTTAATTCCTTTACTAATAAGCATGAAAATAATTCCTAGATTATTGCTGCTGGCTTCCAAATCTTTTTAATGACAGATAAGTAGGGAAAATTATGCCCATCGGTGTTAAATTTGACACCATTATGTTTCATTGTGCCACTGTCTCACATTCACAGCCTGATTACAGGTTTTGAAAAATCAAATACTAACAACATAAATAAGTACATCTGAATTCATTAGCCCAGGATCTTAAAATTATTTCACTTGTCCTTTAACAGACACTCTGAGAAAAGTTTTTAAGGTCTCTTTCCTGTGTCTCCCTCACAGAAATGAGTATTTCAGTAAAACAACATGAACTCATGTCTGTTTTTTGTCTGCTCATGCTAATTTGGGGGAGAACAAGAACAGACTCAAATAATTGTTCAAACAGGTTTTAAGGCTACAGCCTTTTGAATTTTTTTCAGTAATTTCTCTCTTTCTTTCAACATTTTTGAACGAACTAACACTTGGTTTTGCTGATATTCATTTCACTTTAAATCAAGTAGAGAGAATTTTATTTTTTACATTAATATGCAAAGTCCTTGCATTTTAAAACCATTGTGAAACTACCAGCACTAATAAGCTAAATTGGTTTAAACCAAATTACACGTTCAGTCAGGTCTGGATGTTTTTGTGGTATGCCTGGGAACACAACTTTGGAGTAATTTAGCTTCTGCTGTACTTTACAGAATTGGGGTGCCTTTGTAAAATTTCACTTCCCCTCTTCCAGTAATGTTACTTGCCCAACTTCTTCTTATCATAAACTTGTGTAATACTCCTGCTTTTTGGCTTTCTCAGGTCTCCTCTTTCCTTCCACAACCATGGTATTTCATGGAACCAAAACCCCAACTTCCGTCTTCTCTGGTGACTGCAGGTGATGTAGTTCATGTAACTGAGTTGAAAATACAGATTCCTCAAAGGTAGTAAACCAAAAATTAGCATAAAACCCATGAAAATACAGTGAAAAGAAAGAAAAAAAAACCCAAACCCAAACCAACACAATAAGCTTTGGACCAGCCAGGTCAAGGCAACATGACATACAGGGGCACCTCAGCCTTGTCTCAAGCACTGTCATTATGTAACCACCACCAGAATCCTCACAGTGGTATTTTTCACTTTGTTCTCTCAATCCAAACATTCTCAACAAGTCTCACTGAATCTGAGGATGCTGCTGCTTTCTTTTAACTCTTGCTTACTTGCCAAGTGAGCTGTGGGAACTCTTACTCATGCCTTTCACTTCTGAGGGTGTCCTTACTACCAGGCTTGTCTTCCTCCTCTGATGAATTTTAAGACAGGTGCAGTAAATGAAAGTTTTAAGCATTGAAATGTAACAAATAGATACACAGACATCCCCTCAAATAGCCTGCAGCCTTCTGCATCCTTCTGTGATGCGGAAACTGGTTTGAGTTAAAAATGGGAAGCATCAGGCACAATTTGTAAAAGGAAATCTAAAAAGAAATTTTGGGTTTGCCTACTGTAAATATTTGTACGCAGCAAATGCTGAAGTCCTTAGAAGCGAGTAAGCACTACCACACAGAGAAACTATGGTTTAATGTATGCAGTAGTAGGCAGCCATCCACCACCCCCTCTCGATCTTAATTTAGTTCACAAAATTTTGAACACTTAAGTTTCAAAGTCTAATCTGTCTCTGCTTTTATAGCACTATGGTAAGGACATTTTTTAAGGCTCTTTTCTAAATAATACTGTCAAAACCAAGCTGATACAAAAATCATTAGTACTGACCTAGCTACACCCTTTGCAGAAATACGTATTACTTTTTTGCTGGAAAGTATTATTTTTATGACAAGATAATTTTGAAGGTGCCAGCAGTAACAGAGATAAATTCTCTGTAAATTCTAGAGCTATACAGGGTTGCTCTATTATAGGGCAAGAAGAGCAGAAGGTCTTACATTGGAATTAGTGTCAACAGACTTAGGAAATGGTGCTCAGGCATTGTTTTCATTCATCCAGATTCCTCTCCCTTGGCAGATTTAAATAGCACGGTCACAGGATAAAGGTTTGTCCTAATTAACATCGCCCTAATAACATTTTGTTGACCTGTCTCTGCATCTTCCAGCTGACATCAAAAATTTTAAAGGCAGCCTCTTGTTTGCCTACATGAGCTGAGTGCCCCTGACATTTCTGCCGTGCCAAAGTGCATTTAAAATCCGTCTGATGCTTGAGAATTTCCAGCTAAATGAACAGAAATGTTTGGTCCTGTTTTGTAGGATTTGCAAAGAAAAAGGCAGAACTGTAGCAGAAAGTGAACGGGGAGCTTTCTCCTGCTGCATTTATTGATTGTCTCAAGTTCAGGTAATCTAGGAGAAAGCAAACACCAGCGCTGGGGAGCATTAGGCAGAACTACAATGGAACCATTAATAGGGCAGAGTGTCTGAGTGCTGGGGCTTATCCAAAGTGGTCACTGTCACATGTCCACTTTAACTTTCCAGAACAGGTTTATATTTAGTAATGAGAATTGCAGGCAGATAAAATGGATGTAAAGGCGAAGTGCATTACAGTTACAGCAGTTTTGGAGATGAAGCTGTGACTCAGTGCATGAATTGTAAAGGTCAGCTTCTACTCTCATTTGTGCAGCTCCTCTGAAGCTGATGAACTATGTAGGTATTACATGAGAATATCACCCCTGAGTTTAATGATCTTACGAAGGTGACTACATGAAGGTGACAATGGTATTTACACTGGCAGTCTGTAAGCCTTGCGTGATACAGCTGTTTTGCACGCTTCTACTTTAAAAATACCTTCCCACATTGATGATTAACTCAGACTTTATTTATTTCCCCAAGAAAATATCTTAGTCACATCTCAAGAAGTGCCAGATTAGAATTAGATAGCACGTTTGAGGTGTGTATATATATATATATATATATATATATATATAAAATTAAGTATTTTGTTAAAGAACAGTGGTATTGATTCTGTATCAAATATTATCTTTACCCAACCAGGTTATGCAGTCTTTATCTATTAAGGTGAACATTCTTTGATTTATAGTTATATCAGGGATATTTGATGTCAAACAAAGATCAGTGAGTAAATTCCAACAGGCTGGAAGTTCTTCTAAACAAGAGATGTGACACTTGGAAAGGGTGTTTTGTGGTTGGGTATTGGTTTCTAGGGTTTTGGTTTTGTTCTGTTGTTGTTTTTCCTTTTAAATATTGGGATCCAAATGAAGACATGGCATTAACAAGACAATAGAATTTTAAGAGTTTACCTATGTTCATGACCTTGTGAATCTGCCTTAGAGTATGATGAAGCTCACACACAATTTAATTAATTAAGCATTAACTGTCTGTTGACTCTTAAGTGATTGGCTTAAGACTTTTGGAGAGAGCAAAAAAACCTTAAAAAAAACCCAGTTAAGGCAGTGAAAAAGAAAAAAATACCCTAACATATCACATTTATGGAGAAAATGATAAAGAGCATTTATTTTTCTTATATAAATAATTCTGCACTTTTTAGAAGGATTGACTTTTCTTAACAAGGATTAAGTAACAGCAAGCAGGTCTGGGACTCTTTCAGTCCTAGAAGTTTTAACACAGCTCTTCAAGCAAATATCTGAAAAAATGCACTTAGGGATGTCCCCAAATCCCATCTTCTGGTAAGAGTCCTCGTGACTCAGTCTTCATGCCATGTTATAACCACTGCAAATGGTTCTCAGTAGCACTAGTTCATGACTTTAGACCCAAAAATAAGCTTGTTGCATACTTGATTTTATTTTTTTTCACAGTTAAAGTTCTATTGGTCAGGCAGTGATTCACTGTGACTATTTAGATTCCTTATATTTTAAGAGTAATTTGTCTTCTCACTGTTTTTTTTTTTTAATTTGTTCCTTTCTTCATCTTTCTCACAGCTTTTCCTTCTACTTGGTCATTTCATATCCACTCTTCTCAAATGCAATACTCTCTTCCTATTCATCTTTTTACACCCCTGCACAGGCTCCCTCCTTCCCTCACCCCTTTCAGCTCTCTCGTGTTTTTGCCTCCAAGCCTCCCAGTTCTGTCATTTCTCCCATTCCTGTTCTCTGGGGAGCTCCCTCACAGCCCTTCCTTCTCCCGCTCCCACCACCTCAGCCCAGTGTCCGCTCCCAGATATGAGGCTCTCCCATATCCATGGATATTGGATATGGATAATCTGTGATTGGCTGGTTTTCAGGCACCAAACATCAAAGGTCACATCTGACTACTCCAAAATCCTTGTACAGAGATTTGAGGATATTTTCACAATCACTTTTGCACTCATGGTGAAGAGAAGGTGTGAAGAGTAGGGAGCACACCAGAGGTCAGATTAACCTGATCATCTCAGGATAAAAGTGGTCCCCTTGCCAGCTTCCAGCTGCAAAAAGAGATTAAACACCCCACAATGGCCAGTTTTGCTTAGACATGTCTCAATTCCCTGACAACCGTACAGGTCGAGAAGCCAAGACCACAAGAAATCAATCAAAATCAGAAGGCGAGTCAAGCGCAGATTCCACAGCTGATGCAGCTCCAGAAAAGGAAGAGATTTTCAACCCAGTTTAGCAAGTCTGTTATCTTACAACACACAGCACTAAAATGGAAATACATAACAAGTTACACTGTTCAAACATTCCCAGGTGAAATAAGGAATGCACCAATAAAAAAGAACAGTGAGTGTGGAACCTTCAAGATGTGAAAAATCCAGCAGCCATAAGGGATAAAGACATTAATTAGGTTGACCTGTTTGGTCCAAATGATTCTGAAACTAAGTCTTCACAAGTATGTCTACATGTGAGAGATGCACTTCCAACAACCCTTCAAACCTTTCCTGGATGAACACAAAAGCCATTATCTCTCAGAAGATGCTCAATGGTACTTTAGCTGAGATTGCTTCCTGTGGCTTCAGCAAGAGAGCTGAAGGTGAAAAAGGAGCTGACATTGTGAATGATAAAGTGAAGGGACACAACATAGAAATTCATGAATTGTCATTTATCTCAAGCCACACAAAGGTCTCACTCCTGGCAAGAAGATCCTGAGCACTTACACTGGCACTGTGCTCTCACACCAGACAGAAGTGTTGCAGCTGTTTCTAATCCTACTGCTTTTGAATAGAACAGTCCTCATGCCTGTGTGCAGATTCCACATGCAAACCCAAACCAGTGTACTAAACATGATGACATCCGAGGCTCTCTAACCAATAATGTCAGGAATAATGAAAATACAGGAGGTTCCACTGCTTTCTGGACTTCCTCACCAGTCAGTCATGCTGGGGAGCTGCAGTGCTGTCTGCACTGACCTAGCATTTCTATATTGTAATTTCATGCTGTTTTAAAGCTCATTAGACTGAGGAAAACAATAAAATTTCCTTCTGAGCACTGTGGATGTTTGTAGTTTTGAAGATACTATTAATAGAGCTATAAGCTGATGAATACCAGCTCCCACCACATAGGTTTAGTTTCCTCCTGGCCGTAAGATAGATTCATTAGAGCTTTAAAGAGCTTATTCTGGGGATGAAGTGCAACCTCTTCCTTTAGATTCACTCTGAATGACTATGGCTGGCCTGGTATGGTAACGAGGTGTTTGATGCTGCTGAGCACCGAAGCAATGCCTAACTTTAGGAATATTCCTAAATCCATGCCCTACTCCATGTGATGACCCAACCTTAAGGAGAAGGCATTTAACAATATTCTTATCTTAAAGGCTGCTAAATCCCCTTGAGCTTCAGATAAACATTTCCACGCATTCCTTGTTAATTTGGCAAAACACAGAAATGGCGGAATTCAATGTCTTTTTAGATTTATTTCATTAGTAAACATGCGCATAAATGTAATTTTTAGTAGTTTTCTGACATCAGTTTCTTGTGTTCCTCTTCAGGTATCTCAACATCAGAGCTAAAGAATCACTGTTTTTCTGGCAGCAAATCTGAGTTTCAAGAGACAGTCCCTTTGAGAGGAATGGAGTGTCACCTACTGAACTGTGAACAAAGTAAGCACCTACATCAGAAAGGGCCCAAACTACAGACTTCCATCTGAAATGGCAGTAATTTTTGTACCTATTTGGTATTTTGCTGCAAGTCAAATGGGAAAGTTATAAAGAAACTATTAAAACCTTACAAACTAGGTCTTTATTTGTTGATACTTTGAACAATATGCAACTTTCATCTCTTTCAGCACTCTGTCTGAAAATCTCAGCCAATGACTGTCTGGAGTCAAGCTCTATATCTTGGTTTTTAATTTGCAGGAAACAGGGGTTGTTTTTGTTGTAGTAACTTGTCCTAACTTCTATTTGATCATGGCGCTGCAGCAGCTACACAAGTGCAGTATAAATCCCTCAGGACAGAAATCCCTCTAATAGACCATGTTCTTCCCTTCTTTGTACCTTTCCCCCTATGGTGAAATATTTTCTAATCCTGTTTTCCATGTTTAGATATAAAATGCAAGCTCTACAAAACATCCTTCACAAACAGCCCCAAGATAAAGAAATTCATACATGCTTGTTTCATTCGTTTTCCACTAAATAGAAAATGCAAACATATATATATATATATCTGTGAAACTAGAAACATTTTTCAAAGTCCAGAAGGAGATAATTTCTTCCATTCAGACAACTGAAAATCATGCTGCTTCAATGAGAAAGCTGAAAAATTAATGCATTACCATTAATGCATTACCAACAGTAACTAAAGCCAAACATGTTTGTCACGTTAATTTTAAGTTGCAGCCATTGCAGACAGTCAGTTTTTTAGGACCACATAAAAAAAAAAAAGTTGCAGGGAAAACGATAAGCATTATTTCCATGCTTTCCAGTTTTTCACGCCAGATAAGAGTTTTGCTGTGTTTTTTGAAACTGTCAGATCAGACAGATTAGACAGGTTTTACTATAAGAACAAAGACCACACCACAGACTATTCTACAAGACCTGCAGCAGAAGGCCAGAAAAGCTGCTGACTAAAGGCCTAGAGCACAAAGAAACAAATACACAACACTTCAGCCATCATAAGCTTAATCAAGTTATGTGCCTTTGAACACACTGCGTTCTTCCAGCAGAGGAAACAGCAGCTTCTTGTTTTTGTGTTAAGTTCTCTCAAGAACAACACCATTCCTGTTCAAGGAAAGGAAATAAAGTTGCAGGCTGGATCAGCCAGAAGTGCTTCCTGCATTAAAGGTGCCAAAACAAAAGAAGTGAATTATTGACAACAATGCAAAAATGCTATGATGGAACACCTGAAAGTTAAATCAACATTCTTCTCCTATTGTTTTAGGTCCAAACATCCAAAGGACTGATTCACTATCAAATCCTGAAGCCAGAAAGAAAATCAATCTCTAACTGCATTGTTCTGACAGAAAACAATCAGCTTGCCAGCATGCAATTTCTCCAAGTGAAGGAAATTCAGGAACTAAGCCCAAACCAGTCAGGAACACTTTCACTGCCAGCATAATTCTCAGCAACAGCATGTAAGAATGTGTTTGAAAATACACGGGGCTTCCCTGTCTCTGAACAGTCACTTTCCTCTCAATGTGTTGTCAATCAAGAGTTAGTTTATCCTGCCTTTTGGACTACCATTTGTCGTTTCCAAAGGTACAGTCTGTCAAAATATCTGACTTTTGCCTGTAAGTAAAATCCCTTTTTAATGATGAAAAGCCTGAAATAACAGCCTAATCTAAAGCAGAACCATCACTATGGTGGGAATATGGCTGTTACTCCTAGAAGGATCTTACACATCTGACTGTTCCATGATTTTAAACGCTCTGAACAGAAATTTAGTTTCTAGATATTTACGACATCCTCCCCTCTGGAAATACCGGAATGCTGCTGTTTGCAAATGCTTACCTCGGACTATGACGGGGCTGAACACAGCAGCCTCCTGCTGTCTATCAGGGAATGCTTCATTCAGGACTACAGCTGAGGGAACAGTGCAGATGAACCTTCAGTCAGGAATCTTCCGCTCATTCACCTCCTCTGAATCATCACACATGCAAGATTTACAGGTAACAGAAATCAGCATTTTATATCCTCCAACTTACAGAAAATGGTGGCATCATGGGAACTGTGAAGAAAAAGGACCAACTATAACCCATACTCAAACCAAGCTACTCTAAGGTTTGGGGTTTTTTAAATACTTACAGTAGCAAAAAATATTTTCTCAGTTATATAAAATATATTACAAAATAATAATGTGTTAGAGAGAATAGGATACTTTGAAAACCAACCATCATAATGCAGGTGAATTTCTGCTTGGTGTTATGACAGTAGAGATCTTAAAAACTACAGGAGGGGTGGATGGTAAGGCTGAGGAAGAAAGCAAAGGAATCCTGTCCTGAGAGTCTGCTGTAGAGGTGAGGCATCTGTCTCAGAGCTGAAACTGCAGAGGTTTTCATTCCACTGCATGTAAAAGGTAATTAAAAATTACATTTTGCACATGCTGATGAGAAGTTTGAGACAGAGAACCTTTCTGCACCTCCAGAGATCAAGAACTGACATTGTAAGACACCTTTTGGAAGCTTTTGACTTGGTAGAGATTTTGTAAATTAAAACTAAGATGTTCAGGAGCAATGGGTGGTACTTGCCAATAGGCACTGAATCCCCCACCCAGGCCTTTGCAGGCAGAGATCATGGCCATTAAAACAGAAGGCAAAAAATGATTGAAGTTAGCTTTATTCCAAAATATGTATAATTTACAGGACTGAATAAGTGCTTCATTTGTGAACAAAACATTTTCAATACTTGTGAATAACTTACTAGTAGCTTTGTGTAACACTTCAGTTTCAAACAGAGGGAAATATGAAACAGTATTTTGGCACAAGGTTTTCTCTGCATGCAATAATGTAATTACAAGTTTCACAGTTACTAGGACAACATTCCTTCTTTGGGATTGTCACTTGTAAAATAGGTCTAAGAAATGAATGCTTGATTTTGTCTGCTCACAGCAAGTTTACTGGCTTAAATAGCAAGAATTAAACATGACCATCCTTTGAAAACTAGATTTGTCCACTAAATAAAAAAATCCCACCAGTAATGAAAAGAAAAATATTTTACGGACATTTCTCAGCCTTGCTGAGATTAACTCACACATGCTTTGGGAAAGACTCACCCATGAGATTTATTACTCATTCACTCCAAATAATTACAAATTTAAATGAGATTGTAATCAAGTGTTGAAGTCTTTAAGCTGGAAAGATATGGCCATCTTTCAAATCTAGCTTTATCACAGATGCACTTGCAAATGTCTGTAGGTAGAAGTACTGTCAATCTAGCTCTGCATGCAGGTGCTTGAAGCATGTAAAGCACTGGATGTTGTGAAATGTAGAGCTGACATCACCACAAGTCATCTATTATATTCCATTGCTAGTTGTTGAAGGTACTGTAAAGCCAGCACATGAAAAAGGATCACAAGTAAAGGGAGTTCAGTTATTTAACTCAGCAGTTCCTTGAGGAGTTTCCACTATTTCAGGTTGTCCACTTACATTTTCAGTGAAGAGACACACACACAAATACAAACATTCCCTCACCCTGACTGCGGGGCTGAGAGCTGAGTTCTGTTCATTGCATAGCAATGGCACTTGAAACAAGAGAATTCAGTCATGTTCTAAGCAGCAAGTCCTTCTCACACACATTTAAATTCACATCAACTCTTAAAAAACAACAAAAAAAGAAACAGAAGATGCATGATTGCATCATGCACTGGTTTGCTACCATTAAATGACCGTATCCTCACAGTGTTCCTGTTATCATCAATGGCAGCCTGTTCACAGGAGGCCCATCCCACCAGGACACAAGCATAGCAGCACCTTAAACCAAACAGGAATGAAAAAGCTTGCAAGGCCCAGAACGTTACCAACATTTTGGTGTCAATGTATTTGGAACAGTAAATGGTACATTAAGATCATGTTTAAAAAATCAGCATGTCAGAAATATATTAAAGCAAAGAAAGCTGTACAACCTTAATGATTAAAGGCAAGTACATTTGGTTCACCTCTGAGTTGCCATTTCAGGAACATGTTCTTTTGCAAGTTGAGCACCCTATGTTGATTCAGTAGGAGTTCTATTGACTTACCCTACATTTAAAAGGCTATTAAACCCCCCCACCCAGCCCCCTAAGACCCGAATCCTGCCAACTCTTACGTTTCTACCTAACCTCACCAAAAAATTCAATTCACACATTAGCAGCATAAGGATTTAAAACAGAGGAAGGCAGCCATTGTTCCTTGTTCTGTTGCCCCTACACAACTGAAGTCCATATGACTAACAGGGAAATTCAGCCTCTTACTTCCAAGAGAAAAAAAATGACTGTGTATGTGCCTTGGAATAAAAATTTGTAACGAGTTAGTTACATACATTAAGTTACAGACACATATCAAGTTGTTCAAAACTAGATGAGGTTCCACAAGGTTTCTTTTGCAGCTGTTTAATTTACAGCTGCAAGTTTATATACATTTTTAAAAATGCTTTCATATCCTTTGGAAGTGAAAATTTTCTAGACACAAGCAGCTTTGCATAACTAAGAATATGTAGTGTTAGCAAACTCTGACTTAAAACTACCAATTTCTCTAGGCTGACACAAAGAGTTGGGGGAGGACTCCCTCCCTACCCACAGCAAAATGTATTTACAGGTGTATTAGCAGAAATAGACACAAAAAAAGCTGTAAGAAGAAGAAACATCTACTGTCATACAAACTTTTAGCATTCTGACAAATATTAGAAGGCAACAAGACAGACCTTTCATTTTTTAGCTTATTTGTGCTTACGTTCTCATAGAATGCAAGTCCCAAATCTGCTGTTTCCTTTGACTCTTTATATATTAAACAAAAGCACAAATGAAACTACAAAAGTACTAATTCAATTTTATAATAGTGTTACACAGGCACCCAAATCAAGATCCAGCAATCACAGCTTAAGGGAATTAAGCGGGAAACACAAACGGTAAGTACATGTAACATTAGTGTCACTTCCAGATAAAAAATTGTGCTACGAGGCTACAGAGAATCTGATGTTACTTTACAGCAGCTCTAATGGCAACAGAGGATACAAAAAAAGAGTAAGATGGTAAGTCACTGCTGACCAATACTTACAATACAGTGCCTTGAAAATCAAATCAGAGACAAACTGCAGAAGAAGGGAGATAAGTATCATTTTAGTTCTACCCAGAAGTAGTTCTGTCTGAAGTTTATTTTATAATAAAGACAGAAACAGAAAATCAGCCTCTTTCAAGAACTTGTTCAAATGTGAAGATTCGCAATATTCAGCAACAGCGTTTCAGATCAGGTTTCATGAAGTTTAGTGGGGGTTCACCAAACTATGAAGTCTGTTTGTAGTCTCCACATTTTCACAAAAATACTTAATAAATCCAAACTGAGTGACATATGAAATACAGGATCCACACCTGTTTCTCACTTTTATGAATAATTTATGGAGAACCAAATTTGTGAAGAAAGAAGTTAATTTTGGTCAGAATGACCCACTTCCCTCAGACAGTGCAGACATTTAATAGTTTCTTAATAGTGCACTTTCAATAAATGACTTCATGCTGTAGTACTGTGTTCACCTACTTAAAACCCAAAATATTTTAAACCAATGGAATGAGTGAAAGGATTGTGATTTGCATGTTCTAATAAAACACACAAAGCTCATAAATACTTTTAATTACTAAGTACAATAACTGGGTAATGATTACATTATAAGATTTCGTCCACACAAACTTTTGGGTCTTTTCCTGACAGTCCATGATGCTAAGAGCTTTGGCTTACACAATAACATGGTAATTATCACTCTAATTTGTAAATTAGTTTCAAAGTACTTTAAACCTCGCTGGTCTCTCAGATAGCTACGATGCAAAGCCTTCAGTAATTCTGCTCCTCAGCACCCAAGATTCCTTCTCTTGTAAAGACTGACTTTCTAAATTCAGAGGTAATGAACAGCTTCTACAGCTGTGGAAAACACCCCTTTTCCAAACCAGGCTTACAGTAACTGCCTCTCTATCATGGGTCAGTACAGACAACTTGCACATGAGAAACACAAAAACCAGCGTATGAAGAAGTGTTATCTGGTATCCCAGCCACAACATTACTAGAAAGATATTGTAATTGAATAAATTAACCTAATTTTGTTCTTTATGTTATTTCCCTATTTCCAAGTAGGCAGGTAAATAGAAAGTCAGTCATATCTTCAGAAAAAAACAAAATGACAAGTGAGGCCTTCCTTTTTTAAATTTATCCCACCCTTCAGATGAGAACTCTACAGACATTGTGAAACCTGGGGGTTATTCCCCACACCAGAATTACTGTTCTCCTGGGGAACTGCAAGATTCCGTTCTGCAGTTTCTTCAGCCAGACTGAAAGTGCCTGAAATCACACCTAGAAATGTTGAAAAATCAAACAGGCAACAAAGCTGGGATTTCAAAAGGAAAACGTGAGTTTCAGGGTTAATCTAAAGAGATTCTTTCCAGTAAAGGTAAAGACACTCATCATGGCAATTTAAAGAGCATTAGGAAAAGTCAAAGAAAAAAATAGGAAAAAAGAAAGGTGTCGCCCATGTTCAACAAAAACAACCTGGCTGCAATGGATAAGTAACTTAACTCCCACATCCTTGAGTTGAGAATATGCAGCACAAAGCACAGGGAGTCCTCAAAACCTAAGGCTTGGACATACATTTGCTGCTGGGCTGCACAGTAAATATGCAGCCAATACCTCTCCTCTAACAATGGAGGAGTAAAGTCTGTTACAGGCCCAGGAATTTGACACAGAGTTTTCTCTTTTCCTTTAAGGTTACAAAACTAAAACCTGTCCAGGACAAAACCAAAGGCCTATATTATAGTAAGAGATAAAAATTACTTAAGGCCAAATTCCAACATACATTCACAACTGGCTTAATGTATTTTCATTAAAATGAAAAACCGCAAAGAGTGGCATGAGGGGCAACACAAACATTAAAAAAAAAGGTGCCAAGAGGTCATATGCTTCTTCTCTGAAAAATTAGTTTGTGTGAGTTTGACTATACTCACGGAAACTCTAAAAGCTGCAGGAACAGAGGGCTGCAGATCAACATGCAAAAGCAAGATAGAACTGTTCTGGAAAGGCTTCTGTGAGCTGATCTCCCTGCTCTCTTGTATGGATTCCAATTGTTTTTGGAAGCAGCAAGTCCAAAAACAGGAGTCAAGGTGAGTGTTTTAAGGAATTTAATTACCCATTTTTAAAGATTTGTGTTAAGGTAGTAGAGGTATAAACCACTGTAACATTTCTCAACTCATATCCCAATAAAGCTAGGAGAATTTCAGCAAAACCTAATGATTCCAGTCTCTGAGGCACACACATTATAACATTTGCATCTTACAGACAGAAATAATTTAAGCAAATCCCTTCTGAAGACTCTAAAAATGTTAGTCCCGTTTAGTACACTAGCTAAAAGGATGACATACTAATTTCCCCTATAATTACGAATTCCAAGTTCTTTTCCTACCCTTCAAAGAGCATCAGTGCCACTCAGGGAAAAAAAAATACTGCTTTCTACACATTTTTAATAATAAATATTTTCAACAATTCAAGAATCTCTATGTGTCTAGAGTGTTGGACAGGTATTTGGAAAATGTCAGCTTATGCAGGAGAAAGAGCTGTGAAGGCATAAAGTAAAAGAAGACAATACGGCTGATTATGTTCATGCCGGATTTAAAATACAAGCTACTAAAAAAAGTAAACAGAAGTAGCTTACACTAATAGAATCCTCCCCCGTAAGTTCAGGGAAACATCTCAATTGAACAGGTCAGGGTTTTGGTCCAGCACAATGGAACCCTGCATGTAAGCCAGGAATAGAGAGAGAGATATAGAGAACAACTTTAAAAGTTCTCCCACTTAGATGAAACCAGTAACAGCTTTGTAAAGAAGTTTGAGGGAAAAACATAGGCACCACATAATTTTTTAAGGTTCAAATGTACATTAACACGTTACAGCCCCCCCCCCTTTCCCCTCTATTTATACACATAGTTTACGTAAAGTTATATATTCAATAGAGTACCTTCAGCATGAAAAGTCTCTTAGGTCAACTGCTCATGACAAGTACATTCAACAATGCAAAGTGGATCACTTGGTAAAGCCATCTGTCCCACCCCAATAAGTTAAATTCAAACCACAGGTAACAGTTATGTTATGTAGCACTCAGTGGCTGGGCTTGTCAGAGCTCTGGAACAAGGAGCACAGCTCTTCACAGGTCTGTGTTTCTACTGAACTGAACTGGGACTCCATTGTATTCCAGGCTAAGTCAGCCAGAAGGAAGTCATCCATTGCTGTCTGTGTTTCATTGCTGGTAAGGAATAAACTCCCCAGATTCTCAAAGCAGCTATCCATAGTCTGTGTCTCAGCACTACTGAGCTGGACTTTGCTTTCAATATTCTGAGCAGGTGTATTTTTAGTAGCCATATATACTTCTGTCTGGGTTTCTGTATCAGATGAGTCAGTGCTCATAGAGAAACTGGACTGTTTCAGAATACTTCCTAAAGGTAGATGGGTAGTACTGTCCAAAAAGAAATTCAAGTCTGTCTGTGTCTGTGTATCAAACATCTCCAAGCCTAAGAAGTTAGAATTGCCTCGGCAGTTATATGATTGAGTGGCACTATCTGAAAATAAGAAATCAGTCTGAGTTTCAATGTCCAGGGACTCCAAAACTGGCTCAGAGTTCAGGTTACCAAGCTCACTCTCTTCAGTCTGAGTTTGGATGTTGGATGCTGAAAAGAACTCTTCAATGTCAAAGTCTATCCCTGTGCTCTGTGATGGACCAGATGGAAGATGTGTGTCAGCACTAGAACTTGTCTCAGACAAAAGGCCACGATTATCCAGTGTCTGGCCAGACATGTTTCCTGAAAAGATGTTTTCCAGATCACTTAGCAGGTCCATTGTCTGGGTTTGATTATCTGTTGTATTTTGAGGTGGAAGTATATTAGTCTGTGTATTGAAGCTGATAAGGGATTCAGACTTTACCGTATCCTGATTGAGGCTCTTGCAACTACTTCTTTGCAGCAAGGTTTGATCTATATTTGCAGGCATTAAATTGTTTTCTGGAAGTTCAATGTGAGTAGAAACATTATATGATGAAGGAACATTATCAAAGATGTCACTGGACATTACAGCCTGGTCCATCTGTACTCTTCCATCAATACAGTCCTGTGTCCTACTGGTTTGAGTCTCTCTGGAAATGCCACATGTTGGAAAACAGCCCTGACTGAAAGCATCAGTCTGAGCAGCTATGGATGAAGTCAGTTTGGAAGCAGGCAGCAGTGTCTGTGTCTGTACACTGATGGGTAACGAAACCTGGGAACTGAATGACAGATCTGTCTGAGAGCAAGAGGACACAGAAGAATTGGGAGTCCAGGCTGCAGCTGGTACAAAGTTCTGTGAGATATAAGATAAGTCAGTCTGTATATTTATTGAAGAAATTTTGTTCTTGTGACAAACATTCCCCAGCTCTTGCCCTGTGTTATTTGATATAACCTTGTCCAATTCAACTTGCACACCAGTACTTACTGGTTCACGATCACCAGAAGTTGTTACTTTTGAAACAGGCATACTATCTTTAAATACAAGTGTTTCTGCCTCCAGGGCTGGAATCAGGATTCCTATAGATTGAGGCAATAAATGAACAGTACTTACAACTGAACCTTGATTATCAACAGCCACTACAGCAGGTTTGACAGAAGAGTCCGTTGCAGATACATACACAGGCAAATGAGCAACCTGCATCACTGGAAGTTTAACCAAAGCCACCTTGGGCTTGGGTAAAAGCATCTTTGGTGCACATTTTGGCTGCATTTGGTTCGTGAAGTTAGAACTGCAGGAGCCTTCAAGAGAGGCCACTACTTTCACTTCAGAGGACTCCAATTCCTGAGTGCCAGGAGCAGTATTGTGTGTATTGATGAATGCTTCATTTGCTTTCTCTGCCAACTGCTGGTTATGTACGGAGGATTCCATTTTCCTTTTCTTACTAGGAGGATCCCTGTGAACATGAGATCAATAATTTATACTTCTTTCAAACACAGAACATCTGCCTTCCATTCTTTTAAGTCATTGCATTGAAATACAAACTGAAGTCATGGATGAGGTTGGATATGAGAAGACAATCCAGATTAAAACAAAAAGACTTCATGAAGTTCAGTTTTGTTAAATGTTATCCCTCACTCTCATTTTAAAAAAGAATAAAGATTACCTCTTATGGAGACCTATTTCCAAATTGAGGTGCAAGTTTGGATGGTTTCTTCCCCTCTGTACATTAAGCACTCTGATTTGAAGACTTTTAATGTGTTATTTTAACACTCAGACTGAGCATTGAAAGGACAGAGCTCTTGAAATCAGTGTACAGGTAATGGTCTCTCATGGAAATGGAAGATAAAATTAGCAATTCTTCACACAAAACTTAAATTTTGCAGCAGCTGGACCTCAAAGACAGACAGGCTAGGCCCCAGAAAGTAGACTGCCCTTTAAAATACGTGTACATGTTAAAACTATAAATCTAAACATGCAGAGATAGGCATTAAAAAATAAATCCACCAACAATTGCAACGATAACTAGACTGTACAAGAAAATAACCTGAACTGCATTCCACATCTCAGTTACCAGCTACCAAATCATCTCTACTGTCAGAGAATTGTAAAAGCAGATGCAATAAGAACCACCAACATTTATGCCAAGCACTGCAGTGTCATCAGTACTTTCTGTTTTCTGCGTAGGGAAACCAGATCTTACTGATTAGATGATCACTACCGCCTTCAACAAAACAGAAACTCCTAAAAGCAACAAAGAAACTGCATACTGTTTTGCACCTAAAACAACACGATCCTGTTTCCTATTTAATCAACAGAAAGGAGACAAAAAGGCAGCACGTGAGACACACAGAACTTGGTGATGAATGTATCATTACTTCACTGCTTCACTTTTACCTGTGTTCTGCAGGAATTTCATGGCCAGTTCTGTAAATGTGAGACAGTAATGCTGTTCTGCTGGCATAAGGGCACCCACAAGTACACTGGAAAGTCTTGCCACAGACCTCTATATGCCGTTTCAAATACCATTCTGTGCCATAGGAGTTACTACATTTATCACATTTGTGCTTCTTTTCAGCATGCATTTTCATAAAGTGCTAGAATACACAAGGGAAAGCAAACATTAGCTTTCAGTGAAGATTAAAAAAAGAAAATCATGGTTATGGGAGAAAATATTTGCAATTTTTTAGTTGCTAAGTAGTGTTGAAGTGTAGCATTAATTTTTTTTTAAAGTGTTACTACAAATAAGTTTAAAGAAGTCAATAGAGAATCTGAAATTTGCAAATCTGCTGATGTTACCTGTATTTTAAAAACATAGATAAACATTTACCTATCCTAATGCCATTGAAGGTTTCCTGAGGACATCAATGAATCTATAGATCAACCTTGCCAAAAGAGCACAGTAAGTCTATGCTGCAACATGTGCACACTCCTGAAGATCTATAACTGAGCAAATAATCTCAAGTCATACAGGTCAACACCAGAGCAAACACCACAATTTTTTCTTTTCATTTATGGCACCAAGTGGCAGCCACTCAGCTCCCTACAGGGTCCCCAGCTCAGCACAGGTAACCAACTGCAGCACAGTGCTCTTTTTGCTCACTAATGCAGAAACAAGTTTTACATGTTTTCTTAAACAGGTTAACTAGTAAACAAATGCATTTTGATATTAAAGCAGAGAAAAGCTCTTAATCCTTGACCACTTGAAAAAGCAGTTAAAAGCATCAGCCACAGTTTAAACCTTCATCAGTTGCTACTGTGATTTTTTCCCCTCTTCTTTAATCTTTCTCCATCTATTTAATTTGTGGAGAGGGGCTCTGATCTAGTTTAGAAGAACATACTGGCATCTGTCTGATCAAAATGTTCAAGTCCTCTAATATCAACATGCAAACTCATGAATCATATGTGCAGCTGGAGTTGCTGCATACAGTTCTCTAACTTCTGGATATATGCTGAGAGGTTTTGCTGATACCTGTATGCAAAAGTGCATACCCTCTGGAGTAGAGACAAGACTAAATTAGTGTGAAAATACTTCAGGAAACAGGAATACCTGTTTTACAAGAGAAAATTGGGAAAATGGTCTGTTTGGTCCTCTAGGGCAGCCTTCAATAGGACAGCAGTAGAATTTCTGTGAAGTTTTCAAACCCTTCCTTATTGGTGCATTAAGTTTTCCATCCTGAAAAAGAACCAGTTAAGAAGTTGACAATTCTACAGGTTTGCATATTCAAGACAATATTCACAATACACATCAACTATGGCTCAATGAGTTTACACATCTCAGTGAGTTCGAGGCTCTTTCCTACATGATTTGAAAGTTCAAATGGAGCTTTTCCCCTACATGGATGCCACTTTGCAAATATCCCATCAAAATTACCAGTTGCAATTACAACAAGCTCTATGAAGTAGTGGTACTGTACTATTTATTTTTACCAAGACACTCCCTTCCCCATGTTTTGTGTTATTTGAGGTAAAAACAATTTCCCTACAGATACTATCCTAGGCTGCTGAATCAATGTAGTTTTACTTGTTAGTGACACAGTACGTGAAGCTCCATTAAGATTAGTCACAGAAACACAACACTTCCTTGATGCTGGAATTCTGTTAGCACTATTTAGAGTTTACTTGTAATAAAATAAAAAATGCCAAGTATGCCCTGCCACTTAATTCAGATCATAAACCAAATCTCACTTAAGTCTGTGAAACAACTGGTATGCTAATTCTGACCCTCCAAACACTAAGTGACCAATCTATCCAGCCAGGTTTTCCATGTGAGCTGTCTCACTGACCCTCACATGTACACAGAAGAAAGAAACACTACTTGCTCAAAGAGGACCTCAAAAGTACATATAAGAAGGACATACTAGTGGGATTGTCCAGATTGTTCAACCACACAGAATCCCTTGCTACTGAGGACACAGGCGTGGAAACCAGACAAGACATGTACCTCTAGACATACCCTATCTGAAAGGGTCTCAGTGGAAGCATCAGGCATCTGTGTCTACGCCAAAAGTTAAAAGTGAACGATTTAAAATCTAATGCTCAGAGTAGCTGTGAGTCTCCTTTCATCCTGAGACTGAATAGGAGGCCAAAGAGTCCCCAGAGCTAGTTACTGTTGTCCATGACAGCAAAAGGTCAGTGAGCACAGCTAGTAGTGGAAGGTTGATTTCACACCAGTCACTCCCTAACTACCTCTTTGGGCAGATGTCCAGCTGGTTGTGTTTACACAGGTTACCCCAAACACAGAGAATCCACAAAGCACAACAGTCCTCCCATGTGAAGCAAACAAAGAATGTACCTCAGCTGCCAGGGCCCAAAGGGCTTCACTGCTCACAGCTCCGTATCAAGAAAACCTGGACTAATTGTCTAAAAAGGATGTTTTCATGTAACAGCTTAACCTAAACACCTTTATGTACAGCAGTTTCTCCTGTGGACAGCCCATTCATAAACAGGCCTGGTCTATCTGCTGCATCATCACTGTGACTATTGTTGTACCTCCTAGAGCCACTACCCCAAACAGGAACATGACACAAAGAAATCAAGTTGTTCCAGTTCCAATTCCACTTTTTAACCCTGCCTTTTCACAGGACACTTCCATCAGATGTCAGTCTCAAAGTCCTTAGCAGAACAGAAGATCTGTCCTTAAGTCAAAGCTATGTTTGGCCTCTCCCACCAATAGTTAGATTGGCAGATGAAACCAATATGCTGAGTAACTGGCAACTGGAGTTACTAATTCCTAAATAAAAAGTTATTAAGTGTGTAACATTTAATATCACAACCCAGGAACTGCAGGGTAATATGGCAAACATGTTCAGGCACTTAACAGGTAAACCACAGTCAGGTTATTTAAAACTACTGAAATACTAAGGTATAGAATAGTATCAAGTGTTTAAAAGATTTATAAACACCTGTAAGATGCTTTTTTTAACAGCTGGAACATAGCCTTTGGTGGCAGAAACCACAACAAATCAGTTGTGACAAGTTGAGAGATACTCTACACATGTAAGATATCGTATATGGACAGTAATCTTGTTTTGACCCATCCCAAGTCCTCATGGCTTTAAATGGTTAATCTTGCATCTTCTCAAAGCCCACCTGGCCAGTCCTATTTCAGACATTCTCACAGCTCCCTTCCTTACCTATCTGATTTTATGCCCCATGTTTCTACAACATCCACCCACCATAATTATGGGTAGATATTGATCCAGTGAACTTCCCCCAAAGCAGACACTTGCACTGTACAGAATCTGGGTATGGCTTGTGACAACAACTCGGAAAATGGGAAATTAACAGTCCTTGCTACGGACTTAGTCAAGGTGAATTTCGTGATGTCTTGCCTTCCTGCCCCAGAAAGGCTTACTCCAAAGGATTAATTTTAAATGATGCTGCAGTAGACTATAGTCAACTATTTAACACATGGGGGTTTTTGCAGCAGAAGCTCAGCCATTTCTTCACTAAATAGGACATGAAGAGAGTGCATTTCTTCTTATTATAACAACTATTGTGGTAGTGCAGTATTTGAATAACCTATCCTAAGGGTATGCTATCCTTTCCAGTTCACACTGACTACAGCCTCCCTATTATCACAGGAATCTGCAGAAAACTCTCCTTTACATGAACTCTTCTAGCTTCATTTTAAGCTACACAGAAGTAGTTTCCCTTCTTTACATAAAATAATACAGCCAAAAGACCAAAGAATTAAATTAAGCCTAATATATTAAGTGTAGTTTATATGTACTGCTCTCATTTTTTTATTGGCTTATCCTCTGTCAAGGAGACAAAATAAAAAAATTAGTGTATCAACATTTCATATCTTCTTCATCAGGCCAAACAAGCCAAATTCTTCTAATTTCCCTTTGTCAGAAACACTTGCCATTCATCACCCTTAGCAGTTATTTTCTACACATCTTCTGAGTTCATTTTAACTTATTTGAATCATATTCTTACCCTACACTGACATAGAATATCCCTCTGCCATATTTTAGGATCGCCCTTCTCCCAGCAGTATTACCCTAAATGCTCATTCATGTATGACCAAATTGTTTCTCAAGTGTTTCCCACATCAGCTTATTTCTGTTACAAAACAGCGCTGATCAAACTGTTTGTTATCACTTCACAAGATTAAAACCTCATACTCCTGCACTTGACTCTGTTTCTACAGGGTAATCTTGCTTTCCTGTGTAAATGTCCTTCCTCTGCCACAACAATCCCTTAAGGGTTTTGGTATCAAAACATCCTATTTGTGCTACTTTTATTAATGAAAATTAACCAAGTTATCCTCCCTTCTCTTCAGGAGTACTACGTTCTCTCCTTCCCCAATAGCTTCTTACCACCTCATCTGCCAAGATGCCTCTTCACTAGTTTCATATTTCACTAAAAAATGCAATCTACTAAAGTCTTTTCATCTGGGGAATCAGATATCTCTTAAAAGGGAACAGCAATACCAAAATATTGAGCCTCCCTTAAGCCTCAACAACATTTTAGTCTCAATTGCAATGCCCTTGAAACACGTCAAGAAGTTTCTGAAAATCGGCATCCATCTGTAGTTTAGTATTCATTCCCAGCTATCACAAGATTCAGTAACTAGGTGTATGGAGTATGCTCTAATTCTACAAGGCACTCATGGTTAACAGCAAGCTGGGTGAGAAAGCAGCATTTCCTCACCCATCATACCCTGAGTTATGTAACCCACCAGCTGCAGTGCACGCTCAGAGCATCAGATCACAGCCAAAATGACTTCGCTGACCTGAAAGAACACTTTGAACTTCTGCTGTACCTCCCCCCACACGAACACATGAGATCTAACACATAACCCACAGTAAAGTTGTTAGTTCATATAGGAAATGAAATTAAAACATGCCAGAGACAGGGGACAGACAGCAAGTACACTCAACACTATTTCCTTTTGTTCCTCACCAACAAGCACGTGTGATCCACACTTGACTCTGTAGCCATTTCACAAAACAGGGATGTTTATTGTTCCCCCACTGAGGCTGCACTTTCAGAATGCAGCTATGAATGCTGCACTTGAAGTTTTCCAGGAATACAATTTGTCCTTGCACACTTGGCATTACGGTTTTGGGAAAAGCAAGGATATCTTTTGGAAAGGCCCACTCTCAATGTGTGCCTGCTGAACTGTGATTCTCCTCCCCCCCAGCACATACTTAGCTCAGGAGTATTATGGAAATGAGGGCTTGTTTCCAAAATGGCATCCATCTGTTTTGATTTTTTTTTAGCTCAGACATTTTTAAAAAAACAAACAAAACCCCAGCATAACAGCCCTCGGTGTTGGGATGGAGATGGTTTGCCAGCTGATAAGGTTAGGAAATGCTGCATGTTTGCACAGCACCTCACAAGTGGGGCTTTAAAGTCTTACTGCAGAAAGATAGTTGATAAGCAAGTAAAACAACAGAAGCTGAGTCCCAAAGAACTCTTAACTGCCTGAGGTACGTTTACAAAAATGTACAAAACTGGTTATTTTCTGTAAGCAATTTTAGAGGAATCCTCAACACAACTGGTCAGCCTGTGTACACACACACTTGTGCAGTTATACATGAACCTGCAAAGGCCTTTCACAAGGGGAAATTTAAACAAGAGACACGAGAAACTTCATTATTCTCATCTGGAATCACAGAACCGTTTGGGTTACAAGGGACCGTGAAGATCATCGAGTTCCACTCTCCTGCCACGGGCAGGGACACCTTCCCCTATCCCAGGGTGCTCCAAGCCCCGTCCAACCTGGCCTTGGACACTTCCAGGGATGGGGCAGCCACAGCTTCTCTGGGCAGCGGGTACCAGGGCCTCACCACCCTCACACTGAAGAACTTCTTCCTAATATCTAATCTAAACCTACTCCCTTTTAATTTGAACCCATTCCCCCTTGTCCTGCTACTCCAGGCTCTTGTCCCCAATCCTTCCTGTGAGTTCCCTTCAGCTACTAGAAGGCCTCAATCAGGTCACCCCAAAACATCCTCTTTTCCAGGCTGAACAATCCCAATTCTCTCAGAATCTCTCGGAAGAATCCTAGTTCTTCTCAGGGTGGGGAATCACACCCCTCCTCAATCTCACTACGAACCAAACCCCAGCAGAGCCAACACCGTAGCCGCCCCCCGGACCCGGACCCGAGCCGGCCGCAGGCCCCGGGGCGGAACACGGCGCTGCGTCACGACAGAGCCCCGCAACCACGGTGAGGGGCCGAGCGGGAGGGGGCGGCGGGGCCGGCCCGGCCTCACGGCGGTACCTGGAGCGGGTGCGCCTTGCTGAGGTGCATGTTGAGGGCCGGGCTGTTGGGCAGCACCTTCCCGCAGCCGGGCACGGTGCACAGGATGTTGGTCCGCACTTGGGACAGCTCTGTCACCGAGGGCCGCACCAGCTCCCCGGCGGGCGGCACGTCCCTCACGGGCGCAGGGGGCCGCCCCAAGCCCCCGCCACGCCGCCCGGCCGCCGCCGCCATGTTGCTGTCAGCTGCTCGGCCCCCGCTCCGCTTCCGGGGGCGGCCGCCAATCGGCGGCAGCGGCGCTGAATATTCATGAGGCACGTGGCGCGGCCCCGCCCCCGCCCGCCAGCGCCCCGCGGCGGCGGCTGCGAGCGGCAGGGCCGAGCGCGGGCCCGCGCGCGCTCCCGCGGCACGAACCCGCACACTGCGCACCGGGAGCACCGGGACACGCGGGGAAGCCGCCAGTGCCCGCCCGGGCACGGGATCGCGGCACGAACCCGCACACTGCGCACCGGGAGCACCGGGACACGCGGGGAAGCCGCCAGTGCCCGCCCGGGCACGGGATCGCGGCACGAACCCGCACACTGCGCACCGGGACACGCGGGGAAGCCGCGCGTGCCCGCCTGGGCACGGGACCGCGGCACGGACCCGCACACTGCGCACCGGGAGCACCGGGACACGCGGGGAAGCCGCGCGTGCCCGCCTGGGCACGGGACCCGGCCCTACGCACGCCGCGCTCAGGCGGCTCGGCCGAGAGGCTGCGTTTATTGTGTTGCACCGGGCACTGGAGAGGCAGGCACTGAGTTCTCTGCTGATCAGCGACAGGACACGAGGGAATGGCTGGAGCTCTGGCGGGAGGGTGAGGTTGGATATTAGCGAAACGTTCTTCATCCAGAGCGTAGCTGGACATTGGAACAGATTTTCCTGGGAAGTGGTCACCGCAGCAGGCTGACAGAGCTCCAGGAGCAATTTGGAAAATGCTCGCAGGCAGAGGGTGGGATTGTTGGGGTGTGCAGAGCCAGGAGCTGGACTTGACAAGCCTTATGGATCCCTTCCAAATCAGAATAGATTTATGGATGTTGGAATCACCAACACAACACACAGAGGCTTTTCCCCTATAGCAGGTCAAGTTGAGGGAAAAGATGAACACCATTTATTGGGTAGGAGTTATGCCATAGGTGTAGCCCCAGGATGAGTGCTCCTCCTGCAGCCTCTGTGCCCTCAGCTGCCTGTGTTCTGCTGCTTGGGGTTAGCACAGAGTAGTTTGGGTTGAAAGGGACCTTTAAAAGTCATCTAGTCCAACCCCAAACTGCCAACTTGCTGGAAGAGACCAACTGCAGTGGGGATGACAAGTCTGGTCCCCACATTCCCCGTTTTGCCTTACCTTCTCCTCACCTCCCTTGATGGGGACACCTGCTCAGCAAGAAGGAACCCAAGAGTTGAAGATGTTTCCTGAAAAATTAATAAATACACAGCTGGAAATACTGCATAGTTCCTTGAATATCCCTGCTTACAGGAAGTTAGAGATGAAACAACTCTGAAAATAAGAAATACCAAAAAGGGGATGTTGAAAACGGGATGGAGACTGCCTTTCCCAGAAACAAGAGGCAGTAGTCCAGGTACTCAGAGTGTTCTAGAGCATTTGGGAACTTTACATTTATGGTAAATCACTGCCAGCTCAAGCATTTAGGTTATTTGGGAGAGAGCATTATGAAGAACAAGTTGCACAGAGTGAAATGCACGTTGGAATCTTAATGGATCTGAATCGTGGAAGTATGAGCCAGACATGCTAAGAGCCAGCTCTTAATGTCTATCACACCAAACCTGGAATTCTTCCAGAATCCTGACATTATGTTAAGTATTTTGTCAAAGCAACATTTAAATCACACAGGTGGAATTCCTAAAATCCATACTGCTAGCAGATAGTCCTAAACCTCTTTTCATGTGTGAGTTATAGAGGTGCTGAAACCTGAACCAAACCAAAAATCAGTACATGACAAGTAATGTTTTAAAGTCAGGCCAAACAAACGTTTATAAGGCTTAATTTACACATTTATTTACAGTCTGAAAACAAAAACATGCCCATACAACCTCTGGACATATGGCTGCTTCTGCACACTGAGATATTGAAAGTATATTGGAATTCTATACACACCAACTACACACAAAACAGTCCCGATAACAGAATTAAAAAGAAACACTTGTACATTTTAACTGAATCTTCTGATCAAATCCATCCCAAAATCCAAAGCAGCAAATATTTATACAATTACCAACATTTACTAGCTCTGAAGAACTCCAATGCAAAGCTGTTTGCATTTGTTACTTGTTGCCATCTTGATTCCATAATCTCTGTCCCCAAGCAAAAAACTAGTAGCAATGGGCAAGGATTTCTGAAGGATAAATTAATTGATTAATTGAGATACTCTAAAACATGTACCTTCCTAAAAAGAAAAAATTGCCTCTTTCGCTGTATTCTTCCAAGATAAAGTTTCACAGGACATTAACAGCAATAGGCAGATTTTCAAGTATTTGTTACTGGCTGTTGCCCTTGGTGAGAAAGACTTTGGAAGCTGAATTAATACCTCCTAAAGCTGGATGGAAGCTTATTATTGACATCTGTATTCCAAAAGCCCATTCACCTCCATGCCCTGTAATAGTCTTTGAATACAGACCATCTACTTAGATAAAAACATGCCTGAGCTGCAGCCAGGGAGCCCCACCCATTTGAATGGGACTATTCACCTGTTCCAAACAGGGCAGGTTCTGTCCAAAATACAAAAGGCCACCTGCAATATCGTAGCCATCTACAGCTATGATAGCAAACTGAATAGCTACAGTTATTATTGCATCTTTATGAAGCTTTAACTACACAAATACTATTAAAAATACAGTTAAGACCAGTCATCACATTTAAAATAACCACCATCTCTGTTTAAAACTTTCCAATTAGCTTTTTTTATTAGTTAAGGTTAACTTCTGTTAAAGACAACTGTGGAAAAATAATTCAAGGAAGAGCCATAATTTGGAAAAAACTTTAAGCTATTAACAAAGAGTTATTTTTTAAAAGCTTATGATCGTTTTAGATTAACACCAGTAATAAATGAGTTGCATATTTCTCTATGAATCAGTTTTAAATTAAGGGCTTAGAAAACTTTCTGGAAATAAACCTTTTTTATCTCTAATTTTAAAATAATTCCTAGCTTTATGTGGTATGCATGTAAGGAGTGGTGAAAGTGGTGCATCAGCCATACCTGGAGAGAGAGAGAGAGAGAGACAGAATTACAGCTGTACTCCACCATTATTTACCTTTCATAACTGTTATAAAACTGAAATGCAAAACTAAACCACTAAAACTAAAACCACAGCTTGAGTATCCATGTACAAACCAGTAATTCTAAGAATAAAATGTTATATATTTAGACATAAGTTTTTAAAGTGGTAACATTTTTATTCTACTACGTTTCTTTTTCTAAACAAACTATGAAGTTGCTCCCTTATGCAAGATACAAGCAGAATGTAGGATGTCAAAAACACTTAAAACTCTGGAATTTCCCTCCATTTTATAGAGTTGGAACACTCACCCGCTGGTGCCAAAGATTTCAGCGATTCTAAGAGATGTGGACTAGAAAACTTGACCAAACATCTGAATGGTTCTTTTTTATCCAAAACACCCATTTTAGGATCACTTTTCAACATTGTCTCAAGCTGTTAACACAAAATTTAACCAGTGAGTATAAGCAATGAATATATTTTTTCAGATGTTATTACATTTAAACATTTAAATAAGACCATTCCCAATTGGTAATGATTCCAGCTGGAGAAATGTTGTAGTAAAATCTGAGGGTGCCACCATGTGGCAAAGACTTTCTGCTGAAACAAGAAGCAGCTTGTTCAGTAATGTAAAACATTAAGTATCCTTTAGAATTTTCAATTTATCTGTTCATGCAATAAAACCTGTGCATCATCGAGAAGTCAGTTATGGTGTTATACATAGCATAAGCTTTGCATGTACTTAAAATAACCCTAATATCTCATGCTCCAACACACTGCTGGTCTAAGTCTACCTTTATTACAAAAACAGGTCAAAATGCTGAGTTCACAAGGCTGAAAGACTGAAACACAATTGAAAACTCTGACCAAATTTCAATCTGTTTCTTACAGAGACTTTTAACTCATTTATTTTAAAATGTCCTCCCTAAAGTTTAAAAAACCCATAGGATTTCTTAAATTTGAAATTTAATCTGATTACCACTACCTTAAAATTATGAAACCCTTAATTAAATCGGTTGCTTTTCCTACCCTGTATTGTGCAAATTCGAGTTTTGGTTGAGGACCACCACCAAAAACTTCCCAGCTCAGTCTGTGGATTCTTTCTTTCTCACTTCTGTTTTCTTGAACTATCCTTATATCTGCTGCAGGGGAAAAGAGTAGGGAAAAGAAAACAGAAAGACAGTGTTGTCAGCTGCTGCAATACTGTTCTTCTGATCAGATTATTCCAATGAAAATTTGAAAATAATAGTTTTAATGAATTCAGTGCACTCTTTTTTTTTTTGATAAGGCAGTTGTGTCTACCTTTTATATCTTCAGTTCTTACCAAGAGAAAAACACAAGCTAATATGACATACTGGGCATTGAGTGGTTTTGTTTTCCATGTCCCAGGCCAGTCATGGGAAATACTGACCTCTCCCAGGGCCAGCCAGTATTAAGGCACCAGGGATGGATAACATAATGGGAATGGAGCATATGTACATTTCCTTTTATCAGTCTCATTTCACTTGCCAGCAGGAATGACATATAAACAGCCTTTCCATTCCAAACATACGTACCACTTTCTGGTTCTACATTCCCTCCTTGCAGAGGTTTTGCATAGTAAGTTTGGAAGTTCTAAATGGAGACAGAGAGAGAGAAAATAGATTTTAGTTCAGTTCTACTTTTAGAACCTCTAGCTGGAAAGAACTTTAATATACTTCCTTTTATTTCTAATTCTGCAAGAATGATCTTCCAAATTTTGACCATTACTAGAAGGCTGAAAGCCAACCTACTTTTGAAAAAAAAAGCCTGTCTTAGGATATTTGTGAACATTTCACTATTTACCAGTTTTACATGGATGAGCAAGCTAAGTACCCATTCCAACAGCCTTCAACTCATGGCTCTAGGAAGCCTAATGAAAGGATGCTAAAAATACTTAGGACTGAATTGTTCATATAATTTTTAGTCTGAGTTTAGCCATCAGGAATAACAATAATAAAGAGTATGTGGGACACCAAATAATTACATCCCCATTGCAATGTTACCTTCATGAAAGGCTGTCGACCTCAGTAGTTCAATATTATTTTAACTTGATGCTCTCTTGGAAAAGGTGATTTTTCCCCCTTGCTAGGGGGTGAGAACTAGGCCTGAAACAAAAAGCAAGACTTATCTTAGGCTTTACTTGTGAAGTGGCTCACCTGGCTATATCTCTTAAACACAATATCTTTAAGGGAGTTTAAAGAATGACTTCGAAGCTCCATTTCACGGATGTCATGGTAATTGGAAGCAACAATCAGGGCCTTTAAATAAAAATTGAAATTGTTTTAACATCAGTCTTAATCATCACTGTTTGTAATGTGTAAAAAACATAGCATCTCTAGACATTGTGATGTCTGTTTCAAGGTAAGCAACTGCTCTTTAACTAGCAAAATTTTCATTATCTGAAAAAATGTTGCAGAGATTGTTATTAAGCTCAGGTTAATATTTAAAAGCCTTCCCAGTATTAACAAGCTAAATCCCATTGTCTTACCAGCTGAAAAATAAACAAACAGAATCATAAAATATTTGAATTACTACTACAGAAATTTGAGGAAATTTCTAAATAGAGGAAAAAAGACTACCAAAGCAGATCACCATAAGTTAACAGAAATGAACAGCATTCCCTGATGAGCTCATATGCTTAGTTCTTGAAGTTAACAGTGTTGATATAGTATTCTTCAACTTCTGTGAGACAATTTAATGGAATACTGCTCAAGACTTGGTTAAGAAATTAAATTCAGGAGCAGTAAAAATTCCAATAAACTGAATTTATTCACAGTGCACCAATCCAAAGGTATGGGTTTTGCCCCATTTTTATCATGAGCTAAGGAGGAAAAAAAAAACGGATGTAGTTTAGCAAATTATGTTAAGTGAGGAGTCTTTACCCATCCTCTTAAAAGCTAACCCAATTATAGCTCTACATGACTGTGGTGAAGTCAGGGTCTAAGTTTCATTCTGTACCTGACACAGCAGAGGCAAGTTGCTCTTCAGCACTGAGGCAGAAATGAAGACATAAGGAGTCTGTGAATGGTACACAACATAGCTGGGTTTGTACTGGTTTGGTTTTTTATATGGTGTTCCCCAGGCAACTCTAATCCAGATTGCATTATCCTCATATTCCTTAAAGGTGATGGTGACCTGATGGAAAAAGAAAAGCTTTGTTTTACCAACCCATTTAGGTATCCATAAAGATTTTCTCATCTCTTAACATCTGTGTTCACAAGACCCAAACGTAATTTAGTACCACTACTTGAATAAGAAAAAAACCCACTAGCGTCGTAAGAATTGTATTTAAATAAAATTTCCACAGAAAAACAATAACCTCACAAACTGGGATAAAAAGAAGAATCACCTTTCAAACTCTAATATTGCTTTTCTTCCTGTCAGTATACATTTTCTTCTGAAGGTTGAAAATAGCTTATTACAAAAGCACTGATTTCTCTTTTGGGAAAACAACACAAAGATGTCTGTTTAGAAGGAGGGCTAGTGGCAATAATTCCAATATGTCCATTTTTTTGAGAAACTAAACTTTTTATCAACTTGTGATTTTAGACCTGAATATAGTATTTATCAGTGCTCAAGAATACACAACCAAAAGTCTGAACATTCCCTTTCCTATTCTTGTTGATTTGCTCCTTGTTTACTTTTTGCCTTGATTTAAGAAAGCTGACTTTGAAAAAAAAAACAAACAGAAACCCCAAAGTATTGCAAAACTTTTCATTATAAGTGATGTGAGCTGCAGCTGATTGGCTGAGTGTGATTTGTTTTTGTTGCCCTCTCCTGTTGTCAGTGGGAACCCACTGAGTGTCAAGGAGTGACACAAGTAATCAGCCAGAGGCATTTTCTATTACCTTGCCCAAATGAAGCTGGTGAGCTAAAGCAACTAAAGGCTCCTGCAGATTGGGCTAAGATTTGATAAAAAACCATGAACATGCTGCCTTTCTTGAAGCCAGTCACATTTTAAGACAAACTTACATTTTATTTCCTTCCAGGATAATTGTGAAGTTGCTACAACAGACATGCAATACATTTTTCCTATGTCACATGCAGCTCCTATCATTCCCAAATGAATAATTCCATTTAAGTTTAGACTCAAACTGTAAGGGACAGTTATGAAAACAACATATTGACACCAGAGCTGTGAAGCAAATTTGGAATGGATTTATTCTTACATTTTTCAAGGCTAACCGAAGTCTTCCTTTAAACTTTTTTTTGAAATCTGTTATGTCAAAATATTCCAATTCTTCTCCTGTTACATGAGACAAAAAACCGAGGCAGAAATAAAATTTGTGTTTACAAGAAGCAGGTTTAGAGATGTTTTCAGTTTTGCTGAAACAAAATTAAGCAGAAGCAGTTGAAGTTGCATAACCTTATACAAAGAGCTGCACTTTAATTCTGACCCTTGTTATTGCTATACAGGGAACAGGTTAATATTTAATTAGTAGTTACTAATATCTAGTATTTGCTTGAGAAGTTAATAGAAAGTATTCTAAAAACATTAGAGATAATCTCAAGTGAAAAATTCATACTAGGCTGCAGTAAAATGTTAATGTCTGTATAGAAAAAATCCAGATGAGACTACATTTGTGTTTAAAATGTAGGATATGAGGCAGCACAACACTAAGTTGCTGAGAATTATGGGATTACAGCAAGGAAAGACATTTTACCTGATTTTTTCATCTGGTAAACACTCCACATTCTTTTGTTTTGGTAGATGTGGTTGTCTAAGAAAAATACGAATTGCTCAATAACACAGTGTATTATCAAACAGTAATTAAAGGAACAAAGAATTTTACAATACTTTTACTGACAGGTTACTTTAAAAAATATTACTTCTGATAATGCAATATAATGTATTGACATTCTTAAACTACCACTCATAGCAATCATAACAGCAAAATAGTTTTTTTATTAAAAGAGATGTAAAGTTATTTAGCAATTTAGTGAGCAGCTAATAAAGGGCATCCCTGGGGTTCAATGTTTAAGGAAGGGTTTTACCTAAACTGCCCAAAACTCAAATGTAAGACATGCAGATGGTTAGAAGAAACCTTGAGATTTCACTATTGTCTAATTGTTCACACCTGTTCCAAGTTGTAAATTAATATTGGAGTTAAGAGTTATATACTTCTGTTGATCTCGAGCTTTTTGTAAAAGAGGTCACATCCAAAAAGATGAATCTAAAATATGATGTGCTTACCCCACATGCATCTGCACCACACTAGGGTAATTGCTGTGTAATTACAGGCACTATCAATCTACTCAGAAAAAATAAATGTCATTTAAATTCACTTTTTACTTACAAATTATGTCTAGAACAGCTGCTTGTTTTATGTCTGCAGAATTTTCCTGGAAAGAACAAGAGTGCATTGTGAACTACAGGTCCAGAATGCTCAATCACACTGTTTAGCAAGTGAAAAATCTCAGTATTGGTAGTTTAAAGGATATTGCATTGAAGCCCACAGCATGTACACTCTCTTTAAAGGCACCACACCTCATCTCAGGTTTTGAGAAATCAATAATGAAAACTATTTCAGCAAGGTTTAAGTGTTCCTCTGCAGAGGCAGCAAGAGGAACATAATCCTTATATGTTCTTATGATGTACAAGCAATTAGAAAGAAAGTTAATGAGTATTCGTGACATAATGCAACACTGACTAGTATCTCACTGTCAGGAGTTTTATCATAATTGGTTATTGCTTTTTTATGCTTGAAAAGATTTTTAAGAAACTGAATGAAAATTTGTTACAGATACAAGTATTTCAGAAAAAAAATGTTATTTTAAAATACAACATTTGCTATCTTATGAGAATAACTTAATAGTTTCTTTCCTGAAGTTTTATCTACACTCCAGGTAATTAATCTTTAAGTAAGAGATTTAAAGGGAATGATACAAAAAGCTGTAGAATTCAAGGTATATCAGTAATAACTGTATCTATCAAGGTTATGATATTATATATAAAGACTCCTGGTACACCAAAATCAGATCAGATAAGTTTTTTGCTTACAGCATGCTGAATGGAAGTAATTCTGGCCAAGGAAACTTAAAAAAAAATATTTAAAGTCTAAAAGATACAAACTAGTGTTATTACCCACACTAAATAGATTTAAATCAGGACTATGTAATGAGTAGACAACTCAATCAATGCCTTTATTTCACAATTTAGAAACACACCCATTTTTAAAGGTTTAACACATTGAGCTTTTAATCTACCATATGTAATTTAGAGCTCAAAACATGTATTTCCATGTTTTCCATGTATTTCCATATTTAGTATGGGTTCGTTCTACATGCCTATAGATCAAACAAAATCAGTGGTGTTACATTTACAGCTTTACATTTTCCAGACTACTAAGTGCCATTTGAGGCTGGGTTGTGGCCAAAGATATTTTTTTTTTTTTTGGTGATGCTTCTACATGCATCCTATACATCACCAACAGTTTCTGAAGGAGAAGATTTACCTCACAGAGTTGAACAACGTCTTGAGAAATGTTGTCCTTTATCTGATGGAAATTTAGAGTCTGCAGTTGTGCCTCAGAGAGAAAGCCCCATTTCTCTAGCACCATCTTGATTTCATCCCTTGGGATTTTTAGCACAGTTCTTCGGATGTACTCAGCCACAGTTTCATCCATGATGGAACCACCTGGAAAGCTGAAAGGTTAAAGAAGATAAGACCAAGCTGCAGGCAAGCTCAGGGGACTTGCTCCCTTCGAAGATGTACTAAGCTGCACCTCGGCACAACTGGCTGACATTGATGTCAGTCCTAAGTGCAGCACTACCACAGATTTAGACAGCGGCAAGTTAAAATACGTGCAATAACTTACATAGACACTGAATATCCTAAGCTGGAAAGGATCCACAAGGATCACTGAGTCCAACTCCCAGCCCTGCGCAGGACACCTCAGTAATTCCACAAGGTGCCCGAGAGTGTTGTCCAAACACTTCCTGAACTCTGTCAGGCTTCGTGCTGTGACCACTGCTCTAGAGATCCTGTTCCAGTGCCCAAGCCCCGCTCTGGATGAAGAACCTTTTCCTGGTACCCAGCCTAAACCTCCCCTGACACAGCTTCATGCCATTCCCTGGGATCCTGTCACTGATCGTCAGAAGTCACTGTCTGCCCCTCCACTTCCCCTCACGAGAAAGTTGTACACTGCGATGAGTTCCCCCCTCAGTCTCCTCTTCTTCAAGCTGAACAGACCAAGTCACGTCACGCTCTTAGAAATTTCCCTTACTGACCTAGGCCTGGTGCAGAGGGATGGGGCGCTGGGTCCCGCCCAGGGCTGTTGCTGTCTGTCCGGTCCGTGAGTGTCCGGGGCCTTCAGACAGCGGGCACAAGCGCGCAGAACCCCGTGATCGACTGGACTGAACTGGACCGGACCTCACCCGACCCGACCCGACCCGATCCGGCCCGATCCGGCCCGATCCGGCCCGGCCCGGCCCAGCCCGACCCGGCCCGACCCGACCCAGCCCGGCCCAGCCCGGCCGCCTCCCGCCGCTCCCGCCGCCCGCCTTTCGAACCGACCAATCAGACGCCGCGCCGTGCCCGTCCGCCCAATCACAGAGCTCTCCGCCTGCAGCCCCGCCCCGCCCCGGCGCCGGCGCCGTTCGCGCTCTTCGCTCTGAGGCGGCTTCCGGCCGGGACCGCCCGAGTCACCGCGCCCGCCCTGCACCGGGGTGAGTGAGGGGCGGCCTCGGGCAGAGCCAGCGGGAAAGAGAAAAATTCGGGGAAAAGAGGGTGTGTAGGGAAACATCCCGCGACCCTCCTCCTCCTGCTGCCTTGGGGGGCCGTGACGAGCCGAGCTCGGGTCCGGCTTCTGTGACCTTCCGCTCACCGTGCGTCGGCCCCTGGGCTTCCGAAGCGCTTTGGAAGGGCAGCTCTGAGCGGAATCAGGGGTGTCTCCGTTGTGGCTGCCGTAAGCTGCTCTTCCTGTGTCTGTGTGTCCCGTCCTTTCTTTAAGGCCTCCCGGAGTAGTGAGGAGCTGCGGACAGCGCGGGCTGGTTCAGTGGGACCCCCCTGCCTTGACCTGGTAACAGCAGCTGCCCCAGCCAGCCCCTCGCACCCCATGGCAGAACTGTGTTACTAAACTGTGTTTACTTTCTGCCGAGTGCTACCTGCCTTTCGTCACGGGATCGGGCTGCTCGAGGGGTCAGAGCTTGTCTTTTCCAACATGGCAATGGTGATCCTCTTGCTCTCTTTGAAGGGGAAAAGCTGTTTTACAGTAAGCAAGGAGATTCTGTTAGGTTCATAATGTTCTTCTTTGGGAAATTAATGAAATGGAGATGAGATGGAATGAAACCTGGTCTGGTGGATGCAGCTGATGTACTTGCTCTTGAAGTACAAGAGCAGCTGCCAGAACAGGAATTTGGTGACAGCACCTTGCCCTTATGTAATCGTAGAATGGATTGGGTTGGAAGGGACCTCAAAAGATCATGTCGTTCCAACCCCCTGCCACGGGTAGGGACACCTTCCACTAGACAGTGCTTTACTTTTTTCTGCCTGGATCTTTTTATTCTTAACTGTATGTACTGAAAAGGCATAGCAGGAATAGGAAGAGACTGGTTCAATAATCTGTGATATAGTGTTGTATTGTGCAACGGTACTTGCAGTATGTTATAATAAAAATATCCCACTAAATGTCCCAAAACTCTGCTGATGTTTCTTGTATGAATACGACCTTAAATAGTTGCCAGGAAGTGAAAATGCCTTATTGTGATTTACTCGATAACCTTAAATAAAACTGTAGATATTAATATTCAGTTGGTGTTCAACCTGCTCTATTTCTTAGGACTAACACCTTAATTTGCTTTGCTAAGTATGAGATCAGGTAGGATGTAGTTTCATCAGGTACTTACTAGTAAAAGTAGCAGGTGAGTTCATGAGGGACATTGAATTGTTGACAGAAAATGGTGATGTAAAATGATAAAATCAGGATGAATCTTATTTATAAAATTTTTAAAAAAAGATTGTTCTTTAGGTTCAGGCAAAGTAAATGTATTCTACATAAAGAAAAAGATCTAGAAGTAGACATAATTGACCCTTTTTCAATTTCCTTTCTAGTCTTCATAGACACGTTTCTAAATTATTTCCCCCCATTCTAATAAGTAATGTTGGGAAACCACTGCATAGTTTCAGAGACCAAAATTCAAGAGGTTATGAGTAAATTTAGTAAGATTTAGCTAAGCTTGGTTTATTAAAGTGGATTTTAAAATTTCTTGGAGATGCTGGAAAGTTTGGGGTTATTGTCAATGTGCCTAATCACAGCCTTAAGGACAGCAGCACAGTGTGACACTTCAATGTCCTGGTCTGGAAGATGTTAATGATATTACTGTTAGGTAGAGACAAAGTCCTGAGTTCTGAGTTCCCTTGGGTTTTGAAATGATATGCATCAACTGCAATTTCTCATTTCACTGATCTCTGAGGACTCAAAGCTGTTGTCAAAATTCTTTGTGTATGAGAGATAACACTAGGAATGCAGGAGTTCTGCTGAAGTGGCATGAATGATACCTTGAGCTAACACCAGCCTGTTAGGTATGGAGCTGAATCCATTTTCTTTGCTAAAATTTTGTACAATCTTAGAGAAAACAGAAAGGATTTGACTAAACAAAAAGTTGTTTGGATTGTAAATATTTATTTCTAAACACCAAACAGAACAGTACTGTGTAACTGAGAATGTGAAACTCCAGGTGTTTTGTCTTACTCAGGTTAGACAGTGACATTAACTGCAAAAATAAATGTTAAACATGGAGAGTAGAGTGGCTTCAGAGGAATTTGCAGGTTTGTTCCCCTCCCTGCACGGTCCTGCTGCCGCCTTGTGGGTGTTAGTTGAGTGTTTGCAGCAAATGTTTGTTTTCTGTGGCGCTGTAGAAAGCAGAGTTCTGTGTTCTTGTTAAAGAGCTTCATCATTAGCAATGTAGGTGCTCAGATGTAATTTTTCATCATCAGGGTTGCTAAACAAGGATTTGCATTTTGCTTTAAGAGGTCATTTTTCTGAACAGTGTGTGAATTCATGTGGTTTGGGGATTTTTTTACCGTTGACTTTAGAAAGTTGAAAAAAATATGATTGTGTTCTTTTCTTATGGAAAATACTAAAAATTGGTTTAAAAAGTAGGCTTTTAACAAGTTTTAATTAAATATGGAAGAAGAATCTTATGGAAACAATTACCTAGATTTAAACCTTCCCTTCATTGTTGTCCCTCAAGTGTGGAAATATTAAACATTAGGCTAATCAGCAAAACTACAGGAACCTAATTTAGTTATCCTGCTGCATCAGGGAACTGGTTAGTTCATATTTATGGGAGATTCTGAGAAAAGAAGGGAACTTTCGTGGATTCCTGGCATGCTGACCTCACACTTGATTTTGGGAAGAAGTGGGAATGTACCGAACCCTTTGTTTCTCCACACAGCTAGGTCCTTTTGCTGCCTTTTGCCATAAGGAGGTCAGGAGGAGAAATCGGCACATGGAGAGAAATGAGCACTTGATCCTAAATTTTGGTGGGAAATATGAAATGCCCACAGTGTTCTCCCATGCTCTTTTGGGTCAGCCTTTGGTTTCTGCCTACTTCCTGGGTGTCTGCAGTTTTATTTGAATTTTGTAGTACATGTAGGTGTCTTTTGCAATTAATATTAAATATTTAATGTGTTGAACACATGTATAGATAATTTTCAGACTTGGTATGAGTATCACATCTTGATAATTTATATGTTGATTGCTATTCGGAAATTTGAGTTGCTTGGTGTCCCAAGATTGCTTACACAAGGAATTATCTCATTATTTTTCTAAACAGAAATACTAGTATTGGAAGTTCAGTGTCATTATTAGAGAATTTCAAGCTTTAGGCTTTTGATTTTTTAGAAAAAATTCTGGTTTATGTTGGAAACCATAAAGCTAGAATATTCAGTGTTTTCCCTACTTAAGGAGAAACCAGACAGAATATAATACTGGAACGAGACAATTTCTTAATTTTTTTTCCCCAGAAGAATAGCATAGATTTAGAAACTGGTTTAGGAAGTTGAAAGATTAATTATCTTTATCCATGTCTTCTATGTTCAGAGACTAATAGTTTACAGAAATTTGCATTTTTAAGGTATTTTAACCAAATCATTGAGATAGATATTTTTAATGCAATTTTTAACAAGGAAGAAAAAATTGCACTGAATCTCATATCAAACACATTAAAGGGAAGAACATTTCTGTGCAAACCAGTGAAATATGTCAGTGCCATTATGTAAAGAGATAATTTCTTTACTTCTCTCCAGATATTCATTTCAGATATTAACATTTGCTTAGCATTTTGCAGTCCTAAAGCAATTCCTGTATTTTCTAAATGTTGTTCTTTTACTTCACTGCTACTATTTCTTGTACAGAAATTTTATATTACTTATTCACAATTTTGTCCCATGATTTTTATTTTGTTTGTTTTCCCAATGTTCTTTTATACTTCAATTCCTTATGAGCTACCACCTATACAAAAGTCTGTCCATTTGGACTTAAATTCTGATAAGATGGCAACTTGCAATTCTTATGTTTCATTAGAATGTTATTAAAAAGAAACTAAAGAACCCAATGTCCTTTCTTCACACACATTGTCGTTTCTCTTGAAACTCTTTGAAATGACTGAAATCAGTCATTCCCTTCCAGCAAAAAGATTAGCCTTCCCTGCTCATTTATAGATCACTGTCTAATCTGACATTTCTAAACAGCAATTTAATATTTAGCACTGCTAACACTGCTCCGTCATAACTTCAGAAGTGCTTAAAGGCTCCAGGGAAGCTCAGAAAGATGTTTTGTCCATCGCAGCCTGCATTGAACTGAGTGCTATTAATTGAACTTGAAACTTTCTAATACTAGCTGACTAATGCTAGTTGGTAACTAGAATATCATTTGAAAATGTCAGGGGTACTGGTCTATGAACTGGTGTGACAGTTAACACCTTTGATTTGTAGCATCTATTCTACAAGAGGTGCCATTGGAAAATCCCTTGGAGTTGTTAGAAGGCTTTTAATTGATGAAACACACCATCACCTCTGTTTGTGGCATTGATGGCTTTCATCCATAATCTGAGAATAATATTGTAAACAATGGCAGTGACTACTAATCTTAGTTTAGAAATAATGTATCTTTCCTTGAAATGCTCCATTTGACTTCCTGGCCGGTGCCGATGTGCATTCCCTGTTGCATTAGGACACTGCTCTTGCTTTCTTCTGAGACTGCCAGCTCCGATGACAGTTTTAGGAAGTGGGGGCAGAGGCTGAATGATGAAGAGCTTTAATAATCATCTGGGTTCACACATGTTAAAGTAACACACAGCCATTGAGCAGGTCACCCTCTCAGGGGAATGCTAACTCCAGAGCTATCAGAAAAGCTCTACTGATAAATTTAAAACATATTGACTTTGTGTGGCATGCAATCAAAAGCTGGTAGCAATAACACAGCAGGGTTCTTAATCACTTTGCTGTTACAGCCGTGCTCCTGCTGTCATATTTCTAAAGGTTCATTTGTTAATTTGTTGAAAAGAATGCTTAAGCAACTTGTACAGTTTCCAACAACTTCTGTGCTAAGAGTAAGTGTAGTGTAACGTTAGACTTCCAGATAGTCTGGGGGAAGGTTTTTGGAAGAAATCACTACACTACTATGTGGAACATATTCTCATGGTTCTCAAGAGGCTTTTAAATGTTTGGATTTTTAAAATTAAGTTTGCTTGTGGGGATCTAACTCTTGTTAAGCTGAACACATGATGGGAACTGCTGGGTATATGAATGTATGTGGCTCTTTAGGCAGAACATATTCCTTGAGCATTTTAGGAATAGCAGTGGAGATTATAGCTGTGAGCACTTCAGCTGACTTTTGGGATTTTGCAATTGTAAAATCTGACCATTGCCTACTTTTATTTGTACAGTCCGTCTTGTAGGAGTGTTAAGACAGTGATGGCTGTTTAATACAAGTTGTAGTGGTGTTTGCCTGATATATGCAACTGGAAAGGTGATCCCTTTGGGAGAAGGGGAAATGACAAGTTGCTAAGTAAACAAACAGGCATCTCTCTAATTCAGTGGCAGTATGGGCCATAAAAATAAAATTTTGCCAAGATGAGCCCATTTGTCCTGGTGTGAACTGGACTTTTCTCCTCCCCTTCCTGATGGTCTTCCTGAACAAAGATGTCAGCTTCTTTCAGCCACTGTCACATGATGCTTTCAATCCATTTCGGATAAGGAACTTGCCCCCTCCCTACAGAACCCTGCAGGAAAGGGTGTTCCCTTGTAGTGTTCCAGAGAGAAAACTTGAGGGAAGCCGAAGTGCTTCCTGCCACTATCTGACAGAGTGGGGGATTCATGTAGAAGACGAGTCCAGTTGCTTTTCAAAGGAGCACAGAGAAGAGCAAGAGGCAAAACCATGGAATTGCAAGAAGGGACATTTCAATTCTGAGTGATTTAAAAAAAAATATCATTACTGATGAAGTGATTAAATACCAGTATTTAAAGCATCACCAATGTCTGGATTAGGATTTTTTTTAAACCGTGTAGATAACTAAAAAAAATGCCAGTTCTCAGAGTGCTGTAATGCAATAGCATTGTGCTTCCTGTTGTAATCTTTGTAGAAGGTAGAAAGAAAATCACATACACTTAGCTTTTTAAAGCAAGAAAGCAGAAAATTGAAGTAGGAAAGTGAAAAGATAATCTGGAGTTCAAGAAAGATTAATGCTGCCAGAGTGTCCCTGAAAATTAAAATCCCAGCTGTGTGCTTACATCTGTGATAGTCAAGATAATGAACTTCTAGTTGACTGTTAACATTTGGGTTTTGTAGAAGATCAGGTATGTATGGGTTTAATGACTGTAACCATGTAATATAAATTATATGCATTAAACTGCATTTTGACCTCAGATATTTTTTGTTAAAATATTACTGTGATAATACCTTTTGTGTTAAATCAGACTTGCTAGTTACACTGTCTTAATGTTGGCAGGTGGAAATTTTCTCAGATTCTTGTCCTTGTGCTACTAAGATCATCTCTAACTAAAGATGCATCCAGACCTGTCTCCTCATCTGCACACTGAAGAGTGTAACCTAATTATCAGTCTGCTCAAGAAGTGTCACAAAGAGGTAAGGAGTGTTGAGCTAAGAGTGAGTGGGTTGGGGAAATTTGTGTCAGATAAATTAGTGATGATATTATATGATTGTGAAGAGAAAACCCTCCTCTAGGCAGAACAGCCATGAAATATAGCTGGTGCATTTTCACTGAAGAGCTGTCTGATGACTGTATGTAAAGTGATTTATTTGGGAAATATACCTTAAAATTTTCTATGCTACAGCTTAACATTTAGGGAATTATTTTAAGGACTGAAATAACTTCTTCCGCTCTTAGTACTGCATGCCCCTCAAAAAAACAATAATAAAATCAGCATCAAGTGCCCTCTTTTTGTATGCTCGTGGCATTTCCATATTCCAGCTGTCCCTGGGGCAGTTGGTCAGTGTGGTTATAAGGAGATGTGTTGATGGGGATCCCAACAGCCTCCTGCATGACATTCAGTGCTTGGAGAGCTAATTGGGAATTACTGCTTGTCTTCCATCTTCTTAAATAGGCACCTACCCAAGGATGTGAAATGTAATATTGTCTTCAGGCTTCTCCAGGCTCTTCATTGCTTCAAGATAATGGAATAGTCATCTCACTTGTTTAAAGGCCTTTTTAAAAATTGCTTTGTGTATGTCTTCTGCATCTCTAGCTGTACAAGATTTGCCCACTGCATTGAAAGCTTTCTGCTGCATCATTGCAATGTTGTTAATTATTTTCCTAGTATACTCTAAAGAGATGTTCTGTAGAGATAATCTTGCTGTATTTGTGCATAAAAAGTTAAATTTCATAGTTTCTACTGAGATAAAAATACATTTAAATATTCACTATGAATGTGAAAACCCTGATTTGCACCACTACATGCAATCTACAATATTTTCACCTCCATGTTCAGTTGTGACGTTGATACTTTTTTCTAATGCAGTTAGTTAGATTCTAAGACAATACAAATGTTAGCTTTACTGTTTTGAGCAGAATTGTAAATTTTATTTTTCAAAAGCCATAACAGGATGAGAAACAAGGCTGATAATTCACAAAATGTGAGAGAAGATGTTTTAAGTGAAAGAGGGATAACAACATTTTTTCAAGCTTTTAAAGTAGCTAAAGTAACATTAAAAACATTTTCTGCACCACACTTTGTTGTGATTTCTAAATTACAACAATGAAGGGAGCAGACTTTTAATACTAAAATACATTTCAGGGAGTATATTGTACTAGTTTTCTTCAGCAACATGCAGTTTGTTTTTGTTGGCACTTGGAGTGCAGTATCTTGGAACATAAGCACACTGCAGTCTGTTGATACAATCCCATAGGTGATACTTCCCATTCCACTGCTCCTGTACAGAACATCTCCAAGCTTTAAAACTAAAAGTTGTATTAAATGTACAAGTTACGCTTTTTTTTCTGAGTTCAGAAATTTTAATTTGCCTAAAAATGCTTCAGGTAATTTGAGAGATTTAGAGACTTTCTTTCTTTCTTTCTTTAGTTGGTTTGGTTTTTTTTTCCCAGCAACTTTAATGTTGTAGGTAAGTGTTCAATAGCTAGAATTGAGAACACTTTGTGTGCATTAAGTACAATAGTATTGGTAAGATTGCGAAATAAAATGACCATCATTTAGGAGGAAAATAGGCAGTATGTAAGCAATATAAAATTAAAGGGTTGTAATTATTTTTTCATAATTATGAAAACAAATCCAATCAGGAAAGAAAATACATTCAGATTTGTCCTGCTTTTTGGTACATACAAAGCTGGGCTTTCTATGCTTTCAGTAGGAAGGCAGCAGTAGTGATTTACTACTTGAAAGTAATGGTTGTCTGGCTTTTTGTTTGTGGTTTGGTTTTTTTTTTGTTTTAAATGAATGTCCAGAAGTACCCTGGACTTGTAGGACATAGCTTGTTAGACTGCCTTGAGAACTGGAACTAGAAGGTGCACTTGAACTTCTTGGCAGCAAGTGATTCAAAGGAATCTATTGTTAATCTGACTTTTGAAGGGACTAGGAGCAGCACTAATAGTCATGCACAGAATTATATTCTCTTAGTTGTGTTTGAAGTTGATCTTTACGTGAAGAGGAATTACTTTTGTCAGTCTTGTGCTCAGCTGGGAGAGGATATTTGTGCTGGCAGTCTCAGAACAGAAAGGGTGAGGATGACTTCTTTCACACTCAGTTGAAAGGGAGCAATACTTTTTCATTTGAAATTCCAGGGGAATGTACTGAAATATTCTTTTTAAATTGAAGTCACTGACACTGAAGTCAGTGATCTTAATGAGTTATTGGTGACTACTTGCTGTTTTCTTATAATGCCAAAATATCTTAAGAACCTTCATCTATAAATCACTGTTCCTGAGGGATGAAAAGCATTATTTTTTAATTGGGTGTCCATTTTCACAACAGTCAATTTGATTTCTTTTATCGCTAATCTAGAACCTGCCCTGTATATCAAGTTTTGTATCTAGTGAAGAGAGGTTAATGGGATTCCTATTTGATGTCACTTTTTTTTTAATAAGTCCACTCTGGTGCCAAGTATGTGCTATAAGTAGACTAATTTTTATAGGTAGCAGCTCAAAGATATGTATATTTTCTTGCAATTGTAGCACTGTAATAGGTGTAATAGGTATTTTTGAGAAACTGATTCTTTTTTTCCCTCATAATCTCAGCCAAGAAGTTGACATTTTAGGAATCTGGCTAAATAAACATAGATTAAACCCACTGTATGCACTATTCAGAGTGGAGTTAGCTTGAAATGTGAGCATTCACCTTGAAATTTCATATGCAGGTATGAGAGTAGAACACAAAATTAAATCTGTATTAGCTGAAATAAGAATGTTGTAAAAGCAAGATTAGCGTGCAGTAAAGTGATCACTTATACCATGCAACTGCTTCAGAGTCATCTGATGCCCTTTATAAATCACAGAGGTATAAACAAGCTAATTATAGCACTGCTATAGTTAAGTGTTTGTCATAAACTTTATTAACCCGCTCCTACTTCCAGTTGTGTTCTGTTGGCTGAGATCTTGTTCATTGTTTGAATCTTTTATAGTCTTCCTGTGTCACCTGTATAAATCCACCTGGCTGCTGGTCAGCTATGGAAATGCACATAGGTTTCCCTCTGAAATATGGAAGTGTCTTCATTTGCATCTGTTTTGTTCTTCATGGTCTTTTTTATTAAAGTTCATTAGTTGTCTGCAAGATTGGCCAAGTTGTCTCCATTGATTGTGTAGCTGCAAATATCTACTAAACCCGCCGCCCCTTCAGGTCTTCTAAATCACTTTGATGCTCTGCTGCCAGGTTCTGCCGTGAGATTCTGTGGCATGGCACAAGCACCCCCCTGAAAAAGCAGTCCTTCTAAAACCATGCATTCTGAGAGAGGTTTAATGCTTGATAGTATGCAGTTGCTTTAGGAAATGTGGGCTAAGAGGACAGATTTTTATGGTGAATGTCATCATGTTAGCTGTGGAGAGCCCTCATGAGGACAAGGCCCGCAGTTTTTCAGAAACTAAGGCACACTTAAATTTGCGTAAGGCCCACAGTTGACCTGTGCCATAAAGATGCAAAATGCATCTTATTTATTAACCTCAAGATCCACAGAGATTTTTTATACTGGTTCTAATGTTCCAGTCAATTAAACCTAGTGCCTGCATCTTCTGGACCAACACCACATTGTTGATGTAGCTGCGATAATGGAGCAGTGAATCCTTTGCCTCTCTAGGTCACGAAGAAAAAATGAAAGCTAAAGCAGGGAGGATGTTGGCTCTGTATCACAACCTGGAGTTCAGAATATTTATTTTTTGTACGTTATTTAATTTAGTGTGAGTGAGAGTTGTGAGACTTGACTTCTAGATAATAAAATGTATGTTCGTTTAGACAACAGCTTCAGCTTAGGTGTCCTCCTTTAGTCTTGTTATATGTGGTGAGTACCTTCAACTTTCAGCAAGGTAGGGATGGCTCAAGTGAGCTTTAGGAGTTGCTCGAACTTATTCCTGCTTGGGGGAAAAAAGTTACCAAACACCACTTTTCACAAGAAAGGGAGAGGAAAAGAAAACCAGTATATGTTGAAAAATGCAAATGAATTGAAATAAATTTAGAGCTTCAGAGGAAGAAACCTTTGAATTGTAATTTTTTTTTTCTCCTTAACTCATCAGCACAATGTTTTGAAGTTTTTTGGTCATTGCAATGATATTGACCGTGAGATGCGGAAGTGCTTAAAAAAAGAGGTAAGGAATAAATTTACTGTGAGTTAAATGCTTAATAAAAAATGGGAGAGAACTAGAGTTGCTTTTTACTAAATGGTACGAATCAATAAATGTAAGCACATTCTGGTGTGGGCACTTGAGACCAAATTTAAACTTTTTTTGATAAATTTGTCAAGTAAAATCTGGCATCAACAAATGGCGTGTATTTTTTGATACACAAAAATAGGCAAACACATTTTAATGAAACAAATATTGCAGATAGGAGCTGGCACTTCACAGATTGCTTCTGACTTTTTTCTTAATTTTTTTTAGTAGTGATATTTGCACAGAATTAAATAGAAAGCAGTAATGGTCACTTCTGCGTAAGTAACACTTAAAGCTGAAGTCAGTTATACTGATGGAAAGTACTTAATGAGTTTCTGAGTTAGGCCCTAAATGAAAATACTGCTGTATTACATCTGCAGATATGAAGGAATGAAGACTATGGGAGTTCAAGTGGATTAACTGTCTTAATAGACACATTTTCAGAAGAGTGTCAACTGTTCTTTATATTTATGGTGGTTGTGCCTACATGACAGAACATATAAATGAACATTTCATGCACCTTTTAACTTGAAATTGTACTTTCTAATTTTGACGTAAATTTCACCATACTAAAAAGTTTCTACATAATCTTATTATTCTTATTTTTTCTTCCATTGAAGCCTTTACATTAAAGGAGTTCTTGATGATTATATTTGTCTGCCTTCTTAAAATGTGCCTATATTGATATGCCATTACTAGGAAGCCCCTGAAAGGTTGTTCAGAAATACTGAATAGGTAAAGACAGAGCTATTAAAGATCCATTGTTCTCATTCTACGTACAAACATGGATGGGTTATTGAAAAATTAAATATTGGCAAGGGAAAAAGTTAAGCATTCTGTAAAGGTTAAGTAATGTTTCGGGTCATTATTTCAGTTATAGACCAATCAGTATAATGGATGAAAAACTGCAAATCCATTTCAAAATCAATTTCTTTAGTAGTTTATTACATTATATAGAGAACTGAATATTTGTGGCTTACTTCAGTTTTATTCTTGATACCAATTATTAAAAAATTGAACAAATATATGCTCTAACCTAAGGATAAGAATAATTTGCTTCTTGTGAAATACAGATCAGATGATGCATTGATTTTTAATTTTTCATTTATTTGAGCCATGAAAATGTTTCCTTTTTGTTTGCAATGAAAGAGAGGCTCTTCAAGTTTCTGCTAGTGCAGGGCCATACTTGAAAGCATGGTGGTCTTACACATGTATGTTAACTGTGAAGGCTTTCTTCGTTCCATTTTACACTGGAGTCCTGCCTCTGATGTGGTTCTTGTTTAAACCATTAAAAATCCCCACATGCCTTACACTTATTCAATCCAAATTTGCCTTTGTTCCTTTCGTCTTGGTATCCTGCTTTATCTGTGCATATAATTAATGACCAGGATCAAAAATAGACCAAGTCTGTGATGACAAATTCATGTTTCAGAAGGCAGACACACATTAATCAGCATCTTGTGAAAGGAAAAGAGCCTGACCTGTGCTCTAGAATAGCACCAGAGCAACTATTTTTCCTAGTTCGTGTGAAGTGTAGCTGTCATTGTTAGATCTCTGTATAATTAAGTTCCTCCTTAAGATTAACTGAATCTTCTTTATTAGAATGTTCTAATACTCTTCAGCTTAATAACCTCAAACTTAGAAACCTGTATTTTAATGGAATAAATGTTAATTTCAAAGTAAAAATGAACCTGTATGTATATATTAACAAGAGCAATGTATTTCTAATGCATCAGTCAAATATATTGTTTCTGTTCCTGGGTAAAAAAATGCTCTCTACAGTTTTAAATTTGACATATCTATTTAATGATAACAGCTGATCTATTAATTTCCTTATCTGTCTTCCAGTATGAAGAAAACAGGCTCAGAAACCGGGAGAAACGACAGAGGATAATTAATGCTCACAAAGCCTCAGAGAAGTGAGCTGTGCTGTGGCTGGACAGCTGGAGCTCCATAGGGACATTCACTTGGAAGCTGACAGAATACTTGTGTTTCATCACCAATGTCCAGCCTGTGGTTTGTGAAATGGTGACGAAATAAATGCATCACTCACAACCTAACTTAATTTTTGACCTCTAAAAGAAAACTACTGTGGCAAGTCTTTGTTCTGGCACAGTTTTATGATTATTAAGTAATGAGGAATCGGTGTGTGTGAGGTACTATATATTCAAGGCTGCTGTGTTCCCCACTTTACTGAGTTGCATTTATTTCCTTGTGTTTAGCAGTTTCTCTTACATATCTTGGGTTTTGTAGGGTTTTGTTTGTTTGTTTTTCATTGCAAAACACTAAATTACTTTTTCCATCACTTTTTGTAGTGTTGTGATAACACTTAGCAAATGGATTAGGAAAAGGAAATTTTAAACAGATGTGGATTGAAATTGGAAATCGCCTATCAAGGAATAATTGGAGTTCTAGTATTTTTATTGGAGCTAAAAGGATGAAGCTACTGTATTCAGCTGAGGAGATTACAAATCCTCCCTGCCAACCATATGTACAGTGTAGACTGCTGTAAGACAATTTGTTCATCATACCCAAAGCATGTGGCTTTAGAAATCCAGAATGGAACATTTCCAGGGATTTACAAAGCTTCGCCTTGATTTTTACTGAGTACAGTCAATGTGTGCTGAGTGATTTTTGAAGAGGAGTGCTGCCAAAAATACAAGCTAAAGTTCTTCCATTTTCTCTGGTACAAAGGTAAAGTTATGACTATTGAGGTTGAAGCAAAGCTGACACTGAAGTGCAAGAAAAGTGTAACTTTTGAGGCAAGTCAATATGTATTGTGTTACCAAGTTGCCTTGTTAGCCTATAAAAGGTGTTTATTTGCCATCAAACTGCTGAAAGCCCAGAACAAGTCTCAGAATTCAGAAGATTTGATATCAAAACATACACTGGTTTGTCCAGTGATGGAGCTGCTTCTCTGTGTGTCTGCTGGATTCACCTTTTAAATAATGCCTCTGTTCTACCTAGCAGCAAAATACTTTTTAAAAAAATAAATTTTGTTGAGCCAAATACTCAAAGTGGCTAGAAACCTTTTGAAAAAAAGGTGTCTATTCTACAGTGAATTACATGGTTTGTTGTAAAAACCATTGTTGATACTCAGTCTTGGAATTGGTACATGCCCCTATTTTTGGAATAAAACAGTGTTTTGTGATCTGTTTTGAAAGGTGAATTAGATAGAATAATTTTACTTATTTTTCAATACCTGGATGGACCCAATTAAATCAGTAAAACTTAACCACAAATGTTTTCAATGAAAGCTCCAAGCGAAGCTGAAGCAATTGTTTCTGCATCTTGACATGCTGTTTGTTTTTTGGAACAAGTAAATGATGCACTGTTTGAATTCATACTTGAATGATTGGAAGTGGTGCACTCTTTATTGGTACTTTTCGGAGTATTTTCAGAGTGCTTTGTAGTGAACTCCCCTATGCAGGGAATTCTGCATCCATGATACTTCTTCCATTTGAGAGGACACAACCTACTTCTTAAATAGGATTGTAGCCTTTAAGTAAATAAATAAATAGAGAATTGTTCTAGAGATTAGGTTGAGAACCTGATATCTGAGTGCAGAAGCACTGAAGCTTTTGTTTCTTTAATCAGCTTCTGTGAGTCCTGATCTTTCACACAGCAACAGAATAAGAAACCGAGCCACTTAACGCAGCTCATTAGTCACAATCATGTTTGCAAAGATCAATATGCTTAGTGAATGAAAGACCAAATGGCACACACAATTCCTATTGATACTTTCAACTGCATTTATTTATAAATCTATTTTAGAAATCAGCTTTGTTTACCTAGTGAAAGTCTGATCATGGTCATCCTTCTGTTTCTATTTACTAATTGCCCACTAGTAGTGTGATATGAGAGTGCCCATTGTTTCCTGTGAGTTTTGTTCCTTTTGTTTGACAGAATTCATGTTGCTAATGTAATCTTGAAGCTGAAAACCACTGGTGTAATAATACATACGATTTATCTGTCAGAGAAAGAGGTAAGGGTGAAATACTAAATGTGGGGTTTTGTTTCCTAAAGTAAGCTTGGGTGAAATAAACCTTATCTCTATAGAAATAAATATATATCTCTATAGACTTTGAAGACACTTTATTGTAATGTCATTTGTCTATAGGAGCATTTTTCCCATTGTTCTTTCTGAAAGAGCATATTTGAGAGAGAAGCGAAAAAGAAATCTGATGTAATTTTTTGTCGTGATGTGTGTGAAAAGCTCATAGGTGTTTCATGTCGGAAAGTGAAGAAGGGGGAAACAGAGAGGGCAAACGGCAGCTCTGGCCAGAGTGGTAAGGATTTTCCATACTGAAATACCATAAAAGTCTAGGATCCATGGACAGGAGGAGGACAGAGTAAAGGGAATTACAACTGTTCAACAAAATCCTTCCAGCTTTACCAGAAACACCTGGTAACACTGTTCATAGTGTACTTTTTCTTGCTGGAAAACTAAATTATGACATTCTGTTTGCCTTATTTTGAATTTTTTTTAAATTTATTTTTTAGTAGAAGGAAAAATATACTGCTGAATAGCAGCAGCATAGTGTAGGAACAGCAGGACGAGTTCTTGATCTGGTGTTCTTTATACAACAGGGCTTGAATCTGGTGGTCCTGTTAAGCTGCAGTGCTGAGTGTTAATATGTTATGAATGTACTGCTCGTCTTTCCCTGTAAACTTTAGTTGGTAACATCCTCAAGAAATTCTTTGTTGCTGATAAAGATAATGTGTAGTTTCTAGACCTTGAAGCAAAGCCTTGATTTAGTTGAGCTGACTGTACAGTTTGGGTGAGGACTAGTCCTGTGAGTTAGTTATTCCCCCTGTTATTGGAAATCACTGTAATGAATATTTCCAATGTGTTACACACTTTGCTGAAGCTCCACACCTCCTGTATAAAGTGTATTCAACAGTCAGGCAATCATGAATTTGGCACTGCCCATGCTTTAAAAAAATTCATGATATCTAATACAAATTCTTTCTGATACAAGTGAAAACACACTTTTGTGGAACACCTAAAAGGATTTAAACAACTGGAAAACTGATACCAGATTCTGATAGTTGAGTTAAAAATGAATTTTTAACATTAGTGCTTAAGCAAAGGAGATTCTCTACCTGGACAACATAATGGATTTTAGTGCTGCAACTTAATGTTACATGTTGAGTTTTATTAATATGAACTAAAATGGAGTATCAGCAAATCTTAGTGGTCCCGTTAGATTATTTTACAGGCTCTGTGATAACCATGCTGCTCATCAACAGAACCTGCCTTGCAGTACATGAAGGTCTACTAATAAAAACTTGAAAGTGAATAGTAAATTCACATCAGGTTCCCCAAACCTACTTAAATTGCTGTGTACCAAAAAAATATCAGTGGGAACAAAATTATATATTTAGCCTGAAAATGGTTCTTGTGGAGCCATCATGCTTTAAAATTACTCTTTTGAACTATTTGGTGACATTTTAAAGGCTGGTAACTTTCATGTGGTGCTTTTGCTTTAACCAGTGAGACTTTTATAGGTATTTTAATGTAGACCCTTAGATAAAACAAGATACATTTCAAAGATACAAGTGAGCAGAAAAGTCTTTTGGGACATTCATTACCTGGAAAGATGTTACTGATGGCTTGACAGAACTCATCCCCAGTACAGACATCAGCTGTCCACAACCTGGAGATTTATTTCAGCTTGGCAAAAGCGTCAAGTGCCTGAAAGAGTATGGATATGTCTTGCTACAGGAACGCTGATTATAACCACGTCATCCGCGAAACTGAGGTGCTGAGAGCAAGGGACTTGTTTTGTTAGCATGACATGAGAGGTCTAATTTTTACAAAAACCTTCGACTGCAAACTATTCTTGACCTTTGCTGCCAGCAGCCCGGGGCTTGAGTAGTTTGACTTGAAATAAATCTGATTTCCCCTCCAGCCCTGGGCTGAGGCGGCTGCTCCCCGCGCTGGCATCACCGCGCTCCGGGTGTGTCACGATGCCGGCAGTGACTGCTGCTCCATCCCTGCGGTGCCACTGGGAAGCCCTTCGTTACACACTGCCAGGAAGAACATTGGGAATGTTTTGGTATTCTTCCCGAGCGCTGGCAGAACTGCTCGCTGTCAGCCGACAGACGCCGGACGTGACCGTGCCCAGACGGGGGCGGCGGCCGGTTCGCAGCTGCACAAGGCGGCCTCCGCTGCCTCCCGGGGCCAGCCGCCAGCGCTCGGCGCTGCGGGATCACCGCGATCGCCAGTGCCGTCTCCGCTCGCCGCCTGGCAGCCGGGAACGTCGCCAGGCTCGGCGGCCACGACCCGGCCTCCCCCATCCCGTTCCCCCATCCCGTTCCCCTCATTCCGCATCCCGTTCCCGCACCCCGCGCCGCGGGGCTCGGCAGCGCCGCCCAGCGGCCGCTCCGTCCCGCGGGAGGCGGCGGCACCTCCGCCGCGCGGGCGGGGCTCCCTCAGGCCGCGCCGCCATCTTGGCGGGGCCCTGGGTGCTTGTGCTCCCTCAGCCGTGTGGTGTTGAGGTGCTGGTTTTTGCCCAGGTGCTGGGGCTGTGCTGAGGAATGGCCTCAGCCCTCGTAAGAACAGGGTGCTGGGTGCTGGTGAGGTGCCATCGCCACTGGATTCTGTGCAGCCCAACCACAGTGTCTGCTTCGGCTAAAACAACATCCACACTCTTCCCTCATGGGCCACAAGTTGTCACAACTAACCCCGTGCTCTGACATACTCTGCATGCTATTGATCGTTCGTTGATGCTGAATTCTATTGCACAATCATACTTCTATTTATCACCCACTTTATTTATTTATTTAAATCAAGGCCATGTTGTGCTCAGAACAGCACTGTTGAAATAAGCAAATGTAGTTGGACTTTGCTGTGTCCAGTGCTGAGCAGGGCCCTGGTGCAGGGCCCCACATGTGGCCACAAACCACGGGGGATCGGCGCTGACATTACCAAAAATCCTCTCTATGGTGTTTGGTAGGATTAGAAGACTAGACCTCACTCTCTTCTATCCCCCTGGGTTGGTAGCTACAGCTGTAAGATGTATTTTAGAAACAGCTATGTTGTGCTCTAATACAGGCATTCCTGTTTTCCAAAGTTCAGCAGGATGTTGGAACTAGTTGATTAACCTGGCTCTGGAAGCAGCCAGGAATAAAAGGTCATCCTCAAAGACAACTGGCATGGATGCAGTTTTGATTTATTACCAATTCATTTTGTGTAGCATAATGGTTGGTTTGTCACTTGCTTTGGGTATTCTGTAATATTGTAATTATTTATCCAGTGGTACCTTAGACCATTCATGCAATGCACAAAACAATCCACCTCAGCTGTCTCTGTTAATTGAAAACTGCAGCTTTTAATTCTTAACTTTCCTCTAGCTTTCAGAGCTGCATATTTGTGTGGTTTATTTAGCTGTGTTTTGGTTTGGTTCATATTCTAACATTCCTGGTAATGAATATATAAAGTACTTTGTGTCTAAGTGGCATTAGTTAGACAGCTGCGGTTACAAACAGCCCACATAATCATATTAAATCAATATTAAATGTGTGCTACTGAATAGTTGTCTTTGGGATGCTGATGGTCCCAATTTAATTTAAACTTCATCCCACTAGTGCTTCTAAAAAATCTCAGAGGAAAACAAATCAAAAATCAAACCCCCAAATGAGTAACTCCAAATGGAATAACAGATCTTTCATAATTGGTCCACAGTGGCTTCATTTAGGTGGATGTACAAGTGTGTGGTGTGTGGCAGCAAACAGTCCAAAGCCTTTCGGCTGTTCACTGCAAGAGAGGGAACAACTGTGGAGAACGGGTGTCAAGATGCCTTTTTTTGTGTGATAAGAGAGTTTATTTGAACTAGGAAAATAGAAAAGGCTCGTTTGAGTCATGATATTTCCTGCAAGGAGAAGATGTGAATATTAGAAGTTTCTTCAGAAAGCCAGTTTGTCCTCAGTGTGATGCAGCTGTGCTGCTGTTGGTTCTGTTTGCAGGATGGCCAAGAATAGATGGTAAGGGCTGAAGAGGGGCAGCAACAAGGAAACCTGACACTTTCCTCTGGAGATACTTGAAATTCAAAATGGAGACTCTTAAATCATCTGGTTATAACAAGAGCTAGACATTCTCCCTTGAATTTTTTTTGTGCTGGGTTTGTGTTCATGACCTTCTGTTTCCATGCTTGGGGCTGTGTCCAAGGTGAGGGCAAAAATTATGTAGTGGATCTAGATCTCCTGGTTAGGAAGTAGTTGCATATTACTGCAGGGAGTGGTGCATTGAGTGGAAACCAATTCCAGTGTCTAGTACTCACTGAAGATGTTGTAATTTTATTTCTAGTTGTTTATTAGGTCTTACAGTGTTTTAGAAGATAATGCACACAGAAGTTGTGTACTGTATGTACAGAAACAGAAAAGTGAAGATACCTGCAAGGGAAGTGAGAATTCTCCCTTTGAGCAGAGTAGCAGGAAGGGAACCTCTTTTTATGAAAATATGTCTTTTAATAGATTGAATATCTGAGGAAGAACGTGGAACATTAATCATCAGGACTTTTATTTGTGACTTGATATGGTTATAGATCATCAGGCCAGTTTTAGTGTATTGTGGTGCTGCTAAGTTGAAGTTTCCTCGTGCCCTTACACCAAAAATGGTGCTTAAGAGATGTAGGTCATGCCTGGCAAGTGTGGGTCAGGTGAACCTGGGTCTCTGCTATGTCCATTCCTTAGCTGTATTCCTTCCATTTGCTGCTGTTCCAGAGGTTGCCCAGCAACCCTTGTCTGTTTTATGCAAGTGAGTTATTAAGGAAGGGGAAGGGGAAAAAGTAGAGGCAGAAATGTTGGATTGACAAAATTTATCGTAGCATCTAAAACTAGATTTGAAGTAGTGTTGTGTGTGTATATGTGTACCTATATCTGTATGTATGTGTATGTATAAATGTATAAAAATTAGTACAATGGTGAAAGAAAGGAAATGGCCTATTTAGCCAGCATTTCCAGTATGGGAGTGTTTTGTTCCTTGTTCTCCTCTCAAGCTGTCTGATGGATCAAAACCCACCAGTAACACAATAGTGCAGCCTTAGTGAGGGCATTTACTTTTTTATTTGGGGATTTTGATTCAACATATGAAAAGTAAAAAAATATTACCAAAAATCAAGAGTGAAAACAAAATATGTTAATCTTTCTGTTGTCTTTTGAGACACTGCAAATAGGCATTTTAATTTAGGTGTGTTTGACTTGGCTTTGATAGTGAGAGAAGCTAAAATAGCTTAGCAGCAGCAAGAAGTTTCGAAATATCATCTGCCTCTGTGCTAACCTGCATTTTAGAATTATTTAAGATAAGTGCAGAATTATGTTCTGAGTCTTACCATTCCCAAACAAATCACTGATTTGTATGTAGTGATGGATGTGAATGGTGTACAAATACAGCAAGTAAGAATTTTGGTATTTTTCAGTCTGTGGGAAAGGATGACTGACTAGTAGATTTAGATCTACTATTTTTTAGATATGGACTACACTAAGTGCTAAGTGTTTTTCCTTAAATAATTACAATAATTTCTTATAATAAATACTTTTATTTCAATTTGATCAGCAATGGCAAGTGCTGCAAGTTATTTTTGTTGATGCCATAAAATCTTTTAAGTAATTATGGCTTACTCTTCAAAATTAAATCACCATGTTTCATCTTCATCTGAGTTTTCTACAGAAGTGGTGATGGATGAATACTTGAGCACAGCCCCTTGGGGTCTGTTGTACATTGCAAAGAGCCAGTATTTAGCAGATAAAGCCAAAATCAGACCAGGGAAACCTCAAGTCTATTGAGTCCTTTAGATTTTAGCTAGTGATGGGCTCCCCCGAAAGCCATGGATTGAAACAGCTGTGAGCTTAAGTTCAGATTCAGATCTGGTTTTGTTCTACAACTTCCTCTTATCTTTGCAAGCAGAACCAAAACCATGGTTTCAAGTCTCTTTTGTCCCGAGGATTAGATGCATGGGGTTGAAACTTAAATCCAGATTTGGTGGTTTAGGCTTGTGCTAATTTTCTTTTTTCTTTCTAAAATGAAACAAAGTATGAACAACCACCTCAGCAGCTGGCTAGAAAAGCTTCCATTTTACCATACCTAAATTAGGATTCTCTGTTTAACTGTAAAATTGGCCTTTAGGAAAGGGAAGAACAAAAGATACTGTCCTGAGATAGTTGGCAGGTGGCAAGTTGGCAGAGCATTTTCTTCCAGACCTGTGCTGGGCCCCTTAGTCTTGACTTGAAACTGAGTACTGGAATGATAATGTGTTATTACTGCTGTGCAGAGAGTGCTTCCAGCACAGAGAGCACTTGTACACATACAGAGTGGGTGAAGGAATCAGAGTACATACACCAGCCGTTTTCTCTTATGAGCAAGTATGTAGACAGGGAATTTGTAATTGCAGTTGGTTTTCTGCAGAAATTGTTGTATTCTATTACATTCTTTTCACAGCAGTATTAGGGAATTCTTTCAATTAGACATTTTCTGAAATTGATTTAAGAAAATTGTGTTTTTCTTAGTTTACAAATAGGCACTGGCACCTGGCTAGTGGTTTTGTTTTGCATGGTTGTGGGGAATTGTTTAATTCTCCTTTCTGAGTCCTCTTTCTCTGGGTCAGCAGCCAGCAGCAAGGAACATCAAGTAAAAATAAAGCTCCTATTTTTAGTTCAGCTACATAATGTCCTATTTATAATACTGAAATTTCAGCTACTACCTGGCCCCTTTCAATTCAATGAACCATCTCTCCTCTGTTAGCCCTCATTGCTCTTTTTTCACATCTGCCCCTTTTGATTCTTCTGCAATTATTTTTGTAGGTTTGGGGATGCTTTTCCAATGGGCCTTTTAATTTTGCATGGTGCTGACAGTGAGCAGTTCAAGTAATTTGACTTAAAGTAAGGGCAAGTAGCAGCTAGCAGGGGATACTCAAAACTTGACATAATTCATCCTCAAAATTTTAACACTATGAAGCTCTTGGGGAGAGGAAAAGCAGCTGCAATCATAATGATATATCAGTTGATCCAGATAAATGTTTGCTTCTGTTTTTAATCCCTCATGACTACTGAAAATAAGATACTTTAACTTCATTTTCCTTAGGATGATACATGATAGTAATTTGCTACCCCCCACCCCCTGCCTCCCCATTTTGTGTAAATTTTAACACAGGCCAGTGAGAGGGAGACAGAGAAGACGACATACACAAATATCTCCTGGATAGCCAATAAACTGCCTAGGATTTGGAAGTGAAATAGTTAAAAATGTGTTGAAAACCTCAAGAGTGTAGCTGAAGTCTGGGGTTTTGGCAAGTAAAAGATGGCTCTCAGCACAGGACCTTAGGAAAAATGCATTTGTCCAAAGGCAGTTTTTACTCTGCCCGCAGTCTTGGAGATAAGGCGGGAATTTTAACAGGAACAGTTCCAAAATACGTTGGTCAGCCCAAAGAGCAAGAAGGAAATGTTGACGTGCTACTGGGTGAGGTTCTGCTGCCATCAGAGAGTGGGCTTCAAAATGGGGATTTCACTCTGGTTAAGCCAAAACTAATGGAGAAAAATTGTCAGTTAGAAGCAGCTTATGAAACCAGATAGACCCTATTATCCACCGGGGACCAGGCACTGAAAACATTTTATTTATTTCCTCCATATGATGTATCTCACTTGAAAGAAATGAAATGACTTGTAAACCTACAGCTTTTCAACGGGGTTGAGTCATGCTAGAGACTGATGAGGAGTTGGATGGGGGCGGAGGAGGAGGGAAAGTAATTCTGGTAATGTGGAGACCTTGTCATTGTGTGGCAAAGTTTGAGTTTTAAGAACCATGATTATGCTTGAGTGAAATTTTTGCACGATGTGTGTGATACATGGTGCTGAGCTGTGCTGGAAGCTGAATAAATAGATTGAGCAAGTACTTAGCCAGGCATGGTCACGTTGTTGTAGCAGAGGTAGCAAAGTCTGATGGCTGGAAACAGCCATTCTTTAGGAAAATGGGGAGCTGCTTTAAAAGAGCCAAAATAATATAAAAGCACAATTTAAAACCCCTGAGCAACAAACCCTATAACCCACAGCATTCAGTGGCAGAGGTACAGAACACTTTATGTAATTAGATTCCAGGTACAAAGAGCTCTGCATTTCACGAAATTTCAGTTATCTTCTGAACAACAACAAAAAGCTATTGTTTCTTCTTGTCCTGTTTCATCTCCTTGTTTGAATATAAATCCAAAGAGAGTTCCTCCTTCTCAGACAGCTCTTTTTTTCTCCTTCTTTAACATGCAGAATAAACAATATAAAGTGGAAAAAAGTGAGATATACATAAAGGAAAAACATCTATCTTATGACTGCTCTGTCTCAAAACCTTCATGTGTAGTTGGGTAAAAGATTTCTTTTGGAGAGGAAGGTGATGGTTGGAATAAGGTTAGGTGGGATAAATGTGTAATTCTATTGTTATATTTAGTATTGCAGCATCTGTGAGCCAAGAGAAAGGTAGCAGGGTACAGATGTGCAAAAGAGGAATATTTGAGGGCTGTCGGTCCCTGCTTGAGGAGAGACCATATGAGTTAATGAGGTCAACAGGAGGGTAAAAATAGACAATATGAAAAAGGAGTGGGTTAGAAGAGCCCCTTGGAAAATGTCCACAGAGTATGAAGGGAGGACGAGAAAGACGAGACCACTGAATGGAGCTCTAAAAAGAAAGGCAAGGAGGAAGCCCACAGTATAAACTGTGTACCAAATGGAAGTTTTAGGGAGAGATGGGTAATTTGTGACGTCAAAGATGTCAGTGGGGGTGTGTAAGAGATGTGGAGAAGAAAATGTTCAGTCTTGAATTTACAAAGGTCAGCATTGATGTCTGTTTTGGCAGAAGCTTGAAACTTCATTTCTGTAGACATGAGGCGGAGCCTCACAGCAGCTTCCTGACTGAAGGGATTCTCATTTTCAACCTTCTTTAACAAGTTATGATCATTTCATGTCTTTTAACAGGCGTCCTCCAGCTATTCATTAAGTGACTAATATTCTTGCACTTTATACAGTCATAAATAATGTGTGTTAACGTGATGACCATTCCTGGCAGAGCTCCAAGTTCTTTTTCCACAAAGAAACATTTGTTTGCCAACTACCTAATAACAATCAAGGCAATGAAGACACTGCTGTAGTATTTTTGAGGTATTTGGAGTGTTTACTGCAATGTAATACATTCATTGTTCATTGCATTCTCCACATAATTTATTTTAAACACAAACACCTGCCTCTTGCCTGAACTCCCTTCCTCCATTTACCTTTCACTTTGAGAAGAATCCTTTCCAAAGCAATCAGCTGGATCTGACCCAAGTACAAATATGCTAAATTATGCCATTGTTCTGTTTTCCTGAAGTATTTTTTTCCACCCTGCTCCCCCTTGTTTAATGCAGACCTATTTGATCCTGTCCCCTTGGCTTTGTGGTACACAGCACATACATTTAATGTAGCCTTGCAGTTATTTCTGTGTATTTAATTTCAGTATCACTTTTTGTCATTTGTTTTCCTAAACTTTTAAACAGTTTCAAACTGGCAAAGTTTTCAAAGCTGGTGCTTTCCATGTTTCTGGAGCCTGCAGTGCCATCTTAGTATAGCTACATCGGCATTTGCAATTAAACATCTTCACTTAGAGAGTGGTTTAAGACAGGAGAAAAGTAGTATGAAAAACTTGTCGATCATAGACACCATGGTAATTCCCTTCATTTGTATTAGAGAAGAACAGTTCATGGAGGCAGTGATCGTTTTAAATATTTTCTCTTAATTAAATGAAAAGCTACTATTGCTCTAGAGCATAGAATGTGACCACTGGTTGCTTTTGCACACCTGTGCTCTGCCTGCTGTGGATGAATGGTCCTGAGAAGTAATGAAAAAAGTGTGTGAAAACAGTTTACTTCCCTGGAATTTTGATTCTTTAAGATCACCAGTGCCATTTCAATGGGATTGAAAATATTCTCCATAAGCAGAGAGAGTATTTAGGAATGTAGATGATGGATGATTTCTTACGGTGATACAACTGTTCAAGCTTGCCTGTTTCTTGGACATTGACAGAACAGATTGGGTTTGTTCCCTGGGAAAGGGACCAGTGCCTGTCTGTTAGGTTGTATCAAGCAGCATTATAAAATAAAACTCAAGGTGAAATTCTGTCAGGAAGGCAGCTGATCCTCTTTTTCTGGTATATGTGAGAATTATGACTGGAACACTGCTTCAGTTTGCTTGATTTTTTTTTTAACGAATGTACAAAAATTACTAACATATAGGAGAAATACAGTTTCCATTTGATATTTGAATGTGTATGAGAAAGAGAAGGCTATCATAGGAGACATCTTCATATAAGAGAGTCTTATTCACAGGAAATTGGGAGCACAGTTCAAAGAATATATTTAAGAAGGCAGCACTGAAGCAGCCAGAAGAGGATGTGTGATGAGAGAGTACTGCACTAATAATAAATAGAAATACAATGCTACTGCACCTGGCAATGACATGGAAAACAGTATGGAACTGTCTTCCACTGAGATGGAGATAATGAAGCAGAGATAAAGTAGGATTTAAGCTTGAGATACAAACTGTGCCTTCAGAATCCAGAGGCTGTTCATTAAGTATCTTGGAGACTGAGAGCCTTTGTGATACTGGCTCTTCCTTGAATGGTTTAGTAAAAATTAATACCAAATTAATTGCAGAGAAAACTATTCTTCTTATTTTGTCTTAAAATTAGGAATCTCAACTATTACTTTCCATCCTAGATGGAAAACTTCAAATTTTTACTCAATGCTATTCTATAAAGAATAAATGAAGTAAATTCTTTATAGAATTTTATGGTTTGCTACTAACTATGTTTGGAATTTAAAGTACTGGTTTACTGTGTATCCTCTAGGTTTTCAATTCTAAATCTGGTATTTCTGAATAGACATGTTTTTCTGGAAATTTGAATGGTTGCTGTAATTTGGCAAGAGCAATTGTGTAATCACATTTCACAAACTAGGTGGTAAAAATTTTTTTTGGTGGAAGACAAAGCAAAATGTGAGTTTGTTTCAGAAAGACTTTCTTTCTGCCCCTGAATATCATGATATCTGTATAAAAATAGCAAAATGTCCTGAAGAGAGAGGTGCATAAACCTTTTCCTGCCTATAGATCTGCTCTTTTCATCAAAGGACTAGGGATCCCAAGGTCATTAAAATGCCATGAAAGATCTGGCTTTGAATTTTGGAAGTCCTCTGGAGCCAGAAGAAAAACAATGGTGAGCAGGCAGGACTTGCAAAAGCTCGATCCCAAAACTGGTGTGTGATGTTCCAAACACTAAGCTCTTCATTGGCATGTTCTTGCCCTTTCAGCTGAAATGAAGCATGGAAGAACTGAAGACTGGTCTGGAATTCTTGAGTGCTCTGCTCTCCAGGACCCTTTGTCTTGTTGCTTTTTTTCCTGTTTTTTTCTTCCTTCTGGGAGAAAAAAACCCCTCAATTCATGTTGTGGATTTCTGCTTCCATATGGGGATTTTGTGTCCTTGAGCTCATAATTCAAAGGGAATAATCTTGAATAAGAAGGAAGCAAAGACTTATCTATCCCTCTTGTGTCAAAGGCTTAGTCATTAAAATGCACTTAGAAAATTTTCTCTGTGAAAATATTGTGATATTGTGAAGCAAAAATATTTCTTAAGTAGCTGAAGTGAACCATGGACTTCATGGGTAGAAACCCAATAAACTAGAAAAACTTCCATTTGGTTAAAGTAGAATTTTTTTCCCTCATGAGTAGTTCTGAATCTGGTCTGTTCAGCAGACCCTTTTTTTGACACTAATTCACATTTTGCATATGCATAAGTAGGACTTGTCTGTTCTGGTGTTGGATGTCCCAGGCTCTGAAGGTTCTCACTTCAGTTGGAGAAACAGAGAAAAGCAATAAAATTATCAGATATGTCTCTCCTTTAATTCAACTGTGGAAAAACCAAATTGCTCCATCAATCTGAGTGACAGCTTTGGACAAGAAATTATCATGTTTATTTTACTCACAGTCATTTTCCTCATTGTTAAAGGACAGGCAAGGAGATACTGTTTCGCTGATGGTAATGCTCATGGCAGCATAGAAAATTAGCTTTAAGTAGGTGTATTTCTGAAATGTATGTTTTTCAGTCCCTGACAGGGATTGGAATGTATTTGCTGTTATGGGTTTAGTTGCTAGTTAACATATTTTTGTGTTTTATTCTTGGGACCTGTTTCACAGATGCCTGTGGCTCATCAACAAGTGCTCTGTGCATGTTTTGCATGGTAAAATTTGGTACAAAAATTAGGCTTCTACACAAACACCCATTTGTCATGTTTTTTTTGGTTTGAAGTGAGAACAGAGCCGTGGTTCGAAAAGTTGTTGTCCTGTTTGCAAATAGTTAAAATTAATTTATTCTGCACAAAAGCAGATAGAGGTCGTCTTCACTTACTCCTCCTGTTGAGTTGTCCATTAACGATGGCACATTAAGAAAAGGAGGAATGTGCTATTGGTTTGTTTCTTTACTAAATTAACCTAAGGCAGTTATTCTTGACTGGAATTTGGAAAAAGCAATGAAATTTCTAGGGAATTATTCCTGACTTGATACTTAGAGCCTCTGAAACTATAATTTTCATGCAATCTCCTGAATTTTCTAAACTCATTTAGTTTTGTCCCTTTCTGCTTTTTTTGTTTCTCCATTACTATGTATAAACCTAAATAAACACAAATTAAGGTAGTAAGTAGTGTTTGATATGAATATGTGCAATAGAAAACTTCCTCTGTTGCCTGACCCTTTAAGGATTATATCCCACTCCTGATGTTGTCACTAAGGATTTCTAGGGTAATGAGATCCATTTTGATTTTCAAGCTGAAAGCAGTGAACTGTGAGGTTCCCCTCGCTGCTTTTTCTTCTGACATTTTGCTGTGATTCTGGAGAAGGAGGACTAGGAGCCCTTTTTAAACAATCACCACAATTCCCTGGGAAGGAGAGATTTTGCGTTCCCCTCCACTTTGTGCACATTTTACAGGTTTAATAACCTTTAAGACAGACAGAACTTTTCCTGGGCAATGGAGCGCATGGTGCGTAACGGTAGAGGTCAACGCTTGTAACCTCTCTGTTCTTCTATGAACGGAACTCTAAAGAGTGTTGGGTCTTTTGTCTTGGCTGTTTGTCTTGGTGCTGTTCCCTCTGTCAGTGATCTGATATTGATTAGAGCAGCCATGGAGGCACATTGAAATGATCAGTGTAAGCTGCTGTCACTGCTGAGGGCACAATGTGTGTGGCTGTGCTGTGCCTCCATGCCAGGCTCTCCTCTAACACACTTCCAGACATGTGGGATGCCAAGCCGGCTAAGCTGTTTTCCTTGCGTACTTGTGCATCATACCTAATTTTCTCCCTACTTTTCCCTGAGCTGGCAGTGATTCCAGAGGCAACAAAGCAGCTCATTGGCAATCATCCAGGAAGTATTGCTTTGTTTTCTTTGTTAAACTGTGAGTTTAGAAGACAGAGACTGGAATGGGCTTAGTTCTAGTAAGTTAGAGCAGCCTAGAGGGCTTTCTGTGCTACACCAGCAGTCTCCTGTGTACCACTGGTAACATCCCTACTGCAGTGTAAATCACTGGGTAACTCAGCACACCTTTTATTTAGCTGAATATAAATAAACAGCAGGATACTTGAAAGAAATAACACTCCAGAGAAAACACAATCCTAGTGCAATTAGAGCATTTCTATTTAGATAATTGCTCACAGAAATTATAAGCTTGGATCTAATCCTCAAAGGATACAGAAAATTGGCAGTTCCAGGATGATCTACTTCTTTCACTCTTTCCCCCCCCCTTAATGCATTAATATTTTTGTTTCTCAAACCCTATATGCTGAATCTTTCAGCCTTTACCTTACTACACTAAGAGTGATACTGAAAATGACAAAATAGCAAGGGATGCCCTAGAGATAATCTAATTTTTGAGAGGATCTGTATAGAAGAGTGATAACAAGCATGATAATTTACTGCTGCTTGAAAGAAAAACATGACCTCATGCAGTTACACAGGGGCTTACCCTAATTATGGGTGCAGACAAGGTGGTCCCTGGGGTATTGATGAGACAAGCAGTAATCTCCACAAAAAAGTATTTACCTCAATGAGACTGTCCTCTCCTATGCTCTCATTATAGGAATAGGCTTTTTGTGAATATTTTTTCCCATTTCTAAGAGCTGTAGTTTAGGTGAGGAGAGAGAATTAGTGTTCTGTTCCTGACTGTCCTATTGACTTGGGCTGTGAGTTTAGGCAGGTTAACTCCATTCCTTTGCTTTACCCATGTCTATAGAGTGGAGATTGCCGGCCATAGGTAGAGTGCTTGGAGTTACTTTCCATGCTTTAATTTGGTTTCTTTCTTCTCTTCTCTGTCGATTTTATTTTTAAATCCTGAAATTTTCTGTTAGACTGAGATCCTTAAAAGCCAGAAAATTTGGAGTACAAAGAGAACTCCCTGTTACACTATTCAGCAGAGTGCCCTGAAATAATAGAGTTTTGTCCAGAAACAAATACTGGCATATAAAAAATACTGGTGTATAAAACAAATTACCCCTGTAATCCAGGTCATTGTTTTGTTCAGTTGTGTTTTCTTAAATATCTCCTCAATCCTCTGTTTGCAATGCATTCTGTGAGACATATTTGCACTTGCAGTTTATAGAAACACTTGCTGCCTTGAACACCTGCCAAAAAGTAGATTTCTAAGGATGAAACTAGAATAAAGATCTTAGTTTATGTTGCAGTTCATCAGATTAAATTAAGAAGTTTTAAAAATAACACTTCAACAGGTTAATTGCTGAAAAATGATTGAATCCATTGATAAGCAAAATGTGAAGTCAGTTGTGTATGAAATACTCTTACTGGTATTGAAAACTGGCTTGGTATTTATACGAGAAGGTTCTGGATCAGAAAAATAGTATGTTGCCACGTGTATGAGTTGGAAATACTTATTGGCTAGAGGAGTAAAATATGCCTTGAAGTAATTTGTTCTGTGTGCCATTTCTTTCCTGCATGTTCCAGAGCTCAGATTTTTTTCACATATATATGAAAAAATTGGTAGGTATCCATATGCAGTTTCTGTGCATGAGGCCTCTTCTCCAGCTCTTTAACATTTAAGAGAAGGGAAAAAGTGTGGGTGTGAAAGTACGGGGGCAGTTTGAGAAGGCACTCTTTAAACGGTATGGGATTGTGTCATTCTCCCTCATAAATTACATCCTGAAACCACCATTTACTTCTTAATCCTACTTTGAATAATGAATATTCATCTAATCTGTTCTTGACTCTCCATGTAACTCCCATTGCTGAAGAGCATCTTTCCACAGCCACAGAAAGCCACTCTGGATTTCACTTCTCAGGACCGCTGTGACTTAGACTCGCAGAGGCTGCTCTGCTGTGTTTGAACAAGCCTGGAGTGTCTCGGTGCAGGAGGAAGAGATGGAACTGCTGGAGTGTGATGGAACTGCAGGTGTATATCTGTTCCAGTCCCCAGAGTAAATGAAACCTGATACAGGCTGAGCCTCTGCCTCAGTGACTGGTTTTATTGATTTGGAATTGGTAAAAAGTGATAGTCTGCTCCAAACCTCCCCATTCATTGTCTGTGTGACACTCCCAAATGGGTGCAGAGGAAAAGCCACAACAATTGAGGATTCTTCTGAGCTGAGGAAATGCTTGTTGACAAATTTCCTTGATTTTAATTTTGAATCATGCTGTTAGATCAGGGCACAACAGACTTAATGGCTGATGAAGTCATCCACATTCTCCTTTGTTTCTTGTAGTCGGCTGAATGTTCACTTGTGTTACTGCAGGACACAAGTTTATGAAGTTGGTGTGTTGTTATCAAAGCCTTTTAGTGTGGCCATTATACACCTCTTTTTTTTCCTCCTCTTTAGCAGTCAGCCATCTGCAAGAGCTGTTTATTGTATCCAAATGATTGTGAGAGCATTCGGTGAGGGTATAAACAATGACAGAGCTGGTTTCATTAGCAAAGGCCATGCAGAATCAATGTCCAGGTCTGATTCCTTCCTTCTTAAACTTGTATCACTGTAATTCACGTTGAAGTGGTTAACTTCTGATTTACTTGAGCTCAAGTAAGAGTAGATAGAGGTCCACACACTGACACTATTCATGTTGATGGGAAACCATTTATATTGCTGCCAAGTTGTTGGAGTGTTTTATTACAGTGGCAGTGAATAAAAGCCAGAGTAAATTTTTAATTTCACTACCTATAATATGAGAGAAACTGAGCCGTCTTATAGGAGCAGCCCTAAACTAATTCCCAACTGTTGTTTATCTTCATTGTTTTCTGCAGAGATTGTCTTGACTTTTTAATACACATAGTTTTATATGGGCACTGATTATAAAATATTGTTACCTTTCTTACTGTTAAAACACTTTTCAAGGATTATATAGTGTTTTTCCCAGAGAGGAAAACAGTAGAAGTGCTCCCATGTCAAATTTTTATTCCTGTAGCTTCTCAAAGAATATTGAAAAAACCCACCAAAATCTCATGAATCTGAGCCTTGGCTGCGAGATTTCCGTGTTTCTGTGGGGAGTATATCACAGATGAAACAGGCTTTCTCAGGGGGAATTATACCTCATTACTTGGGAAAGTTAATTGGTACTGCAAATCCCACAGCAGCATCTACAAGATACCTGAGCTGTCCACAGTAACCTCATTTTCTAGCCTTAAAAAGGAAAAAGGCAGAAAGCCCTGTGCACTGAAATATTATAAATTTAACTACGGTGAATCTATAGGCTGCTGAAGTGAGTGCTTCCACTTGGTGCAGTACTGAATGCTGGCAGGAACCACATTTCCTGTCTCCCTTCATGCTCCATGACTGTTCTGCCACACAGCTTTTAGGTTGAATCTCCTTGGGGCAGGGTCACTGTGCACAGTATTGAGGAGCACGTACATGGAGTGTTGCACATGGATGTTCAGGGAGGGAGTTTACCACCAAAACCAGCTGCAGACTTCTCTGTGTCATCAGATTCCTGTGAATTCATGTAAAAGACAGTGGGACTGGAAGACAGTGACTTGCCTGTATGGGACATATTACAAAAGATGTGAGTCAGAAGAACTCAGACATACCAGCATCGTCATGTCACGGAGAAGGCTGCGATACTTAAAACAATGTACCTGATTTTCCATTTACATAGGCTTTTCTGAAATACAGTTTACTTTTGCTTTGAATCTCCTTTAATACATATATAGGTCTTGTTGAAGGAGTAAACAGAGGTCTTTTATTTCTGTATGTCTGTGAGGAAGGTCTGTTCAATATCCCAGCTGAATGGATATTAAAACTGGTGCTGACAATATAATGTCATCACCAGTTCTCTGGAACTCACCACAATGTTGAGTGTTTCTTAAAGTACTGCATTCTAGAAGGCATAAAATTACTAGTGCAGGAAAGGGGCTGGATTCTGTGTGAAAATAAAAGCAAGATTGTATTAAAAGAACACAACATTTACAACAGCAGAGGCTTCTCAACATTCACCGCTGTAGCCGTTGTTGCCTCTTAGAGAACTGGATATTTCACACCTGGAAAGTCTGTATCATCCTTCAAGGTTTTTATTATTTTTTTACTGCCAGTGGTTAGCACACATCAATACCTAAAACTGTTCTGAAAATACCCTTTCTTGTTAAAACTGTTCAATCAGGAGAATAACTGCTGATTTAGGTACTTTACATGGGTTTTGGGATACAGGAGCTGCTTTTGTGACAAAGCAGTTTCAGGAAAGTGCCATTCTCTGCCCTGAATTGTGGCTCCAGAACCGCTTGCTTTGTACCTGTGCGAAGTACAGGTAGAATGTCACTAAATTCAAAAGGCTGCTTCCACAGGGACAGATTGAGGTGGGATGAAGGGCCCAGAGCATTGTTTCTTACCTCCACCTCTACTTTGCATTGCCTCTTGGTATGCTCTCCATGGTCACATAAGCAGCTGTGTAATTCCTAGATCCACACTGCAGCTGTTCCTGCCTTTATATCATTTCATCTACTTCAGAGGTTCTTGGGCCATAAAATGAAGCTCATTTTTCTGAGCTACAGGGACAGTTTGCTGACACCAGAAACTTATCTTTGCCAGAGGTTTCTGTATTGCAGCAGAAGCTGTGTGAACATTCGCTATGGAATTCTCCCTAGAGGTGTTAATCCACCTTTTCTGGAGGACACAGTCCTGGTGGATATTGATGAAAAGGTAGAGATGGGTGTAGACTTCAGCTGAATCTCGCAAAGATGTCTGTCTGTGGTTTCCAATAGTTTGTGGACAGGTGGCCATCTTCCAACCTATTTCTGTCAAATTAGAGACTTCTTCTACAGCTTTTTCTTGTACCTTGTCAGAGTTAGTTGAAACATTTGGGGCAGTGCTTACTAAGCGTGTCTGAGGAGATGGTGGCACTGGCATGGTGTTGAAGGATGCAAATTCCTTCTAGACATTTGTGTGTTTACAAGGTTTGTGATGTCAGCCCTGCATATGCAGATGTAGCCTGTGTTGGTTCACACCAACAAAAAATGTAGCCCATAATCCTGGTGAAGCAGGAAAAGCAGATCGCAATGAGGATACAGGCGCTCTCAGTGGTTTTTCTCCTTTGCACCTTTGCATTTAGGTCAGGCTCTTTCTTCTCTGCTGGTATCTATTGTTGCTGTTCTTTGGGACAGTAATGCAGAGAGTTTTGGTGTTAAAATATAAGGTCAGGACCATCCAGGATATGAAAAAAGATGATGTTATATTCCAGCAATAATAAGGGGGCTGGAAGAGCTAAAGAAATGAAATGCTGTGCCACCTTATCATCTCCCATCTCCCATCTTCCCTCCTCTCAGCTTGAACCGACACTCACAGACATGGGTTCTCCTGGCCAGGGTTATCCACTGGTAAATGTAAGAAACTGGCTCAGGAGTAAAGAGGGAATGTTGTGCAGGGGGTCTCAGTTATGAGGCTTCAATGTTTTGTTTGCCCCAAGACCTAAACTGGCTTCTGGTGGGAGAGCTGAGGTTGAGCTGGAGTTCTGTGCTTTGGGGGGATACAGATCAATACATGAATGTTGGTAACAAAGGAAGAGCTGACTCTTGGCTGTCACTTCCATCTGGCAGCTGAAGGTTAGGGAGGGGTTTCTTGCAGCGGGGGAAGGGACTGGTTCGTTCTGTAGAACCACAGCACAAGGTGCTGCTGGCAGGGGCCTGTGCCTGGGAGCGCTGGTGCTGATTTGAACCACTGAACTGTTAATCTCTTCACAGCCACTCTGAGTCAGCTTGTCTTCCTTGTTTCCCTTACTGCCTCTGTGTGTTTGGGAGCACTGTAATTGCTTTGAAGAACTCTGGAGTGGAGGAGGAAATGCGCACATGCACATGTAAACATGCACACACATGAGGAAATTAGGAAGAATCTGCAAAACAAGGAATAGTCAGCAGCCGAAAGTCATAGCAGTGAGGAAAGGGTAGCATCTTGAGGAAGTCTTATTAGGAGTCTTCTTTGAGTCAAATACATGTTTTAGTGATGAACCCAGTGAAAGGTTTACTAATCTTACAACAAAGAAACAGAAAAGGAGATTCTAGATGCCACTTTTTTTTTTACCAAACAAACAATATTTGGATGAAGTAGACCTTTATTGTTTTGAAAATAAAGTAGTGCTCAAAGCCATATGTGGTTTAGTACTCTTCACTGCAGCATTAAAACACCCCTTGCTTCTGCCCTGAAGAGCTTACAATTAAATAGACTAGGCAGAGGAAGAAGGAAGTGAAACGATGAGAATTTATTGGCATTTTTCAAACACATGGAGTAGGATCAGTAATTTTCAAGACTGTCTATGGTAGCAATTTTTTGGGGGTGAGAGTGTTGTTTAAAGGGGTTACTTCCATCAGGGCCAATGAGTATGTTGTTCCAGGGCCCTATATTTGTGAAGTGCCTCAACTGCCAGAGATACCTGTTGTATCCAGTCTTTGTTGATTGTCAGTGAGCTCAAGCAGTCTGACCCTCAAGCGTCCGTTCTGCTCCTGTCCTCTGGATGTCATTGATCCTGCTGCAGTGCTACTTGTACTTGTTCTTTCGAGGTATTGTTTGACTGGCTGAATAATGCATTTCTGGCTTAATACTAATATTTTGGCACTTAAAAAATTTTAGCTAGCCAGCTTTCAAGGAAGGAGAATGAGCTGATGTTTCTGGAATGGAATACAAGGAGTTAGGATATATAGTTAAGCTGTTCTGGATATATGTCTCAGGAGGGAAGATTAATGTTGGCAGTGGAATGAGAAGAGCTTGGACTTCAGGTATAGAGGGAGGGAAGGGACTGTCTTGTACTTTAGGTAACCCCCGCTGCACGACAGACCTCGCACAATGCTTTATTTGCTACTCTAAATCACCTCAGCTGTACCTCAGCTGTATGAGGGGTGACAGGGATGGGCTGTATGGGGGGTTCACCTCCACCTGCCATTTCAGTGTGGAATGGAGCAGACATCTCTTCTTGGTTCCTATCAGTATTATGTCTAACCTGGTGTTTTTGCCATCTGTTACAAACATGATTGCTCAGGCTTTACCTTCTGCAAGAAAAGCTCGTATTGGAGTGTTCTGTGCAGGGCAGTTTAGTGAATGGGTTAAATTTGTCACTACCAGATTTACCCAGAATGCATTAAAACGTGAAAAAAGACCAACACCACTTGGTGAGGGTTATCTATGCAGTGGGCAGGAGAACTGAAGAGTTCAGAAAGTTTTGGTCTTAGCTTGTTACTGTTGTGTTGCAGAAATGCACTTGCTATAGATAAGGTTAGAAAGATAATTAGGTAATTAGCTTTTAGGTTAATACTATAAGGCTTTTGAATTACCTTCCCTAAAATACACAGCAGTTCTTCCTTTTGTTTTTTTATTTTCCCCCCCACAAATTAGATACTGCACATCAAAAAAATGCACTTACATGCAGAACACACATGCACTGTTTTTTCTCTCCTTTTTTTTTTCTTTTAACCAAGAAAACACTTCAACACAAACATAAAATTAAATGCAGGACAAATGCTGTAGTTATTATATGCATAAGCAATAAGTATAATTTTGAATATGACAGCATTATCTGTTGTACTCCAAAGCAGAGAAGCTACATCTTTTCTCCTCTGACAGAAGCAACAGTAAAAGTTAAAACATCATTTCTCAGGTTCTATAAACCAAACTGACTGATGTGCTGTCTGCTGAAATACACATTGCGTCAAAATTGATGCTGCTGTTATTTTTTATATGTCTAAACTTTTAGTGATTTGTCTTCCTCAAAGACAGAAAAAAGAGGTGGAGGGAAGAGATTCCTAGCATCTGTTCATAATGAAGGATTCTTTTTATTCTGTATTTCAAATCTTTCTTGATCAAACCCATGCAATTCTCTGAACTGCTTTTCAAGAAGGAAAAATAGTGTTTAGCCTTAAAGGCAAGAATTAAACAGCTTGCCCTAGAGGGCCCTAAACTAATAGAAAGGGTGAACACATGTAATTATTCATTCTGGTGTTTCAGGTTTGAAAAATGTAAAGTAAACCAATCAGAATAGTCTTTCTAAATGGTTGCACAGTGAAAGATTTTCTTGTCATGAGAAGGATAGAAGATCTTGATCCTAAATGAGAGGAAGACCTAGAATAGTTTAGACCTGTCTTGCAGTATGCTTAGTTTACTCTTTTCTGGCCCATTCTGTATTTTATCTGCTAAAGAGGAAACATTATATTTCTCATTAAGTGAAATAAATTAACCTTCCTTCTCCCATTTTGTACTGAAGAAAAAGCCATGGCTTGCTGGTTACTTTAATTCAGGAGACATGAATTCAGGAGACAGGCAATTGAAGAAGGCTTTCCTACTTTCCCCCTTCTCCTGTTTTTTCTCCTGTTCAATAAAAAAATCATTATTTGTCTATTTAGCATCCTGTGATGCCTGAAGGGGTCAGTTAAGTGCTGTTGCTTGCATGAGGGAGAGGATGAGTGGATTGGAGGGGGAAGGGCAGGGGATGTATTGCCAGCTTTCATCAGCTTATTTCTAACAATATTAGGAGGCAGGTCTGTGCTAAACTATTTTGTTTTGGGTAAAGTGGTTTTGGTACTGGTGCAAGTGAACAGCTGGGAGCTGCTCTGAAGGGGCAGAAACCTCTGCAGGTGATGGTGAGGAACATCTGAGGATAAACCTTTTCCACCGACACAGTCTTCACAAGCTGGGAGTTTGTCCACACCCCGAATTCTTCTCTGCAAAGCTGAAGGAAGAGTCTGGTGAAAGAGATGGCTGCCTGCAAACCCCTTGGGTACTCATTTGGTGTGGAAAGCTCTCCATGTTAATTTCCCATTCTCTCTTATCCTTTCCTATACAGTATATTAGTTTATTGGAATGCAGTATATTAGTTGGTTGGAATACAGAGCCCAAGGAAGTTTTTCTATGATATGTCTCAGGAAAATACACTTGAATTTACTGTCAGTTAGAGGATTGGCAGAGATCTTACTTCATGGTTGCAAGAAAATGTTGAGAATATATTGCTCTTTATTTTCTTTTTTTCCCATTAGTTGAATGACATTTCTTCAGGAATTAATAGCCCCATCTTCTCTTCCCATCTCTGGATCAAGGCCACTGGGGATCTGTAATAATATAAAGCAGGGAAGAGCTCATGGCAGAGGTTGTGTTTTATGGTATTGCCAATCTGGTGACCTTAAGCCTTAACAAGGCATTGATTAAGAACCTGTGGCATTGCTTTAACAGAAAAAAAGAAGTTTTAACAAAGTGTGAACTCTTATTTCTTTTCTCCAGCTCTGTCACCTAAGTTTTGGAGGAAACCTGGCTATGAGTGAGCATTTGGTCTCACATAGTGTTGAACCTTCCCATCAGAAGCTCAGTGAAGCTAGTGCTCGCCTCTGCTCTGGAGCAGCAGTTGTTGGACAGCTTTCAGCTGTCCCCATCAGCACTGGGACACTTTCATGTGTGTCTGCAGAGCAAACCTTTCTGTTCTGTTTTTAAAGATTGGGAGCAATGTCCTTAAACAACAATAAATGAAACACGTTCCTTTATGTGGCATCTCCTGTGGGTGTATAGTGTGTACTCTTAAACTTTGAGTTCTTGATCCTGTCAGAAGACGAACCAGCAGCCAGTCTGTTATGACTATTCTTATTAAGAAAATAATAAGATAAGTAACTAATATGAACTCTTGTCATTGCAGAAGTTCAGTACACACAATATAAAACACATGGCAGGTAAAACAAATAGAAAGATTTCTTAGATCATCTTCACCATTGTCTTTGTTGTTCTATTTTTGTTCTTGATTTTCATTTTTGAAAATACTGTAACATGTCAGCAGCACAGAGCTTAGAAATTAAAACTTGCATAAATGATTATCTAGTACACCAGAAACTGATGTATTAAAAATTATGGAAGCAAATATCTTTTACTAAAGCAGAGTCTTTGTGCAGATCATAGCAGCTGAAGTTGGTTATTTAGCCTTTCATAGATCTGATTTATGTTTTATGATGGGAGATTAGAAACATTATTGAAATGTGATAAAAATCAGCTGCATGTTTTGAAATTAGTGACACTATATTATCTGGATGCTTTGTTTTTTGTACGGTTCAGTGCCTTTCGTAATGTTCACTAGAGGACCTTCAAAATGAAAGCATCCTAAATTTGATGCTTGTATCATGACCAAGGGACAAAATATTTTAGTAGATGTGTGAAATGAACAAGATTCTCCATGGATTTAAATTATGACAGCTCTATAGATTTTACTAGATCATGGTATATAATTTACAACTTGGGGATCTTGTTCTGAGGAATTTTCCTTACAATATTTGATGCCATGAATATTTATGTCTATCTTTCTTGCAGCCATGATAATCTAAATGATTTGCAAATATCTGCATTAAAAAAAATACAAGCAGAAAATGTATTATTTGAGACGTTTGAGAGAAGGAATAGCCAATCCAAGTACTGCCTTTGAGCTTCATGCTTCATTCAGGCTGTGAAAATGACAAAAGTCTTAGCTGGGATCATGTGTTGGTTTTAAAGCTGAGAAACCAAATTTGAGAAATTGCTGTGATTTCAGCTTCCTGCTGTGTTCACTTATACCTATAAAAGGATATTGAGTGTTGGTGTGCTTGGATAGATTAGTGTTGTTTTTGGCAGCTGATACAAACTAGTAAAAATCTGGTATTGTTTCCTACAGATCAATAAGAAACAAGAAATGGGTTTAGAATTTTTTAATATGATATGCTTTGGCTTTGGCTTTCCTTGTATAAAAATATTATGACAAAGTACTGTGGTTACTCCCAAATCAACCAGCTTCTGCACTGTAATTCTCATCTACCCCACCCCTCAAATTCTGAATTAAAACATAAAGAATGAAATAACTGAAATATGTACAATGAACTGCATTTGTGATCTTGTAAATGCTGCAGACAGCTCGGAGTCTCCCCAATATATCTGTTTGAGTATTGGTGCTTCCTGGTAGATCTGATGAAAGTGCAACTGACTGGAACAAGAGGCTTTGGGTTCATTCTAAGCACTGCCAAAGACCACAGGATCAGAATGCAGGAAGCTTTAGGGCATGTCAGAAAGGGAAAGTAAAAATCTTATATTACATGAGGACTATGGAGGCTGAAAAAAATCAGTTTAATTTTATCTGTGGTTGTAGGCTTTGCTGCAGTAATCCTTGCACATGAATGCATGCATTCACAGCTGTTTTTTAGCATAATAAGCTGTGCACATACTTTTTCTGTTCCACATTGTGCTTCTTCCTCTTCTTTTCAGCAGTGGTGGAAACGGTTCTTGCAGATGCTGATAATACCCATACACAAAAGACTGTGGTAAGGAAGCTGGGGATTCCAGTAATAAACACATGGTTCTCCAGGAGTGTGTGTGTTTTCTGAAGTACTTATAGTCAGAGTTCAAAAGGAGCAAGTTATTTTTGGAGGTTTTAGTGTTGCCTCATGGTTTTCTTCTCTGTAACAGAATTCATCTGTACTTCTTGCTCTGCGTGGAGCAGAGTGAGTGCAATAGTGAAATAGGCTCTGTTAAGAGAAGTGGTGATGTTGAGGAAGATATGCAGTGCAAAATACTCTGCAGCCTCCTTTGCCATGCTCAGAAAATCAGGGAATTTCAGTATATGCATGCCCCCATCAAGAAACTGAAGCTTTGATTGCTGCTTTCCAGCTCATTGTAGGTTTATATGTCAGCTGAGTTTAATGATGAGTGGTATCCCTTCTGTAAATGTTTTAGTCAGCTGAGTTTGATGATGAGTGTATCCCTTCTGTAAATGTTTTATTCAAAATCGTAAAAGCACTTTGTCAGATTTGCTGGAAAGGTTGTCATTTCAAGAGTGAAATTTGTGAATGAATTCCCTGTACATTAAAATGGACAGCAACTTGGTATTTTGTTATTTTCTGATTTTTTCAGTTGACCTATGCACAATATTCACACTCAGCCATATAGACAAGTAGATTAATTCCTTCAGAGGCTTTTTTGCATGTTTGTTCTTGGGTTATAATTTTATTTCAAAACAGTCTGAGAGATGTGTGTACCACCCCCATTTTACAGGTAATAAACTGTAGCAAAGGAAATGAATAACTGTTTATACTAATTCTGATGGCCTAAATTGTGACACCTAGGATTCAAGTTACGTGTTTTCTACTCCCTTGTGGCCCATACACTCCATGATCAGGGAACGGCTTCCAGTGCAGCTGGTCAGTATTCAGAACCATTGTACCCAGTCAGAAGCTCTGAAATTGTGGGACAAGTTTGATTCAAAAGATTTTCCAATGATGAGAAAGTAAATCAGAGATGGGGATGAAATTCCATTCCACTCTGCAATATGCAGGTGTCCAACCATGAGACTTGTTTCTTTTTGCTTGCCTTTCTCTGCCCACTCCCTGCCATTTCAAATGTGCTCATGACCTTCAACAATAACATGGGAGCCTTTTTCTCTGAACAAGCCAAGCTGCATATGTTTCTGTCCTGAGCAATAGGGAGTGTGGAAAAGAATATTATGGAATTACATAATCTAGGGCCATGTGGTACTACATAATGTATGGGATGTTTCTCCAAATATTAGTTCTGCTGGCACCTTGCATAGCACCTCCCAAGTTCTCTCCTTTCCCTTCCCACTGAAAAGCCTTATCCTGCCAAATGTGGTTTAGTTCTCTTCCGTATTTATCTGCTGTTCTCCTCCATCTAGACAGATGACTGGCATGGATGTGTAAAGTCTAGTAAAGGCATTGTGAACTGAAAGGAGAGCTGCTGTGCTGGGCTTTCCCTTGCTGGGGCTGCCAGGCCAGAGTGTTCTGTAGCTCAGCTGTGGCTTACTGAGTTGCTGCTGTGCAATTCCCAGGCATGGGATTGTGCAAGAGGCTTTATTATTCAGGTCTAATGATTTGTTTACTTAAAGTATAAAGCAAATAATCAGGTTGAGTATCATTCCTAAATGCACTCACGGTCACTTTGTGTAACCTCTTACTACTTTTTGCAATTAATAGACAGGCTTGTTCTGGGAGATGATACCTTGTACCTGGAGCAAGAACATTTAACTGCTTCAGTAAAGGTGCTCTTAGCTTAGAGTGTGAAAGACAAGTTTGATTTTTGTTTCAAGATGTGAAAAATCAGTTTTTCTTGCCTAGTAGGTGTGGTTATGTGTTGTACACAGTCTCATATGTAAAACGTGCTACCATGTTGACCCTGTATTTGTGTATAAATTAAGACAGTTTGGTTTAACCTTTGACTGTATTCATATCCCTCTACTTCCCTCGGTGCATAAGAATAAAAAGGCATCCTAGAATGTTATTGTTTATCAGCAAGCTCTCTACTGATTTAGAGGTTTTACTCTGGTTATGACTGTAGAAAAAAATAGTGTATCTGTGGGTATTGTATTGCATTGATTGAGGAGCTGTATTGGAGCCTTAATCAGTGACACAGAAGAGTGAATTTTTCTACACAAATATCCTTTGGCAATTATTGCTCACAGAGGTAACAATAGAAAATAATTGTATTTTAACAGAAGTTAATATTTCAAATGTATTGAGTATATTTTGGGACTTGTGACTTTCTGCAGTTGTCCACAGAGCATCCCAAAGGCATGTTTAAGGTTCTTTAAGCAATTAATTTAGTGTTTATTTTAAAACACTTACGAGAGATACAGCACAATAGAAGAGAACATTGGCCATGATCTGTGGTTTCATTTCCAGTATATTCAATGGAGACTGTAGTTTGTGTTTTCCTTTTCTAGAACAAATTGCCTTTACTTGTGCTAAATGTGCAAGTATGTGCAGTTGAGCATCTGGAGTCATTATGTTTTAACTTGTGGACATTTTTACTTGTGTGTATAAATTGGGAGTTGCAAACTAGAACTCAGAGATTCACATGCCCAGTTTTGAGGACATATATCTCCAGTTTTGGTGGTATGAGTACCTGAACATTTTAAAGATAACAGAGAGAAGAGGGATGATTGGAAGTTGTTGAAATATGTAAGTGGAAGGGTAGAAATGTTGAAGACTGTGAATAGCTTTACTTTCTTTCCCGTGAGTGAATTCTGTAGGTTGTAATAAAAGACCAAGTGTATGTTGGGATGAGTGAGTAATTCAGGCAACTGTCATGTCTCTCTCCCACTCAGCCTGTGGAATCCACACTCAGGGACAGTCAGCAGTGATCTTGGCTGCAGGGCAGGAGAGGGGAAGTTCCCAGCTAATCTGGCACACACACAGTTAAAAATGTTTACTTATTGCTTCAAAGGCATCACGGTGAGCTCTCACACTGGGTTCCAGTAGACATAATAAAAAGTTAGTTTGTGAATGTGCAGACACAAAAGGAAAAAGGCTCAGTAAATAAAACACCAGTCTTGCAAGTAATTCTCAATGGTGTTTGGTGCACTTGATATTTTCAGGTATGTTCTTCTCAAGTGTAACTTCCTTTATAGGTAATGCCAAAGCCCCTGAAGCTCTTCAGTTCAAAAGTTAAAATAGCTTGATGCAGCAAGGAAGCAAAGTTTTGACATCTAGAATGACAGCCTGGATGAAGTAAGTAACTGACCTTCCCTGGGTGTGATGTTTTAAAGTGTGCTCGGTAATGACTGCTACAGTTAAATTTAGACTTGCACAGTAAGCCTGCTTTATAAACTAATTTCTTTTCAAAGATTTTTTTCATCTTAGAGAAGATTTTTTGTGATTTTAGATTTTGAGAAAGATTGCAAAATCTTTCTTTTCCTCTCTTATCTCCATGCCTCTTATCCACATTCAGACGAAATAATAATTTCTGAATACTTTTAATATTCATCAGGTTCACAATCCAAACCACACTTCTGATCTTTTTGGACATTTTGTTCCTCCAAACCTCACCCCCTTTCACTCTTGTGGCCTTCATCCTTGTCCCTGCTTTTATTGCTCTTTCCCCAGGGAGGCCTCTCTCTGTCTTGGACACATTTCTTCTAAACTGGGAACTGCTATTACCCTTCTGGAAAAGAAAAACTCTGGAGAACTTAGAAATTCCATAGCTATGTAAAAATTTAAGCCATGGAATAGAATGCCTCCAATGATGTAACTGATGACATTTGAGTCTCTGAAGTTTTCTGACAGGGACAGGGAAATGGAGATTTAGTATGCCAGTAATAAAATAAAATGTTTTAGGAAATTTCAGCTTTCCTGCATGGTTTCTCCCTGCCCCTTCTACTTTTAGAGGCACGTCCAATATTGCTGAGAAATACCAAAGAGAAAAAAGAAACTTATTCTTTATGATTCATCCTGAAAAATCATATCATATTTATAATTAATAATCCCTGAAAGTAGAAATTGCACTCAGTGTTCATGGAATCAGATTTAATAAGAAGGAAATATGTAGCTTTGTATATCTCAAATGAGCACATAGCTCATATGTTTAGGGTAGCATTTTCAATGTACATGTGTCTATACACTGAAAAAACCAAAAAAATTTATTCACTAACATCAGCAATATTTCATGAAGAGAAGTTTGATTAATTTCATACTAATATTTTCTAATTTCCTGCTCTTCTGAGAATACTTTTAAACGGGATATTGATTCTGTTTACAAAAAAGAGCCAGTTTATTATTATAAAATTGGAGCTGAGCCCAGATGGAAATATGTACTCCCTTGCAGCTCTCTGCATTGTATTGGAGCTAAATGCTGAGGTTCACCCATCCACAGTGTCTGTCTTTATAGTAAAGGACTTTTGGGACTTCTTTTCTTTTGAATATTTCTTTATATCCTTGGTAGATTTCCTGTAGAGAGTACCTGCTTGCTGTCCGCTGAGGGGCTGATCCAGCGCAGGTTAAATGCCCAGGATGTCAGAAGGGGGTCCAAGACTCTCATCCTGACCTGGAAATTAGCCTGGGCTGTATCACTGATTTCAGTCCTTAGAGAGTTATGCCCTTTCCAAAAGAGATTTGTAGACACCATTCATGTAATACACATAATTTATTTACAAATATACTTGTTCAGTGACTAATTTCGTAGTCACTTTATTTTGCATTTGCTTAACTGTGGAGCTGGAAATTTGAGTTTATCTCATGGATGGATGGATGGTTAATCTGTGTGATGTTTATTTTTCAGAGGAACCTTAGTATCTCAGAAAGAGATATTTAACTCAAGTGTAGAGTGGTGTGCATGTGTAGAACAAAAATATGTCTCCATTCCCCTCTGATATCTGAGCTTTTTAAAAAAGCTTATGGTTTTTCTGTCTCTCTCTTGACTTAAACATCTGATCACAGTTTTGGAGTTACAAATTGTGATAATTTGAATACAAGGGGAAACAGCACAAGAAAGATGTGGATCTGTACGAGGTGTCCAGAGGAGGGCATGAAGATGCTCAGAGGGGTGGAGCACGTCTGCCATAGGGACAGGCTGAGAGCTGGGGCTATTCATCCTGGAGAAGAGAAGGCTCCAGGGAGACCTCCTTTGTTGCCTTACAGTGCTTTAAAGGGGGCTTATAAAAAGGAGAGGGAGGGACTTCTTATGTGGGCAGATAGTGACAGGACAAGGGGCAATGGTTTTAAACTGAAAGGGCAGGTTTAGACTGAATGACAGGATGAAATTCTTTACTCAGAAATTCTTTACTGTGCCTGCACTGGCACAGGTTTTCCAGAGAAGCTATGGCTGCCCTATCCCTGGAAATGTTGGATAGGGCCTGGAGCAACCAGGTGTACTGGAAGGTGTCCCTGCCCATGCCAGGGGGTCTGAATGAGATGATCTTTAAGGACTCTTCCAACTGAAATAATTCGATGGCTCTGTGAAACTGATGATGGACTAGGGTTCTTCATTGCTTCAGTCTGGTTTAGGGGATTTCAGTGAAAAGTGCCTAAATATTTTGTAGACTGATACCAAAAGCAATTCACATGTCACACCATGTGTGGAGCACCTCATGCTGGAGCAGAGGGTTGAACCTGGGTTTCATAGAGCTAAGCCCACCACTTTAACCTGCTTACTTGTTTTGTCTCTCTAAGCTGGCTGATTCATTTGAATTTATTTTAACTTCATTTGAAGTATTAACTGATTCACTGGAATTATTTGAATGCACTGATTTATTAAAAAATATGACCATGAGAAAAGTAAATAGCAGATTGCAACAAATTTACATTGCAAAGAAAGGGAGAGCAAATTTGATCTGCTGTGATGAGTCTAACTGTATTGGCTGGAGTTTAATTTGGGGAAAAAATTATCATAAATATGATGATAGAGCGTCTGATATTTTTCTGGTAAATAACTGGTCATGTAGGAAAACCTCTCAGTCTCCACCCTCACAAAACATTTAAATTCCATCGTTCCTTGGGGTTTTAAAATGACTTCCAGTGTGTTTAAAAGGGGCTGTTGACTAGAGATGAGTAAGCAACCCTTCTCTTGAGATAAAATACACTCTTTGGCTGGCAGTCCCCAATTCATTTGTCTTGATATCAGTCACAGTGGAAGTATCTTTATGTTTTTTGAATCAAATGTTCATAGCAATGAACCCAAAAATCAATCATGTGGTACCCAGTAACAGCTCGTTTGCTTATTAATGTAATTGTGTACTCTGAGAACACTCAATTTTCAGTATATTTAAACTTCTGTGGTGTTTTAACAATTATTGCTTCAGACTTCAAAATACAGTGTAAATCAGTAAATGTAAATGCATTACTCTGTCCTTCATGTTCAGGCTAGTCGCTACTTCCCTTCAAATCACTGAAAGCCCTCTTACCCAGTGCCTTTCACTGTGCAGGCTGACAACAAATCCATTGAGTAATTCCATGCCCTGATTTTGAGAGAAACATTTTATTTCTCCTAAATCCCTTTATAACAGAATGCACTCAACCATCCTCTTTTCCTGGAATAAAGCCCCTTTTTCAACCTCTTCATTCCTTGTGCTTTACCCTGTTAGTTTCCAAGCCCTGTATTCATGAAGATGTTTCACAGTTCTCCTGGAGTTGTAACGATTTGTATCACCTGCTAACCTGTGCCTTTTCCTACTTGTCTTTTGTCTTATTGTCTCTTGATCCCCAGCTGCAAACCCCATTTTTACATCTCATACAAACCTACTGTGTCTCTTTCTCCTTTGTATTGATCTTAAAGACCTCCCTCTAATGTGATGATTGTAATAAATGAGACTGTGCAAAGGCTAGGTAGAGGCTGATGAGCAAAGCTGGCTCCCATCTCTGAGCTTGATCCATTCAAGTTGGTGAAAAATCTCTTATTGATTTTAGTACAGCAATGTCAATATTAAATTTCCATGTATCTGTATTTATAACTGCATTTCTGATGGTGAATTTTCCTCCTCCTTGGACAGGAACCATCTTTGTCTATGTTACCACAGCATCTTGGCAACGGAGACAAATCTGAGTTTATTCATCTCTATTGTAATAGAATCATAAAATATTTTAGATTGGAAAGGACCTTTAAGACTATCAAGTCCGACTGTAACACCAAACCTAACTTGGTGGTCAAGTCCACCACATAAGTGTGTCCCTTAACACCATCTGTGCCAACATCAAAGACTGGGAAAGAAAAGGGGAAAAGGATTTGGGTGTTACTGATCACCTTGCTGCCACATGTAAGAACCAGTGAATTTGCCCACTGTTCAGTTTTACAATTCTTAATTCTAGAAGATTGGTAAGAGAGAGATAACACAGCATTGGGATTTATGGGTCAGGACACTTACCTGGGAGGGTGGGAATGAAGTTCCTGTTCTGCTTTGGCAGTGTCACTTTGTGGATTATCATATCTGGAAACCAAACTGCTGTACAAGGGGAGTTCTGAAGAGATTGAAGTGTCTGTGTACAAATGGGTTTGAGCAAAAAAAAGGTGCAGAATCGAGCAGCAGTAGATGAAACCTGATCTTTATTTCTTGGCTGGTGCCGCTCAGCAGTTTCCTTGATGACTCAGTTACATGGTGAAATCAGCTTTCTGAATCCAAAGAACAGAAATGCCTTTTATAACAAGGGAAGGTTCTTTCTTGGTAATCTGTTCACAAAGTAGAACATTAACCTGCTGAAAATCTTACTCCCTTAATATAAATGTCATCTTTCTTAATGTTCAAAGCACAGATTTTACACAGGGAAAATTGGGAGTTCTTTCAGAATAGAAATGAGAACATTTTAGAGCATTAGTTGACTTACAGGGTGAGAACCTCACCCCAAGCATGTGGGTTTAGCTTTTTGTACTTGCTTGGTTATAATTCTTTTTATATCAGTTGAAGATGACCTATTTTTCTAGTTGTAAGATTTGAATCTCTAAAAAATGAATCATTCTTGTCAAATGAACAAGACCTTCCTCCTGTTTTAAAGAGATAGTTATTTTCATGCATATAACCTGTGGTCAGCTGCTTTAATTAAAAAAAACCAGACCAATGATTTAGTGTTTTTGTAGATTGTCTGCAAGTAATACAGAGGCAAAAATAATCCAAATCTCTGCAAATCCAGTATCTCAGCCTACCTCTGTTTTTTGAAAGGTGATACGAAGGTTTGTGATCAAGAAAGAATGTTTTTAAGCACATGGACATGTTAAGAATTTGACTGTCTGAAAGGTTCATTACTGAGCACATGCTCACTGGCCATCCTGGAGTCAGGCAGTGCTCACAACAGCAGGCACTTTGGTATTTTAAAAGGGATTATTGGCACAGTTCTAGGTGAACAAAGGCTTTGCCAAAACACTGAAATCTTGCCAGGGCAGACACAAAGAGTGGTTTTTAAAGCAGCATTGTAGATTTGGTGCCTAATTTCCACTGATGCAAATTTTGAAAAAATCACGTAAGGAGATGCCTGGTCTTTGACGTGGAAGGAGCCCCATTGCTGCCATGATGTCAGTCTATGGGTTACCTTAAACACAAGTGCAACTCTGGCCTTGGGAAGTCAGGGGGTTTCAGTGGTGTAGAGATGTACTGTGTTAGTTTGAAAATCATAAAATAATTTAAATTGGAAGGGCCTGCCAAGCTTTGGCTTCTCAGACAGTAAAATTGAAATTTTCAAAATAATTATGTATATTTATAAACTATTTGTCACCATAGTAATTATAAGAATTCTACTTAGATTTGATTTAAGAACAAACAGGACCTCTTCTGGAACAGGGGCCCATGTTTGCAGCCGCTTGTCATTGATTAGTCTAAAATACACCAATGGCTATTATGGAGGAATAGAAAGATTTATAAAGAATAGAAAGATTCTGTAAGCAATTTTGGGACCTACTAGACTGTCAGCTACTTACTGCATTTATACCACAACTTGAGAACTACTGTCTTCACAAGAGGAGTTGTTAGAAAATCAAAATATCCCTGTAGTTGGTGTTACTGGTTTTTATCTTCTAGAGATAATGGTATAAATTATATCTAAAATATAAACTTTTGTCTCTATAGTATTTTTATATAGTTTCTGCTATGGTGGCAGTTTTGTGCATTTCAGCTTTACCCGTATGTGTTTTTTCCACTGAGCCTTTATCTTCACTGACATATTTTTAAGTTCTAAATATTTGCATTTTCTTTTGGTTGAAGTTCATCCTGGCTGTGCCAAGTTCCTTTTGCCTACTGCACTTTTTGCTTACCCATGAAGAATTATACTTATCTCCCCATACCTTGCTGCAGCAGAACATTTTGGTACATTTTCCACCAAGTTTACTTTTGAGTTGGATGCCGCACCCTTAGATACATCCTGCACAGACAGGTTCCTGCTATGTCCCCCGTGGTGAGGTCTGTGAGTATTATCCTTCCTCACAGGCTCTTGCTTGTTTTCCTGGTGGTTTTTCATCATGACCCTGCAAAAGAGCTGCTGGCCTCACTGCTACTGCGTGTTTATTTGTTCCTGTATGTGTTTAGAATATTTTCTTTTAATTTCTGTAGCTTCTGTGAGAGAATCTTAGAGTGTGATTTTAAGTAAGAGGTTCTCCTCTGTGACTGAGAGCATAAGTTTCAGAGCTTGCCTGTGCCCTGGCCACTGTACAGTGGACATTGGAATCCTTTCTGTTTTCAAATGGATTTGCACAGTGCATGAAAACTGAATGTGGTCTGTTGCAGAATGGTTTTGGCACTCCTTTTTAGTAATTACATATCATTATACTGCTATTTAAATGCAACCTGCCTAAACATTTTATTAGTACTTTACTACTTAATTAACAACTATTGCTGAAAACAGTCCCCATACTGAGACTTATTCCACTTAAGCATCCATGCTAGTGAAATGTAACTTGCCTTTTGAAGGAATATATGACATTTTGTGGAATGTTTTTTCTTGGTTGGTTCTTGAAAGTGAGCCACTTACTTAGTGCTGAGTATCTGAAATTATTTAAAACAGTATCTGCTAATGCTTTCTACATAAAAATGATAATTATACAAATAAAATTCTCAGCAATAATTCACATTCTTTTCTGGGTGAAGAGCCTTCATACAACAAGCTGCCAAGCTCTAAAGTGTTCAGATTTTTCTGCTGCTAAATCAACAATTGTGTTAGCCTTGTAGTGTCACTACATGTGTCGTTTCCTTTGGTCTCTGACTCTCCTGGTGTGTTCCATACATTCCAAGCAGTGTAGAATGGAATGACCTGGAGATGTTGTCATTTCCCAGGGATGTACATGCAGAAAACGAAAAAGGTGTTTGGGTTTGGGAGAAAAGATAAAGAATTTCCTATTTTTAAGTGAATTTGGTTTTTTAAAGATCATTTTTGATGGAGGGGTGCTGGGTATATAAAATAGTGCTCTAGGGAGTTCTGGAGCTCTGCAGGATTTCTTGGAATTAGTATTGCTATAATGATGGAAGATTACTTAGAGCCTTCTGCATACAAGAAAGATGTGTCGTGATTTTCTTCCATAAACTGCAAGCTTAATACTGCACACTGACAATCTTTTACCTTCCTCTTTCTTTAGGAATCTCAGATGGAGAAGATGCATGCAGGGGGAATTTGCTTTCAAAACTGGACTTCTGCAGGACTTGGTTCTCTTCTCACAGTTGTGTAGGCCAAGTGCAACCCATGACAGAATCCTTCACAGTGAGTGATGTCAGTTCCTCATAAAGTTATTCTTTAGTCATAGTTCTGTATTTCCAGTCTGTAAGATCATGGAGGGGAATGTGGTGTTTGAAGTGAAAATCTTCCTGCTGCTGTGTTCTTCTGTGGGACATGGCCATGTTTCAGTTGTCCTAGATTTTAGTCAACCATTTGAGCTCATGGTCAGCTCAAATTTATCTCCTTTGGTTCAGATGTGTCTGTGTAATCTGCAGCCCCTGCTGCAGTTGTTAACATCTGGCAGAAAGACAGGGCTGAAGGACGGGGGGAAAGTCTTTCTGACCACTCCGGTAGGGTTTGTCAGGCCTTGTCTCTTAATGCCATAGGTGTTGGTTTTGTCTAAACTTTGGGCTTAAGGCTTTGTTAGGGCCATTAGATGGGAGAAAAGACTTTCATAGATCTGTAAAGGGATGCTTACTGTATGTCCACCCTGGACACATTAGATGTCTGTACAAACTAATTCTTATCTCTGCCATTTCTCAGCCCAGGCCTAATCAGGGCAGGACAGACTAACAGTAAATAGATGATACTGGCTGTGAGTTGAGTTTCTGGAGGAGATGGCTCAGGTCATGGAGGTCAGTGGGGCCAGATGTGTAAAAAAACTCCATTTTGTAGGCATTTGTAGGCTCAAGCAGCGTGACGACAGCAAAGCTGGCTGTCCTCAGCCTTTAACTGGAAACTGTATCTGTTCCCTAATGGAGGCAAGTTGTAAATTCACAGATGGTCTATAATTACCCTTAACTAAGACTCTGAAGGTAATAACTGGAGCCTCCCCCCCCCCCCCCCCTTTCCCTCCTCCACAGGTGTCCAATGTGGTTATTTACACCTGTGAAGAGTGAGTAAGAAAGTAGGTATAAAATCCTGTCATTCAGGTTTGGCAGTGTTTAACAACCTTGTAAATGAGTGTTCAAATCTTCAGGTGGAAGACTGAGTACTCTTTTCAATTTTTTTTTTAATCCTCACTTTTTATGCTCTTTTTCCATCCTGAATAGAGTACCTAGAGTGATCATGCACAGTGATGCTTCAGTGGGGAACCTTTTACAAGGGGTTAATTTAAAAATTATTTATGACATCTTTTGATTTCATCAACCACTCACAAGAACACTTGTGTAGCAAAGTAGTGTGCACAGATACTCCTTTGGGAATAGGACAGATGAGTTGAACTGTATTTTCATTAGGAAAATGTACTCCTTTTTATATCTATGCAAGTATTAAACATTATCAATTCTAATGCTCTCGTGAAACCCTTTGGCACTCAGCCTTGCCAGGGTTATCACTGGGATTTTGGTCAGAGTAAGGATTTTAGGACTGCACTGATACGCGTTCATGAACCTCTTTCTTGTCAGTTTACTGTTTGCTATTTTCTTAAGTGTTTTTCCTAATTTAAAATTTGAGAAATTCTGTAAAGTTGGAAGAAAATTGAGAGAGTTGCCTGTGTTAGTGGTTAAAAAATTCCAGTAATTTTTTGCATTTTTATGGTGTGCTTTCATTTTCTTGGTAAGAAAAATGTTCTCTGAGTGAGGGTTAAATGCATTCTTGACACTTGATTCCCTCCCCTGCCTGCTGACTCACCATTTCATTGGCACACAGCCATGGTACAGTTGTGGAGTGTGTTTACCAAGTGCTTGAATCACAAATGGAGAGCTGTTGGATTTTCTCATACTTGAAATGGTTGGGAAAAGTTTTAGCCTTTCAAATCAGCCACACTGCAGACTGTTCCTTTAAAGCTCAGTTTTAATATTTTAATATCTTTTCAGACGAAAAGCATTTCTTTAAAAAGCGTCATTTAGAAGGAGACAGTGTCTTTGTGTTCTAACTACATACAGGCATGTATGGAAGGTGAGTCCTACCAGGTCTAATGTGCTTTGGGTTGTTCCTTTCCAACTGGCATCACATTAGCATCCAGGAAAATAAGTCTGCTTCATCCTGCTACATGTAAATACATGAAGAATAAAATGTGCTGTTTTTCTGGTCTGATGAAGGCAGGCACATCCCAGTGCTGGGGATGGGGTGGGTGTTATCAGCACCATGTCTGGGGCTTGCTCTCAGAAATGAAGGGAGGATTCGAGTCAAGCAGTCACCAGCTCTGCACCCCACAGTCCAACCAGAAGGATGCTGCTAATCTGACCTTTGCCCTTGGAGCAAGAGCATCCGTTGGCAGTGCAGCCAGCAGGAGTTTGGAGTTGGTGCTCATTTTGAGTCTAATGGGCAAAAAGTAGATTTGAAAGGAATTTTTTGCCAGAGTCTGAGCCCCTGACAAAGTTGCCACAGATGCACACAAAATAAACAAGGCTAAAATAATGCAGATGTTGAATAATTAGGCATGGGAAGAGTTTTATGTGAATTCCTGTATTCATTTAATGAAAGTGAATACCCCAGAGCCTGGTGGGCAGCATAAGGAGAAACCAGGCGTCTGGAAGGACAGCAGTAGGAAATTGCTGATCTTTTTGGAGTAATAGATAGTGTAGTACTTATTTACAGACACATCAGAAACACATTTCTGGATGACTGTGAATAACTTATTTCTAGATGATAGTAATTAACTCAATTCTAACAAGTCAAGATTGCTGCTTAGTGTTTAAATCATTTTTCATTCTAGAAACTCCAATGTTAGATGGCAGCTTTTTATCTCACATCTTAGGAAGCAGCAGCAGTTCAACAGCCCTCGTTTCAAACATGACTCCTGGTTGCAAAGAGCATTTTCACTTTTCTCTTTACAGTTGTTCACCAATATATTTCTGTGTATGACCAATGTATAAAATCAGTTTCACAGATGTGTTATACAGTCATCCAGAATTCAAATTGATAAATGTGACTGAAGGGTTGAGGAACATTAAAACACAGCAGGGCATGACTTTTTACTAACAGGAGTCAGCAATAACACTGTAAATGTTGAAATTTATACAAGACTTCATAGACACTGCTGTTAAATTTTGAACTAATGGAACCCTTCCTCCAATGCTAATTATGTATTTCTCATCAGAGCACTTTATCTTTTGAAGAGATGGCTACAAGATATTCCTGTACTATTACTGTGAAGGAGTTTGCTGTGGTATCTGTCAGCCACTGGGTTTATCTAGAAGCAAGCGAAGTCAAGAGGAGGATCTCAACTGATGCTGGTGGCTCTTGACTTAGAATCATGGGGTTTGTTCAAGTGACACCAGTGTCAGGAAGTGATAAGGAAAGGTGATAGAGTTTAACATAGAATTTTTAAAGTTACTAAATACAAAAGGTTTCAATTTCTCAAAATGAAAACTGCCTTCTTTCTCCCATAGTACTCTTAACTGTTCCAGATGAAAATTACTGAGTAACACCAGATGGACTTAATAATTGGAATTTTAAAAAGTTTTTAACAGTTCTATTTTTATTATATATCTGTAATGAGTAAATTTGTGAAACCAAGGAAAGAGTATAAATTAAAGCAAAGTGGTGCTAACACAGTTCAAATGGTTTGAATTCTACAGGGGGTTTTTAGTCTGGCTTTCTTAGTAATCTGAAACTCTCCATGCTATGACTGGAGATTGGTTTTGAGGTTAAGTCAGAGTTGTGAAGAGATGCATTATGTTTGATTAAATTTTTCTTCTGAGGCGGTTTCATGACAAATAAGACACCCAAGGAGAGGTGAATTCCTGAAGTCAATATGTCCAGAATCAAACCTGACTTCTTTCTTTGCAAGCAAACTGTCCCCTAGTCCAACTTCTGACAATTGTTTTGCTTTGAACTCCCCCAATGTTTAAAATTGTCTGCTTTTTTTCACATGCTTTCATTTGCTTTCAGAACCTCTCCTTGTTCTTGCCATATGCAGTATTATTTCTGTTATTCAAAATGAGAAGTGGTACATCTTAGTGTATGTAGAGCTTTGACCTGTTTTTATATCTTAATTGGGATTAATACCTTCTTGTTCTTTTAAAACATGCAATTAATTCTTTATATCTACTTAACATGTTCCTCTTCCATTTAATTTGTATATTAATGTGCTGTAACAAGGAATGACATCTGAAAAAGCTTGAACCCCCCCAAATATTTGGATGAAGTTTTTAATTTTAAAGAATTTTTGCTTTCTTTTAAAAATGAGTTATTTAAAATAAAATTCGCATGTCAACAATCTGTGTCAAAACTAAACCAAACTTATCAATAAAACTGTTAGACAGGGAAGGTGTGACACCCTGTTCATCATGTGCACATTGCTCACAGTCCAGTGGAAGCTACAATAAGTTAATTCCTGACAAGAGTCACCGTAATAAATAATTGGATTTGTTGATAGTGAAGCAAGACTAAATTGCTCAATCCTCTGCTCCAAATAGCTGACCACAGTTTTTACTAACAGTGTCTGTCAGTTTAAAGCCAACCAATATAATTGCTAGAACATAGTTGCTTCCTTTAAATGAAGTGTAGGTAATTTTTTCAGACCTTGTTGTATAGCTAGGTTGGCTAACCCTGGCTCTCTGTAAAAATATCCTTCCATTTCTGCCCCAGGCAGAAGTAATTTACAATTACTCTTCTAACCATGGGAGATACGTGATTGGAAACAGCATTCATGGACGCTATGGGCAAAGGATCCCCTGGTACACCAGAGCCCCTGGCAGAAATGTTGTCTGGAGCCATGTGGGGGGACCACAGGCTGATCCACCTTCTCCTGCACCAGGCTGGGGCTGGGCTGAATCTTGGCCTTCCTGGAAAACACCACTTCAAAATCCAATTCCCTCATGTGGAGCCAAAATCCTGCATGCAACAGCTGGTTCTGGGCAGGAATATTTTAGGTGATGTGCAATAGCAAATAGTGGAAGTGATAACAGTGGAGAAGGTGTCCTAGAAGTGTGTTTGTGAGACAGTTCTTGGTGGTTTTCTATGATTTGATCAAGAAATGGTAATTGAAATGGATCATAATTGATTTCAGAGAGTTCTTATTGCAGTGTGTCTTAGTGCCCTGGGTTTTGCCATTTAAAAAAAAAATCTCTTTTGAAAAGCCCACTGTGTGCCTGGTCTCTTTGGAAAGGCAGGAGCCCATGAATAGCATTATCATATATAATGGCTACCACTTATCATGTTCATTCTGATTATGTAAAACTGAAAATCACTGCATTGAAATGAAGTTTCAATGTTTTTATTCAAAGCAGCTTCTCACAATGTATAAATACTGCATATTAACACACATGAAAAATACAACTTCTAAGGCACCCAGAAATGTGTCCATACACTAGTTACAGGACCATCAACAAATAAATTGTGTACAATTTGATCTAGACAGTCAATATTTGATATATCAGAAGATACAAGTCCCTCAGTACTGTACCAGTTTCAGAAAATATTTACAACACTGTGATATAGGGGTGCCTGTACCCTTATAATATTATAATATGTACTCATCATTACAAATATTAGAAACTGTTTTAGTCTGTTCCATGGCATTCTGACAAAATAACTTAAGGGCCTAATTTGCAAAGTTCTACAATTAATTATTTGTGCAAGTTCTGAAAATAAATTTACATTGACATAACTTGTGAATTTTTGGTTCTTTGCTTCATCTCAGAGGTTTGGTAATAAGCCTTACCAATAGACATGCCATCCCAGCTGAACACTCCTTTCCCAATAGCTCAGTGGATACATCTTTCCCCCTTACACCTGACATGGATGAGAACGCAGTGTTTGAAGCAGAAAGAGACTATTTGATCTTCGGTACAAATGTCAAACTAGTTCACTGGCAAAGGAACTAATGCTTTGTTAGAATAATGCAATTCTTTGGTCCTTTGTTTTTATGGAAGGCATAATATTTTTATTCACTAAAATTCGAAATCCTGTCTGTGAGCAAGCAAGCTAGTGAATGACTTTCAGTGTAGTATTTAAAATAGCAGTAAAGAGATTTAATATGGCTTAAAACATACGGTTAATTGGGCAGACACAGATAACACATCGAGGATACCGAGTACCCAAATGTACTATGATAAGATTGTCTATAAGTCTCTTATGTAAACTTCTTTAGTGTCTCCTAAAGAGTGCTGGCTTTAGCCAGATTTGACTTTTATAGACCCAGCCACACAAAGCCTGAGATTAAACTACCATGGTTGGGAGCACAAATGCACAGTTTATATATAACAAAGCCCATGCTGACAAGTCTACCTATGTTGTTCAAAAGAAACAACCCGTATTATCCTTTTCACAAGAAAAACTTAAGGCCCTGTACTCTGATTTGCTAACTTTCTTACAGCAATTATTTGGGGAAGTCCTTAGTGCTACATAAGCAATTATGCAGCTTTAAAGATTTCTTGTACCTAATGGTAAGGCTTATTCACAAATGCAAAACATTTATAAATTATATTTAAAACTGTAAAGGCTGGCAAAATAATTAAAAAACCCAAAACCAAAAATAAAACAAACCCCAACCAAAATTGTCTGTTCATCCCTAGCATTAAAAGAGCATTTCATTCTAATGAAAAACTATTGGCACAAAACCATTATATTATAGATTAAAAGAACAGTTCATAGTAGTGAAAAAGATTGCCTAAAACGCATACCCTAACCTACCACAGAAATATAAAAGTTTATATTTTGAAAATATATACTGTATTAAAGTTTGTAAGCTTATTTATTTAAACAGAAATGTACTGAAATAGTAAACTAAGCAACACTTATCTACAGCAAAAATATACATGCAGGACAACACAAAATAAATTGCTTACCTTTAATATCTACAAATGCAAAACTGTAGATTTTTAAAGATTGTACAAAACAATTTACACAAGAATAAAATAACATACTCAAACAACAAATTGCATTTTTAATCTTAAATACTGTGAATATTAGTAAAGGTACCCAGACTAATATGTACAGTACATCTAGATATCTGAATACCTAGTAAGGATAGAAACACAAGAAAAAATTCAGATTCTGATATTTAAATACTGGAAAAGAAGCTTTCAACATTGTTATTACTCTTTTTTGAAGGGAAAATAGATTCCATGAAAACTAGATTGTAACTGTATAGATATGAATAATTAAAAATGTTAACTATGGTTAGCGCTTGCTTTAATGGAAAAATAATTATAGAAAATGTATTTCAACCATTCCTTTGTCATAAAAAATGCTAAGATACAGATATCTGAAAATTCAGATGAAATGGTGCAGTTTAAAAGATCCAACAACGTAAAATTCTTCTCTGTTTGCAAATCTCATTCGGAATGCATTCCTTCACATTGCTGAGCAATCTTGTTATATTTATCTACAAAAACTAAGCATAGTATTGAAATAAACTTCCTAATATCTTATTAACACATGACTAGGACTTATGGCTCTCTGGACGGGAATAAAGGAAATAAAGGAAATTGAGGAATCGTGGTACTTTCCATTGCCTTTTTTCTCTTTTTCTGAAGGTATATGCTGGAGGCCTGATTGTGCAAACGTGTGTGTGTGTGTGTGAGAGTGGTTTTCACTTGGGTGATCCCTCTTTTTCCAGGTGACTCCGTGTGTACCTGCCATGCCGGGGCCTTGATCCAACGCGCCCTGCGGCACTGCTGGCAGGTCGTAGACAAAAGCAAGTGTTGGTATAAAACAAGTGGTGCATCCATCACTTCAAATAGTTATTGAAAGAGTTCTCTTTCAGTCATTTTAAAATAAGCTAATGGTTTTGATAAGTTTCTTTTAAAAAACATTTTAAACTGGCTAATTAGAAGCCAGATCTTTTTAATGAAGAATTTCCATGAGAACTTCTGCATTTAGGGTAATGATTTCCTTAAAATTCAATGGTACAATTAGGGCATAAACAGCACTTCTAATTATTTGTGGAAAATGAAATGTTACATGAATGTGTTGAAGGCTACTGTGTACTGTAATCACCTGTTCATTAACTTTACAAAGGCTTTGTTGAAACTCTATGGAAATACTAAGAGGGAGAAAGCTGAGCAGCCTCATTTGCAGAGGTTTAAACCATAATAAGTCACTGCGCTCAAGGATGAAGAGCAAGTGCACAAATTACAAAGCAAACAAATGTGCAAAGCTTCTGCTTCAAGAGGTTTCAATTTGGGCGTACTATAATGGCAGGTGAAGTCTCAGAGCATGCTCCTGTCCTTTCCACATGAACTGCCCATAGCAGGAAAGAACTGAGAGAGATCCAGTGTTCAGAAGTCAGTCAGTGTCACTGAACAGTACTAGGATCACATTCGAAAAGAGCAGATTGGATTTTTCTTGTTTATTGTGGACTGCTTTTATGGATAGCCATAAGTTCTTGTAACAGGTGGTGGGGTGGCCAGATGTGGAGAGCTGGGAAAAGCAAAACAAAACCTCTGCCCCCACTTAGTTCAATGCCTAGCACCTTGTATAAACTGCTGGCCCACACCCAAAGGCCTCCATAGCAGAAATTATCTCACACCTGAGGAATCAGGCAACTAGACTAAGGCTCATAAGGATTTGCTTTTAGACTTCAGACCAAAAGGGGTGTTTAAACCTGAAAAACAGTACGATGCCACGGAACGGCACCACTCACCCTGTTACTGATATCCGGCTAACAGGAATATAGTAAACTTAAATAAAGCATCTGGTTGGCGAGCCCTTCAGTGCTCCTCAAGAAGGCAGAAAGTGAAGAGAGACTTAAGGGGGACTCACTGTGTCAGAATCCACTTTTTTTCTCTTAACCCTGGCAAATGAATGTTTCATACATTTTTTGTACAATTTCACACATAGAGGAGCATGCACGTGGCTGTTTTGTTTGCTTCCCACAACATTCTGTGGGTTTTCTGTATATTCTTTATTTTTCGACTCAGTTTGCTGCTAAAATTGTGTTTGCATTCTCATGTGATGTTATTAATTCATTCAAGGGAAATATGAAAATAAGATCTGTGATCAATAAACAGCTGAATATGAACACAAAATAAATAAGTTAAATAAACTTCAACAAAGAAAAAATTCTAGTTGTTTTTGTAAACTAACTTTACATATTATACATATAAATTATCAGATTTTTCCATTAAACTGTTAGAACTTAGAAAAAATAATTAACATATTTCTAATGTATGGTTTTTGGGTCTACGAAAGGTCGTGCTGACCCGGATTTTAGACTGAGCCCTCTGTGTCAGCCCAGATGTGCTGCAACAGCAAGAATAAGTTAAGAAGGACAGACAAAATAAACCCTTACAGGTGGGTGAGCCTTGCTGGGCCTCAGTGGTGCTTCTCAGCACATGGAATGTAGAGTTGGATGTGGATGAGCAATGTGAAAGATGCAGCCTCTGCACAGGTTATGTGCACTGAACGCCTGCCCACGTCTCGGTTACACAAAATCAAACCGGCTGCAAGCAGCTGTGTAGCTCACAAGGAAATCCACACAGCCACAGGCATTGGGATCACTGTCACAAATTCCTCACTGATGCATTGCCTCTGCTTCTCAAACACAGTCATGTCCTGACTCTGGTCACAACTGGAGCAATTTCTCTTTAAGTTAGGCCAAGACATCAGACTTCATAAATTTTGTCTTGCAAGTAGCTGAATAATGAATCCAGTCCTTTGGAAGAACTCCACAGCTGTTTTAACATCTGACACTCTTTCTCGTTCACATCTTCAAGTCCAGATTTCAGGAAGCTCCGCACGAGACATTTGGACTCTTCCAATACCTAAAGTCAAAATACGACTCAGTATTTTATTTTGAATCTGAGAAAATTGCTATGGGTAATGGCGTGAACAGCATTTTTAGACTACTGACTCTATTTTACAATCTAAATAACTCCTTTGGGCCCAGAAATTACAATTGATTTATAGCCACAACTCCACTTGCTGATAGTCAGCATCTTTAAGAATTGAGGTTGATGGGTTAGTGCCAGGATTTTAAAGAATGAGGGATTCTGAAGTACTTTAGATTAATTGAAGGTCTGCCATGAAGCACAAGAAGGAGCTGACCTCCCTCACATTGAAATGAAAATGTGTGAGGCACAATATACTGGCTACCTGTTTTCTGGAAGGGGGCCTTTAAGGTTAGACATGTTGGAAACCCAAATGTGGATGTCCATCATCTTTAACAATTTTCCCTCATGTATTATTTCCTTATCAAAACAGAAAATAAGAAAGGGCCTTTACTGCAAAACCCTTTTAAAGCCTATTTACTTACATTTTTATAAAAGTGAAATATTTTATAAAAGAATGGTGCTGAGCAAAACAAGCACTCTCTGACTGTGTTCTGGAGTTAGATTTACTTGGCAGATACAACAAATCACCTGAGATCTTTGCAAGAGAATGTGCAATCTCAAGCCTTTAGTAATTGCAGCAAGTTCTAAACGGCATGAACTGCATGTCCATGGTTGCTCCCATAGTTCAGCTCATTTTTCCAAGACCCATGTTTAAACACAGTGAGGTTGATTCCTTTAAAATTAATTTTGAAATATACAACACCAGTATGTATCTCACAAGGAACTCAACTAGTCAAACAAACCTATTAATAATTCCTACATTACTGATTTTCTGACAGAAGATTTAATATAACTAATACAGTGTTCTGTGGGAAGGGAGGTGCATTCTTTTCACTCAGCTTTGTCAACACCTTCATGATAAGCCCAGTTCCTCCCTGTTGCAGGTTTCAACACTGCTATTGCAAAGTAGTATTTGTCTTTAACTCAAGTAAATTATGTTAATTGCAAATCAAGGGACCTGTGTATTTTTTGTGGTTTGTTTGGGAACAAGTCTTTGGAGGTTCATCTTTGTCCACAAGTCAGCAGCAGTCTTCCTAAAGGGTCTTGAGAAAATTTCATGGACAGCCAATAGCAGTGAGGGAAGGAAGATTTCACAGTAAGGCCCAGAGGTTTTCCCAACTCAAATAATACATGTTATATCAGCATCATCAAATAAAATTCTGCTACATTTCCAGAGAGTTTCATTCTCAATGTCTTCTGTGAGATCTAATCTACACTTTGTTTAATTAAAAATCTCTTGTGTCTCTACCTCCTTTTACAGCAGATCTTTTAAATGAAACTGAGGGATGCTGAGACAGTTTCAGGCATAGGAAATATAGCAAGAAACGATAACAATTTTCACTTTAATTACTGCAGTTTTATTGCAGCCAGTATCACTTTCTTCACTGCATGTTTTTTAAACAAGGATACGCCCAGAATAGGAGTATATCTGCCTGAAGGGAAAAACCCCTAGGAAGTAAAGATAGGAAAGGATTTTCTTTCAACTGTTGTGTATGCAAAAGGAAAGTTATAATACACTGTGACCAGACTGTGTTCAAATCCCTCTTGTCTGGATCTCACCTCTCCTTCACAGCAGAGCTTAGCTGGCACTATCCTACCCTTCTGGGGTGCTGTGTAGAACATTCTGCAGCAGCAGGAACTGTGCAGGTGCAGAAAAGAAGGCAGACTCAGCTGAAACATGGTAGGCCAGGACAAACTGAAAGGCAAATCTGTTTTCTTACGGGCCCTACAGAGGTTTCCCAGTACAGTTGTATAGTTCCAGACTGTTACACCTTCATGAAGGAAACCTGTCCTAAAATCCCCTTTCAAAATCTGGGGCAAGGAGGTGCCACTCATATTGAATAAATGTAAAGATGGGGAAAGAAAATAACCCACCCTGTACCTGAAAAATGAGGAACCACACAACCTCACTGATCCCTATCCAGGTTTCCTGATGTCAGCCTTCTTTCACAGGTGTGGTTGTGGAAAGTGAGGGCCCACACATGACGAGCCTTGGGAGCACACCTTACCTCCATGAAATGCCATTTAATGAAGGAGTTTGATTTCTTACCACTGCACTGCAGGATGCCATCTCTTTCACTCGTAGCATCACTTCTTGGCTAAATGTTGTTGGCCAAAATACTTGTGACACCAGTCCTCTGCTGCAGGCTTCCTGTGCTGTCAGCTTTCTCCCACAGAACAACATTTCATTTGCCTGTGAAATCAAAAGATTCTGGTAATCTTGGGTTATAATTCCCTTAAAATTTTTCTCATACTTGCCTGCTGTTTTTATGATTAAATTACAAATGTTCTTCTGTATCTTTCCATACTGCAAAATACTTTAAAAGGAGTTTCAGTAGCTATTTAAGGATTGTGCAGGTGGCCAGAGCACAGCATGGGTTTCATTTAAAAGAAATGTGCTGGCATGCATGGTGAATCTCTATTGCTGATCTTACAGGAGTAACTGTCAGTGATACTGTGTCGAGAGACATGGAATCCAGTAGGAAATATTTGTGGGGCAAATTCTGATTTATTATACTGGTAAAAGCTAAGCAGTCTTACTGGAATCATTGTGGATTATCTTTAAAGAGCAGAGAGCTGCATCTGGCTGTATTTCTGCCCACCCCTAACACAATGCAGACAACTACTCTGCAAGGTTATTCTGCTAATGTATTTCTTCACTTTTCTACCATGATGTTGACAATCTTTGCTTTTTTAACCTGTGTCCAATCTTTCTTGTGTACAGCAGGTGTTGTATATTGAATTCTGAGCTTATTTTGTGATAAGAAGTTGGTAGTGATTAGATGAACTTTCCACAGATTTCCATTAAAGACAATTAAGAAAATTGTTTACTTTTTAAAGAGAGAAAGAAGAACAGGAATTTATGAAAGGTTCTTCAGCAATTTGAGGTGGGAAACCTTACCAGTGCAACACCCAGAATTTGTGGGAATGTGTATGATGAGCAGCCAGCTGGAGTGAGTCGGATTGTTGCATATGGTGTCTGAAACCAAGCCTTCTCACTTGCCCAAACGATATCACAGAGTGGTAAAATAGAAGCTCCTAACCCCAGAGCAGGGCCGTTGATAGCAACCACAATTGGCTTCTTAAACTGAATAAAAGCTTTTACAAAATCCCTAAAATAAAAAATAAAAGAAAGGTCTTGAATACAGAAGTAATACATAAATACCCAAGTTTAAAGTACTTAATCTGAAAACAAATTAGAACCACAGAAGAACACAACAAATGCCCAGTTTTATGAGGTCAGAACTGCAAGATACTTTCTAGTTTGCACATGGAAAAGTTTGCTTATTTTTAGTTATTTAATCTTTCTGAGTACCTGGGCTATTGTATAGTTTTGTGTATGTTATATATGACCTGATTAAGTGGATTGCACTGAGTGTTGTACTTTTTGCAGAAAGGTTTGGTTGGGTTTAGTTTTACTTCTGGACCAGTAGCTCCTGAGTTTGTACACACGACACTTCTTGGTTTGCTCCACCGTTGGCTGGGATGGACCCGGTTTGGCTACCGATGAAATATTACAGTGTGAAAGACAGGACAGTCATAGGTGGATCACTGAATAGTTATTTTTTTCAAGAAGTTCTCTTAAGATTCTGTGTCAAAGGTTACTGCAAGTCCCATCAGAGGATTGGGAGATTGTCAATGTTTATGTCACACCAGCAGAAAGAACAAGATGTGCAAAGGGGAGTCACAGAGAGAAATGTCTGAACAGGGCAAGTGATCTGTTGGGTCTTCATTGCAGAAGTCTTCAGCAAAGCCATTAGAAAGCAGATGCCCTTGCCTGACTACCCCAGTAAATGTGATGAGAAATAATGGGGAAGTTAAATGCCATCAGATTTATCTGGATGAATGAACTGGAATATGTTAAATTCTGTGCAATGAGGAGATCTTTTGAATAAGTTACCTACCAGCAACTGTGGAAAGACATCTGTTGAATGGAACAGCCTTTACACCAATTAAAAGAAAAGCAAGAGTGTAATTGTGGGCAAATTATGGGCTCCAGCAGCTCAGTGCACAGCAGGTATATGGAGGAAAACGAGATTCTCAGTTACTTTAGAAAATATACATGGATAAATCAAATTCCAAGCAAGGAGGAGATTCTGTCCCTGCACTGGGTATTTATTAGATCCAGAGTGCATCTTTGCTGACAGATTTTAGGAAAGAAAATTTTGTCAATGTGCCCTTTGATGAGTTGCTGCTCTCCCACTGAGGCCAAAAGGATCCGGGCCTCTGTACCTGAGCACAGGTGGGCCCTGCAGGTTAGAGAGCCCATGTGGCAGGTGGGCAGAAGCGCAGGGGCACTGGCTGTATTTTAAATGAGGACAAAGAGTCTGAGATGACCCAGCTTTAAATTTTCAATTAATACAGTCTGGTTTTCAAGTCCTCTAATAAGGAGTTAATTTTTGACCATGGGAAAATAGAGAATTGATGCAGCTCTGTTCACAGTAATAAATCAGGAGATCACTGTCAAGACAAAGAGAGTGAAATAAAGAACATTGTTTTTGTCTGTTCAAGACTGTTTCTGTCTAGAGGAGAGCAGAGTTAAGGAGAGTTGTGGTTTATTTTCATTGCAGAAACAATGCTGTTCCCTTATCTCATTATTTCTTTGGTAGTTTATGACTGAATAGTGACTGTGGATCATTGCACCTCATTAATTCCAGGATTTTGAGAACCTCAGTTGTTATGTAAGCCTTCCAGGTAGGACCCCAGTTAGGAAAAGGGATGTGCTGAATGATAGGTAAAAGGAAAGCAAACTAAGGATAAATGGTGGCAGTAAATCTGAGGACTATGTGGAGGCAGATAAAAACAGTGTTGTGGAGAAAAGCAGGAATCATGGTGATAAACAGGACTGGAAGTGAATATGGAAAAGCAATTAGGGATGTGGAGAGGAAACAGATAATGTGGAGGAAGAACAAAGCAGAACATGTTAATGGAGGGGAAAGGTTGAAAGGAGTCTTCATATGAGTGAGCAAGGAAGGGAGGACCTGGAGATGGGGAGAGAGTGGAAGATAACATTGAGAGGGTACAGCAAACCTCTGTCATGAGGGAAGAATGGGGAGCACAGATGATGGTAAAACAGATGGTGTGCAACATGCTACATATAGGATGGAGTGGAAGGCTACAATATTGGGAGATTATGAGGGGAGCAAATGCCTGCCTTTGGTCTCCAGAAGCTGCAGTGACCAGCACTACATTTATCTTTGTTTCCTGTTTGGTGCGTTGGGTCACCTCTCTACCCTGAACCTGGCACGTTTCCATGTCTCCAAACTATAAGTTCACACATGGAGTTTCTGGGCTACAAGATAATTGTTTCAATTCAAAGCAGTCTTTGAAAAGGATTTCAGATTGTAGCTATTGTTGCACAGTAGATCCAGATGCTTAAAGATAATAAAATGTGTCTGCAGAAGGCTGCTGTTTTGGCTAGAGGATATCTGGGAAGCTGACCATCGAATACACACTGGGATGCTCAGACACCTCTGCACTGTTTCAGGCTCTTGCTGCTGGTCAGTGCTTGTAAGTACAGCCAGGGCTGTGAAGAAGCTGAACAAGTAAATTTGTCCTTGTCTGTTTTCTTCTGAGCACACCCAGAGTGGTGTGGCTCGGGTGCCACAGTGCTGCCCAGCTGATGGTGTGAGCTCGGTGCTGGGAATGCCTTCCAGGGAGTGTGTTGATCCCAGGGCTCTGCAGGCCACACTGTGCAGCCTGTCTGCCTTTTCCCTGCTCTGGGAGGGAGTGTGGATGGTGGCAGCTCAGGCTGGTGGGTCTGTCATGGATCGCTGATGGATCTGTGATGGATCTGTGACCAGTGCCTGCAGAGGAGCTGCAGTGCCACACATCTGTTCATTGCAAACCCCGCTGGCAGTGGCTGAGGACACAGCACCAATGAATAAACCCTTCATGGGAGAGGAGACTTGATGGGGATTGAAACTTCAGTTGTAACTTGTGACCGGTATAGGAGAGCCATGCTTTGGCAAGTGGAAACACGTGGTAACCAAGAGCTCAATTTCATTTTGATACATGTCTAACTTGATGTAAAGCAGTGGAGGCAGAGATCCATGGATGTGTTTTAGGACATCCAAACCACTGAAAAAGCAATGCACACTTTTTCTTCTCTTATTACAGTGTATTTTCCATGAGTTGAGTCCTTTGTTCACAGAAAGCACAGAGAGTGCTAAATGGAAAACATAGGGTATTGTTTCCAGAAGTACAATAAAAATCTATTTGCAGTGGGCCTGAAGCCGACATTCTTGACAAGGAGCAGTACATTGTACCAGTATTTCAAGAGTATTCTGTAAGTCCAAGGGTGGAAAAACTGAGTATCACAGTCTGGCTTGTATTAATTTAAATGTTGAATTGGTAAGTATACCTGTACATTAGATGTGTGCAAATAAATGTAAGCCTATATAATAATACCTAACTGCACAATTTTTACAAGAATAATATTAAATTTGTATCTTTAGTGGACTGTGAGTGTGCCTGTGTTTTCAAACAAGAACAGTGATTTTCTTCCCTTACTTTTTTTTGGTTCCACATCGTTAAAAACCCCCTCACATTTAAAAAATAAAATGAGGATGTGTCCTTCAAAAGGTTTCACTTTAAAAAAATATCACTCATGATATTCAAGCACAGCTAGGATCTTATAAACAGATTGTAACTTATTACATTTAAGAAGTATCTTTTAAATTCTTTCAAAATAATTGCTACTTTGAGAATTTCAGAAGTTTTAAACCAAGAATCCAAACTGATCTGCAGTAGTTGTAACCAAGATAATTGGTGGTTAATGTAGGTTGTGTAATAACTAAACCTGATCTTATGTTATACTAATAAATCCAAAGTAGAGATCTCTTGTAAAAAAAATTCTTTAATATTCCTTCATAGAATTGTTGCATAAAGTTTTAAAGCTCTCAGAAGAATAATAATTACTTGTAGGAAATGGGGGGAGAAAAAAAAGGGACCAAATCCTCTCCTGATACAGACTGGTGAAATACCATTGGCTTTAGTGGAATAATGTTGATTTATACTGGAAAAATCTACCTTGTGGATAAGGGACTATGTGGTGATGTGTTGTGCAGATTGATTTGCAGACTGCATGTCATAAACCCTTGAATTCTATTCAGGTGATGTGATATATATATAAGGAAAGTCACATTTTAGTTACAAAAATAAAACTACATTTACATATATATTAAGTAATTTAAATTTAAGAAGAAGAGTGGAGACCCTTCTAGTAAGGTTCTGAAATACAGAGGCAGAGTGCTATTCCAACAGAATATGAGTAAGCCATGGATTCCCATTTGGACTGAAATTCATGAAAATGATGAACATTAAAACAAGTAAAAGATCTGCCTTTCAGGAACCACTTTAGAACATGAAGCAATACTGAATTTGGAAAAACAACAACGAAGCTGTATTTGAATTCGAAGAATGATTTGAAATATTAAATACAGAGAATTGGAATAAAAGAAATCCCTGTGGATATTAGCACTGGAATAAATGTGCTTTCTTATCTAATATGGAAAGGTCCAAGTTTCTTTTTACTAAACAAATTTGCAGGACTATAATTAGAACGCAATCAACATTTAAATATACAACACTTTTGGACCTGAAAAATATCTTCATAATCACACACTGCATTTCATAATTTAGAGATCATAGGTAAGCTTGGGTCACCTTATAGCTTCTGCAATCCTAGTGCTTTCCTTTCTTCTGTCATTGGATAACCTGCCAATTAAATATGAGTAATCTAGGCCACTACAGAATACACTTCCCACTGCGCTGAGAAGTAAGAGTTTACTGTCATCAGCTGATGCATTGCACAATGCTCTCCGAACTTCCTTCATGATCTGTGGATAAAGAAAAGTAAACAATTCGACAAGCATGCCGTGGCAATATCATTTCCCTATTTTTACAAACCTTATTGATTTTGAGAGACTTAAATTTTGGGCACTATTAATACTTACATCAATTATATAAAATTTTAATATAGAATGATATTAGAATCATTAGAATGGTAACACAGAGTTTGCAAAATGTTTTATATTTGGTAGTGCTTTGTTGATGCTTTATTAACTCAAGGACGTTTTAGGACTTGGCTGTTCTTTTTTGTATGGGAAATTCTACCCAGTTTATGCTACTTGATTGCATATTAATAATTCCAAATATCACTTTTTTGTTTTCACTGTGTACATTCAGTGTTCACCACTGTATCATTGGGAACATGTTTATCACAGCAAAAGCCTATTATTAACCTCAATAGCTTGTAAGCAAAATCTGTAAACCCCAGTTTTCAGTTCTTTAACTACTTTGGTTTATATGACTTCAACCAGAGCAAAGCAGGACAAGAGGACATCATATACATCAACATGACAAATGTATTATTAATTTTTCTGTGGTCAGTGACATTTTTACAGTTTACAAAAGTTAAAGCAAAAAAGTCTCTTGAAAAAGAGACATTTTGACTCTGTTTTACAAATGGATCAAGCTATTAATTGCACCCTAAGTCAAACCTAATAAAAATCTGTATAGAACTGAGCTGCTGGTATTGTAGGAAAATGGCCTTTCACCTGAGCAGAGAATTGTTTTATAATGATTTTTAAAAGGAAATATTATTTCATAAACTTCTGATGGGTAACTTCTTGTTTGGTCACAATTGGGTGTGGTTTGTGAGCTGTAACTCATTTCAGCCCCCTTTTCTCTGTAACGATTTTCTCCTCACTGCAGGGGCCATGATTCCACCTAGTGTGACACCCCCTATCCTTAATCATACCCATATGTCAAAGTATTTCCTATAGACAGGGTCCTGCTGACTCAAATTTTTCTCCTTTGCACCAAAAGATTTGCTGCTGGTGTAAATTTAGGTAAGAGAGAGCTAAATGTGGCTGGGGATTTAAATAGAGTTTCCATGTGAGAGAAACCCAAGATTTTTAGCCTGTGATTATTTCTGTTCACTACTTTCTGTTTCCAAAACTTCTTTAGATCTCTAAAGTGCCTTGTTTAAGAAATGTCCCTAAACACTGAAGTTTTGTTGATGCCACCCTAGGTAGCCTTTTAATAGAAATCCTGTGGATTGTGCTGCTTTCCCTAGGGGTTTGTGTAAAGATGATTATTACTGGCTGCTGGGACTGGGCATGAGAGAGCAGGTGGTGAACTTTCAGATGCTTCACTTCTGCAAGAGCACTTCAGAATGCCTGTAATACTGAGTGTGTGACAGTGGGTGGAAGTGAAGTAATTAAAAGCTGCAGAATTTGGAAGTGTATTTGAAATTCTTATGCAGGTACAAAAATGTCATCAGCAATTTTAGGAGCACAGTTCATTCTGAGAGTCTCAGGGGCTGTCTCAGCCCTCAGCTGGAAGAAACACAGCAATACTCCACATATAATGGGAAAACAAAAGGGGAAAACCCCTAAAATCCCTGTTCAAAGTTAAAAGAGAAACTTTAGAATGTGGTAGATAGTAAAATAAAAAAAGATATGTATTTTGGTTTTCCTAGTTCCATGTGAATGCAATGTTGTCCTCTTAATTCACTTTAGAAGATCTCAGAATCTGCTCTTTCTTAGGGTGAATGTATAAATAACATTAGGGAATACCAATCAAACGTTTTCTATCCAGTGAGGAATGTTGCATTAAATATGATGCCATGATACACCATTCAGCAAGTTTATGATTCCCCTTCCTCCAGTGGTATTTGCCTATGTGCCACCTCCTTGCTGTTAGCAGTGCTCTCCTTCATACACATCATTACTGTTACAAACTTGCCTCTTTTTTATCTCACCCCTCACTGATCTGGATGACTAAAGCCATCTAAAAGCCATCCAAATTTTTGAGCAGAGGTTACACTTATTATGGGAAAAAAACCAAATATTCTGCCATCACTGTTTTTTCAGTGTTCCGGAGAGGATGACATTGAAAGTCTGTTATTGAGTCAATTTCTGATATGGTTGAAAGTGGGAAGGCTTTGGTTACTATTTTTGAGCAGGAGGGGAAATTTAGTTCAACTGCTCCACTTGTTTCTATCAAAAGAAACCAGGAAACCATTAAGTATCAGCATTTTCAGACTCCCAAATGTATGTTTTCTTCTAAGCAGCTCAAAGTTTGTCATTAACTTTATCATCCAAAGGCGCTTGGAGGCTCATTGGAATCCAGCAATGACAGCCAAGTCAATTCTCACTCCCTTGGTCTATGCCATGGTTCCTTTGCTGGTGCAGTGCAAAATTCCCTGGCTCCCCTTGTCACTCAGCCTGGTTACAGCAACTGCTGTTCACTGCTGCTTCGGGGAGCCTTGGCTTTCCCCATGGGTTATGGGTTATGTGGGAATGGGTACTTCTCTCCTCTATTTTTAGGATTACAGGGAAGCTACAAACAGGAAAATAATGATAAAAGAGCTGGTTTGTCTGCTGGGTTGCCAAAGTGTGTTTTAAATTGCAGTACTGTAAAGTAATTAGAATTTTAGTTCACAACTGCTCTGTTTTTAAGGACAAATTTCTATTTACTGTGGTGACGAATTCAGTTCTCAAATACAGAGATACAACCTGTCTTTAGTTACATTCCTTTGTCAGGTTCCATATTCTTTTTCTTTCTTCCATAGTCCTTAAACCTTTCCCCATTTTGCTATAACTATGGCATTTGTCCAATTAAATTTTATTTTCTCTAGTGGACCAGATCTAATACTACTATTTCCAGAGCTCCTTAGCAATATTCTCCAGGTCCATGCTTTTATTAATTAGCTTTTTTATGGCCTTTTAGGTAATTTTCAGTTGTGGGGACAGTATTTCTATTTGAATGCATTTGATGAAAATTTCTGAGGAAGTATTTACAGAACAGTATGGGCCAATTATTCAGGTTATGATAGTTGATTGGACTGTAAATTTAGAACAGTCCTACTGCTTCACTTACTTTTTTATTGAAACATAAATATATAATAAAATTATCACCTTCTCAGAAGTTGCTTATATTTTTAATCCTCTCAAGAAAATAATCTGGTTCATTTTTGAACAGGACATCTTGTTTTTCAAAATAAACATGAACCAGTTAAAAACTTCATTAAACTTCTAAGAGCTTATTTTAGGGCCTTTTGCTGGACGAAGGAGATTTCCAAATGCATTTGGTGCCCTTTGCTTTCCATCTTGTTACATTCTGGGAAAATCAAAGAGCTGGGAATTTATCACCATTATTACACAAAGTATCCTGAACAGAAGTCTCTTATTCACACAAATAGAAGCACTAGTTAAAAAATTTAACTTCTCTGAGGACTCACCTTCTTAAAGGTAATTATTCTGTAAAGATTACCATAAATCCAAATTTTAAAGCCATTCCATTGTTCTTAGAACCTCTTCCCCACTTGTGCCTTTTTACATAAATAAACTGTGTTACTGCTTGTGCAAACAGATTCCAAGTCCATTCTGTCCAGCACCTAAAGAACTTGGGAACCTCTAGAGCTGAAGGCACAAGCACTGGCCCAAACCCACAATTTACTGTTGTATGACAGCAGAACCAGAGAGAACAATAAACTTGTACCTGCTTCTTTTATATTATTTCTAAGTTAGGAAAAGTGAAGGCAAACCACTGCTCCAAAATGCACCTGGCAGAACTTTAAACCCTGTAATTCACATGGCCAGAAATTTGAAACCTGATTCTTGTGTATGAGAAAGTACTTGAGGTAGTTTTGTCACTCCTCAATGGAAACTCTGGCTTTTTAGGGAATGTTTTGCTTTTAATTCAGGGGAATATTAACTCCTAGCTCTGTTAATAGTGTTAAATAAAAACAGCAGATGGGTCCATTTAGTTTGAAACAGAATTTGGATCCTTGAGATGTGCTGAGTTAAAACAGCAGCAGCATCACTGGAGAAAGAGCTTCAGAAGCAGCAAAAGTCCCACAAGAAGAAATGCCTTAATGGATTTTACAATGGTGAAATATTTCACAAATATATTTAAAAAACAAATTTTAAAAAGCAGCAAGCCTAAGATACTGAAATAAGTATAAGCTGTGCTGTTTCATGACACTGTCTTGGAAGTTTTATAAGCTCTTGTAAAAAATAAGAAAGAATTTCTATAGTGCCCTGAACATTTTTGTAGAAAAAACTCAATTACTAGAGGCACTGAGCCAACTTCAATCAGTTCAAAGGCTGCTGGAAAGAGCATTGGCACATTTCATGCTAAAATCACCTACAAAAATGGGGTTACCAACAACATAGGATGAAGAGTCAGGTAGACTTCTCTAGACTTTCATATTTTTTTTGGCATAAATAAGTTCTTTGTTATTTTAATCAAATTGACATAAATATCAGAGGCCGATGGTTGAACACAACTAATAAATTTCGTCTGAAGAGTCCGATAAAGCACAAAGGGAAACAGAGCTGTTGAGGGGTGAGAGGAATTTTGTATAAGCTTAAGTTTAAAAGTTTAAAATGATTGTTTGCAGTGAACACCTCTTCGTTTCTTAATGTAGATGGCTGGGTATAACCAGGCCACTATTTAGCCACTTCAAGTAGACCTGCTCTGAATAAATGATTCATTTGCTATTTGGCAAACATAATTTACTGAATGTTTAATAAAGCTTGAAGTTAGCATTTCTTTACACAAAATGAAACACACTTTCTTCATTTTATAGGAATTGTGTGTTTCTATTCACTGGGGATAAAAGGCATCAAAACTGAAAATGTTTTAAACCTCCCTAAAACACTTTATCAGTTTGTCTCACCTATGGCTAGAGGTGACAAACTGCAGGGACAAGTCATTCAACACATTCCTCCTTTCAGTTCCTGGGGTTTTTGCTGTAATTGCCAGCAAGAATGTGAAATTGCCAATCCTGGAGGTGCTGGATTTTGTGGTGTGAATGATCATGGGCAGCAGCCTGGACCGAGGCCAAAGAAGCCGTTTCACATTTGTAGCCAAGAGTCTTCCAAGGGCAAGAGCCTGTGATTGCTCTTGGCCTGGATGAGGTTTAAACAGACAATCTCCATGAGGAGAACTCATTACCTGATTAATGCCTGACCATCCTGGTCAGTAAAGTGGTTTTCTAAAATGTATTTCCTGGTTTTCAAGTGAGCTTCAATAAAGGTTCTAGAAATAGTCTACACTGGTGATGCAGGGAGAGGACTATTACATACTTATCATTTATTCTTCCACAGAGGTGGGCTCCTGACGTATTGAAAACTTTCAAAGGATGAAATTGATTGGTTTGGCAGATCCAAAGAGCCTGATAATCCCCTGGTTAGAGCATCTCAACACTGCTGATGTGGAACAGTACAGCCAGAAATGTAAATGTATGTCTGTTCTGACTGAACACAGTAAGTCCATGATTTCACATTTTTTCAGGCCCTTGAGTTCCTTCACTTAAATTACCTGCAGTGTCAATTAGTGGTAATTAAGACAGAGATGGAATGATGGATTTGGTGCAATCTAATGCATTTTAAGGAATCAGTGTTAAAAGTGAGTGTTTGGTGTTCTGTGGTAATTACCAAGATAGTCCTTCTAAATATTCGGTAGTTTAAAAACCAGGAGTGATAAATGTTATGTACCATCAGTTTTAGCCATTTAATATCACTCAGTGTATTACTGCCCATGTGTACGTGTGCATTTGGGAAGGGGACTCATCATACCTGCCAGTTGTAAGTAATTAACTTCAAAGTTACTCATTTTCTTATTGAATAAAATGATTCCTCGAAGCTACAATCTACTCTTCCCTCAGGTGGTGCTCAAACTGGTATTTCACACAGTCTTGAAGTTGCTGTGTAGGACAGAGCTGTGCTGGAGTGTGTGGGGGCAGAAAAGGCCGAGATCTCCGCAGTGAGGGCAGCCCTTGGAGGAATTCTGCCTGCAGGCTGCTCAGACAGGCCAGACTGGTGCTGGGAGGAAGCTCCTGGTGTTCCCTCTGTGATCTGTGGCAGCCCCTGTCCATCAGGCCATTACTGCCCACGTGGAACAGGGCTCAGACATGCTTTCTTCTCTCCAGGACATCCACCCTGATGCAAACACTTACGGACACCCCTTTTCTTCTAACATGGGAATGGTATAAGGAGGCATTGCAGCCACAGGGAATGGAAGGAAAAGCTCCTCAGCCCTTCCAGTGATCCATGTATGTACTGGGGAAGTACAAGCTGCAAGTCTGAGTCTGCTCTTATGTTTGGAACAAGGGAATTCATTAATATCTTTTATATGTGGTATGATTTTATGCAATTCAGCTGAGGATAGAGCCCCTAATTGGTTAGGATTTCAAAAATAAGGACTCATACAGTGATTCAGAGAAAAAGTAATTAGAGATCAAGATAGAATTTAGAACGGCTGTCTCAGGATATAAACTGAAATTCTCTGTATACAACTGGAGCACTATTTAAATTAGTAAAAGGAAAAAGACCAGATTTCTCCTAAGGATAGTAAATATCAGTAACTTCAACACGTGAAAAGCTGCTTCACACAACTCCATGCTGGAAATACTGATTCTACCATTTCTTTTGTTAAATTTTTTTTGTCAGACATGTGAATTAAAATTTAATTTCCATTGCATTCTTTTGGATAGGAATTCCAAGTTAGGTATGTCTGTACTCTAGATTTATTTTCTAAAATCATAAATTAGGAAAAAAAAATACATAAAATTGAATTCAAGTGCAGTGTTTGCAAGATTACCCACATATCAGGATGGCTTTCTTTGGCTTTTAGGGCTAAATACTTACCTCTGGGGTCAGTGCATTGTTCTCTGAAGTCTGACTTGACAGCAAAATATGTGTGAAACCATCTTCTTTCCGGACTACAATGTCCCTGAAGCGGCAGTTACTTTCGTTTTGTCGCACACTGTATCTCAGTCTCTTATCGAAGACATAATCTTTCTCTCCATCAAGTTTCCTTTTCACAGTGCTGTGTAGATTCAAGCTTCCATTGGCCAGAGAAGAACCTTGCAGATGGAAAGAATCGAAGCATAATTACCTCTGTACCATCAAAGAAGTGGAGCAATACTCTCTATTAGTTTCAACAACAACAACAAAATACAGTAAGATAAATAAAAAATGTGTCTGGCTAGTCAAATGTGGCCTCAAGCCATTGTTCTTATTCTGTACTCCAACGTGCAGAACTTTTTGTTCTCTGATCAGACAACCTCTAGACCCAAGGAACTGATGCCATTTTGGAGAGTATCCAGCAGTAGGGAAAAAGAAGAACTATGAGAAGAAAGATGTAATTCCTCCTTAAAAACAAGTGAGAGTAATAGTAAGTCAGTCTTAAAAGACAGTTTATTCTGACTTATACTGTGTATGAACTGCAAACCATTCCTTTGCTGATGGTTACAGTGTTTCTGTAATAGGCAATAGAGGATGATTGGTAACAGTGCTGAGCGGGGGTGTTGAAGGAGCTTTACAAGATTTGTATGCAATAATCCTTTTCTAATTACAGATGTTTCACACCATCGCCATTAAAAATAATGCAGAGACAGGTTGTTGAGGGACAGAGATTAAAGTCACTGGTTTGTGTTTAAATAGACACCAGCCCACAATGCACCATTTTTAAGAAAGGCCAAGAGAGAGCTGAATGAAAACACCTTTGTTTGTTCTGTTCTTTACTCCTGCCAAAGCTGACCTGTTCCAGCTCCTGGTTTCAAATAGCCAGGAATTTTTAAAGGGCAGATGACATGAATATTAGAACACAGATTTAAATTTTATAGTTTAAGTGCACACCATTCAATTAGAAATGCTCTGTTGGAATAGAATTGAACAGTGAATTCATGACAGATGACTCTAAACCAAAATCACTTACCCTCATTTTGGATTAGCTATGTTTCAGCTCGATGCTTACGTAGGTAACTGATCTGTCTGACACCTCACAGTTGGCAGTGGCCTGTGGAATTGTTCATAGTGTGTGAAATCCTGTATGTGCACTGCAGTTAGGAGATGGGATGTGAAAATACAGCCAGCACTCAGCAGTGTGTGACTGAGTCTCATGTGGTGTGTGCATGTGGGTACTCACACATCTACACACGGGGATCCACCTTTGCCCAGGAGTCTGTTCAGTCAATCAGAAAACTCTTTTTTGTTGTTGAATTAAGAGATACCATCTAAAGCATTGCTTGGGTTATACTGAACAGAGGATTTACCTGGTGCAATGCAAACATTGGCAAATTCCATTAGATCATCACTTTAAAAAAAGTAATTTGAAACAGGAGAGTTGGAAATTTGTTTTCTTGACAAAAAGTGTCTACAAGGGTAGAAATTACCATGTGCCTGAAATTTAAATGTTATGAATAATTTCCTATGGCATGTTTCTTCTTTTTCCTAAGATTTTGCTACTGCGTCTATTTTGACATGTATGCTTACAAACAGAAATCAACTTGTGAAATTACTAATGGAACACCAGTGTCATTAGGAATAATTTGCTGAAACAAATTAACTATTTGACTGAGGTAGGCTATTAAATACTGCATTTTTATCTATTCAGTGCTTAATCAGCAATAAGCTACTGAATTGTGGTGATTTCAAACTCCCAAAAAAGTGTGAAGAACTTATAAAGTCAGAGGCACAAATGCCCATTGAGTGGAAGGTGTGTCAGACTAACTGTACTGATTATCTACCTAGAGTGGAAGATTATGCCACATCTATTTTAAATACAAATGGTATAGAGAATAGTAGAAGATTAATTCACTCAGATAATCCAGCTCAACAAAAAGCCTCACAGTAATTTTTTTGGTTTGTTTTATTCTTCTTTATGTATTCAGTTTGTAAATGAATGTTAATATTGTAATACGTAAAATGTAATATTGAAATATTAATATGTAATATGTAATATGATGTTAAAATCTATAGAGTTTATCACAGTATTTTAAGTATCTGGAAGCCAGCTGAAAGAAATTTAACCAGAGGAATAATCTAAATTAAATATGAGAGAAACATAAATGAAAAAGTGCCATTTCCAAAAGTGGATCATTAACAGAACAATATATAGTGAATAGCTTGTTGTTTCCATGTCTCCAGTGCATCCCTGTAATCTTGTTTAATCCGATAAACTGGAGAAAATGATCAGCACACTCCAAAGACAACACTGATGTGGAACCAGGCCAATTCTGCTGCATGGAGGTGGTGGAGCTTCTGAAGGTTTGCTCTGGAGCCACTGGAGCCACTGGGATTGTCCCTGCATGAGGGTCAATAGTCAGCACCTGCTCAATGCACAGGAGGGGAGCAGCACCTGAGTATGTCAAGGTAAAAATGACTGTGACAGGCAAAAAGAGACATTCAAAGACTCAAAGCAATTTATACTCCACATGAAACAAATTAAGGATGTCACAAATTAACTAAGGAACCTTTAGCTACATCTAAGTGTGGTTTACTGTCTTAATAGTAAGTAAGTGTTTGATGCTTAGTCTAAGTACAAAAAGAAAACAGAATGGGAGAAAATACTCTTTCCTTTACTGGGAATTTAATGATTACTTTGTGTTTAATCAGCAGTAGAACTTGTGGAATACCTAAACTAACATTTATATTTATAAGAAGCTTCAATTTTTTTTAAGGGGATCTAAGATATTCCCAGGCCACTGCTGCATGCAGTAATCCTTCTCCAAGAATGGCAGTAAAAAATGGCAGTAAAGGATGCTATTTAAGGAGAATATGTGAGCTTGGTTGCTTTCTGCAGGCCTTTCCCATAGTATCATCCCTAAGTGTTGTATAGAAATATGAGAGGGCTCATCCCTCCTGTTTCCTTCAGTGTTTGCTTGTGGACCCTTTCATGGATTTCTCTAATCCCCTTCTGAGCCTGTTGATACTGTCTGTCTCCACAGCTTCCTGTGGTATAAGTTTGAGAAGTTGGGTAGCCACTACACAGAGAAGAATTTTCTTTCATCTGTGCTTTTATCTGATGTTCCACCAGTTTCAGTGAGTGGTCCCTAGTTCTGCTATGAAGGGATTTCAGGAGCAACAGTTCTGCATTTAGTATATCTGAGGCCTTGATGATTTTGTAAACTTTGATCATGCTTCCCCCTCAGCCACCCCCTCTCCTAACTGAAGCCTCTTTTATTCCTCTTCATTTTAGCTGCCCACCCCTGCATCTTCTACATTACTCCACCAGTGCCAAAGGGTCTGAGACTGGGGCTCCATTCTACCAAGCACTGCAGCAAACTCATTAGAAAATTGTATTCTAAAAAGCTGAGGCAGACAAATAGCGGGAAAGGAAAGAGGAAAGATGGGACTGACCCTCAGTGCTTTGGGGGACTCAGAGCTCCACATCTCCTTCCACTGCTTCTGCCCACTGGTAGAGGACACCTCAAGCTACTGTTATTTCCAGATACATCTTTTCTGAGTGTTCCATCAGAGCCAGTTTAATGGTGCAGTCCCTTTGCCACCACCCTCCACAACAAACCCAGTACTGGTATGAGCAGCCACACCATGAACTGGCCCGGTGATCTGCTCTGGCTGAAAACTCACCCTGCAAAACTGGTTAATTTTCAAACAGATCAGGTTCACCTTGTAGCCTCGAGTACTAAAACTGGTGCAGACGGAGGGATGGGAATAACGATTAGGAAGTCATGGGAAGGAGAGCTGGACTGCTGCTTTTATTAGCAGTATGCATTTATGCTGAATGGAAAGGGTGATGGAGCTAAGGCTTTAGTTTTGCTAGGTGAAATAAGCCATGCTCCCTCACTCTCCCTGGTAAAGCAGCTTGGCATTCCTCAGTCTTCCCCATAGCCTTTAACTGCCTCTTTTCTGTCTTTCTTGTGGGTAGTGGTTAATACTGTACATACTTAAAAGCTGTGTTCTGTTGATAATTTACTAATAATTTCAGACTTCTCCAACTAAGGGAGCATCTGTAAGATATCTAAAAGCAATGAGGTTTTATCCAAACTGAGAGAGCAAGCATGTTTGCTTGTCTTTTGCTACCAGTATTCTTTCAGAATAAATAGAATAAGCTAAAAAACCAAGAGGAAGCAGTGACTAAGTCACAGAGAGTATTTAAATCAAGGACACCATGAGACTACAAAGATTTTCGTAATGGAGAAAAACAGTGGTTAGTGATACATGACAGGCAGAAGTTCTTCAGCAGATGGTACAGAAATAGAGCGATGTAGAAAAAGGAAAGAGAAAATTAAAAGGGGATGTTTTTTGATTCTGTCAAGAAACTTGACAAAACAATCACTCTCAATTACAGTATCTGGAGAGAAACAGAAATGTAATAACAGAAGACAACAAATATAATCAGAAAGAACAGTATTGTTAGTTTCTGGGAGCATCAATGGATGTTCTTCACAGAGTTTTTCAATATTTTCCAATTTGAAGACCCTTAAATAACTGTCAGTAAAGATGATTCTGCTCTCCTTATGGCAGGACTTGTAGAAGGTAGAAGACAGTTTTTGGTATTAAAGATCTGTCGCAACTTCCACAAGGTCCCAGGCCTCCAGTGGGGTGCACTGATCATTTTGTGCACACATCTGTAAGGTACACACTCATCCTTCTGGGGTAAAGAGCTTCCTGGTGGGATTTTTGTCTAGAGGCTGAAGAAACACTTGTACCTAAGTGGATTTATACACAAAACGAAACAGACTGGTGGAAATTCATTCAAGGAGTCATCAAAAGCTGGTTTTCAAATAGCTGTTATTTGTTTGAACAGAACTGGCAGGGACAGACAAAATAACTATTATTTGATTACTTCTAGTTTAAACATTACTATCTATATTGCTTGGTTCAATTGGTGGTTAAACATTATTATAATATGAAACAATACTGGTTCAGGTTGGTGGGTTTTGGAGACCTTCAAGCATAGGCCCACACTGGTAGCAGAGCTGGGCCTACAGCTGGGTTTTCAAATTGTATGGAATTTTTGACTTTTCCAAATCTAGGCTTCATCTCAAGACAAACCTAGAATTTCTATACCTATTTTCTGTGCAGTCTTACACTTAGCTGTGAAATGAGTCTGACATTCATTTGGGTTCCATACAGGCAATCTCAAAGCTGACAAAAACATCTGCTTCCTCAGATTCTGAACAGGGCCGCCCAGGAGCCACAGCTTCTGGGAGCCAAACCAGGTCCTCCAGGCTCCCTCTTTGTTCCACATCTAGTGCCTGCGAGCCCTGCAAGTGCTGATGGAGCATGCCAGACCTTCAACTGCCAGACTCAGTGGCAGACTGCCTGAAACCTCTGGCATAGCTGGCTGCCTCCAAGCTAAACGTGGGAGTCCTGCCAAGCAGACTGCCACACTGCTCCCAGTCCCCAGGGACACGGCCTTAGGACCTTGCCTCAGATTTGGAGAAAGTTTTGAAACCCAAGATGTTTGGAACAAAATTTCTGTTATTCAACAAATTGGACATTTTTCTGTGAAACTTTCTTCATTTGTAATTTGTAAAATTTCAGCCTAGTTTTAATGTGGCATTGATCCCAATTAGAGTGGGTTTCTGTGATAATAGTGGGACACAGGGCAGAATCACACTGGCATCCTCTATGCGAGTGTGAATACTGAGCGACTTAAGGAAATTGCTGGACTTGGTGAAGAGTAGTGCAAGTTTCTTCCACTTAACATTTCAGACTCCTGTATCAGAAATGTGTCTTCTCTCAAGATTTCAGGGCAATATTAAGAAAAAACCTAGTAATTTAATTTTGACCCTTCTTCACCAGTTTCTGTTTGCTCTTACTCTGGCAGTCTCATCTCTCCTCTTTGTAGTTTTCTCCACTCTGCATGTGCTGGGAATCACACAGCAGGACTCGAGGGATTTCTGACCTTGGCAGTGCTGCTGAGTACGGGCTTTTCAGAAAAGAACCAGGCAGAGATTTGAAGATCTCTTACTTTTGCCCACAGAATGCAAGGGGAGCAAAATACAGAACACAAGTGATGGATTTGGAGAATGCAAAAGCCATCATAAAGAACTGTTTGAAAGGAGCTGCAGAGATCAGCTCTTGGGCCAGGAGAGAACACCTGGCTGCTCAGGCAAAGCAGCTTTCCACGGAACTAGAGCTCTCTGACAGGGATTATTTAATCAGGAGTGCTGGAGGCCATTCCTTAGCTCTTGTGGGGACAAAGGAAAGGCTCATTTGACCTTACAGTTCTTTGTGACCCTTTAGCTCTTCCTTAAACAAAATATTCTAGAATATGGGAATTGATGCATTTCAAAGACACATTTTGTATCAGAACTTCCCTACAAATAATGTAAAATAAATAATTAAAAAAAACTTCATTAGAAAAAGTAAAAAAGACCCCAAAACTTTATACACCTCTATAATTAGATATGCAAGTTGTCTTAAAGAAGCAGATAAATTTTTAGGCATTCTTGCATGAGCTCAAACTCCTCAATATTCAAAAGCCAAAATACACTTTTAAGTGCTTTCACTTTAAATATCACTGACATCATCAGGAGTCCTTATGCATTTAAATCTGACCATGTATTTTGCTGGTTTGGGAGTTTTTAATAGTATATTTGATGCCTGGTTTGAAAGATCAGTAGCTATCACATATAGCCAGTAAGACTGGGAAAGGTCAGTTCTCCTTCCCAAAACAAGGAGCATTTGCCAGGTAGCCAGTAGGGTGGAAAATGGAAAGCGGGGTGATATAATTTACGTTGACTTCTGAAAAGTTTTTGGCAGGGCAATTCACCAGAAGCTGTTAAGGAAATGAGTACTATCATGGGCTATAGAAAGTAGCTAATAAAAATAAATAATTGGAACAAATGGTTACTTTTCATCACGTCAAGTTGGCTGTCCCAAGGACCTGCAGAAGGATTAGTTTATTTAATGTATGTATTAATGAACTGGGAAGAGAAATATGAGAGGAAAATTTGAAAGCAATACAAAATAAGTAGAGTGAAAACTAGGAAAGATTTTGAAGAGCTTCACTGAATCAAAAGGTGAATTGGCAACAGGAAAGCAGATGAAATGCATAGTGAAAGAGATCATACATAAAGCTGTGTTCTAAATTAACTGGAACAAGGAAGGAAAAAGAACCCAAGAGCAACTGTGGATCAGTCAATGAAAACCTTTATGCAGTGTGTAAGAGCAGAAAAAGTAATTCTCCAAAGGTTCTATCGTCACTGTATCAGTAAGCAGTCGGAAGTCATTTGGAACAGCTCCTGCTGTTTTTAAAAGGTATTAAAACCACCCCCCCCCAGCAATGGCACAAGAGGATACTCAAAACTCTCAGGAACCAGTAAAGCCTTCCAGGTGGTAGGAAATCTGAAAAAGGTGGGACTGCCCACTGAGTGACAGGGCATCCTCGACTTCATCCCTTCATAGAAGGACAGGAGGTTATTCAGTGACAGTAAAGGTCAACTCCCCCCCAGCAAAATCCCAAAACCTGATCAAATAAAATGTGCATCTTATTGTTAACTCCTGGAAATTACTGTCACAAAACACCATTGAGGCTGTGTCTTATGGATGGTTTATTATCCCCTATCATTTTTGGGGTGTTTGATCTGTTTTGTTTTGTTTGTGCCTGGAGTGGCTGCTATTCCCACCCCACCTGCCATCCTCCCTGGCTCTAGGGCTATCTCGATGAATGGGAGCCAGGCCGGGGTTTCCAGAGGGAGCTGGGGGCGGGGTGAGAGGCAGCCCCTTTCTTTTTGGTGCAGGCTGTTTGACTGTGGCCATAGGTATCTCTGACCAGGGATCCTGCTGTTTCTGCGGGTTTTGCCTTCTTCTTTTCTTTCTATTTTTGTTTGCTTTGACACTGTGACTGAGCTTCTTGGCTTGGCTTCTTTTGCTGCTCTGCTGTCAGGAAGCCCAAAGCCAGTGCGTGCCCGCCAGGACCCAGGAACACCCCCGTTTTCTCACCGGGGGGCTGCTCCCCCCACCCTCCACACAGCCTGCCCCTGTGAGAAATCCCAGGGAGCCTCTTCCCTACTGTGCTCGGGAGCCAGGCTGCTGCTGCCCAACCCCTGACGTACCACTGCCATCGCTTCGGGTTTGTGCTAGACTCGAGCTTTCACCCCCTGCCTGCCGGGAGGTCCTGCTGCTCCAGCTTGCTTCTCCTGAGGTCCCTGCTACAGCTCCTGTTGCTGTCCAGAGGGGGCACCAGGATCGGCTGCCCCTGGGGGTTCGTAAAGGAAGCCTTTTCTCCATCCCACCTGCCAGCTGTGCCCGCCTCTCCATCCCACCTGCCAGCTGTGCCCGCCTCTCCATCCCACCTGCCAGCTGTGCCCGCCTCTCCATCCCATCTGCCAGCTGTGCCCGCCTCTCCATCCCACCTGCCAGCTGTGCCCGCCTCTCCATCCCACCTGCCAGCTGTGCCTGCCTCTCCATCCCACCTGCCAGCTGTGCCTGCCTCTCCATCCCATCTGCCAGCTGTGCCCGCCTCTCCATCCCACCTGCCAGCTGTGCCTGCCTCTCCATCCCACCTGCCAGCTGTGCCCGCCTCTCCATCCCACCTGCCAGCTGTGCCCGCCTCTCCATCCCACCTGCCAGCTGTGCCCGCCATCGCCACGGGGAGAGAGACGGCCGCACTCGCGCCACAGCGCCCCCTGCAGCCGAGGGGGAGTCATGGCAGCGGCCCTGCCCGGCCGGGAGCCACCAGCGCCCCTGCCGGCTGCGAGCGGAACTGCACCAAAGGGGAAAGCACCTGCAGCCAAGAGAAGGCTGGTACTGGGTTTCTGGGGGGGGAGGGGGCAGGATGAGGGTTTTTTTTTGTTAATAAACAGGTTTTTTTCTCATGTTCACCCCCCAGTATCCATTTCTCTCATTGGCAGTAGAAAAGGGAGTTATTTAAGCCCTTTCTCCTTAGTGGAAATGCTCATTCCAGGGCGTTTTCTCCTGGAATTTGTCTTGAAACTGAGACAGACTATACATTTGGTAGGATTAAAAACAAACAAATCAAAAAGATTGGACATATATAGATAATGAGGAGCTATTTAATTTCCATTAAGCTGAATAGTTTTTATGGAGAATATAAACCTTATTCTTTGAGAACTAAGCCAGTGAGTAACTATGAGGATTAGAGAGAAATTTCTCCTATATCTTCTTGTTCACTTCAAGACTGTTTGTACCTTCCTCTAAAATCTGTCCTATGACTTTTGATGTGTCCAGTCACTGTCAGAGGCAAGGACCTGGCTGTTCTGAGTGTTCCTGACTATGACAAGCATTAATACTGAGAACTTGAATCTTATTCAGCCATACTTATCAGGGCACTTTAGCAAGAGTGGTATTAATTCTAAAATAATTCTGGTTTCTCTAGACCACTGGGTTTGAGCACACCTAACTGAGTAGTGATTTGTTATGTGGTGATACATAAACCCAGAGCTGCAGCCTTATACATACCTACTGTATGTGTAAGTTGTCATTCCTACTCCCTGCCCTATCCACATTTCCCATAGGGATTTACACTGCAAAGGCACGTGACAGACCCCACACTGCTTCGTGTCACTCTATGGGAAAAGGAAAGAGAGAAGCCAAATGATAAAAAAAGTCTATAATATATGAAGCAAGTGTGGAATTTGTTTGTGTGCTTCTCACTGTATCACTTGTGTGACAACAATTTTTCCAAATTTTCCATTTTGGGCCCTACTTGCAGTTGCTGCAATTAACACCCCCCTCCCGCAAAGAGGAGTTGTTTAAATCACATACCAATTCCATTCACAACAGGGGAATCGCTACCGACTTCCAACACACTGGGCAAGTTTTGTTCTCCTTCGTGATCATTTAAATCCACGTTTTGCTGCTGTGAGCCATTCCCAAAATGTCTAGAATCTTTCTCATGGCTGCCATCTCCATTCTGCAGACCATTATGTGGCTTTTTCAGTGGCATGATCTGTAAACCGCTGGGAGTAGTTCGGTAAGTAACAGTTTTAGCAGCCCTGTCATTTGCAGATCCTGGCTTTGCTGCATATCCTCGTTTCTGTTTTTGATGAGATGGATTAATTCTCTTCCTTTTGTGTGTTGATCCTTTAGACTTCCCAGATTCAGAAGGTCTATGTGATATTTTCTCAACAGATGACCCTCGGCTTTCCCGCAATAATTTTGGTGCACTGGCCTGTTTCCCATGCCTGGATCGCTTTTCTCTGGTAACATGTAGTCTGTTGAACTCATCAATAAATTCCTCACAATGGAGTAGGTGATGTTCAGGTTCCCAGGTATCTTCATTGCTCCCGTAGCCTTTCCACCTGATAAGATACTCCCATTTGCCCTTCTTGTTCTTCCTTTTGTCTACAATCCTCTCTACCTAAAAGGAAAAACCAAAACTGTATTAGAAAGAATTCCCATGAACAGACCTGGCAGTACAGGAGTGAAATGCAGAGCCCCAGTAGTATTTTGACAGCAAGGCCACTGCCCCTTCTGAAAACATTAAAAGAGATGTAAACACATCCTCAAATCTGATCTGGGCACTTGCAGTAGCTCCAATGTGAAGAAACAAGAGAGAGTCTGAGATCATCAATAAAAGCACAATTTCTTTGAAAATCTGGTTGCAAAATGAGACTATTACTGTTATATTCCTTAGCTATGTCTTTTTTCAAAGAGCCAAAGAAAGTTTTTTTTCCTGCTTTGTTAGTTACTGATCATTCTCCTGAATCCACACATGTATTATGTCCCTATAAACTTCCCCAGTCCTCTTTGTATCTTGAAACTACCTTGAACAGAGAACTGATAACAACAAATTGCAGTATTTTACAGCAAAGATCTTGTTTGCAGTAGTGTACATCCACTTTGCTGTTTCCAACTTATAAAATTTGTATTTTTAGGAACGCAGTATTTGAGTAAATACACAAAATTTTTGAATGTACCAATTAAAAAATAAAAAAGCAAACAAAGGGCATGAAGGCAGGGTTCTTACATGGAAGGAATGAATTTTATCAGCCTGTGCTGCAGAATGCCAGTGTAAGGAACATTTCTACAGCAAAGGCTAAGGGACTGTATTGGGACTGCATGTGAATGTGAATTAACAGCATCATGATGCTGTAGAACCTGGATGCTGGTCAAGTCTCAGGTAGAGGGAGAATGCAGAGGAAAATCCAAACACAACTAGTGGACAGCAAGTCAGGGTTAAACTGCACCAAGTGAAATTCAGATCAAGTCATTAGGAAAAATGTTGTAATCGCAGTAGGAATTAAGTATTAGAATAATATTTGGTAATGTGTGGAAGGTAGGGAGGGTTTTTAGAACAAACAGTTTTTGTTACATACGTCTGCCATGAAAAGTCAATGCTGGAAGATCAGTTATGATAAGGAAACCTTCAAAGACTCTCCCAGGTTTTATTTTTTCATTCTTTAATTTTTATATTTTGTTTTTAATATGTGGTTTATGAAGGATAAAGATGCCACTAATGAAAAAAGTCATTATCATTAACCCAAAGCAGTATTGTTAATTTAGAAGAGTAAGTAAGTGGATAGATCATGTAATAGCTTTCACTGCTCTTCAAAGAAAAATCATCTCATGTGAAGAGCAATAGTGGAATCTGTATGGCAAATTTAACCTTGAAGAAGGGCAATTGCAGCAGTGTAAGTAATTGTTCATTTTAGGTCCCTTGTTAGAGCAAACCAATGGATTAATTCTGTCTGTTCACTGGCTGGAACTGTACATTCATAGAAATCTTGGTGGGTTCCCCAAAGGAGTCTAAATGTAATTAGCAACTAAACATTATACTTCTATCTCAGTTCATTTACATGGGAACTGTGCTAAGATGTCTCTGAGTTGTAGTGGACACCTTCCTCCATCTCTAGGGCTCCCACTGCAGCATCCCAAACAGTTCTGGTGCTCTGGTTTATCAAATATCTACACAGAACCACCTCAGAGGCAAAGCAAGACATCCTCTTTACTCTAAATTTAGCACAGCCCCCTTCAGGATTGCTCAGAGAGGCAAAACAATTAACTGAAGCTCAGCCTGGGCAAGTTTGAGATCATTTGTCTGAAAAGAGGGAAAAGGCTTCACAAAATAAATGAACTGGTTTTTTTTTTTTTTGTCCTCATGTGGGATGTGTGGCTTACAGTTGTCAAACTAATAGTATATTTATTATGATCTTGTTGACTTTATACAGAGCAGCTGTCCAAATTATCCTTGGCTTTAAAATACTTTCATCTTCCTATCACAGACTAGCCAGAAAAACTGTACATTGAACTGTGGAACTCTGTGTGGGCTGCCTGTGGATTTGTTACCTTAATTACTGCAGCTCACTATACCAAGGAGCAAAACACATATATGTATGTCCTGGGGAAAAAATTAAATTGCTGCTAAACTCGGTAGACCACAGCTATCAGTACTAGAGAGTCTGGGTTACTGCTTTTCTGTCTGTACCAGATAAACAACACATGCATTCCCCTCCCTTTTAATTCAGGACTTTGGACTTGGAACACAAACTCCGTGGCAGGTTGGTGCTACTTGGGAGATACTTGTCTTTGTTTTGCGAGATTGCACCAGCTTTGTTCCCCAACTTGCTCACTGAAGGAAGAGGCTCAGAAAAGATGGACAAATACCTCACCTTTTCTTGGATCACATACAAAAACCATCTCTCCATCCTCACCTTTTTTTCACTCATGCACATATCTTTAACTACACAGATTTCTTATTTTCATATTGTTGCTCCATGTGAAGAGGTTTTGTGGAGGGCGTTTTTTAATATGGAAAACACTCAAGTATTTTGGTGATGAGGCAGCCTGCATTTCGATTAAGAGGATAAAAGGAGAAAATATGAGTAGTCTTTGTTCCTGGGAAACAAAATAATGGCAATGGAGAATGTGATTAACCAGTTAAACACATCATGAAGGGAGAATAGAAGTATTTATGAAATTGGGTCAAATTTAATGAATAGTTTCTGAAAAAACATTCAGAAAAATATATTTGGGAAAGACTAACCATTTCATTACAGCATTTTCAGAACAAAACTATCAATGTTCAAATTTAACTAACTGAAATAAAGAAGGACTAAATAAACTGAAGACAAAATATTTTATTTCTGGTTAACCCTCTTTTCAGTTTATTGTTTTGTTGGGGAGAAAATGAAAAAAATCTGGTTTAATCCAAAATTAGTTTGTTTTCCTTGATTTTTTTAGTTCAACCGTAATACCCACTGGCTTGACTAATGATGCATAAAAAGTCCTGTCCTCATTACTGCCTCGTTGTTCACTGAATGCATCGGAGGGTAGCATCAAACATACTTGACCTCTCAACATGGTCCCTTTTCTAGTGCAGGGCTTTAAGTTCTTCAGTAATATTTATCCCCTTCAGAGTGCCACTGGGAAGCACTTCAGTGGAGGCATAAATATCAGGGTTTTAGCCACACCTGCTACTGTCTGTCCCATTTTCTATCCACAAACCACAGAAAAAACAAACATCTCTACTTTGTTTTTATAATGATGTGTATTTGTTTTAACAGGTACTATGTAAAAAAATAATCTTTCTGTATTTACTTAAGGTTGCACAAATCGTATCAGTTCTCTTAATGAGAAATAATTCTGTGACAGCTAGTGATTAATAGAAACAATACTTTAATTCCTCCCCTAGAATAAGCAATACATGGTTCTGAGAATATGAAGAAAATATCTAGGGCTTCAGTGTCTGATTTTCCATTTTCCCCCTCGGTTCCATCTTTAATCAGAACTGAGTAACATGCTCCCAAAAGTGACCTTGGTAGTTGTGGTTTCCAAATCCATGATTTCACTTTATTTGGTTTGGAAAACTAAGGAGTTAAATTTAATAAAAGTGCTATGACTACAAACAAACTTTGTAGAGGTATCACAGTTAAAAGATTGCTAGAAATCGGTACCATCACTTCCCTGGATTCTCTCTCTCCCTGCCCCCGCTGGCTAATTCTGGATGAACTGAGGTTCTGATATGTTACCATATAAATACATTTAAAGAAAACAAATAGAGTGGCATCTGTGCAAATGCATTTGCAACACAATTTTAAGCTTCCAAGTAGCCTTAAACCTAGCCCTATACACAGCCGCACAAACTAGGATGAAAATCCTAAATAAAAAGCCTTTAAAAATATATCTGCATTCTAAAGTTCATGTGAAATAAAAAAAATACATCAGTGAATTACAGTACAAATATCTATAGCTTCATAAACTTAAGCATTGTGCTTATATATGCAGAATACAACAACCCCCCCACTCTTCCTTGAAAGAAAATTCTGGGTCAAAATCATTTACCCGCACAATGTTTTTATTTGGTTATCAAAAAAATTACATCTAGGCTAAGTTAAAAAAGGGTAATTCCTATGCAATTATTTCTACAGCTGTAACTATAACGTCAAAGCACAGCATACTCATCTCAGTTCACAGCTCTGAAGGGTATAGATAAAAATCCTTGTGCTCCCAGAAAACACCTTCTGGGAGATCAGTAAACTTCTAGAAAGGTTTGGAAGGTTGCATATCTACTTAGTGATTTCCAAACTAAATATATGTCATCTTCTCTTCTTGCCATGCACATCCATGTAAAAAATTTAAACTGTAATCGGTGGTGTTCAGATGGTCTCAGTTAGTGAACTCTTCAGAGCATCAGAGTGACTGCATGACAGACACCCAAAAAACTGCCTTTCATTACTATGATTACAGGACTTGTACTGGTTTATGTGGTTTTTTCATTGGAGGTCTTTGTCCCATGTTGTGCTTCAGGGTGTTGGATGGGTATTTGAAGAAAGTGCCAAGGAAGGAAAGGCAGTAAGATTTCTGAGAGAGATAAAGGCCATCTGATTCTACATGTTTCTCTTTTAAAAATTCGGTATTGCCCTAACTTCCCCCTTTTTGTTACCTTTGCTTTGAGAAATACTGTCTCTCATTAGCAGTCTTCTTGTCTTTGTAACTTATTTTTATTTCTCTTGTATTTGTATTTGATTTCACAAAATCTGGTAATTGGAGAATTTGTTCCAGATGTACAAAATTATGGCAACATATCTCCTGAAGCAGCCAGTATTCATGTTAGAAAAATAACAGTGGAATAGCTGCTGGGACTCTCTTCAGAATTTGACCCACAGATTAGGTCCAGCTATGAAACCCCCTCAGTACTAAATTTGTGTTGTTAGCTGGAAGATCAAAATGAAAGTGAAAGGTCTAGATAGTCTTAAAAATGAAAGGGAAGCCATTCCTCATCTGAATTACTCACAGGCAAAACATCAAATGACATCTTCCCAGGAAAACCAGTGAACAGCCCATTAACGTCAAAAGACACTGCTTTTTATTCAGCTCCTTTTTTCTCTTTTTAATTTTCTATTTTCCAATTTTCTTAGAATTAGGTGTTAAACTTTCTAGGGAAATCCTGGAACTTCTGCATTTTCACTGGGAAAAGCCTATCAGCCTGGTATTACAACTGCATCAGTTGTATGTGTCCTTCAACACAGACCTAGGAAGACTTAAACAGAACAAATAAATGCCGTAAGATCTCCTGCTGCTCCCTGTCCTGCACCTTTGATCTTCCCCTCCTGAGAGGCAGTAACACTGCCAAGGCTTCCTGCTATGAGATTCCATGGTTGGGGTTTAAATGGAAAACCATCAGTTGCATTTACAGTAGTGGTGCAGCCATTAGAAGTTACTGCTCAAAGTGGTGTTTTCGCATTCCTAACTTTTCTGGCTCAACATTTTGTCTGCATAAGTACACTTTGTTAGTTACCTTCCCTGAGCAACCTTTGTGTAAGGGGCCTTCTGGCAGAGGGAGTTTCCCTTCATTAGCAGTGGAGATCCAATGAAACCCTGGCTGAGGGCCTGAACCAACCACAGCTTCCATGAACAATCATATCTTCAGTGACCTTATGCCAGTTTTCTCAGAAGTCCCACCTTTCTGTGAAATTCAGTCTCATAGAAACTGAAATTCTGGTCAAGTCTCTCAGTCGTTCCTTTCTGACTCTCCAAACCTGTCCTGGTGCTGCATCTCCAGTCCCACACTGGGGCCCTGGTTCCCCCTTGGTCCCATCTGTCCCTGCTGCTGACTCTACTAACAGGACCCATTTTCATAACCCTGTCCTCTCTTTTTTGTTTCCAAAAGCTTTTTCCTGGTCAGAACTTAAGAGTGCTCAAATCTGTAATGCTGTTAAATGTTTAAGTCTGTTAAAGCCATTTCCCTCTCCTGCTATACATTTAAGGATGTAATCTACATCACTTTCTTTTCATAGGATTGAAGTGTATGTGTATCAACTACACCTGTGGTGGAAGTGCCACATTCATTGTGGGTTTCAGAGCAAACAGGAGTAAGACTATACACATTAATCTTGCACTGGAGGGAGGGTGTTTTTGTACAGGCTGATAGTGTCCCCCAGAACAGGAAACTTGACAGATGAGACAGGGATCAAGAAAAGACTTTTTGGTCAACCTGTGTAGTCCCTGTCATTGTAGGCAATTACATCATACAAACCCTTTTATATTGGACATGTTCATGATACAGAACATATTTCTGTCCAGGGTTATTGCTCATAGGTTGCACAGCAAACAGCTGTTCCTTCCTAAATGCATTAATTTTGTTAAAAATGTTTTAGGCTTTCATTTGGAAAGCGAGAGTTTTCAAAGTTGCAAGAAAAGTGCATGAAAAAGTCCTTTATAGCAGCAGGTTAAGGTAATCTTGAGAATATTCTTTATATGGAAGGAAGAGCAGGAATTTTTCCTTTGCAATCCAAGAGCGCATCCATGTCATAAAAGACTGTTATGCAATGTGGGGAAGACTTCTTTAGATCTCTTCCTCCATAAATGGTTCAAATACCTTTGACTTACAGACATTAATCATCACCTACAACATACTTGGAAATCCAAAGAACATGGGGGTTTCAGTTTATTTTAAAGCACAGTGACACATTTTATTTATCAAATCCCTGTTTTCTTCTGTACAATAAATCAGTTCATTATTGTATTTCAGTGTTAATAGTTGAAAAGAAAGCAAGAAGCAGGACATTCAACATTCTTGGTGTCCTTTATGCTGAAAAGTGGTCGGTTCTGAACACAGCCACAACAATGAGTTGCTGGCACAACTCATTTCTGCAAAATTCAATGGGATTTTACAGTTTTCTTCCATCCAAGAGTGTGTGTGTGGGAAATGTGTGTGTTTATAAGCAAAGAAGGGTTCAGCACAACCTAGTATGGTTCTGATTCTGCCTATACTTCCTTTACAATACTACAAGTCAGCACAGTTATTCCCTATTAACTTACATACAAGTAAAATCTAAGTAGGAATCCCTGGGATTTAAACCATGAACTTTTTAGTTTTTAGTTTAAAAGCAGTTTATAGGAATAGGAGAACAACTTGAAGAGACTTCTAAGCAAAGCAGTGTTTATATGAACAAGTCACAGTTCTCTCAGTAGAACTGTCTGGAATTTGTTAAAAATACTCATGTTTCCAAACAGATTTTGAAATGTGTAAGTAATAGTTAAAAAATAAAAACATGACTATCACTAAAGGTGCTCTTCAACACTAAAGCAACTCCAGAAATGCAGGAAGCAATAATTAATTTACATAAAAACTTAACTTGAAATCATTAGAAAAAAAATTAATGCTGTTTTTTTATATTCATTGGCAGATTTTTCTCCTCTACCTTGTTCAGTTATGGCTTTTTTTGGTGCTTTTTTGTACAGTTAACCCAGTATTTTTCTTCACTATATGGGCTTCATTCAGATTCAGCTCAAGGCCAGGACTTCAGTTCAGCACTTCTACATCCATCCCAAAGCTTAGTCAGAAGTGAAGATTTCACATTAAAAAAATACAAAGGTTTAGCTATAATACAGCATAAACAAATATTTGAACTATTTGCTGTACTACCACTCAGTGAGTCATTGCTTTACAAATGCTACTGGTACGACTGTCATAAAACAAACCACATGTTCTTGTGGGATAGGTAGAAAAATATTTTCTTAGCCCTTTTACAGAAAAGTGGTAAACTTGAGCACAGGGATGTGAAAACCTTGGTTTTGGGGAGCCCTTCATCACTAGATGTCTCCATAGGTGCTGAGGATTTGGGATTTCAGATGTTCAGAGAGGCTTTACCAGCTCAGGAGGGAAGCTTGCTGGCTCTGCAAAGGTGATATGGCAAGGAGGAGATGAGGGACAAGAGGGGACTACAAGGGGACACTGGTCAGTCCAAGTGGCCATTGTATTAAAGGGCTTGAAGTGGATTTTATAGCGATGTCTAAGGCAGGATAAGGCAATAGTCTGGCAGAGATTTTCAAGGATTGAAATGACAGCTTGGTACAAATGAAGGCTCTGGGATGGAAAACAGGACAAATAGACAAATAGATGTAGTTACCCCAAGATCTGGGATATGAAACAGCCATTTTTGTGTAAAGAATCTCCTGTGGCAGTATGCGTTTTGTAGCTCTAGCACACAGGGAGATATAACTATTTTTTAAATGATTGTCATGGCTTAGAAATTATATTCTCCAATTTAGTACTCCCACTAAAACCACCCTCTGCTCCCCCTCCCCCCCTTTGGAGGCACAAAAGGCAAAGACCATGGGTTGAGATACGAACAATTTACTGGAAACAGCAACGAGATGAGAAAAATTAATAGTAACAGCAACAAGAGGTATAAGAAAATAAATAATTCACACAGAAAAACTCCCTGTAAGTAAACAATACCAGACAGCTCCCTCTGCCACATTTTCTTGACTGGAAGAAGACCCTTCCTCCTGGAATAGAGTCCCCTCCCCTGCCCCTAGCAATGATGATGTGAGGTGGCATAGAACAACATCAGGGTCCTGGCCATGCCTCTCCTGGCTACTGCAAAAAATTCATCCTGTCCTGGCCACAACCAGGACAACAATAATACATATCTGACAAAGAAGCAAATCAAAAATAATCCCCAGATGACAGGCCTGAATGTGAAGGAGTACAGTAATCTCTCCCCATCACTAACACAGAAGGGAGAAGAAAATGCAGAACCTTGTCCACGTTATATGAGTGACTGGACAGGGATAAGGTGATATGAGAAGGCTAAATCATATATCCCCTTCATACTTTCTATCCAGACTAGAATAGAGGGCAACTGGTTTGGAACATCCATATAGCAAAAGTAGTAACAGTCAAATTTGTGAATAATGCCATGCAGGGATAGGTTTTAAAGGGAAGGGGCTAAAAATAGATGACTTTGTACAATACAGAAGGTGGAGGGGTGATCCTTTGAGTGAAAAGCTGAAGTAGCAGTTTGTAAAGTGTACGATAATAAGAGAAGAAAACTCATGAAACACAAAGCTTTCTTTCAGAATTCAGTAGAATTCTTCATTTTCTTGGTTACACAAATGAAGTTAATGTGGTGGCAGAATACAGGAAGGTGCCAAAAAGAAAGGTAGAGCAGAAAAGGGAATAAAGAAACATGCTTTAGGCAACTATAATGGCATGACAGGAGCAAAGAATATTACAACTAAGTATCCAGGATACCAGAGCAACATCACAGAAAAATGGCACAGAAAATTTCAAAAATTATCTGTGAAGGAGTAATTGTCAAAAAGGAAGAATAGTACATCATTATACCCTCAGAAATAGCATTCAGATGAGCAGGGTCAGTAGGCCAAGTTTTGGCCTCAATTATTGCATTGGTTTTCACTGCAGATTTAATTTGTGTTTGAGATTTGAATTCTGCCCAGTGCAAAACCAACTTCCTACTGGTGCTTGGAAGGAACAAACTATCTTATGGACAGCAGTAAAGGCAGTTATGAAAGCTGTCAATGGTCATCAGACAGCTGCATCTTAAATTATCTGAGAGTGCAGCTAATGAGAAATCTGCATTTAAAACATGGGGACAGTGCTTTAAACACAGAGATGCAGGGTGTGAAAGCATATCCATTGATTTAACATAAGTGTGCTTTGGAGCAATTAGCTGGGCTCTGAGGCGGCCGTTTGCTGCCAGGGTGGGTGAAAGGCACCGACACATCTGTGCTTGTCCCAGTGTCTGCAGTGAGTCAGGCTGACCACACCACACTGCGTGGCATGCTCTGGCCACATGCTGCCCTGAAACTCCTCTGGCATTGCAGAGTCCCTGGGAGCTGCCATCACTGATGGTGCTGCCGAGGAGACAACCACAGGTTACCCTCCTGCTGTCCTCAGACCCTACATCTCTTGAAAGCTGCCTTTGATAACAGATGAGCACCCTTCCTTGATCTCAGCAAGTCCTGTGTCAGCCCTGGTAATTCACTCAAGCCAAGGACTTGTTAACTGATGAGTGCTGAGTTCTTTCAGATGATCATGATTCCTGGTGATAAGGTTTCAGCCAAGTGTTGGCAGCACTTCCAGCCAGGGGTTGCTATAAACTGGAATCCATTACTCCTTTCAGGAAGGTCCTCAGGAGCAACACTGGGGTTTCTCTGGTGGAGAGGTACAGACCTTGCCATCCTGCTCCAAACGCCTGCCAGATCACTCCAAGTGTTCCTGTGGAGGCATGTGCACATCTCCATGCTGCAGCTACCTTCTGTTTCTGTTCAGAGATGGTGCAGACCCATCAAGCGTCAGGGTGAGACTGGAACTCCGATGAAGCAAAGGAACCATTTAGAAATGTCTGTGCTCGAAGCAGTATTGAATATGTAAGTAGTGAATATATTACTGAGGAAATTTTCCACGTATTTGTTAGTCAGATTCCTAACTTGGCGGTTGTGTGAATACCTCAGCTGCTCCTGGATGCATTTGCAGCAATGATGTGGCAAAGGGCTTTGTTCCATGTCCCTCCATAGAATAGGGCAATTACAGAATTATATTTTTATAAATGTAGGTTTTTCTGAGATTTATTCCCTACATTTGTCTCACTGGGACTGGGCTAGTGTATGCTCTTTCCGTGGCACTATGCCAGTCACAAACTGGAGCTGGAGAAGGCTGCAGCTGTCTGCTTGCTATTAATTGAGGGTTAGTGCAGAGACCAATGCACATTGGTGCTCCAACACCCAAACTGTTTTCCAGATACTTCATGAATGGAAGCTTAAATTCCCACTTTAGTACAACAAACATTTAATACTAAGATCCCACTTGCAAATGGTTTATGAGCTTACAAAAGGGAGTTTTAACTTCTAGGACTCTTATGAATTGCACAGCTAATTAATCTGATTCTAATGAGTCAATAATAATCTTCTGCTGTCCTCACTGTCATGCCCAGCACAAACCATATAAGTGGTCAAATACTGGGACAGATGTCCAGAGAGGCTGTGGAATATCCACCCTTAGAGATATTCAGAACCTGACTGAGCATGACCCTGAGTAACCTAATTAAGTCGGTGCTGCCTTAAGCAAGAGGTTGGATCAGATGATCTCGAGAAGTCCCTTCCAACCTAAATTATCCCTATGGTTCTATAATACATTTTGCCTAAAATATTTGCTAATAATTTAATAATTCTTCATTTATTCTTTTCCACTTGGAAAAGCATCTCCATTTGGAAAACTGAGTTCTGTGCAATCTGTGGAAGTGTGTATGTGTGAATTGACTCAATTAATCTGGGTTTAGATTCACCAGGCAGCTGGAAGGGAGCTTCACACAAGCAGCTCTGAACTTCCAACTTTCTTTGACCTGGTACCATCAGGGTTGTTGGCCTTCAGTCATACAGCAAGAGCCATCCACTCTTTGAGATGTACAAAGGAAAGATGGATTGGAAGACAAAGGTCAGCTGCTCACAAGGTTAAAAAGATTTTCTTAGTCATTAAATGGATGTTTTTTAATACTGAGATACATTGTGAAGTCATTCCTCAGTGTCTTTTCAGTGTTTGAATGAACATTCTGTATTCATGGTATAAGCAGAACAAGGAATGTGCTAAGCTGGGGTGTGAACATACAACATGCTCCATGGCAACAGCTGTATATTTGCTTTTCATCCAATATGATGGAATTAAAGACAGGGATAAGAGGGATAAGTTGCCAAACCTTTACCACAAAGGTAAGAGGAAATATGCAAATCGAAATATTTTTGTGTTTCCTGTACCTGTCCTGGAGGTTTGTGCTGAGGTAGTAACAGAGTGTTGTGCAGGATAGGACGCTTAGATGGGGCTTCAAGGTCAGAGTTTGTGTTTCTACTCCTTGTCACCATCTCAGCTGTTCTCTTTGTTTTTATGTGCCTCATCCAAAAAGAACACCCACTCTATGAAGTGATTTCAGACCTGGTGTTGAAAATGGGAAAGGTGCACTGAAATAATTTGTATGTAGAGCAGTGTACAAAATGAAAATTTTAGTGAAGCAGATCTGTTTTGAAGCCTAGTGAGAAATAAAAAATGGGAAAAAATACCAAGATTAACTTGTGCTGTATATGTGCATTTTGTACTGGTGCCCTTTGCATCTCACATTTGGGAGCAGAATATGCATTATAATGGCCTGACAAGACCAAAAGGTTCCTGGCATATTTAGGAGGGGTAAGAAATTCACAAGATGAATACATGGGAAAAGGATTACATGTGGATTATATGGCTCTGGAATAACATATGGAATTTCTGATCACACTTCAACCATTGTTTCTCTCCAAAGAAAGTTGTGTACAAAGGCATACATTGAAAGACTATCACAGAAATAAACTAACACCCACAATGGAGAGGTGCTATATTCTTAATACTTCAGCAGAAATACTGATAAATACTGGGAAAAGTTTTGCTTTTATTATGCTTATCAGTTGTAGTCCAATGAAGGAACATAAACCTCATCCTTTTGGAATAGTTTTAGGGCTAATAACTAATATAAGGTATCTAGAATAACTAAACTTTCCTTCTAGATAATAAGAAAGTATTTTATGTTTTGAAGATTCCAAGATGATGTGCACACATTTAAATTTTTTATTTTAATTCCAAGGAAGCAAGAAACTTTTGTGGTCATGCAAGAAGGATTTATACAAACCAAGTTTGTCTTTAGATAATCAGAGGATTTCCCTAGAGAGTATGTATTTTCCCAATTACCACTCTGAAATGTTATTTTCATAGTTACAAAGCACCATGTAAACCTATCCTACTACAGGGATACTAATGATCATTGCTATTATTTAGCAGCATTAGAGATGGAGCTTAGAGCAGTGAGCATTTTAATACGTAGTGTGCCATAACGTTTGACTTGTTCTTGAAATTAAATGGTCAGAATATGTTAATCACAAAATCTAGTACAGAGTGTCTATCAGAAAAGTGCTAATGATTGCCTAGTGCCCCAAAGTCAGAGATGTTAGTTTTGCTGTGCAGAAATTCAGTGTTATTCTGGAAAAGACCTTGCCCTTGGCTGCTGAATGTCACATGGACTGTGCAGTACAGGGCAAAGGCAGCACAGGCAGCACCGTATGCTCCAGGATCTTTACAGTTCTTGCCTTGCTGATTCCATTAATGCAACAATCATAAATAGTTAGTGCAGGTTTTAAAAGGCAAGTTTGCACCTGTGAATTACTTCTAGAGGTAACCAGAGATATTTTACGACACGAGTAAGGATAAATACCAGTTAGATGACACTGGGGAGAAATGGATGGAATAGTCTCCAGGAATAGTCTCCAGTTTCTCTCTAAATGGCTGGAAAGAGTCTTCCAAAGGTGGCAGTAAGGTAGGAAAAAGTGTCTGAATCACCTGTACATCTCCTATATTCTATTGGAAATGTTCCTTACTCAAATAAGCACTGTGGGATGTTTAATAAATTCCGCTGGTGGCCATAGAATATCAAATAATTTTTATTCAAGATAATCAGAATGTCTGAAATCTTTCTACTTTCAGTTTTTTGGTGATGTACTTTCTCATTTTTTATACTCTTCATAATACCATACGTATCAAAATGGACAGTCCTGTCCAAGTTAATCAATAAGCCACTTCAATTTTTTGTAAGGGTGATAAGTGCAATTTATCTTCAACAAAAAAAAAAAATCTATTTGGCCTCAAATTTTTTAATGGCATTTTTAAAAATATGATTAAAAAATGAGATATTTAAGGAGTAAAGATATTCTTCAAGCTCTTTTTACCCCAGAATCTGCATTTTATGATTTTGGTTCTTTCCCTTTTCTAGTGCCCATCCAGTCACAGACTCATAAGTCAGCGACATTAAATCTAATTATATAAGTAATTGTGGGCATTGTTCAATGAAGGGCATCCATTGATAATCTAACTATGCTGTGTGCACAGTGGAAAAAAAGTATAATTCTAAAAAATTAGAGTCTGAAATCACTTGTTATTTGAAACAGCATAAAGTACTGGAAGTTTCTGCTCCATTAGAGCGATCTGCACTTTATTCACACACTAGAACTCATTATCCAACAGTTGGTCACCATGCCTTTCTTAAAACTATAGATTTTTAACCACTGTTTAACATAAAAAGCTAATAATATCCTGTTCATCAAATGTTCTAAAAATAATGGTGAGACAGACTCTGCATATTTGAGCTTGAGATTCCTAGCATTTTAGGTGTTTAGCGTATAGTCTAATCTAAAATGAAAACCACAAAACTATTAAAATAATAGTGACCTTCTGGAGTAGATGACAAATGATATCACAAAATTTTTTTCAATGTCACCAAAGTTTTCCTTTTTTGACAAATGTTTATTCTGTGGCTATAAACCTTTGGGGATGTAGTGTCTTGATAACACTAAAAACCCAAGTAAACATAGATTAAAACTCAAATACAGATCTAGAATAAATTTTGCATACCAGGGCACCAAAGAAGTCCCAGAGCCACTCTGTTAAGAGGAACCCATGTTCCTATTCAGTATGAGGGCCCAGATTTGCTTATTTGTGTGCCACGACATTATTTACAGGCTCACAGTCACAGATTTGAAGGCCAAAAGGGACAACTGTACCCACTGAACCCATCTTGGGTAGCACAGGAACATTCTTCATCCATGTTCTGCGTGAGGTCCCAAATTTACTTAAACCATGATATTACATGATATTACAAAGTCATCATGTCTTAATTTGAAGTGATTCACAGAAAGTACACCATTGCTGGTAGTGAATCAAAATCCCATAAATAAATGCTACAACCTTAATGTTAAGAAGTGTGTCTCAACACTAATTTTGAAGGGCAAACTTCCAGCCACTGGAACTTTTTATATCTCTTAGTTAATTTAATTTTCCAAACATTAAATCCTGAAAAGTGGTTTGCAACTTACTGACCAGATGGTCTACATGTTTCTTTACATTTTGTAAAATTTGGGAGCTAATGTGATGGCTCTGTCTAAAATTTTGTAGCTGCTTTAGAGTCATATTCTAAAACTTCATCCTAAATGTTAGGGTTCATCACTTGTGTTTAAAGTTCAAATTCATGTTATTTTGTATAATACTGGGGGAGAGCACTTTTATGAAGTGTGGGACTATAATAACTGCATTCGCCAGATCAATATAAGTAACTTCTTTTCTTTGTTTTATTGCTTAGAAAAACAATGCACCTCCTCTTAAAATGGCACAATTTTGACTAAAAAAATGGACAAACTAAATGCAAGGAAGATGTGCTCAGTTCTGTGCTCCAGTTTAATTTCTGCTATGCAAAAAGTTTATTACTTATTGTCTTAAATCTGTACCCATGTGCTCAGTCACATGGCCAAAGAGATGTTTTCACTGTGCTATATGGGATCACTGGAAACAACTATATAATTGCCCACATCTGTCTACAAACTGCTTTACATCTGCATAGATCTGCACTCTGTTGGAAACAGGACAACAACAGCCTTGCTCGTTTGCAAAAAGTTCAAGTGCTAAATATGTATTAAAATTTATTTAGTTATAATACTACCTAAGGGCGAAAGCTTAAAAAGAAGTCATCTATGAAAGATGCAGAGCTATAAAAATGTAAAAGTTTACCTTAAAAATTTTTTTTCAGTGTCTGGGTTTTTAAAACCCTATGCCATGAATTCAAAAATACCAATTAAACAAATTGAAACACAACACTCTAAGAGTGTTCTGAAAGCAGACACACAAAACATTAATAAAGTGTAAGGAGTTAAATAACTTGAGTTAGTGTCTCATATATTTTTTACCATTGTAAAGTATATTCACATTTTTTATCCAAAGAATACGTGTCTTTTGGATATATGTGCCCAAAAATAAGAAAGGGGTTGGTTTTGCTGACCTGACAGACCATTCACTAGACACAAGTGATTCACCATCAGCTGCATTTGGGAAATGAAGACGTAACAGCATTTTCTTCTCAATCTCAAACTGACTAAATAGTTTGCTGAGCCTGTTGGGGTATGTAAAAGAACTGCTGTCACTTTAGAGCAGACAGTGAACCAAAAATTACATGATTTTCTCAAATGAAATTCATGACTAGTGAATCAATTTCCACAGAAATAACCCAGTTCTGCATCATCAGGGAACTCCACGGGGAAAATTCAGTGAGTGTTTGCATTAGTGGCACATGAACTCCCTGGTCCAGGGCAGCCAAATGTGAGGGAGACTGAGGGAGATACATAAGTGACACTTCCCTGTCCTTGCAGCACTTTTGTAGCCTACATGACGTTCAAAAATACTAAACTGAGTTTAGTTTTGAGGCCAAGTTCTCTGTGGAGTCAGCTGTGGACAGCCTGTCTTATTCTCCAGGCTTTCCTGTGTATGGAAGCAGCAGAGAGAGGCAGTGAGATGCCAGAGAGCTGGACATGGGCAGGGCTGCCAGGTGACTTCCCAAAGACAAGGCCAGCAACATCCAGGGAAATGCCATGGGCAGCACAAAGGGAAGGGATGGGAAGAGCAGGGGGCAGGGATGAGTAAAGAAGTTCCTTGTAGAGCTTTCAGAATAGAACAAGTGGTTTGGGATTAGGAATGATCTTGAAATGGCTGTGTGTATTGCCCAAATTGTACATCCCTGCTGGTGAAGCGACTGCTGTAGCCATATACCACATGGGAGAGTTACTGCTTCTTTGAGCTACACTCACACAAAAATGAGCAGCAAAGATCTACCAAAAGGAAGGACGCAGCAATCCTGTTCTGTTCTAGGATGCCATCCTTTTCCTGGAAGAGAGACACAACCTTTTGCACCAGGAGCATTCTGGAAAATTGAGAATATTTTCACTTAAGGGCCAAACCCTCAGGTATCTTTTGGTTTTAGATACCTGAAAAACTTTTCAGTGGCATGTCGGACATTTCCCTAATCATCTGAATCAAAAGCTGTAGATTTAGTATTAGTAGAAGTCACAACCTTACACCACTGACAGATTCTGATAAGTTATTCAAACAGTGCTATACTTGTGCACAACCAAAGCTCTCCAGCACTGTAACAACCAAGGTCAACTTGGTTGGTTGAGGTCCTGTTTTTTAAGTGACTTTTATAAAAATATTTAGCCCTAGGGCTTTTAATTTTCTTAATATATCTACCATATTTCTCAGCATTTGGTATTAAAGCACACTGAAATAATTTTATAAAAGCAATTTTTTAGTTTGACTGTTCCAGAGTAGACTGTCCAAGGATAGATAACTTACAATGCACATCCATTAATAAAATTGTAACATAGCCAGAAAACAGCTGTGATAGTACTTTTAAAAAAAATTGTACCAGTTCATCACCCTGCTTTGCCAAAAGTGAGATAAATGCTACTGCAATTAATTTTTCCCTTTGAAGGTCAGTGTCCATACTGTAGATGGAATGAATCCTTGCCATTCATGCTTTACAAGAACAATATTAACATTCATGAATGTTTCAGCTTTAATCATGTGCTGAGTTTGGTTAACAAAATTCCAACTCCTTGTCTTCTGTGGGTACCTCTTTCACAAAGCAAATAATTTTGTTTCTACATGAGTGTGGACCTCCTGGACTTCAGTGAGTGTCTGTGACCATAGTGAGCCGTGGCAGTGGAAGCCCTTTGCAGTACAATGTCTGATCAACTCGATGCTGAGAACAGCTGCTAAAGCGGGTGAGCTACTTACACTGGGGTTGCTGATGTTGCTGAAATTGGTGCAGCAGAGAACTGGTGCAGTTTTTCAGAGCTCTGCAGTGTACAAGGCTCAAAGGTCAGACTGAGAGCGCTGGTTTGCAGGACTGAGAACTCCAAAGAAACTTTCAGTCCCGTATAGGATTTATTAAGCTCATTAAAATAACACCCAGTCCTAAATGAGCCACAGCTTTACTTATTCTCTGTTGTGGCTCTTGAAACTCAGAGTGTGATTCCCTCACACAATAGCAGTGAGAAGCCACAGATCGAAAGCAGCTGCCACCATGTTTGCAGAGGGGAACGTGCTCTGAGCAGTCGGCAGTTTCTGTCCCAGAAGTGCTGCAGCTACCGGCTTACCCCGTACAGAGATGTCTCTGTTTGAGTCACAGGTTCAAGTAACCTTCTCAGAAATGGAGCTACAGACTAGTCACTTCAAAAGAAAAAAAAGAGCCTCAAAACTGACTGTAAACCAGCCTTGGTTCATCCTCTGTCTTCCTCAGTTAGGCTGTATCTGTCTCTGCAAAGCCGTATTGCACTACCATATAATCAGAGGAGGAATGAAAAGGTAGGTCTTGCTATCAGTTCTTCTGTGAGATCTAAGGCTTATCACACAGCTCCTCTGCTAACCCTGAGGCTTACTTCTCAAGTACTTTCCAAATCCTGAATAAGTGATATATCAACTACTAAATATCTGTAGGCAATCCCAAGATATCCCCTCAATGCCCGTGAAAGTGCACGTATTTAAATGCACATCCAAAACATACCTTGGTAATTTCTCACTACTAAACAACATCCCTGGTGTCTAACCCAGCACTTGGAAAGACCAATTGCCATTACACTGCAACTTTTAAGATGCTTATTATCGTGGAATGGCTGCCTTTTGGTGGTAACAAGAGCAACAGCAGCTGCACATGAAGTAAGAAAGATGTTTAGGGAAAGTTCTGTTAAATCTTTTCTGAGCTCCACAAATTCCTAGAATTAATAAGGGAATCCAGACGTCTTACAGAAGTGTTACATTAAAGCAGAATTTATTTCAGTTAAGTAAAGGAATTCTGCCTTGTGGCTTGAGGATTAAAAAACCCATTAAAAAATATTGTCATTGGTTTATCAACTGTCCTTTGGACACATATCTTCAAATGGACTGTACAAAATCAAGGGTTGTGTAACCTAAGATATACCAGCAATGCAAACTGCATAGCCAAAATAAAAATTGTATGTAAACTACATATCTTATTGATCAGTAAGCAAGACCTTTTTTTCCCTGTAAACTAAATAGGCTACAAGAGCAGCAGTTAATAGCAGGGGAGGAAATTGCATCATTCATGGTACGAATGGAAGGTTCAGTTCATGTTAAAAGGAGACTTGCCTTTCTTCTAAACAGAGCAGGTTGTCAGTGGTGTTTGACATGAGTGGATGAAGCACAAAAACTAACAGCAGCACAGTTGCAGAACAATTCAAATCACAGCCCACAGCAGCTTGTCAGTAAGTGGTCACCCTGTGCCACTGCAATATCTGATACTGCTTCTGAGAGGCACTCACTAGAAATACTGAAAGTGATGTCATGTCAGAAAGCCAAAGCACAGGAGGGTCAAACAATGCAGGAAAAAGATCTGTCATCCTTTGTGGTGCCCAGGACAAAGCTGGGGAGATGCTATTCAGCTGGGAGAAAGAACAGTCTTCCATCAATTCTGGCAATTTCTTAATGATTCCTGAGGCAGCAAGAGGCAGCTCATAGGAGGTTATGGACTACAACTGCTAGTCCACATGTTGAGCCATGCTGCTCTTCAATGAAAGCATATTCTCAGTGTAACAGAAGACTGATGAGAATAATAATGCAAAGCTTGTGATGTGTACAAAAAAAAAAAAGGGTGTCTTCCTTGGAGCTTGTAATTTTTATTATCTTGATCCATTTGATAAATGCCATACAACAGACTGTTCACATAGGCCTTAGTCAGCAGGAAGAGATGACAAGGCCACCTTGGCACTCCTGCTTTAACCCATCACCTGATGCAAGTGCATGGGAAGGGCACTGGAAGTCATTTGCTGCTGGTGAAAAGGCAGTGGATGAGTCTCCTTCCGATGGCCTCCAAATGCTGAGTGAGGACATGGGAGGAGCACAGCTCCCTGATGCTCCTTCGCTCCTCTAGGCCACGCAGGCAGCCTGCTTGGTCTGTGACCAAATGGATATAACACTGTCAAGTTCTTCATCATCTCTACCATCTCCTTTTCTGACTGTTGTAGTACATCGGTTCTGACTTGTCAGCGCAGTAGAAAAGGATGAACCAGTGCTAATATTTACTGAACACAATAGTGGAAGTTTTTTTCTCAACTTTTCAAATTTTCAGGTTGTGAAAAGCTTATGTGCCTGGACTCTATTACAGACTCTTACTTCCAGTTACTGTAGACAAATCATACAGTTCTACTTGCCCCTCCTCAGTCAGTATTTATCATTCCTTTAAGCACTTCCAAGTTATTTCCACTGGAATCATGTGAAATCATTTTGGTACATAAATGTAGTTTTCCCTCTAATTCCGAGTACTTAATTTGGGACCCAAAGCTTCCCTCCTCCTCCCTGCATAGATTTTGATATGTGAGTCATATCCTATTTAATTTGAAATAGGAATTTGAAATATTTCATTTGAAATTTCATAGCTTTACTGCTATGTTGCACCATTGCTGAACCTAGAAGTTTGCTACCTCCTCTGCATATGTAGAGATAAATTCAGTCACTTCACATCAATGAAGGGCTTCCCATGCTGTGCCATACTAAATTCATGCATTCCCATTTGCACTGCAGTCTGCTACTCCTCCCTTACATTAATCACCAAAACACTTTGTGATCAACATCTTTGCAGTTTCTCTCAGAACCCATTTACAAGCCCTGTAAGCATTACCGTGGCTTTTCCTTCCATGTGAGCCCTACTTCTCAGCATTTTTCCAGCACCTTTCCTGTCAGATTTCCTGTGCTAAACACCTGAAACCTATCACAAAAGATTTCTGGAAGACAAATTCATTAGGTGTACTAACGTCATTTCATATTTTGCAAAACTGTCCCTTCCCCAAAAACCAAAAAAATATGAGAGCAAATTTCAACTGCATAACATTTAAAGACAAGTCCATTAGCAGAGTCAAACAAATTTTACAAAGCAGTCTTTTAAAAAACTATGCAATGTCACACTTCATTTTAAGATCTCTCGTATATACTAAGAATAATAAGATACATGAGCAATGCTCTCTCCTTTGTTGCAGTGACTGCCAAGTGATGTCACAAAAAAGTTCATTGTGCATGTGTGAAAGAATTTGACAGGTCAGGCTGGTCAGTTAGAAATTAGACTGTTTATATATCAGTGTATTAGTAATCACCATTTCTGGAAAAAAAACCCAAACAACAAAATAACCACTTGATGGGTTTGTTAAAAGTTAGTGGCTTTTTGATGTATATTCAGGTAAGGCAGATACTGTACAGACAATTCTGTACAGTATTAAGGAAGCCTATGAATACTATCCAAAACCATAAATGTGGGAAAGCTGTGGATAAACCCTTTTAGATGCTGCAATGCTTTTCTTGTAGGAGAAAGCTGGTTTTGTTCCTCAGAAACATATTATTCCATTAATGTAACTTTCCAGTAACATTGACTCAATCATTTGCCTCATGCCATGCATTTACTGGAATGTTTTCTAGTTTATCTTTAACCCTTTATCCCCAGTTATTAAGCAGAGCTACAACAAGGAGATAAAACTTCATTTTTATTACATAAGTTTGATTCAGTGTTACTTCATCACCTCCTCTCCTCTTCTGTTTGCTTCTACCACACACTGCAACTTGTTAGAAGTCTGGAATAGGCTGCCCTGGGCAGTGGTGGAATCACCATCCTTGGAAGTGTTTAAAAGGCACATGGATATGGCACTTGGGGACATGGTTAACAGTGAGCACGGTGGTGCTGGGTTAATGGTTGGACTCAATGGTCTTAGAAGACTTTTCCAACCTTAATGATTCTATGATTCTAAATCTAGACTGTGAGGGCTCCAAACCAGAAACTGAACTCACTATTCTGATTTGTCCTTTGCTTTGCAAAGATATTAATTGACAAGGGTTAGGAATTAGAATACTAGGATACAGCTTTCAAGGCAAGTGTGTTTGTGCTCTCTGCAGACTGTATCAACACCTTAGTCAATAACCATGTTTGTTTAACAACTGTAGTAAGTACAAAACTAAGAACTGCCATACGAGGTCAGACTAAAGGTCCACTTAGCTCAACGTGTTGTATATTCAAATAAAAATTAGTACTGGATGCTTAGGAAACAGCATCTATAGAGTAAGTGCTGCCCTTGCTCTGCCCTCACAGCTACTCATGATTAGCAGTTTAAAGATTGGTTTGTGCTGAAAAGCATAAAGGGATCAATCCGCCAAGAACCTGTTTTACCATTCTTTGAAACCATTTACAATTCTGATTTCCACAACATCCCATGGCAAAGAGTTCCAAGATTTAAATACTGTGAAGTACTTCCCTTGTCTCCATCACTTGCCTAATTATTTCCTTTGCTGCATATCTTTTCTTGTGCAATGAGAAATAGCATTCATCTCTGACTTAACTAAACATCCCCATCTGTCTTTTCCATACCATTCAATCACTTCTTTACCCAGCCAGAAAGTTGTCATAAGGTGTCATTTCCCTGACAGCCACTCCATCCCCTGCAACACCCTGATGGCCCTTCTCTGCATTACTTCTAGTTCTGTGTCTCCTGGCAGTGGGTGCAGTACTGTAGAAGTGGAAGCACCATGTTCCCCAGGGACACAAGGATGATAAGCTTCTCTTTCATTCTCAATTGCTTTTTTAATCACATGCAAACTTCTGTTTGCCAGAAGTCTGGTCCCATGGACTGGACACCCATTAGGAGCTGAAACACATTTTCTGGTTTGGTTTCTTCGGAAGGGAGTGTGGTCACTGCTCTCCAAGACAATGCCGTGATGCAAACAGAGGTGTGGCAACTGGGGCTCATGGGGAGATTCACCTCAAAAGCATGCACCTGATCCAAATTAAAATATTAACATGGACACACCCAGAAAACTTCCACAATGATTCCAAGATTTCTCCAGAATAGTAACAGCTTCTTCAGGGCTCATTTTTATGCATATATAGTGAGAATTATTTTTCCTTTGATCATAAGCGTGCATTTGTAAACACTGAATTTCAGTTGCTGTCATTCAGCTCTTCACTGTCAACCTTTGTCTTGACAATTATAATAATAATAATCTAGAAATTATCAAGAGTAAATGTGATTATTTTCAAGTAGTTGATGACTCTGTTGTACAACACAGGTCCCAATACCAGTGTTTGAAACCTCTGTTCATAGACACCTGTCTGTAAACCAGGTAGTCTAAGAGATGACCAATCCTTCTGGACCATACCTTGGTTTTCTTATGTTATCAGCTGCTCTTGTGAGGTCTTACAAAAAGGTTTTTTGAAAAACCATTTACACCAGCCAGAGTCATTCTTCGGTAAATATTGACTAAGAGATCTGTGAGATGTCCTATAAAAATGTTAACTGTTGTCCAAACCAAGACATGTTCACATGTATCTGCTAATTCTATTTATTTTGACAGGTGCTACTAATCTGCGTGCAATGGAGCTCAGACTTAGCACTGCATAGTCCCTCATATTCCTTCTTAATCCATTGGGTATGAGCACACAGAAATAATTAATATAAGATGATTTCACAAAACACCAACAAAATCTAAATAAATGGAGTGAAGAGCCTGAAGGAAGAAAATATCCTCACCATTTCTGGTTTGCTGCTCTGAAGGAATAGGGTGCAAATTTTGGGGGTATTCTGTGAGACATCTAGGAAAGCTCAAGTAGGGGAACTGCTATTTTCAGACAGAAGTGTCTTTCTGACAGATGTTTTAAATGCTGGTTTTGTTTTAGTGTTTTGTTGTAGTCTTCTGCTCATACTGCTACCCTATAACCATTTTGTAAGAGTCAATCTAATTCCTCTTTTTGGTGAGGCATGAGAAGAATCATTCTTCTCTACACAGGTCAATCATATCAATTTCTTTTGAAAGCCTTTAGAGACCTAATAGATTTGCAGCAATGTTTTATATCAGGACTCATAATGAGATAGTATTGAAATAGTACTGTGATCTACATTTGCTCTGTGTAATAGAAGAAAACAGAGTGAAGTGTATTTCCTTTTAGTATTGCAATACTACCACTGTAAAGTTTTAATAATAAACGAAGAGTGTGATATTGTAATTCAACAGGCAGAAAGGATGAACTTCCTTCTGTCAAAATCAAAATATTTGTATTTGCATGAATGTATGTTACAAACATTTGACTTTAATTATATTGTTCTAATAGTCTGAATAAAAGGAACAGTAAACTATTTATTAATATTTTTTTGCCAGCGTCAAGATGCCAGAGCCATAAATGTGTTGCAAAAACTATCTGAAAATTATATGGATAAGAAGGAACAACAAAAAGGGATTGCACTGATGAAAATGTACAGAGCCAAGAAACTGTACTAATGCTAAAAGTCAAAAGAATGGACAAAGAAATGCTATTTACAACATAGCTGGCCATTACAATCACCCCATTGATTAAAAAAAAAAAATTAGCCCGTTTCTTTCAATATTAAACCACATTTAAATTTTGCCATTATTTGAGCTATCTCTCTCTAAATATTTTAACTTTCAGAAGCAATTACTAAACAATGAGTTTATTGCTGGATTTTAATATTCAATCAAAGACCAGCCCAAAAAAAAGCACTGTATTTTTTATTAAGTAAGTATTACAAAAAATGATGCAATTTCAATCTTTTGATAGTTATGGGCAGTGAACCTGGACACTGAAGGGAAGGAAGCCTGTTCAGTTCAGTAGCTTTGGTGGTATCTTCACTTCAAATGTTCTGGCTTTTAAGAGTGACAAGGGTGTATTTCAGTGTCCCTCCCGAGCAGGAGCACACTTAAGACTTGTACCTTGAAGCAAGCTACACTTGAGCCAGATAAACACTTTATCAAAATTGTAACAAGGAATCAATTGGTTTTTGGTGTCCCAAAATACGCTCAGCAGTTTACAAGGTAAAGGAAGTTAGGCTTGTGGTAACAGTGACACTGTAGGTAAGTAAGAGTCATTATGGGCATTGAAATGTTCCATATGCAGATCTGCACTGGAATTTCTTAGTAAGACAATGAATACAGCCAGAGTTATCCAGGTCCACTTTTGAACCTCACTCAGTAACTTTAATTTAGAGAAGTCCCAAGACCTGGCCAGAAGGGACCTCTGGTTAATTCTTTGTTACTGTCTTTATACCCAAATTTATACCTCAGATGATTGCCCAGTTTAGGATTGAAGAATACAGTCTGCACTGCAAATCACACCACATTTGCAACAGAGTCCTGAAAATTTTCATCAGGCAACAAAACTTCTGATTTCTACCGACTAAAGGTAATACTGCTTGGAGGTTACTTGATTTTGAGGACAGTTGTCTTCTAAACACTGATTTTGAGACTAGATCAATGATAATGTATTGATAAATAGCTGATTCTTCAAAATAGCTGTTAGTAAAGCTTTTCCACTAAAAAAAATGGAAAGGTGTTACTTACAGATGACCAAATCTTAGAGCTTGTGAGTGCCAGCTCAGTATTACTGAAATCAATGTTGCATACACAGCTTGCCAGTGTACAGGAGCAGGTGCTTAAATGTTCTACATTCCCCAAATCCTACTTCAAGCCACTGTTTTCTGCTTGTGAAGTCAGTCCTACTCCTTCACCACAGATCAGTTGTATCAATACAGAGGCTAATTTGACAAATAATAACCTTTACTAAAACACACCTTCTTCTTCCAAGTCGCCTCTGTCTTAGAAAATACACGTGAAATAATTAAAAAATAGATTTCTGCTTTTCAGTTCAATAAGCAGGTTTAAGTATGTATCTGTGCTAAAAAGTGACTCCATCGAAAGAGATGCAAGATGGAAAGCACAACGCTCAAAACCTTGCATTTCCTTGTAAAGCAAAGATGATTTTCTAAACCCTCCATCTCAAGCCAAACCTTGCACTCAAAAGTTCAACCCTGTTCTCTCCCATCTGCATGTCTCCACATGTCATAGAGATTCAGCAGCCCAAACAGTGCCATTATTATCTTCAAGTTTTGACTTTGCTGGTACCTGAGTGCAAGTATAAATGGGAAATACTGCAATTATCTGGAAGTACATTATTTTTCTGGTGGATCATGTGAGCTGAAATAAACTGCAGCTCATTCTTACACTGCAGCATAAACAGACTAAGATTGAATTGAAACGTGTCATTGTGGTGGACATGCTCCTGTCCATGGGCATTGCATCATTTCAGAGAGAAGATGCCATTTTAAAAAATGTCACTTTTCCCCTTTAATGCAATAACTATTGAGCTTTAAAGACCGGCTTTATTTTTGTGATCCAGAAATGCATACATGTTAAGACCCCTTCAGAAATTTGGCTATAATCTTTAGATCATTTACCAAAGGTGTTGTAATACAATCTGATACAATGGTAAAATACCACTTTAGATTTCAGTGTCATCACCCCTGAAGGTCTAATAGTGTTCATTGCATACAACCCCCCAAAATGTTAAATAAAAAAAAAAAGCATCGAGATGAGCTTAAAGAGCATCTCTGTGATACTGATAACCACATATTCATCAATAAAGGGGGTTTTATTGCAGTAAACAGGATGCTTTGGGCTAGGAAAAAAGTTAGGAGCACTGTTCATATGGAATTTTTCCCCTCTAAAGCCATCTCAGACTTAAAATACCAGAGTCTGTGAGATAACTGTCTGGATTCAGATAATGTAACAAATTGTACATGGAAAATGAAAAACGGTACTTCAAGTTACTGACAACTTTAATGTGAATCAACAAACTTGGTATTTAAGAGTAAGTACATTTCCCTTTCTGTCTGTTCCCCAAAAGAATGACCATTTCCTGTCAGTGCATCCAACAGTGTATTATGAAACACAAGGCAAACCAGTGCTGCCTTACTTGAAGGCTACTCTGAAGACCCTTTTTTGTCAGTCCTTTATTTTCAGATTAATATTTCTACGGAAACATGCACCATAGGTCTTTAATATTTAACAGGTTTCCTCTTAAGAGGAAAAGCAAGGAAAAAAAAAGGAATATTCCATGACACTTTCACCCACTCACAAAAGCTTGAAATCATAAGCACGTGGAACTCAAGCAAAGCCAAACCATTATTTCATATAGCCTGAGAATTACACTAAAACACACACAACACTCCTTACTGGTAAAGGAAAAAAAATGCACTTAAAAACTTCAAAACTAACACCTACATTTTACCATATAATGGAATTAGCTGTAAAATGTCTTGGTTCTAACACACAGGTCTAGAACTGACTACCAGTAAACACAGAACTCCTAATGGGTGTTCTTTTGCTTCTAGAATAAATTAGTACCTGTTTTACAGTCCTAACCCAAATGTTATAGGTGGTATTTCAGATGATTAAAAGCCATTTCTAACTAGAAAAAGGCACCTACCTAACCAAACACAGAGGTTATTTTGTCTGTGATCTTATTTTGCTTCAATATAAAGACAGTAATTGAATTTATCTTTAAGTTTAAAAGGTTGAAAAGCCTTTTAAAATAACACGACAGTAGAAAATGAATGAACTGACAGGGAAAATATGCACACCTATTTCCAAAACTTCAAAATTTATAAAAGTTTCTTGGGTGTCACCAAAGTATGATGAGTTCATATAGGCAATATATACACTGTACGTTTTCCATGTGCTCTATCAGGACTTCTATATTGTGATTGGCTTTATAAATAATTTTTCAGCCAGTACTAAATTCTCCAAATTGCGGAGTTAATTATTGGTCTTATTTGATGAAGTTCAGTAAGAATCCTTGAAGGATTTGGATATTACTAAGGAGTCAAAGAGGAATCAGGAGTGCACCATACCTTTGGAATGTCACCATAAGACCCAAGTTGTTTATTTACACCCACAGCCTCAAATTATTTCAAGGTAAAATCCTGAAACTGTTTAATGGTCATCCTGCGATCCACATAGTGTTTTACTAGTTCAAGATCTTGGACTGCTCTGAAGGCACAAAGCACTTCATCTCACGTGCAAACTGGTGTGGGACATCCCAGAGCTAAGAGCTTCTTTTTAATAAATTCCCTTGATGCAGTTGGTTTTTTGGGAAGGGGGAAAAGCAGGGAGGCAAAACTGATTCATTTTTTAAATGAGGCCACTACCATCTACACAGTTGCTACCTATTAGACATACAAACTCTTCAGCTTTCTAGACATTTCTTCTGACCTCTGTCAAGTAGAACTTCCCAGTGAAGATGCAAAATGCAGACAGATTGATAACTGAAGCCCTGCATGTACTTTTTGCCTCATGTCCAACATGTAGATGAAGATTTTACACCATGACCAGTTAAGGTCATTTTCCAAACACCTCACACAACGAGAAAGGAACAGCCACACCTCTTCCACGTACCTGATCTGGTGGAGACGATTCTTCCTTATTATAAGCAAAAGTATTTCAAATGGAGTAACAAAGAAAGGAAGTGATTCAGAGGCTTTGAACCACAGTACCAAAAAATTCACATTCATCCGTGCAAATGCCTGCAAAGAGACTGGACCTAATAGTGCCTGCAAACTGGGCTGTGATTCTGCTCTCTTGCAGAACACACCAGGTGACTACTCGAGCAACCTCACTTGGATGTCACACAGTGACACAGCCCACATCCAACTACCAAACGTCATCATCTTACAACACAAAGATCATAAAACAGCAGAATTTTTTAACGATGAGTCAGAGCTAAACCAGCATGGCTACCATTAGCCTAAGACATACTAGCTTTATTTCTTTCTATAACTAATCCAAACATCCAAATATAATTCAGACTACATGAGGCAAAGATCTTCTATACATCCCAGAAACTAATAATACTAAAATTGTATCGCTAACATTTTGGGTCAAAGTTCTTCTTCACAGAACTCCCATTGGCTGTTCTAGAGTCACAACAGCAATACAGCTGACATACAATATCCTTAAAATTACAAAGTTAAATGACAGATACTGCAAAATGGGGGGGAAAGGTCAATGACACTATTCAGATCATCATGTACTTCCGATAATTTAACACCATGTAGGAGAGTTTAAGTACTTCAGAGGAGGTCTGTGTCACACACAGTAAAATACCATCCTAATAGAGCAGTGTCATCCCTTAGCGATGACCTCGCTAAAGACTTTGAAAGACAATGACAAAGTGAAAACTGTCTACGTGAAACCTGTCAGATACTGCACTTCTTGCACTTGAGACCCTACAGCTGATCATCAAGATCATCAAATGGAGAATAAATCCAACCATGTCCAACCAACCACAGAAGCAGTTCCACACCCAAGCACACCCTGACGGTTGAGCAGTACCTATCACTGGCACACAGCTCCAGCTGGAAGGTGATGGTTTCTGTGCTAGCCCTTACACTGTGCACTCCAGAAAACCTCAATACAAATGGCCATTTCACCAGGAAACGGGGAGCCTGAGGAGGTGCCCCAGACCAAGAAGTGTAGGACATCCAGTCATGTTTGGTGTTTTTACCCCTTCCACCCTGCTTCCACTTACTGCACTGAATATTTCAAACACCCATGTCCAGTCTGTCTTATTTTTCATTTCAGCTTTCTCCCTTCTTCTTCTCTGGCGTGGCAAGAGTGGATAGACTCGTTCTCGGTTGGGGCATTGCAAGTGGGTGCCGGAGGTCAAAATTCGGCTGGGTCTCGCCCACTGTCCGCCGGCTCCTTTCTCCCTGCCTGCCCCCGACCCGACGGCCGTCGCCCGACGCTGCCCCGCCGCTGTCGCCGCCGCCGCGGCCGGGGGGCAGCGCACGCCGGGCTGCGGGGCCGGGGGCCGCCGCCCGCCCCACCTCGCACCCCGGGCCGCCCGGAGCGGGGCCCCCGCCAAACTTTGCGGCCCGCGGGGAGCCGGGGCCCGGCCGGGCCGCCGCCCCCGCCACCCCCGCAGCACCCCGGGCAGGAGGTGAAGCAACCTGGCGCCGGCTCCTGCACTTTGCACAGCGGGCGCAGAGCCGCCTCCATCCCTGCGCCTCCCGGCAGCGCTAAGGCGCATTTTTTCGCACTAATCTGCACATTCAGCACGTCCAGAGCGCCTATGACTTTACCTGGACTTTCTCCACTCTCCGGGCTCATCACACCGCGATCGCCTCCCCATCCTACCGCTAACTCTCGCTCTCCTTCACTCCTTCCTCCTTCCCTCTTGCAAGGCCTGCTAAGATCAAGCCCGATGGAAAGTAGAGAGAGAAAGAGAAAGAGAGAGGCAGCGGGAAGGGAGGGGAGCCGCTCCATCCCTCCCTGCCCCCCCCCGGGCACACACGCCAGCCCTTTTCCCCCCACCCCAGCCCTTCCCTCGGCGATTTCCTCCGCTCTTCGGCAACTACGAGGGCTCGGCGGAGCGGCTCCGAATGCGCCCCCGCTGCCCTCGGCGGCGCCCCGGCCGGCGCCCCCCCCGCCGCCCGCCCGCCCCGCGGCCCCCGGTACCTCGTAAAGGTCCCCCGAAGCCATGCTGGGGTGCGGGACTGGGATCCTCCGCGCCGTCTCCCGCTCTCCACCTCTCCCGCTCCCCCACTCGCTCTCTCTGTTGAGTAAACTGTGTTTTGCAGAATGACAGGCTTTGGGGCTGGCTGTGCGCAGAATCAGAGGCGAGGAGAGCGGAGAGGCAGGCGGCGGGGCTGGCGTAACCAGCAGCAGCAGCAGCTCGGGCGCACAGCGCCGGGAGCCGCGTCTCCCCCGCGGCGGCGGGGCCGGCGCCCCCCGCCCTCCGCTCACACCCCGCCCGCCGCCGCCGCCTCCCTCCCCGGGCGGGGATCGGGACCGGGACCGGGACGGGTCTCCCCCGCGCCCTCCCTCCGGGAAAGTCCCCGGGCCGCTCTGACGGCGGCCTCCTCTCCCTCCTCCTCCTCCTCCCTCCGCCCCCCCCCCGCCTCAAACTCTTTCCGCGGCCAAAATAAATAAATAAAAAAATAATAATTAAAAAAAAATAAAAATAGAGGGGCGGGTGGGAGGGGTGGGTGCCGGAGCGGGCGCCCGGCGGGAGGGCCGCGCCGCCCGCCCAAGGTCACCACGGGGAAAGGCGGGCGCGGGGCCTCGGGCGGCCCTGCCGGCACCTTCCCGTCCCCCCGGCGCCGCGTGGCCGCCCCGCCGCCCATGGCCATCGCCGAGGGAACCGCGGTGGCCGGAGCGCCCGAGGAGCGGCGGCCCGCGCAGCGCGGCGGAGCTCGGGGACACCTCTCGCCCCCGCTCCCCGCCGGGCACGGCGATGTCTCTCCCGCTGCCCCTCAGCCATTTTTCAGGTTTGCCAGCCCGCTCAGGGACATGAAAGCCAGCGGCCTCCCGCCACCTGCCCTTCACGTGGAGGCGGTGGCCGGAATTTTGGAGCGGCTGGGGAATGCGCGGCGACACGAAGCCATCGGCCATCGCCACTTTAGAGCTGTCCGTGTCGTTTCTCGGAGGAAAAATGCCGCCCCATGGCCGCTGGCGACCCCGCGGTGCTTACCTGAGAGACGGGGAACGTATGAAGGTGATGCCGAGTGAACCGGGCTGCACCTTTACCGACCGGCGGCCTTCGCCGGCCATCACTGCACAGCTCCTCCTGCGCGCAGAGCCCCAGGCTGAGGAGCTTCTCTCACAGCAACCCGGCCGTGAGCGACCTGAGTCCGGACATGTTCAAGAACGGTCTGGACGCAATCCCGTGCCATGTGCTCTAGGATGACCCTAGAGCAGGGTGGTCGGACCAGATGACCCACTAGCATGACTGATGCTGTGAATTGCTGTGAAGAGGAATTGAGCTCATGGTGACAGGAAGCCCCACTTTGCACCAGTGATGGACTCTAGAGGAGGCAGGAGCCGGGGTATGGCAAAGAACTCTGAGTAGGATGCCGTGGCCGCCGTAAAGGTAAGGGCTGCTCCCTGTGGACGCTGATGAGCACCGCGTTGTGTTCCTGCAGCTTCGCGCTGTGGAGGATGTGCTTCTACAGGTAAAGTGTTGAACGTTCTCTAGGTATTTTATTTATTGATAGGGAAGAGCACCGTGGGAGTGTTCTCTGACCAGCTCTCCACACCTTGGCTCCGTAGCCAGCCATCTCTAGTTGTTACTGGGTTTCAGACTCACTGTTCTCACCTCATAGCAGACCTGTGGCAGCCATTCCCTGTAACCTGGGATCAGTGGTGGATGTTGCATGGTCTGGCTTTGCCATGGTTGTGGCTTTTGTTCATCTTCTTGTGTTTGTCATTTTTCCCCTCTTGATTTTCCATGTGAATGTGAGAATTGGCACTGCCCAGACTGTTACCTGAGCACAGGTTGGAGCGGGTTATTGAATGTGATAATGGTTAATAAATGTCGCTGGTATTGAGTGCTGAATTATTTCCAAAATTTCATTAATGACCAAAAATCTTGGTGCAGTTCAAGTAGTGTGAAGCCAAAGACTCTTCTGGCTGAGAGGATTCCTTTTTAAAATATCAATACTGGGCTGGGTGTTTTGAACATTGTCACTTTTTATCATGAAAGTAGAAAATCACACATGCACATCCAGCTCTTGCTTGACCCCTTCTCCTGAACTGTGAATATTACCTCTGGTGATTATGAACTTGCCAGCTAACCAGTTTAGTATTGACTTAGAATTCAATAAAAACTATCTAATGGTAGTTTGGAGCTCAAAGACGTTTATGGTTTGTGTGGTCTACAGGGGCGTGTGATGATGTCGGACTCCTAAGGACAAGACACTGCTTACATAAAACGTAACTATTTTTTTGTCTTGACTGTAGAAGAGTTGTCCTCTGCTTTCCAATTTGCCAGCAATATTTGGATTGTTGGGATTTGATTTTTAAAATGTAAAATGTTGAAAAGATTAGGAAATATTGTAAACTACCCATGCCTAGTAATTTCAATAATTAATGCAGCAAATACTTCTTAATTGCCAAACAATGCTTTAATTAATAATCACACCCCATGGTTTCTTCTTAAATCAATTATTGTGTCTTATTGAAAGTGATGTTTATTGTTTACAGTAACAAGTCATCTCATTGAGCCGAATATAAGAATAGATCCATCGATAAGTAGGTGTTTAAATACATCTCTTCAATGTCTGCTTTATTACAGCTACATTTTGCAGCTTTCCACAGCAGTAAACAAAATGGCAGTCAGAGCCACTGAGTCATTTTTCAGATGCATACCAAAATATTAGTTCTCTGAAAGTGTTGGCTTCCTTCATAGTATCAACTCTTTCCAAAGGTGTCTTTGGAATTAATTAAAAAAAGTCCCTTCCCAAGCTGTAGAAGAGTATAAGTCTTTCATTTTGAGACAGGTCTAATAATCAAACTATTCTTTCTGGGCTTTGCTGTTCCTGTGTTCCTGACAGTTGAAATGAGACCACCTCACCCTGTGCCACATCAGAAGAAATCTCCATGACCTGGTCTATATTTTAGACAATTTCATTGACATTGTACAGTGTTTACGGTAACATTGTCAATATTGTTGCTGCTAGATTTACAACCCAAACAAATAGTAGTTTGGAAGTTTTGAAAGGATGAATGCTTTAGTGAATACTTTGAAGAGGGGAAACATCTTTTTCCTGATTACTCACTCCTGGTTTCAGAGTGCACAGTCCCTTGGGATGTGGTGGTTTGTGAGTCAAGAATGAGGAGTATAAAGAGGACTTTTGCAATTGTCAAACCCAGGAAAAGTTGATTATGGTTTTGGTGTATTTCCCTGTGATTTAGCAGAAGACAATGTTTTGAGTTTTAAAAAATTCAAGTGACCTTCATTTGCCCAGCAGGTCTTTATTGTAACTAGACAGGGCAGGCGGTGTCCCTCTGAGTCTTGTGTAAAAGCTAGAAATGCTTAAATTTATGATAATTTTTTTAGGGTTTCTGATAATAGATTTTCTGGGAATACGTCTTTTCCAATTTTATTTGCCTTTCAGTGGTAATATCTATGAAATGAAATTGCAGCAAAATCCAGATTGTTGTACAAATTTCAAACTCTAAACTTAATGGTTTTGCTAAGTATGTGATTATTCATTACTCTTATTGTTTCGCTGCCTTCTCCTATTTCCCATCCCAAGAGAGTAATGCAGGCAAGGGAGGCATTCCAAGCACAATACGTCACATTTGAACACTTCTTTGGATTTGATGGATGCTCTGGTTTCCACTACTTTATTTGAAGGAATTACCTCTCAGTCTGAATAAACTTAAAAGCAAAACTATTCTATTCCAGAAAGCAAAAATACTGCTGTCATAGCTGGGCCATTGATTTGTTATTGACTGTTTAGTCAATCAGTCCAAGGCTATACAAATATGTGGGGACTGTACAGTCACTGACACAGTTCCCCCAAGGAGTGCAGATGAGTACTTGAAAACAGCTTGCGTGAAAAATTGCTATGAGGGGCTGCTTTGCCTCTTGACGAGGAACCTGAATGATGGGCAAGAATAATTAATAAACAAAGAAATTGAGAGAATTCCTGTGCTAAGATATGAAAATTATATGAGAGAAGGGGGGAAAACAAGGCATGAGTGAAGAACAAGGAACCAAAGGCGAATGAAAGGAGAAGGCTGTGCAAAGCCTTGGTTGTGTGAAAAAATGGGGGAGGCTAAGGAATATTTTAACAGCAGCAACTGAAGCAAACGCAGGAAACAAGGTAGCAGAATGTCTATCGCCAACCTAAGAAGGGAGGATTATCAGAACATGGAAAATGTCAGTGAGTGAAAATGAAAAAAGAAAATGTCTGAGTGGGTTCATAGAGTAGCAGATGACAGGAAATGGTCAGTAGCTACAGCAGGGAAAGGAGAATCTCTTATGGCACCATTGTTCCGGATGGGTGATTGGCAGGATCAGGGATTTCCCAGGGCTTGGGACTGCGATGGCCCCACTGTCGCAGTGACCGCTGCTCTCCACTGCCCAGGCTGGCTCCGGCGGTGTGCGGCAGGAGTGGGGAGCAGCCCGAGGCACGGAGCTTTAAAGCTGCTCCTCTGAAGCCTCTGCTCTACCCAGGGCAGCCCAGGCTCCAGGCACCGTGGCAGTCAGCAGCCCTCGACGAAGAGAAAGATAAAATAACAGGGAGGCTTGCCAGGAGAGACAATCCAAACTTATTGAAGGGGCTCCACGGCGACCAAGCAACAGTTGCCGTGTCACTGCACCTTATAAAGGGTGGTTGAACGGGGGGAGTAACCCAACTAGGGACCAATAGGCGGATCAGGAGGCAGGGATGCCAGAGGGAAGGACTCACATCTGGTCCAATGGTCTTGGTGGGTGGAGGGAGAGGGGCCACATGCCCCAATGGAGCATCCAGGTTTAGGGGATTTCCAAGAGGGGAGGTATCCGAGGGGGCAGGGTCTTGGGGGACTGATGGGGACCATATAAGGGTAATTAGGGAGGGCTTGGGTGACAGACACAGAACAGTCCAGAACTCCAGGAGGGGTTTGGGTGATTGATAGGGAAGGTGCCAGAACAAGGGGAGGGGATAACCATTTTTGGGAGCACTGGGGCTTGGGTCTGGGGCAGATCAACTGGGAATAGAAGTGAGGAAGGTAGGGACTAGCCATTAGGGTACAAAGAACATACAAAAAGACAAAAAAAACATCGTACCACTACACTCCATGCTCACCTGTTAGGTCTGAGGAAGCGCTAGGATATGCCAGGAAGCTTATCACAAAAATTATCCAAGACATGAAATCAAAAAGGGACTGCAAAACAAGAGGAGAGTGTCCTTTACATACATAGATCATCTAAAAATTAGAAATTAGAGGAACGTGAGAAAAATTAGGAAAGCAGCATTTTTTAAATAATTGATTTATATTATTTTGTGATAAGAAGTAGGCTTGGGGAAAGCCTGATGTACTTTGCCCTGTGCCATGCTGTCTTTGGAAGCAAACAAGTAGTTGTGATCATTTGATTCTGATGCTAAATTGATGTCTTCCTTCTTCTTTGGATCTTATAACATGCAATAACTTATCATCAAGAGGAAGCATTTGAAATAGAAGCTGCAATACCACAGTATAATGAAACGAATAGTAATATATGGAAAATAAAGTAATGTTTGTTTGTTGCAGTACATCATACGCTGGGGAACAGAACTTTTCTGTGGTCGACAGTACATTTTAATGGCTGCAATTCTGAAAAGTGACTTTACTTCTTACAACTTTATGAGTCTATTCTGTTCTATTTAACATGGCCAGTACCATTTTGCCTTAATTGGGGAAAAGGAAAAAAGAAACTTTGACCAAGGATAAAATTAATATAATTTTGTCTTTCCCTGAACATATTGAGTACCTCCCAATGTAGCACCAAAAATAGCATCTTTCCACATTCTACTCCCTCTTGTTTGCAAATGCCTTTTTTCCCACTTGACATATTTTCAGATATAATAGGAAGGTGCCAAAACATTCCTGTTGGACAATTTGCTGACTTTCCAACTAAGGCAAAAAAAAAAGACAAAGTGTAGATCATGTATGTAGAAGTCAGTCTCATTTGGGAACTCTTGTGTGCACAGAGCCTTTGAAATTGCAGGCTCAGCAGTTGAATTTCAACTGATTTAGGAAATCATGATGTGCATCAAGCAGGAGCAAATGGCACACATTGTTTTCCCTATATTCCTATACATCCTGAACATCAGGAAAGAGTCCAGTATTAGAGATTTTGGGTTATGGCCTTATTTTTTATGTGGGTTGAAACTGAAGTGTGAAGTGGAGCTCCGGTGGTTTCTTCTGTTAAGCAACAAATAACGATGTGTGAACACCTTAGAATGTTTTAAGTTGTAGTAGAATATGGGATTTGAAACTTGCCCACTTAAGTGTGCCGGTTAAAGAAGGTTGGGATATGGTTTATTAGTACTATCTGGGCAAGATGTATTAGAACCATTATAAAGAACCCATAAATAGCAAGACTGTAAGGAACAGAGATTAATCGGAGTGATTCTCTTAAGGGAAGACATCTGACATGTTCAGTTTGGTTTACACATAGAGTGCATGTGATACTCAGAGTGATCACAGTGTATTGCAGCACATTAGGAAGCTAATTTTTTTAAGCTGATTTTTCTCCCTGAATCTTTGCTCTATAAAAATTGCACTGAAATAACAATATCCAGCATAAAAATATGCAGGGTTTTAAGATCTAGGTGTATAAATTGTATATGTTAAGCAATACTGTGTTTTGTGACTTTTAATCATGGACTCACCTTGTACCTCTCACAAACCTTCTGTGTATAGTAGGCTGCTCGTGACGGTTGCCCAAGAAAAGGAAAATCACTGCATGATTTTAATAATAACTCTGAAAGTATGCAAAGACACCTAACATCTCAGAAAACAAAAAGAATTATTCCTTACTAATAAGAAAAAGTGTGGAGCTGGACCCATCCATGAAAAGGATTACATAATGTCATTGTTTGTGAGGATGGAGAGCCTGAAGCCACAAGGTGCCTTCAAGTCTGTTTTTCTGGGTTTACAAGCAAAAACTCCATGATACACTGAAAGTGTTTAAAAATACATGCAATTATAAGAAAATATAGAATAGTGGTGGCTGGAGACAAACTCTGTTGTTTGTTTTCTCCAGCCCTGCAGCTCAGTCCTGAGTCATCTGGAGCACATTTGCTCACGACTGTCTCCAGTTGGATTTTGAGTATAGTTGCATAGTCAGGGAAGAAATCCATATCCTGACTCTGAGGCCCTTTCTTCATCAATTAATTGGCATATCTGTGGCATTGTTTCTGATGACATTCTTTAAGGAGAGACTTCTTTTTGTACTTATAGAATTCTTGGTCCTTTGTACATTATGTTAGATTTCACTCAGGAAAATGAATATATGTTGTATTCGAATATCATAGCACAGCCTAAAATATTATTATGAGCTACTCATAAGGATTAGATACTCTTTGCCTGGAAAGTTAAAATAAGAGCTTTTTGATCTCGGCAAAATGGGAGAAACTGAATGTAGTCCAGGGAGAAGCAGCATTCATTTTGTCTGCTGGTCATTCAGAAATTCTTTCTGTGCCAAGTTAGCTAGAGTTCCTTATGGCACACTTTTTTGAAAGATGTATGTCTTCACAGGAGGTTTTTTTTTAGGAGAATGTAAGCAAAATTTTAAAGGAATATTTTTCTTTTTTGTTTATTTTGCTAAGATGTTTTATGTTTCAAAATAAAATATGTATAATGGTGCCTTATTGTACAATGTGCACTTTAAAAATGTGTAAATATATCGCACATGTTAATTATTTTTTATTATCAATGCCTTTAAATATAAGCTAGTGGAAGTCTCCATTTACATACAAGGGCTGCTGCTGGTTTGGAAGTGTCTCTAAGAAGAGAATTATACCCACTGTGAATGAATATGCAACAGGCTCTGCATTACACTACATACTTAGCTATGCTAATCATTAGCGCTGCTTTTTAGGGTAAGGGCTATAAACTTGGTCTTATGGGACTTAGTATTTGCATTACATTTATTTGCAGGAAAAGTACCCTTCCAAAGTGTTACTCACACAATTTTTCATAAAGAACTTGGAAACTAGTAATATTTTGTCCTTAGACTTTATTCTAAGTTTTTATATTCTCTTTTTTATTTTTAGACATTAAATAGTCTCAACTTCAGAATTGTCAAGAATTTAACTCTTTTTAGTTGTTGCATTAGAGTGATTTTTAAAAATTGTAAATCCATTTGCAATACTGATTTCCAAATAATGAACCATTTAACTTTTCTTTAGTGCCTCTACCAGAGTGTATCAGTACAGATGAGATGGCAACCCTCCCACTTGTGGGAGGCATGAACTGGTCCACAGCCTCCATAATAGGCTTTCCTAAAGAAAGATGGACTGTCTTAAAGTGAGAGTTAAAAGAGCTCAATGAAAAAAAGCCTAGTTTTAATTTGAAAGACTAATTAATTTATCAGTGTGAATAGAGAGTAATTCTTGGAAAATCAGGGAACATAAAACCTGAGGAGAGATGAGGGTCAAGTCTGTACCTTTGCCCTCAACCCCAAATTTCCTAAACAGTCTGGTTGGATCAAAGCAGGTTGGAGAGTATTAAAAACCAAAACCTGAAAGCTGAACTTTCAGTGAATGTAAAGTAATGATGTCAACACAGCAACAGCAATTCACCTTCCCTGAAATTCTGACCTGGACTCTTTAACTGGAGATGCATCCCTGTTGGTAGGAGCCAAGGATTACTCCCAACCTACCCCTCACCACTTAGTCTTACTCAGTGTTCTAGTTCCATAATGCATTAATTTTGCTTCTTCTTCTTCTGCTCTCTTGGCAACTTTTTACTTCTTACTTCTGGTTCAGAGTTCCCTGAAAGCAGAAGTTGTGACTATGTTTCAGCCTGGCATTCTGGGCACTTGCAGTTGTGCTTCTCACTGACTTGTATTCCTGTGTCCTCCCTCTGTTAACCAGTTACACCAAACCAAATCAGCCTGTCTAAACTTACTGTGTGGAAATGGCAGCTGAGTTTTGTTTATTTGTGAGTTCATGCAACTTATTGTATATGATACAGATAATTTTTCATTCAAGACAGTGCAGAATATTGGTGCTGATATCATCAGATGACAGCCTTGGTTTGTTTTTTGTTGTCTTGAACATCCTCTCAGTTACACTCTTTTTGTGCACAAACCAGTCCATTCTCATTCTAATTCTGGGTAATGAAACATATAATTTTCTGTTCTAGTTTTAATAACACAATTTCAGAGCATGTGTCAACTAAGTATCCCTGTGAAAATGGCTACTCAATTCCTCACTGGTGTTTTTGATTGGTTTTGCTCTTTAATGCAGAAATCTTTGACACATTCTCCACCCTGTTCATCCCCTGAACTGAGTTTGATTTCTGATGTGGCAGTAAATGCAGAGGTCTCAGGTGAGCACCTGGCTTCACTGCAAACTTTAAATTGATGTGGAGGCTGGGACCACACACCTGGTGTCACTGTCCTGGATAGGGACAGTTTTCAACCCTCCCAGCCTTGTTGGTGCAGAGCAGGACAGTGTGTCTGTGCTGAGGGCTGCAGTGTGGGAGCAGTCAGGTCATTAAGGTGGCTGGGGGGTCTGAGAAACTCATAGAAGAAGGGACTGAGGGACAAAGGTTTGCTTAGTCCAGAGAAAAGAAGCTAAGATGGATCTAATAGTGGTCCTAAGGGGTGGTAATAGGGAGGATGTACCAGATTTTCTGAGTGATGCATAGCAAAGGGACTTGGGGCAATGGTCACAAGTTGCAAGAGGGGAAAATATGACTGGACAGAAGGAAAAAAAATTATAATGAGGGAGATTAAGTGCTGGAACAGATGCCCAGAGAGTTTGTGGGTTCTCCATCATCAGAGACTTTCAAGACTCCACTGGCCAAGCCCTAGGATTGCCTTATCTAGCTTTGAAATTAACGCTTTGAAAAAAGAAGGTGGACTGGATGACCTCCAGAGGTCCTTTCCATGCTCAGCTATTTTGTAATTTTATGAACCCAGAGGGAGAGATCTGAGATTTTTCTCCTTGATCTGTAACTGCAGTTCTAAGGATTTTACTCCTTGAAATTGCAACTGTTAACATCGTGTCAGTACATAGTTAGACGAAATAAAAGTGTTCAAATTACCTTGTGTGGGTGGAGGTAATCTGTGCAGCCTTGAACTGCAAATACTAATTAAATAGGGTGGTAGCAGAATGTATCCTGTGCTAGAGCTCCTACTCTTCTGCATTGCTGTGTGCTCTTTCTTCGCTGCCTTGTTTGTGAGTACCAGAGTGGCTTCAGCCAAAGGAAGGCAGGAAGCAAGAGAACTTGTGAGAGGATTGTGGTCTGCTGATGATTGTTGTGATGCTGATGCTCTATTCAAATGTGTAGTCAAACAAACAAACAAACAAAGGTTAGTAAAACACACCTGAAGTCTGGCACTTGGTATTGCTGAGAGGACAGTGTTTTCTACATCTTTGTGCCGTAGATCACATCACATGCCTTTATGTTTAGGTTTCAGGCTATTTCAGAGTCTGATCCTTGAACTTTTCCAGCATGTCAGCAGCACAGGACACTGCAACCCAGGGACATGGTTGTTGATGGCTGCTTGATGATTCCGCCAACATTTGACATTCAGAAAGGGGTAGAGTTGGCCAATGTGCCTGGTCACTCCCTCTGCCTTGGCAGTCTGGTGCTGTTTGGTGAGCAGGAGCTGCAGCCTGAACCAGAGTTTCTTGGAGGGTCCAGTACTGTTACAGGGGGTGTTCCCTTGGTTGCCCAGAATGGCAGAGACAGTGCTTGAGCTGAGAGCTGTACCTACAGTCCCACTGGAACCACCCTGTGTGCCACCTTCCCATGCCCAGAAACACCTCCTCTCCTGTCCTCATTCCCTCCCTGCCTGTCTGCGACTCCTGCCTGACCCACCCATGATGTCTCACCCTGGCCATGTGTGCTGGCTCTCTGCATTGCTGGCTTCTCAGAGGTCATGGACAAGCTGGGCCATGGATTCTGCTTAACTCATGAAATTGCTTCACTGGCTCTGCAGTCACATGGTGGTGACAGCAGCAGAGGCAGGGACTGCCTTTGGCTCCTTCTGATGCTGCCAATCGTGCTCAGTAGCTGCCTCCTTGCTGACTCTGTCGGTGCAATTGAAACACTGAAAAAGCAACTGAAGTGGAGGAGGGCTCATAAAACAGTAGTCTGCTCCCAACTAGAAAAGGAAAATATGTCTGTGAAATGTGTTTGGAGTCTTGAGTTTCAAGTGTTGATGAACTGTTATTCATGTCACAAAACCAGCCACTTTTTCTGTTGGTCTCAAAAGACTAATGCTGGTGGGTATAAACCCAGAATGTCCCTGTCACCTTTAGATGTGGCCTGCTTAGCCCAAAGGTTATGTGTATCAGCTGTCTCCTCCCAGGAAATCCACGAGTACACTTCAGACTTTATGGCTGTTAGCTGTCACCTTTCTTTGGTAGTAAAATTCCTTACAAAGCAATCCTTGCCTCTACTTTCACATGATTAATAGGATAGAAGTAACTCAGTTCATGAGCAGGCTTTAACAAAACACTGAGAGCACACTACTGAGTTGCAAGGTGGCACCCTAAAAAGCAGTATTTCCTCTTGACAGTTAGGAAGCTTATTTCTGCAGATGTGTAATGAGGAAGATTAATTTCAAAAGTAGAGAATTAATTTCAAATTGAGCTATTTCTCTTCAGATCGAATAATATTTCTTTCTCTCAATGGTATCTCATGAGTGAAAGTAGACATGGAGGAAATTTCATACATATATGGACAGAGAATATATAAAGTTACAAAAAGAAACTGTATTTCTTGTTAGAGGACAGAGACTACAGAGTCAGGAGCTACTGAGTAGTTGCTGTTGGGATCTACAGCAAAATTGAGCAATAACAGCTAAAACTGACTCAGGAGGACTTTTAAATCAAATGAATAATCAGTTATGATAGCAACTGCTCCTTTGGCCTGTGGTTGGTCTTGAAAACTATGCAAGGCCTGATGGCCTTAAAGACTCTTGTTATATATTCTCACCTCTCTTGTCAGTACAAATAATTCTTTTTCTATTTTTTTTAACGGGTTAATCTGCATTGCTGCAGACTTCAGAGCTACCCAGGGAGGGAAGAAAAGTGGAGATATGTTGAAGACATGTACCACCCTTATCCTTTAGCTAGGTTAGACTTTGGAATGTAATATTGAAGCACCAATCTCCTGCTTGGTAAAATGTATTGCTGTTGTCCCGCTGTGGCATCTTCAGAATGTATTTTGTTAAGTCAGGCTGAACTGAGCCACAGCAGTGCCACATTGTGCTGGCTAAAACTACATATGAAGGATTAATTTTCTGGTTTATGTGTCTTTCTTTGCGTGTGTCCTTGATGGATGCACAAGAGTGTCCCAAGTGCACCACTGAATACTAAGTCATTCATAAATGCTGTTGATGAGTGCTCATCTTTTAGGCTGGCAAATGCATGGATTCCCTTGCTCTCACTGCCTTTCTCCAGTGCTTCTCAGCTATGGACTCACACAAAAGGAATGGTGGAACAGTGTTGAGGCTCCTCTCCCTGCTCCAGGGCATCAGAAGTGTTCACTGTATGAGAAAGAGATATGGTGCCTTTGTGATCCATCACCCTGAAATTCCTATACAGAGAGAAATTCAGGGTGGAATTTACAAGGAAATTTATTGTGTAGAACACAAAAAAAGCTAAAAAAACCCCAACAAACAATCACCATTCCAAACCCTGAGAAATAAAAGACAGAAAATATAGAGCATTAAAATGCTTTCTGTCATATCAACACTACTTTGTTCATCCAGTGATTTTTGCTACAAACTTTAAGGCTTTCACTGTTTTGCAGTTTCCAGGCTCTAGGAAATCATGAACTTTTTCTAATACTCAAGCTAATTTTCCATGTTTTTTTTTTTTTCTTTATCAAAATCAACATTGACTCATCAAATATGATTATATAATCTCTGTTTTTTTCTTTCCTATTGTTGATGTTGTATTTTCCCACTTCTTTTCCCAGAACTATGTTTATTGTGTCCACCAAGAAGTCCACAGGCAACATAATTACACCAATCTTTGTATACTATGTTGTTGCAAGGACTATGTCCCGTTACTTCTGTTGTCTAGGCAGTCACTAAATGTTTAAAACCTACCCCCCATTGGTTAAAAACCTTTTGAGAGCTTCTAGAAAATTCAGACTATTTCAGTGGCTTTTTATAGGACATTTAAAAACCCTTCTTGATATTTTCTGGTTTTGTCCTTAGGGCAAATACTTCCAGAGTTTTCAATTCCAAAAGAACCTGAGAAATAAGAAATCTAAGCTTTCACCAGTGCTGTCTTCCTTTTGTTCCCTGGTGGTGCTGAGCTCCGAACATGGGCGCATTGCAGGAGTTTTGCTTAATCCATTTCTTAACTGGAATTATTGATGAATAGTCAATGATTTAGTTTGGGGAAGAGTGGTGTGGCAGCTCTAGGTTAGTCCTGCAAACCCAGCTCTTTAGGATGCCCACGGACAATTAATTCTTGCTGTGCTCCTGAAGCTCATTAGGAGAGTGAAAGGCTTATTTTAGGATAAGGAACTAAAAAAGACTTGGCTTGTTCAGCATAAGAGGGGAAAACCAGAGACAATATGAATACCTGAGGGAATAAATACAAGAAAAGCAGAAGAACTATTGAGCTAAAGGCCAGTATTTGTTTATGAAAAAAAAATGGGTCTAAACTGACTGGAAATCAGAGGAAGGATTTTTTTATTTTTATGAGGTTCTGGAACAGCCTGCAAATGAAGTAGTGGGTTCAGAAAAAGAACAGCAGCTTTTAAGGTGGAGCTCAATACTTTCATGAGAAGAATTATATAACATGGTGCCTACGGACTGCATGTGATGACTCAGGAGATCCCTTCCAGTCCGATGTTCCTAAATTTTCCAGAGCAATTCAAGTATAAGAAGAAAACATCAATTTTAAACAATTTGTAACTTGGCTCAGCTTGCGTACAGTTCAATGGAATGAAGAAAAGGCACTTTTTTAGCTTAAGGCCGTTCTGCCTTCTGCGTTTCAAAGGCCTGTGGCAACCATGCTAGCTTGTCAAAATGGCTGTAAGAATCTTTTAAAATACAAGCTTTTAGACATTGTAATTCTTGGACTGGCAAATAACAATAAAGTTGAGTGTCTTTTTTTAAACTTTCTAAATCCTCCCTCTTAACCTATAGGAGGAGGAAGAAGAAGCTCCATTTTCATCATGGGTAGAGGGAAGGATCAGTATAATCCTTTCAAGGGAAAATTATTGTGCTACTGTGGATTAGTTGTGGCCCAAAACTGGTCTGTAGCATTCACAGGTCCACTACACAAGTGTTGTGGAGACTGAACAAGAATTTTTAAGAAATGTTGTTCTTCATTAATTTGTTGGTAAAGCACTTCATGTATTTTCCAGAGAAATTTTGCTATGTTTACCACATCTGGAGCACTGGTTCAGTAACTAAATTCTCCACGCACATTACTCAGACTTCCTTTATCGACACTGTTATCTTGTTACTGATTGGAAATGCTGTAGAATTCTAGAGCAGGACCAAAAAACTGGGAGGTAGTAAGATGTGTATCAAGCCATGTTCTTGTTTGTAAGCTTTTCCTTCAGCATTTGGGATTTTCTTGTGCATTAAGCTCACTAGAAACTCTTGCTTTGGCCTAGATTAATTCCTAAAAGCAGAACACAAATTACTTTATACTTGGGGATTAAGAGTCAGTTAATGAGAACAGTTGATATTCCCTCTCCAGTTTGGCTGAGTTTCTTACGAGCCAAAAAGCCTCTCCAAAATTGCAGCTCGCACCTGCAAAACACCTATCTGGGAAATAACTAATCAGTGCATTTTCTTCCTGGCCTGATTGCATTTCTCCTGAATCAGCTAAACCCATGGTGGGACTTCAGCAGCTATTTCTGGGTCCCTGAAGGGAGGTGGGGATTGCAGGAAGTTTGCAGCATTGCTGTGCTACTGCAAGCAAATTCATCAGTGTCAATGGTTTCCAGACTCTTAGGCTGAACATTAAAACCAGTGGTTGCAAGTAGGACATTTTTCAGCAAAACATTTTCCCTTTTTTTTGCTGGAAAGAGAGGGGCTTTTCAGTTAAATACCAGTTTGGGGATGGAAGAAGAACTTTTGTTGAAACATCTATTTTTTTACTTAAAATCTGAAAACATGCTAATGTTCGCAGTTCTGATAATCAAGAACATGTTTTATACAGACCCCTTTACCAAACCAAAGAAATATTTTTGTCGCTTATTAAAACTTTTCATGAAATAAAAAATATGGCTTCCCAGCTGCCTTTGCTCTATATTGTTTGGGTTTTCACAGGTAGAGTTTGTCTGTGGGAATTTTGTATCCCTTACATCTGCAATAAATAGGGTAAAAAGCACTTGTAATATTTGCTGAGTGTCTCTCCCTGCTCACCATTAGTCAACTCTTACACGGTCGCATTTCAAAAAAACCTCAATAGAGATGTAATGCTTCTGTTGTTCTGTAGTGTAGCACTGACATTTCCTACTGTGAAAAGGTTACCGTTTTTTCTGGTATGTTTCTATGTGAAGAATATTCCCTTTTTCAGCTAAAACATGCTGAAAAAACTCCAGGTTGTCTTTTAACATCCATTACTAAGCATTCAAATTCTCCAAAGTGCAGGAGGATACTTTATGCTGGCAATGACTGACTGACCTTTCTATTAACACCACTTCGAAGGCAGTTTAGTGGCTTACCTCTTTAGCAAAATTAATAAATTCGGGGGTTCCATTAATGAGTATTTTGATTCATAGTTCTGCTTTAAAACATAATTATATGTTACCCATAATGTTGCTCATACTCCTCTATATTCTGTCTCTTCATTCAAAAGCTGGTCTGTGATGTAGCTGCATTTCCATTCTTTCTTTTATCCCTAAAGCCACATCTTGAAATCAGTGGGGCCACATCATTGCAACAGAGAAGTATTTGGCACTGCCTCGTCTGAGAGTCTCGTCTCTCAACACATTGTTCTTGTTGTAGCTGGAAAACATATGTCCCATTACTTCTGTTGTGGAAATATCAAGTAAGATGTAGAACGTCAACTACAGTTGTTCATGGAGAGCATAAAGGCAGGGGAAGCCTCTGGAATAAACGCTGGAACCTCAGGAAGAGCTCTCCAGATGGTTTACTCCAGCATTCCAAATGAGGGGAAATTCCGAGACCAAAGACATGGTAGACGTTGGTTGTTTACTGGTACAGAACTTTACACTTTCTAAAATTGTGAGATTTCTGTCACCTTTTCTGTTTGGGAGCTTCTTGTTTGAGAACATAATTAATATCTTTCCTTTTTTTTGCTGTCAGCAAGTAAAGCTCTCACTGAGCTTCCAGGTAGGCAAGAAGGTAGTTATGCACTTAAATATAATAATTATTTTTATGTGAGTAGAACCATAGGAAATTTTATTTCTGCAGCAGAAATAAATCCCAATCCCATTCCTTAACTAAAACAATTTCTTCAGGCTTTTCTTTCATACAACTAAACTGAAGCAGCCATGAGTCAGCGCTGCACCCTGAATGACTCAGCAGTTTATCTGATTGGGGTATTTGAGTATGACTGGTGAAAAAAAAGAAAAGAAAAGGCAACAGAAATTAAAGTATATGACTCCATCATTAGTACTTTTGTCAGTGTGGGCAGAATGTTGTCTGTAAGTTCTGTGCGTTCACTAAAATCGGAAAGGACCCAGCATCTGAGTGTGTTTTAATCACTTGTTGTGTGCAGGTCCCAGCACTTCTAGCTTGAGATGTGTGCATGGTAGAAGGTATTTCGTGTCTTCAGTCTGGGTATGGCCTAGTTGGAAGCTGAAAACTAATTTCATGTATTTTAATCACTGTTTCCAACAAAGACATGATTTATTTCAGATGTACCCAAGTACTTTCTATGTAAGGTTACTTCTCATTACCAGGCTAAACCAATGATGCTGATCCGTGGTGCCTCTCTTTCCTATTGCTCTGTCCATGATTATGACATTTGGCATCCAGCATTGCAAACACTTGCCCTGGAAGCTGTAACAATGTCACAACAAAGGCCAACTGCATTAATCTGGTATAGAAAAGAGGCTTTGTTTAAGTCCACGCATTTTCATTTTTAAGGTTGTATGATGACATCAAAGATCAATAAATCGTTAATGTGTTGTATTTCTGTGGTGAGGAAAGAGCAGATTAAGAACTGCTATAAAAGGCAATTGTACTTTTTCAATGGTTACAGCTTTGCATTTTGACTTTTATTTATGCAATTGCCATATTCCCATGACTCCGTCATAAATGAGTTGGGAAATTCAATAGTGTATCCTGGCCAGGTAAATAAATGGGGACAAAACATGGTAATGGCTTTCACATTTTGTATCCTATGTGTTTTATCTCAGATAAATAGACTCAATAAATGTTATAGTATATGCACTTGTGCTACAAATATTGCATTTGTTTCCTAATGGGTCATAAAGTGCCTTTTGCAAACCTTCAAAAAAAATATCAGCCTGTTCTATGGAAAATATATTTCAGTACTAAATTTACTTTATACTATTTGCCCTACTGAACTTTTTCCTGTCTCATGTTTCTAAACTATGTAGATAGTAAAATTTATGTTTTGGGGTTGATCTGCCTCTTGGTTACAAAGATCTTAATTCCACTGAAGTGGTGCAAGCTGGAGTCTTTACATCCTGTTGCGTTTTAATGTGTTCAGTGTTACAGTAACATAAGAATAATAATATCAAAACCTATTATAAGCTACATGAATTTTATTATTTGAACATATAAACCAAAAGTAATTTGTAATATTGCATCAGAGTAAGTCTAAATTATGTTACAGAGATCTGCATTATATAGAATGGATCCTCTGTTGTATTTAACATTTTGACCTTGTGGGATATGACTCATGGTATAAACTGAAATGATGATGGTGAAATAGAGGATAGATGCAGCATCAGCTATAGTGTTGTGACTTTTGATCACTTGAAGGAAAACTCAATGAAAACTTTGTGTTAATGTGGTAATCTCTAGCTAAACTGGGTTAGATGAATTATCTGACCATCATCATAATTAAAGCATTAATGCTTGAGTCGACTTGGGGAGTTACAGAAAAGCTGAAAATCTAAATTTGTAAAGTAATATTCCATAACTGGTAACTTTGGAATAAGCTTGTTTCATCTAAGACCAGAATTTTACAAACGTCGTTCTTGAAAATTGAAGAGCTATTTATTCTGAGTAGAATATGGCACATATTGATAGAGCCAAATGTAGCTACATCTAGATGGTGGTATTTGTTCCACATTTATTTTAGTATTTAGGATGATGCAGTCCCAGATGACTCCATTTATGTATAATAAGTTACTGTGAGTTACAGAGACAAGGCTAATATATAATTTCTCTTAGTAGTTCCATACAGGCAAGTACCAGAATAACCAGTGAATGGCTGCAAGATGTCAGTAAATCTGGGCCACAGAATATGAAAACTGTAGAATCTGAGTTAATTAAGAATCGTCATATTCATATTATTACATGTGGGTTACTGAGGATTCCATGTGCATTATATCTGTGGTCTTTGAACCATTTCTGGTCATCATAAATCTTTGAGCTAAAGAAAATGGATGGCTCAAGTGGCAGCCTAGTGAAGCTGGAGCTAAAGCCTTCAGCTCTACTCTCTTCAGAGTTCCAGGAAACACCAAGGAAGTTTTCTTTAACTTTTATTAGTTTGTAGAAAGTTATTTAGTGTTCAGGGTTTGTTGACCCTAAGGAAGAATATAAAATGTATACTGGCACTTAGATAAATATTTGTGAAAAAAGTGCAGTGGCGGCCAGTCAGCTGCCCCTTAGACCTGCTGTTCCTTCAGGGAACCATTAGGAACCCATCCACTTCCAGCCAAGTCTTTCAAAGGCTTCCCATCAAATGAGATGGGATTGAGCCAGACCTTTTGGCTGAAATACTTAAGTGTGTTCTTCGAGCAGTAAATTTCAATAAATGACAGGAGAATTAAGTAGAGAAAAAGGAATATATTTGGGCAAATAGATGTATTCGCATTCAAATTAAATTTTTGTTCAGAATACCAAAGTCTAAATGAGTTAATTATACTGTTAAATCAGCTCAGGTGTCCAAAAGACTCTGAAACAAAATCTGTTAAGCAGTCAAATTAAAACATTAAAAAAGATCCAGAAGAAAACATTGACAACTGAGCCTACCTTGAACCTCTTCACCCCTGCTCTACTCCCCAGGAGCTCTCCAAAGAAGGTTTACAAGGCAACTGCCATCACTATTGCTCCACAGAAGGATGGTGATTGACTGGACTGGCTGTTCCTAGATGTGATCTGTTCCACCACACAGGAGTAATTTGTTTAAAACCTGTCAGAAGTTCACCACTTTAATAAGAGGGAGATTCTTATAATCTGCAATAATAGTAATTAAAGTTTTAAATGTTGTGCACTTTTATATGTCTTACATGCATATTCAGAAATAATTTATGTACAAAACAGTGTCTCAATCTGACTCCCCTGATGATGTATGTGCCATTCCCTTAGTGAGGTCAAGACTTGGTAAGAGAGAGTGATTAAAATGAGAATTTAAATGTGAATTGTAGGGAAACTTGAGTCCTCTCCAGAGATAATGTGGTAATGCTGCTCTGTCAAAGGAGGAGTAAAATGATCCTCAGAGATGCTGATATTTGTCTAAAAACTGGAACAACAGGTTTTTTTTTCCTGTTTAAAATTAAAGAGTTAGAAAAGCTCTGTTGATTTTTTGTTCAGAAAACAAGCAGATCTCTCACCTGAGTTTATCTGTGCCAGCATGTCCAAAACATGATGCACATGTGTGTCCTGGTGGGAGGATGAGGGGGTCTCACCCAGGCTGTTTTTGAGTAGGCACAAATCCTCTGCATGGTGTGACAGACCTTTCGTCATAGCAGCAGCACTGGACATGCTTTATGTACTTAACTCGTCCTGAAAAAGTCAGTGACTCAAAGCCTTTTGTGTAGAATGCTCTGACTAAAAGAGTTTATGAGGTGTATAATGTCTCATGCTCTGCACTTCCTAACTACTGGATTGACTTTTGCAGCTCAAATAAAATCTGACATGCTGGGTCTTCTGACACAGCAGCAGCTGAACAGCTCTCGTGGGCTGAGGCCAACGGGTTCCCAAACTCTGCCCCACTTTTGTGTAGCTTAAATGCTTCATGCACAGGGAGCTCAGGGAACACGAGCTTTTAAAAAGCAAGTGTAGAAGCGTGTTCAGTTTGATTAATTTGATTGTACTTTCTTCTGGTTTAATAGGCAGAATACAGGCTGTTGTCTTGAATTTTCTGATCTAATGTTCAAGGAATTTGTTGTTGTTTCCAGTCATTAATAAGGGCCTTTATTTGAGGTAATGGAATAATTGCTGCTTACCTCTGTAAACGTTTGTCACATCTCCTTAGAAAGAGTTAGCAACTGTAATTTTTAAGTCATTAATCACCCTTTCCAAGAGTTGTATTTCTCTGGGCTGCTCCTTCTTTTTTCAATATTGGCAGTTCTGAGACTTTTGAAGTTTTTCCTCATTATATTGTTAAGAATTTTATCCAGAATTTGTGGAAAGCCTCTCTCTGACTTGTTGCTATAGCTCATAGATTCAAGCTACATATATTGCACTTGAGATAGATGTGGATAGAGAAATTTCAAGTGTCCTATTCCATTACAGTCTGAAATTCCATGAAAGCTAAAGCACATTGTAAAATTGCATTGTCTCTCCCATCATTTAGCTTCAAGAAAGAAAGAGCTCACAAAAATGTCAAAATTTGGTAAATTCCATATTAAATATAATGAGCTTTTGACTTTGGTACTTCCAGAGATACTGGCAGATGAAAATGTTGTTTAAAACCTTTATAGAATATTTCTCCTATTTTCTAGCTTGAGTTTTTTCAAGAATGGTTCATATACCTGGACAATTTGTTGTTAATTCAATGCTGTCATACAGCTAAAATAGACATTCAATGTATTTAGCTCTCTAATGTACTTCAGACATCAATCAAAAACCTTTTCAGGCTTCAGTCTGCTAGGCTGAGCCTAGGTTCATTTAGTTTTCTCGTAGAAGATAAGCTCTGCCTTTCCCATTCATCTTAGTAATGATTTTCTGTGCTTGATCCAGTTTGTGTTCATTTTTCTCGAACAGGGGTTGCTGAGGCTGTGCATAACCCTGGGACAGGAGCGATTCCACTGTCTTGGACAGTGGCAAAACAGAAATCTTTCATCTGCTGTCCCCTAAGCTTGAATCACAGACTCACTGGGTTGTTGAAATTGGAAGAGACATTTAGAGAAATTATGCTCTGACCCCCCTGCTCAAAGCAGGGTCAGAGTATCACTCAGTTGAGTGTTACTCAGTTCAGTGTGTCAGTTTAATACTCAGGAGTGATCAAAAAATTGGATATTGAGAAAAATCAGGAAAAATATAAACAAACCAGAAAGCATTATAATGTTGCTGTGTGTTGTGCACTTTAATCCATAACACTGTCTACAAAGTTTTGGTTCTGTGCCTCCAAGGAAATGCAGTAGAATTCCAGAAGAGGGAAAATCATGGAAACAGCATTCCAAATGGAAGGAATGATGCTGCATCCTGTTGGAGAATGAATGAAGAGTGGGACATTTTAGCCTGTAAATGAAGGAAATGGTAGATATCCATGATATCAAAGTGGCATGGAAAAAGTCTTCCAACAAAATGTGGGGCATGAAATGAAAGTAGCATCAGGCAGGTTCAGAACAGCAAAAGGAGGTGCTCCTTTAGAGCCATGGGATTCAGCTGTGTAACTCTCTGCCACAGGATGTTGTGGAAAGCAAAAGTTTTCATAAATTTAAAACCAACTGGACAACTTTATGAAAGAAAAATCAATCAACAGCTATTAATTAAGAGACACAATCTTTGGTTTAGTAATCTGAAAGAGTATTCTGGGGGAAATACCACTCCCTGCTAGCCTTGTTCTTTGTGGTCTTTGTGTGATAGTGTGCACAAGCTTTAAAAAGCTTTGGTTTTTAATTTAGAATGAAGTTAAATTGTAAAATCTTGAAGTCCTGTGTAAATATTTTTTCTCCTTAGAGGTCTAATTTCTAGAGACCAGTCACAGTGAAAAGTTCTGTTGAATGCCAGTTTTATGCAATGTAAGGGTAAAATGGGCCTGATACTTGTTCTCTTTCACCACTATTATTTTATTGAGTTAATAAAGGTACCTTTAATTTACATCAGGGAAAAGAAAGAGACAGCTATTATGTCTTAAGAGGGTGAAATTACAAAGACATTAGTAGGCACAAGAAATGTATATTTCCTCCAAAAGATAAATGTTTTCTGAGATGTTTCAATTATCTCACATCTGTGTCCTTCATAAGAACTAGGAAAATTGTACATGCATTTAGTGTTCTGAGTTGGCCTGAAAAAAACAGAATAAGAGCTAATTATGTTAATGGCCAAGGGCTAAAATCTCCTCACTTCAGTGTGTCTTCATGGCTGTTACAAAGGCCAAATAGTGTAATATTTAATGACCACCAAGAAGTCAGACTTGCCAAGAGTGAGGACTGAGTATTTTTATTAATTGCACAGTGGTCAGATACAGCCTGGCCACCGAGTCTCTTCACAGCAAGATTTCACTCGGATCATGATCTGAGACGGGGCAGGAGGCACAGCCTCATTCATATTGCAGTAGCTCCTCCTCAGCACCCTCCTGCTGGTAACTTGGTATCTGACCTCACAGGAGGGAGGTTTTAGCAAATGTTTATGCCTTGTACTTTGATAAATATAGTGCAGCAATGTCTTCAGCTTCTTAAAAATCTTGTGTGAGAGAAGAATATTTTTTTTTCCTAAACCCTGTTAGTGCAATCTGATCCTTCTGCTCTTTCTCAAAGACTTGTCCTACTCAACTGTACTTGCAATTATCAAGCTAAGTAAATATCTACTGTTTGGAGATAACTATTCTATAAGTTTGCCTTTAAAACTAACAGGAGTACTTTTTGATTTTTTTTTGTAAAAAAAAGAAAAAGTAAGCAGTGAAAATACAAAAATGTTTGGTCAAAAGATTTTGGTTTAAAATGTCATGTTTTGAATTTGGAAATGCTTCTAGGGTATCTTATTTTTGCTATTGTCTTCTTAGAGTTATGTTTCAGTTTTTCTCTCATGGAAGTACAAGACACAAATGACATCTCTTTTCTAGAGCCTTATTACAGTTTAAAGACCTCTGTGTATTTCTCAATGATTTTTTTTTTTCTATTTTAATGAATCAGCATTTTACCAAGAAAAGCCAACATTTTATGGAAAACTTTTTTTTTTTTAAGTAGGAAAAAATAAGTACTCCTTTTAAAACCAGATGTAGCCATCCACTTTTTGGAAGGATAGGGGAAAGAAATCCTTTGTTTCCATTTTAGATATTTTAATGTCACCTTTTGGCTTAGGCAGATTAATTCTTACCAAGTTAATTTGTGTTTCTTAGGGTCAATGTTTCCTGTAGCTTGTCAGGTCAGATCATTGTAGTATTACATCTCACATGAGCAGGGGTCTGTTCCTTAATTCCTGTTTTCCGTTTTTCTGTTAACCTGCATCATCAGTGGGATTGTCCGGAGCCAGCCCAGCAGCTTCTCCCCAGCCATCTTGCTTGTTTCCTGCTGAGGGTCTTGTAATGGCTTTTCACTGTTTGCCTGTTCCAGCAATTATTTCCTGGTTTCTAGCCAAACAGTGATTCACACAGCATATAAAGGTTTCATTCCACTTCTGTTTTCAGTTTCCAACTTTCTGGTGTTTTCCTGCAATTTCAGTTCCAGAAGACATACTACCTTTTTTCTTCCCTTTTAACCTCCTACTTCATGCAATTTACCATCATTTGTCTACTCCACCTCTTCCTTTCATGATGTTAGAACTGAGCTGTGCTGCAGAGTTCAGAGGCTGCAGCAGCTTGCATTTAATTCTTCTTTGCTCTTGAAGACTTTTCACATTCATCATGGAGTTTTAAGTTTCACATATTCTCTTCTGTATGGAAAAGACATTCCAGCAGAAGACGTTCTTTTGATGCGTAGTCTTAGCTGTGCAGAAGAACACAAAGAACAGCTCAGCTTTGCAAGATCTCTTTTATGAGACCTCATACCCAGCAATGAAGGCTGGAGCTGGTGACCATAAGAAACAATATTACACACTTTTTTTCCTTCTCTCCTTTGTTTTAAGAAGCAGGACTCCACTTACATGCAAATAGCAGCTGTTTGCAAGTGAAAAGCAATGAATAATGATCCTGTTCTGTTCAGGAAAAAAAGTTGTGTTCTAGAATTGATAATTGCAGAAGATATCTTAATAAACACATCTGCTTTAGTGTAAGGCCAGAGCTTTTAAATGAATGACCTTGTAGTCAGAAGTAGCATGGAGAAGTATCAAATCTCTATGATTTCATAGACACAAGGAGCAATTTCTTTGCCTCATTTCAGAGTTCTGGTACTGAAGGTGGCTTTCAGTGGGCCCCACTTCATCCCTGCCCAAGTAACTTTTGAGGGGAGGAAGAAACATCATTAAAAAGTGGGTCCAGATGAGCATTACCTCTTCTGAGCGAGAGGGTCTTAACTTTGAGTGTTCTTACCAAAGCACACAGGATTGAGGGCTATTCTGGCACTCCAGCATTAATTTAAAAACTGACACCCCCTTGCTGTTGCATCAGTGCCCATGTGTGTCTCATCTCACAGTAGTGACTCACCTCTTTTCTCACCTTTCTGGTCAGATTGCATCACTGGATGTGCTGGAACCAGATATTGTGGTGTGTGGGCTGATCCATAACAGAAATCAGCCTTATTTTGCCTGCAGCAGGTGGATAGTCAGTAACAAAGGTTGTTGGTGCTTCTCAAAAGCAGGCTCAGGTCTCAAGGGGCTCAGTATCATCTGTACCTTTCGTGCAATTCCTGCTTTTTTGCAGTAAGTATTTTTACTTTCAGCTGAGTTAGAACCTAATGCCACAACTGCTGGAAGATGTTTTTTAGGGCCTTGGTAAGCAGAAGCAGTTTATCAACCAGAGCAAGCGCTGCTATGGATTCAGTCCCTCATGGAATGGTGGCAAACCAAACAGGTGCAAGTGTCCCTCCAGTGCAGAAGCAATCCTTCCCTTCCTGTGAATCCCCTTTCTTTGGTGCACAGGAGTCTGGACTGAAAATACAGTGCCTAATGAATTGTTAAACTATGCTTTCTTTTTAGGATTGAAAAGCAAAAGTAACTTGCATATGATGAAAACCATTGGAATTATTTCCTTCCAAAGGGGATAAAAGCAACACACAAGTACAGCCTGTGAGTTTACTGGCATTAATTATATGGTAGTGATACTTTGTGTGTAACAGAACAAAGAAGTCACACTTTCATCAGTGGCATTGATATCAGTGCTCTTTTTCATGGGAGATACATGGGTGACAAAATGTTGGTGTTGCTTATGCTATTATTGTTTTATTATGCCACTGATTTTATTAATATACTGTTTTTATTCTAATGAGCTATTAGGGTTTGTGTCTTGGAGGTTTGTTCACAAAATATACCCCGAATGGAGAATGTGCATGAAGAACAGAATTGTCATATATGCATGTCTGTATCATTAATGTGAGAAGTTGGTTTTATAATATATATGTAAAAAATTAAGAAAAGTACTGTGTGAAGTGCTCACCCAGCCAGTGAACTTTCCTACTGAAATGTATTTTTCAGTTACAGAACCTCCTCATTTGCCCTTGCTTGTTATTTTGCAGTAAAGATGTTTATTTTCAGCTGTGTTACAAGTTAGTGATGGAAACCAAGGGTCACTGAAAGACTTTCTGTTGATTTCAATACAAAGTTTCTTGAAGTCTTTTTTAATTTTGTGTTGTAAAGGGTGAGACTTTGCAGGGAAGTTTCTATTGCAGCATTTCATACAAAACACTGCAGTTCCATGTTCTGGTAGAATTCTGCACAGGATTTTATTTGTAGCTGGAGATATGGGATGTGGCCTGCCCTGAGCAATACATTGCAGACCCCTTCTTGTTTTGATTTCTTACCACCTTTGGAAACTCTGATCCTGATATTTCAAGAACAGGACTATAAATCAGCAGTCACTTTAATCTTATTTTCCTTTAAATGTTTATTGGAAATCTTGAAAATATATATATATTCAGCATCAAACCCCTGTAATTTATACTGCCTCAGAGGGCATTCTTGGATTATTGTGCTGAAGGTGGCTGCCTTCTGTGATCACTGCAAAGCAGATTATGTATAATGCCTATGAGTTGGGCTTTATCTCCCTGCTTTGCTGTTATTATCAATAATAATGAATGTATATGAATTTTTCCTTGACTTGAAGTAGTGAATGAGTTCAAAATGTGAATCCTGAGTTCACTTTCATAACTTCTTGCTGCTTGTCACAGTATTTTCACAGTATCTTCCCAACTGCCATTTGAAACTTGTTGGGTCCGTCCCCTTATGATGCTCATACGCCAGTAAAGAGAATCCTATAAATTCCCTGCTCTTGAGGCAGGGATGGAGCCAATTAAACAAAATTAACAACATGATCAAAGGGGCTGGAGAAGGTTTTAAATACTCTCATCAAATATACAGCTTTCTGCATGAAAGGGAGCAAGCACAGAGGAAATACCACTTTTCTCATCTGCTACATATTTTTTAGAAGTCTCCCAGTCCAAGATAAGCCCAGTGAATTCCGACCAGCAGGCACACTCCTCTCAGTCTTTGAGATGTTCCTTGTGAAGTTGCCAGAAATGCAAAGCAAGGGTGATAGAATAATGCTGTAACGGAAGATCAAACTCATTCTTTCTGCTACATTACTCTAATTTTTGTAATGCCCTCCCAAGAGCATAAAAGATCCTTGATGCATGGAGCAATGCTGGTATAAATGATTAGCTCTCTGCTCCAATTTGTTCATCCTGGATAGTCATAAAATGTGTTTGTTTCAAACTAAAACCTCTGCTTTCCAATTAAATAACGGTAAACCATTTTCTGTTCACTTGTTTTCATTTTCTATAAGAATATTTGAAGGCAGAAGCTAAGTTATTTTGACTTTTAAATTTATATTTTCAAGGATAGGGGTTTGGAATCCAGCTGTCTACATGAGCATGAAATTATTGAGATTGTTTGTTTGTGGTAGTAAACCAGTTTGTAAAAGACTTGGAGCATAAGCTTTGTGATAGATATTTCCAAAACTATGGTGATAGTATTTACTGTTAAGTCTGGCAATGTGTTGCAAATTAATGATGACTCAATTTTTCCCTTTAAATTCATTCATCAGAATGTCCATATTAGATTATACTGACTCCAGGTTTTTGCTTTAACAGGCTGTGCAAACCCCTGTGGAAAAAGAATGGGGAATTTAAAGGGAGCAAGAACAGTAGGATTATACAAGAATTTAATGAAGTCCCACCAAAACTTTTAAGACTACCTCTGGAACTAAACAGTAAGTGATACCTCAGATAGACTTTTGCAATAGCTGGTAAAATTGGATAGCAGTGACACAGCTTCCTGGAAAATTACATAGGGTTTTTGAGGAAAAAAATCTCTCAAAAAATCTGAAGACTATGATTTTTTAATTTCCAAAAGAATGTTTCCATGCAGGACTATTCAAGTCCAACCTATCATTAAGATATCACATCTGTAATGGAAAAACCCCAGGTAGAGCAGAGTCTGCGTCAGTTATTCTTACATTCCAGGCATTGCCACCTCTTTTAGAATGGGGCCACACCTTGTGGCCAGCTTGAAACGTGGAACTAACCTCTGCCTTCAGATGAGCCCTCAGAAAAGAATTTGATGCTTATCACTTCTGCTTGAGCTATTTCCCTGTTTGTGGGGAGATTCCGTCCCAGCCCATCCTTTTCATGTGATTGGGACAATTAATTTAGGAATTATTCGAGGAGTAAGAAGGTTTCAATAGAAAAAAGAAAAGGAGCTGCACTGTGAGAGAGGTCCTTCCATAGAAAGGGTTGGCTCCAAAAAAACGTGAAAGAACATTTGTATGTGGCAATGCAGGTGGCACCAGAGCACTGGAGTTTGGTCCTGAAGACACAGCATTCCACTCCTCTGTGGAAATCCTCCTCCTGGTGCAGTGAAAAATCCCTTCTCCCTGGCTGAGCGTGTATTTTTCATTGTGATACGAGCAGCACTGAAGACATGAGTAAGAAAGCAAAGCAAAAATCTTTCTATTGCCTGGAATGAAGCACCCATCTGGGTGTGGAAAACTTCCTCTGACCTCAGAAAAAGAGGCAAAATCTCAGTTTTTAGTTAAGTTCCATTACTGGGAATTTAGGGGTAATTCCTACAAAATTTGATAAATGAAAGGTAAGAAATTGCATATTTCCTTATAGTGCCTCAACCTGTATAGTTTATAGATGTATTTCCCAGTCATATTCTGTACTGGTGTAAAGGAAAAGTTATTAATGAGCTGTGTCAATTTCAGAGATACAACGTGCCATGGAACTCAGTGGGTAACTGATTCCAGTCCCCTGCTACCCTGAGCAGTTCTTTTCCAGGACATGCTGCTTGAACATTCACAAAAACAACACAACACAACACAATTATGTTCATTCTAGACACATGAGAAGAGTAGATCCTCCCCTGGAGCAGCAAAGACTTCAAGATATTAAAAAATGTAATGGCAGAGAGGTGTGAGGGGAGCTTAGGTATGGGATCAGTGATGAGAGAGAAGAACTTTATCCATAAGAAACATCTGCATCTATTGGAGCAAACTTCCATCCTCAGAACAAGATCCAAATTTGGATACTGCCTTCACTGCATAGCCATCACCCAAACTCAAAAATTGCTGCCCTACCATTTCAACATTAGCAATGGGAGAAAAAATTTTCCCCAAGCCAATTTTCTTTTCCCACTCCAATGCCCTAGGAAGAATCCTGTCAGATGCCAAGAAAACCAAAATAACACAAAACGAATGGGCATAAGTCATCACTGAAACATACCAACATGTTTTGTCAGCTTCACCTGGATAGGCTTAGAGGGCCAGCAAAGCCTCTGCTAAAATCATGTGGGTATTTTGCTCTGAAAACACCTTCATAATTGTTAAAAAATAAGCTGTCACCATTGCCTAAGGAAATGGGACACTCTCGTTGATACAAGCCAGTCACTCAAGTCTGCCTTGCAGAGGATCTTTGCACACACAGCCCACTATGCTTGTCCAAAAGCTGGCACTGCTCCTTGGTTTCATAGCTGGAGGTTCAACCCAGCTGAAAATTCATGAGGTAGAAAACTTAAGTCCAAAGTTCCTTGTTTATTAGCACAGTTCCTGATGAACTGTCTCTATAAGGGAATTAAAGAGTTTGATCACACAAGACATTTTCAAAACATGAAGAGTCATTTTGAAGTTGACTTCTAAAATCTTCCCTTCAGTGTTTGATGGGGATGGTTGTTGATATGTTTTGGGTCTGATTTCTGGTGTCCTTTATGTATTACAGGAGTCATAAATACCAGGATTTTTTTAGCTTCATCACTGCTCATATAAGATGAATTTTGCCATCATGTTTTTAGTTTGCAAGATGATTATGTTGTGTTCTAGGACATGAATTTTATTTCCCATTTAGTTCCACGTTCCTACTTTGAAAGGTCTTTGAACAACTGTTCCTGAACTTCTTTTTGTATATCCCTAATCACCTTTTTCTTTTCCTTGCTATGATTTTTGGATTTTTCCACTCTTTCCTGTGAGCAGTTTGAATTCTGAGGAGGTGTTAGAGCATTTTATGCTCATGTTATTTTTATATTGGAATACTTCAGTAGGGCTGTGGTTTTTTGGTTTTTAAATTACAGCCATTTCTATTGTTAATATTCAGAGAAGATGGTTTGACCTATAAGTTTGACTTTTGTGATTGTTTCTGGAAACTTGTGAGCCATCTGTTAGGTGCTTTAAAGGAAAGTAGATGTCCATAAAACTTATGGAGGCATCACTGATGTGTGCAAATCTGTTTCTTTACTTCTGTATCTTAAAGTTCAAATGATTCAATATTCTGTATTTCCTAAAAGAGAAGCTACACCCGAATTAAAAATTTAACATGTAGCAAGTTCAGCAAAAATTGAAGTCCGTTATGAAAACAGATGTTTTTATAAAATCACTGTGCTGCTGACTGGAATGTGATTGAGTTACCTTAGCAGAGGTCAGCCTTGGGTACAGCTGGTTTAAAGGGTGGCTCTTCCTTTGCAGGCTCTGGTATCAATAAAAGTCATTCTCATGTGTTTTGCCTGATCCTGTTATGCTGTGGAGGACGTTACGCTGTAACTATGGTTTACGCAGTACTTGCCTTCCTTGGGATAGTCCCTGTGTATGAAGCACATTGCTCACAAATAGGGGTTTTCACGTGCTGAGAGGAAATTGGCAAATACTTTGAATACATAATAGGACCTATACTGAGGTTTCCATTAACTACTTCAGTAGAAAAATGTTGCAGTGGTCAAGTGTTTTACTATTAAAGCGCTGACTAACAAGAAGGAATGTGATCCTGTTAGATACGACATCTATTTATAACTGATTAAAAAAATGAGGTGCCATCTCAAAACCAAGTGTAGGGGGTGATATTTGCCAATTATATTATTTTTAGTTTAATTTACCCATTAAGTCAGTAGAATACAGAGTACTTTAATGTTAGTAGAATGCATCCAAAGATGGAATTCCTTTAAAAAGTTACTAAGAAAAAATGTTCACTCCCTCAAAAGATGCAGCTGGTCTGAAACTACTTTTAATATTAGACTAACTTGGTGAGGAAAAATATGCAGCATAAGAAAAATAAGATCTTATATAGATAACCTATTAATTATAAAAGGTGAAAATAAATTTGAATTATTGAAAATATCATGAACAGGTTATTGTAAGTAAAACATTTGAGAAAAGCACTGAACCACTCAAGTTCTCACACATACTGAGAATAATATTGGCATTTCTAAAAATGTGGTAGAAATTAATATTTAATTATGCATGACCTACTCTTTTATCTTGACTCTGCTGCAGTCCTGCTGCTTGGAAAACTAGAGAAGTAACCTCAGTGGAGGAAGTAAAGTAGACTCTTTCATACTTATTCTCCAGCAAAGCCCAAAGCCTTCACATAAAAGCCATCAGCTTTAATAAAATATGTAAAGATGAGTATCCTTGTTAACTGTTATCTGGCAAGACTCTTGGAATGGATTCTGACATCCTGGTCTGTGTGTTCCATTATACAAAGGACATGGGGTTTGGCCACAGCTGGCTGGGAGAGAAATCCTTTGCTGTAGGAGCATTCCCTGCTGGGGATGCAAAGCTGGACCTCAGCCCAGGAGCTCTGTCCTGAGTAATATGTGCTCTGCCTCCTGCACCAGGTCGAGCTCTGATGAGGAGAGGAGCTGTTTCTGACCAATAGTTTCCTTACTGTGTTCTTAGTCTCCAATACAATTGGAAAACTATAAAAAACGTAAGTGAGGTTCAGAGCAGGATGTCTCCAATGACCTTTTTCTTTGTCCAGTTGTGAGTATTGAGTATCTTATCCAGAATTCTCATGCCACAGTTAAAATAATTTCTTCTTGAGCTAGTCCACAATGATGAAGTAGAATTTTTCAGGAGACGGATTGCTCTGAGAGCGGAAGATTATTACATGCAATTCACTCTGTTAAACTGAGCAATAAGCATTGCTAAATTGAGCTTTCTCAGTGCTGGGTGGTCATTCTTCTAGTTCTCTGGTGAAAAGAGGGGATTGGAACCAAGTTCCCTGCTTGGATCTGATCATCATACCAATCCCTGCCATCTGAGCTCCTAATTATGATTTACTAAAACTTGGCATGAAGCCCAGATCTGCTAAGGAACTAGAATTGAGTGTCCCTGCTGGAATCAATTCACATGTCAGACCATGTAGCAGTCGTGGATCCCAGGGTGTCACCCGCTGGGTTGTGTCACAGCAGTGCTTTAATCCCATCATCACCATCCCAGGCCCTGCTGGGTGCTGCAGGCAAGGCTGCACCAACATCCTCTGCTGGGACGTGGGGTGCCCTGCTTGGGTGCACTGCCATGGGCACCCTCCTGCCCCACAACCCCACATCCCCAGTGCAGCTCAGGGCTACAAGAGGATCCAACTGTTTGTGGCTGAATTATGGGATCAGGGAGCAGGGAAGGAGCAGGGATATTGACCTGAAAGTGTGCACAGATAGCATCAGCAAGGAAGCATGAGACAAAGCCCCGAAGGTGAACTTTATATTCAGTACACGAAAGTTGATGTCTAAAAGTATTGTAGCAGGACTACTTTCTGCTGTTTGTGTTAGTGATGGAGATGTTTTTCTAAATATTTCACTTCAGCAGCTTTCTGGAAAAATGAGAGTGAATGCTAAATTGTGTTATCTGGTAACAATATTGATGTTCAGTCAACGTTGAGTTATTATGAGATATTATTATTTGAGTAATTGTAAGAATTATGGGATATCCTGAGTTGGAAGTTGGGACCCACAAAGATCGAGTCCAACTCCTGGCCCCACACGGGGCAACCCCAACAATCCCACTATTGTCCAAGTGCCCTCAGCCCCTTCTCACATGGCTTCTGCTCCAGACTCTTCACCATCCTCATGTCCCTCCTTTGGACACTCTCTAATAGCTTTATATCTTTCTTTTTTGTGGTTCCCCAAGCTGCACACAGGGCTTGAGGTGAGGATGCACCAGAGCAGAGCAGGACAATCACCTAAATCACCAGTAAAATGAAGCAACATGATATTTTTGTAGAATCTTTTGGTTTGTAGTTAATTGTAAACAGCAAAGTTGGATGGTTTTCAAAATACTCCTCAGTCAGACACCTAGCAGCTCACAGAGCTAAAGAGTCATTATCCTCAATAGTTATTACATTCTTGGTTACAGTGTTTTAAAAATTCCTTCCTTCACTGTTGTGATGATGTTCACTTAAGTTCTCTGGAACTTATTTTGGGGACTGCACCATTAATGTGAACCTTCTAACCTGTGTCAAGCTATCATTTTCTCCAGTTAAACAACATGCTTTATAATTTAGGACTGCATTATTAACATGTATTTGGAGAGGGATGGGCACAAAGCTCACTGTAATATCCTTTATGAGAGAGAAATATCAGAGTTCCTTTTGGCCTAGTGTCAACAGAAGGAGATGACTCCATCTGAAGGAGTGGCTGTTCACTGATCTAAATATTAACCTACAAGACTTGGCAGTACAATGAGACTGTTCAGCTGACTGATGCAGGACTGGTATCTTGCACTGAACATATAGAGAATCATTGTGTATTTGAGGTAATTTATGGCTTTTGTCATCCTTTTACTTCATCAGCCTTCAAAATAATGAAATAACTTTACTTGCCAGAAAATGTCTTGATGGACAAAGCTTGCTAAGATTTCTAAATGGCTGTCTTCTTTTATGGTTGTAGGTTAGTTCTGGAAGACTCTTCAAAGACTGGGCTCCTCAGATTTACAAATTTATAGAATAAATTAAGAATAACTTAAGTATAATCATGCAGTAAGTATCCAAAAGCTGATGAAAAATCGAATTAGAGGTATTTTTTTTTCCTACCACAGGGCCAGTTCTGCCCTTTATATGAAATGCAGGTGACCTCTATGCAGCTGCAGTGGAATTTGACCTTCAAGCAATGTTTTCCCAGAAATGATCAGGTACATTCTTTTGTTTTTAATACAGTCATATAAAATTATCACCTTAATTAAAAGGAAAACTGTAAACACTCAGCCTTCTGCCTAAATTTCAGAACCCTCTTGTTCCTTGCTTTGTTGAATGAACATACTGTGTTCCCTTTCATACTGCAATATCCTCTATGTTTTGTAACCCTTCCTGTTCCTTCAGACTGGAGTTATTCAGCACAGTCAGAATTAGGGCTCACTCATCAGTAAACATGGATTTTATAAATTCATTACTTTTCCTTCCTCAGATATGATTACATACTTCTGTCTTAAAAAAATATCAATCTATAGAAAGAGTTTCAACTGTAATTTGTAACTGTACAAAAAGCAACATTTAACATCACTGTAAAAGTCCCTGGCTGCAAAAAGTCAGGAACAAATAGTCTTGGGAAATGTTGGTGATGCCTACAAAAAGATCCCCAAACTGTACAGTGCTTCTTTTATCAATAATTACCAGCCTTTTTGTAGAAAGTTCATTTAACCAGACCTTTCTCTCTGTTGCTCTGTGAGATTAAAATGTGGTAAATGGACAGAAGTTAAAAGATTATCTAGCTGGAGAAGACTAAGTTTTTGAAGCATAGCCAATAATGAATAGAAGGTGGATTGTATTGACACTATTAACAAAAGCATTTTGGGCACTGGTGCCTAGATAAGCTACAATTTAATATTTCAGTTTCAGCACGAGAAACTTAAGGAATTTTCTGCATTCTTAAGTGCAGGTTTTGATATTAATTTTCAGAGCTATCCACCTCTTTTAGAAAATGCTGTCCTCCTCCTACACAATTCAGTTGTTTCACAATTGTATTGCGCAGCAGACAAATTTCCTGTAAGTTTACAAATAATTCAGGTCTTTGGTGGTTTTGGAAAGCAGCCTTGAAGTCTGAACTTTTAGCCCCTCTGATGATTTCATTTTTTGTGGATGAAAATTGTTTGTGGACTTTTCCCTAATTTGTCAATGAGATGATCAAGTAAATGGTGTTAAAAACCCAGCAACCCTAGAAATAGTTTATTTCACACATTTAATTGCATTTCTTGAAACCTATTTGTTGGCAAAGTCTGCATTTGGGGCTTTGAATGGGTGAAGATTAAAGTAATGCAGAATGATCATTGCACTCTCATACTTCCTTTTTTCCTTTGGAGCATTTTTTGTGTTAGAAGTGTCAACACTTGAAATCAAATGTGACTGTGCCTCCCTTTCTGAGCAGGTGCCAGGTGGAGAAGAGCCTGTCCCAGTGGGAGCCTCCTCTCCCCAGCTCTCCAGGGGCCAGTGCTACCGAGGAAGGTCAGAGCCAGTGCCTGACCGAGCCAGCTAAAATTAGATCCTGATGTCAACCCCGGAGTTAAGCCCTAACTACTCAACTTTCATAAAACTGCTTTTGTCATTGCTTGATGCCTGCTGGTCCACTGAGCAAGCAGGTATCAGGGCTAATCCTAAAAATGCATGGTTATTTTTACAGTGACCTTTTGAAACAACCTGGAAGTGGTGTCATTGGGATCAAATCAGAGCTGCTGGTAGTTTATTAGGCTCATGTCACTCTGCATTTGCCTCCAAAACATTTCATTATGTATTCCAAGTACTTGGTTAATGCACTTAATTTAACCCAAGATGACCTTCTTTTCCATTTGAAATAAAATCATCATATGTTTTGGCTTTAAAAAAAAAAAGGAAATGTTTAGCTTTTTAGCTATTTTGATTTTTTAAGGGTTGAAATGACAAGGTCTGTCTTCATTAGAATGGAAAAATCACGGTTTAGTTGTCACTTAAACTTTACCCTTTAAACATCCCAGCATTACTTTTTCTGATGCTGTAGTTATTTTCAAATTACTTTTGTGGGAGTAGAAATGCATGTAAGAAAAACATGTATTATTTACAGAAATAACTTAAAAACTAGTGGTATTCTGAAAAAAAAACCCAAACAAGCTACCCTGTACTTGAAAGCAGTTTGATAATTAAACAGAACAATTTAAAAACTAAAAAAAAAGTGCAAAGCAATTTGGAAAGGAAGTAATTTGTATAACTAGCAAATATTTAAATAGAACAGGACTATTTCCTGCAGCGTAGGATCCTTTGCAGAGTGTTTCAAACAGTTGAACTCACAACAGGAAGTAATTTGCTGTTGAAAATAAGATCACATGAAACTCACTGCCTATAGTGATAAAAGGGAAGTACTTCACTTGGTGGAACCACTGGTTAATGTGAAGCATCGGAGCAGGTCAGTGGCACTGTGTGTTTTAAATTAGGTTGGGATGTCTGAAACAGGAGCACAGAAGATATGACAATCCCATGGAACAAGCATTAAATGAACAAAGATCCCATTGGGCATCAGATTATGTGAAATGGCTGTTTGAAAACATCAAAATCTTTATTGGAGGTGCTGGGAGTGTGAAACCAATCAAACAAGGATGTTATAGATCTCTGCACCATCACACACAGGGAAATAATTGATGACAGTGAATGAAATTCTTTCTAAGTTCCTGAGCAGGCCAAGGTGTAGGTGTGGACCTGTAAGTAGAAAAATTAAACAACCTGAACACCTATTTGCATATTTCCTCTAAAGTGGCCACTGTCAGGATGATGTTTGAGGATACCCGATCATGCACTTGGAGACAGTAAACCAGGATGCTTCTGATTTTGATGTACTGCCCTTTTAGCTGGCAATGGGTGGTAATACTGCCCAATGGTGGCAACTTTTTCAGAGTTTGAGGAAAAAAGTCAATTCTTAATATCAAACAATGCAGAAGGAATAAAATTTTTTTGGAGCTGATGCACCAAGTCACTCCTGTCAGCTGTATCAGCTGCTCCTTATGTCCAGTCTACAAACTGCTTTGATAAAACAGTGTATTTTTATAAAGCTCTATATATTTGATGTTGTGCCTGTTTCATGGGGTTTTTTTACTGTGTTGTTACTCTTGAAGGACCTCTGAGACTTTCAAGACTGAAGCTGCTGCTTAACCCACCATCCTTACATTCCCAGAGAGTTTAAGGCAGGGCTACTGCTTTTCCAAAGCAACTTCTTTTCTTAGGGCCTAATGCCAAAATCAGTAGGAATTGTTGGGTTGACTTTGGTAGTGCATGTCTGAGATACATTTGATCTGTTGGTCCATCTCTGTAAGGAATCATTCTTAGGAAATATTTATCCTTATTTTTATTCATTCTCTGGTACTGCCAGGAATCTTTGACTGGGCGATGATGTACTTGAGCATTCAGCAGCAGATACAAGAATGTGGTCATCTGCTCTAATCTGCACCTAATTCCCCAGTGTGATAGTGTGGTGTGCTCCTGACACATCTGTCTGTGATAATGAACCCTTTTGAATTTAGCAAAAGAAATTTAGCTCTATGCTTCAGTGTTAAATTATTATTATTATAATCTGAATCTTAATTAAATCTTTGCTATATAAACATGACATTTTAATGCTCTCAGTAATATAGTATTTTATTTTAAGTAAGTCACTAGAAAGATGTTATAATAGTTGAGATCAAATGTATTTCACTCATTCTAGGGGGAGAAATGATATAACGCAGTGGTATGATTTATCCTTTTTTTTTTGAACTATGTCCAAGTATGCCCATACATATGTAAAATAGTTGCATTCCTACATTAGTCACAAGTGTTTTATTGGTGGAAGTGGTGTTGCTTTGAGTCATGTGGTTCATTGTGCCAGGAGGGATAAAGTCTTCCTTCCTCTCACTGAGATCAGCTGGACTCTGGCAGTGAAGTCACTTGAGTTACTTGACTCTTAATTAGTTGCTCCCTGAATTTGTCCAGGATCTTAAGCCTGGAGGGAGTTTCCCCTGCTTCCCTGGGACACTGCACTGTAAATGTGCTGTACAACCAGTGCAGTGTAGGATTGCTCTGCTGGGAGCTGTGGCTGCTCTAGAAGATGAGGAGTCTGCAGGGGAAGTGGACTCCAGGCCAGGCATGAATAGTTTGTGCAGTTTAAGAAATTTGTCTCTTTCTGTTGCTTTGCCCAGAATCCCAAAACAACAGGCTTGGATTTGGCGACTGGAATCAGCTCAAAATACACATGATGTAATGGTTTAATTCCCAAAGTCCTGCCCACTTGGGACTCTCATTAAAGTGGAGATTACCAGTAGAGTGAAACTAGTTGAAGTTTTGCTTCCCACAACACTTGTTAATTTCGCAGTTTCTATTCAAAATCATCATTGTCCAAATACTTTCCTTTAATCACAACATGCCATGCTGACACAGTTATTTACTTAGTAATCATGCCATACCTCAACATTTATGCATATTCATGGCACCACAGAAAAAATTATGATATAATAGTTGCTTCAGACCAATGCAATCACATACACTGATAATTTAAATGGGTATTACACAATTATTTATTCAGCCTTTAAAAGGGGAAAAATCAGTTACCAAAGCAACTGCTATATTGTGTGTAACTAATGCTATTTTTAAGATAAAGGACATTGGTAAGGCACACATATCAGTATCTCTTAGAAACATGTACACACTTTGCAAAGGGGAAAAACACCAGGACTATTATAACCACTGAATTTGTGAAAAGAAGTTAGGACCTCTTTGCTAAGTATTTCCTTGTAACTGAGTTTTATCACCATTTTTACAGCATTGTAAAATCTTCTGACAAGACTTTTAAGTAATACTCAGGAAAAAAACCCAAAGAGAAATAATAATATGCAACAGCAAGGGAAATATGTTTGTGTTCAGGGTAGGTCTGGTAGATCAAACAGCATTTGCAATCCAAAGTGTGCAGCCAAACACACAACATTTATACCATTGCAGAAGACTCTACATAAATACAGGCTATGGAGAATAATTTTCTTCCTTTCTTTTCTATTCATCCAATAGAATATTGGCCTATCCTTGCTCTGAGAGTTGGGAACATAATGTGCTCTGTATTCCTTGTCACAGAGCAAATGCTTGAGGCTGAAGATGTTTGCATATCACTGTTATGGGCTGAACAACCATGATTCTGTGTCAGAGTGGAAAATAATAGCACATGACGTAAGCTTCAGTAAAACATTTTTGTCCTGAGTGCACTCATAACCAACTTACAGACTTTTAAAATGCCTGGTTTTACTTTTTGTTCTGCCAGTCCAAAGGGCACAGAAGAATATTGAAGAAGAGCTGGGCTTTATTAATCATATTTCAAATTTTTCTGTTAGCATCCTGTTCATGAATAGACTGACATTTCCTTTCACTTTAGAATTGTTTACAAAGTAAGTTTCAAAAAAAATCCTGGTCCCTGGCTCACTATAGCTGCTACATTGTGAATGCCTAATGTAGATCAAAGTCCTTCAGGTGGGATAAGTGAAGTGATGCTGTGCTGAATATTATGGCTTGTTTCAAATGCTTTTTGTGAACCTGTAGGGTTATGAATATGAATACATCTTTCTGTTAGTGTTACACAAAAATCTGTATTCAGAAGCCCTGGAAAACTTGTCTTGAAGAAGGCCTGCAACTTGACCCCTGCAAAACCTTCTGTCTTTGAACAGCCAAGATACAGCAATAGTGAAACTGAAGTGAGTGGAGGTACTCTGATGGTCTACATTAAAGTTATGATGTTCAGGAACAAGTAATTTTCTTATGGGGAAAAAAATTATTTATGAACAATTTTCCCAAATTCTGTCCTTCTGCCTACTTGCAGAAGATGCTGATGCACCTCTTTGAAAGATCAGACCATTCAGATGCTGGGTTTTTCAAACAGTTGCTGCTGTGTTTCTGTAGCTGAAGAGCAGGGCCCAAAATGAGCAGCCAAGAAAGGCTGAACTGATGCAAAGTAGGGACCCATCTCTCCCAAAGGAAGTTTTCTGGATTTTATTGCAAAGGAGCAGTTGCCCAGCTCTGGGTGAGATTTTCAGAGCTGTGTAAATAAGACAGCTTGCAATGGAAGAAGTGTACCTGGGTTTTCACAACTCATCATGATCCAGTCTGTTCAGTTAGAGGTGATTTAGATGATATTATTAATCTATCCAGTAAGTTCTTCAGTCATTTCTGTTGCTGGCTGAATAAGGCTTCAAATCATCTGCTGTCCAATTTGATGAATAACAGCAATGTCTGAGCCCGTGGCTAATCCAGCATTAGTCATTTCTCCGCTCAGGTGTGGTATCAGTTTCTCAGTTCAGGGATAGTCTTCTATGGAGAGGTATTTTGGGAGAAGCACGAGCCATGGATCAGTGCATGCATCATTTTGTGGCTCAGCTCTGCAGAATACTGCAGGAGAACTGTTGTCTCTGATATCAGGATCAGAGTGCACAGCAGGCAAATCATCCAAGTCCATGCAGAACTCTCTGTTTTCTCTATAAATTGGATAAATCCTGTTGGTCTCTGATAGAAAGTGAGTTGAAATATTTGAAGATACTTCATTGCATTTAATATGCCTTCACAGTAGTGCAAATGGATAATCTGGATTAGGCAGCCAGGAGTGTGACACCAGAGAGAGGAAGATGGGAGAAATAGTGGTAGAAAAGATGCATCTGTTTTAATTTGTCTTTAGTCCCTAACTGTGGATACGAAGGGCTTTTCCTGGCTCCCTCTGCTGGCTATGAAGCTGGTTCAGCTTTTTCTTTTTTTTTTTTCTTTTTCTTTTTTTTTTTTTTTCCATGACAATATTATTTTTGCTGATTAAAATAGCTATGGCAGCTTTGTGTCTATCTCAGCCTCCCTTCCTCCCCCCCATCCTGTTGTACACATTCTTCTCTGCTTAAATACACAATTGTTTTTATGACTAATTCCTCTTTTCCCTTGTAAGATTACTGTGTGATTCATGTTTAAAAATGAATCGATCCTTTTAAAAAGCATCAATTACTCCAAGTACATAAACAAAGGTGGAAAAAGAAAGAGAAAAACATGTGAAAGTCATAAAATATTAAGCAGTAATTTCCAGTATGACCTAACTTTTTGTTAATGCTGAATTTAAATAATGAAAGAAAATAATAACAGCAACATAGCAGCAGCTTCCCCAAGCATGAAATGTTTGTATTATGCTTTATGCAGTGCCTCCTTTCAAATCACCTGAGATTTGAAATGTTGCACCAGCTCTGTAGTACTTAAGCAATAGCAATACTTTGGCCTGACATTGAATTTACATCTCTAGAAACTTCAGGTATAAACTGATTAAATCTGACAATTCTCCTGTAGAGCAGGTAGTAACTCCCATCCCAGATGGATCCCAGAGCATCCCCAACCCACAGAAGGGGACGCTAATCTGTTAAGGTTTAGCAAAATATCAAGTCAAAGCAAAACCCTACACTTGCTCAGACATTCACTTTTCACTGTGAATTCCACTACCCGGGTGTAGTTTTCTACTTCATCAGTGACTGATCACAGTTATTATTGTCTGGCTGGTCTTTAGCACACCCAGAGTCGTGGGGTGTGTGCTTGGGTTTGGAGTTTGCTCCAACAAAGTCACAGCCCTGTTCCAAGGCTCTGCTGAAGGAGCACCAACAGGGGCTGATCTTTCATGGACAAACCTCGAGCACTGGGGCCACTGCAGCAAGAACTGCGGTAGCCAAGCAGCTGCATGCCCCAACTGCCTCTGCTCCGACCTGGAGTGGGGCTCCAGGAAAAAGTAACATCCAGTTAATGTAAGCCCTTCCCTTCTGAGAGTCACCTCCCCAGAGATGGGCTCCTGTCTGTCTCTGTCTTTGTTGTGTGGGAAACATGCTCATGGGCTAAAGCTTTTTTGTTTGCCATTTTTAACACTCCCTGGTGACTCAGCCCAAGTCCTGTGGGAATTCCTAAACCACTTTGGGGGTTTTGAAAATGTTGCCTTGTACCTGTGAGGCTCCCCGTGTTCCCAGAGTTAATGGGCAAACCTGTTAGCAGTAGGCAGAAAATTCTATTAAGATTCTTGTATTAGTCTTGCTGTTATAATATATGGATGCTGCAGGATCTTGATTGTTTCTATCCTTACAGCTTCCTGCTGAGATTATATTACTGCTTGGGTTAAAAGCTAAGTGGCTTTGTGTATGTACACACTCCAGTCAAATATATGATTGCTAGTTATCTGTGTAGCATAAATGGAAAAGAGTTTCATATGTGATAATGTAGAGCATCACTTCAGTGAGAAACTCACATTAGGTTTGGGTTGCAATCTGGTTGAAGATTTCACCTTTTTCTTAAATTTAGGCCATTCTCCTGGCACTTTTTGGTTGTTTTTATCCTCATTAACAACGGAATATAGACTTAACCTTGAAAGTGCCTCTTGAAAATTTTATATACAACATTTTTCTAGATGTAAAATTGAATTTTTTACTAAGTGAAAATGTTAAATAAAGTAAGAGAGCAGCAATGGAAATTATCAAAATATAGAAAATTAATGAAAAAACTTGAGAGTTTTAATTTTTTTGACAAAACGTCTACATTTTTAGTGACTGGGATAGAGAGAGAGAAGACAGGAATCCTGAGATGTTCCAGCTTCTCTTCCACCAGATATGGAAACTGATTTTGGGTATTGCTCTTTTTTATGGCTTGTGTCCAGGCATAAAATCTGAGATCCTGACCTGATGCTGCAGCCCTGGTCTGAGAGCTGTGGCAGTGTCAGCTGGGCATTGCAGCCCAAGCTCACCCAGCAGAGTTTTAGAAAAGTGCTTGGTAATATTGAGACAGGCTTTTCTTTCTAAACAAGGACTTGATTTCTAGGTTTTCACCAAGAAGACAGTGCTATCAGACCTTAATAATCACTGTCATTTCTAACTGACTGTCCACTTCCCTTATCTGACCTTTCACAAGAACAGATCACATACTAGAGGTGAGTTTATACAGTAAGGTCCCCCAAGCATAGAATAAATATCCCAAATTCCCTTCTGCTTGCATACAAGGAATGATTTTAACATCTCATTTGGAATTTGATAATAATCTAAATATATCATGCCATAAATCAGTTTTAAAATATCAAAACAAAATTAAATCAGTGAAGTTACATAGCTGAGTTGTTACTGCTGTACAGATGCTCATGTTTTGGTCAGGTGTCCACCACCCCAACCTGGTTGCCTTTGCTCCTTTCTATCAGGTGTTTGCTGCAATGACTTTTGCTGGAAGAGCTCCTGTGTTTCCAGAGCCCAGGGTAATAGTATCCTGTCTGCTTAGGTAACGAAAAGCTGAAGCTTGATGACAATTTACATATAAGCAATTCACATCAGTCTGTTTGGATAAAACATCATAAATTGGGAGAATTTCTTACAATATATTTCCTACAAAGCTCAATAAAGAGACATTTAACCTGCTCATATTTTAACAAGTGTTTCCAGTGCATCTTTCCCCTGACTCTGCTTACAGACTTTCAAACCCTGATGATTCCATTTTCTGTTCCAGCCGATGTGAGGAGCACAGCCTGTCACTTGGTTGAAGATTTGCATCTGATTCCTCACATTTTTTAAACTTCTTATCATATTAAGAGCATTTCTGATGGAAACAAGATGGCTGATCAGGAGCAAGAGCCACCTCTCAGAAAAGTGACTGTGTCTATAGGTGTGTGTGTGATTTTGTCAGAATTTTTATTCAGAAGGGGAATCTTTGAAATATTAAAATACAGTTCCTCCAGCTGCTGGGCTTTTTCAGCTTTTCATGGGTGCTGTGTGTGATAGAGCTGTCTTTTCACCAAGGCTTCTTGTGTGACAGATGATATCTATGTATTGCCCTGCTGTTTAATGTGAAGCAAATGGGATGGCTTATCTAATGTGACAGGTACAGTCGTCTGTTGTCAAAGCTGTGACAGGACTGACCAGGCTTATCTGGATGAGCGGTCATCGTGGTGCTGCAGCATGGAAGGTGTGGGCCTCATGGATAAACTGCAGCAGTACAATGAGATCTATGGCCACTGGAGTAGAAAAGATGAGGCAGGCTAGATGCTAATGTGATATATAAAGACATCAGACACCGACGAGTGAAATGAGGATAAAGGTTTTGGGGGTGGAGGTAAGTGGTGGAGGATGCATGAAATACATACCTCTTGGAAAATCTGGTAGGCATTATTTGCAGTAAAATAGGATGCAAGTTCATTTTTCTGCAGTTAGGCAGATGTCTGTGCAGACTGCTCCTCTGCATTTTTTGGGACTCATTGGAGGATTCTCCCGGTGCTCAGGCTAATAAGGTGCAGAGGCAAGTGACTGAGCAGCCAACAGTGTGAGATATTTTCACTAAGTATAATTGCGAGCAAACGAACCAAGCATGTCCGTAGTTTAAAAGTTGGTTTATTATGTGTCTGCACTGTGCAGTGTGAAATGAGAATGACATTACTGTAGCATTGATAGAACATACACTTTTGCTGTTACAGCTGTGATTTTCACAGGGGCCTCCCAGTGCCACATTATGGACATTCATTGGGGAATGATTTTTTCAAATTGTGATCTACGTTTCAGCAATAGAAATGAGCAGAAAGAAAGAGCTTAACATGCTGCTGGACCTCCTGCAGCACAGCAGAAAACACTCAAGAGCATTTGAGTGTGACAGCCCAGCAGGCTGCAAGGCTTTAGCAGGTGCTTCACAGTGTTTTCTTGAATCTGCATCTTCCAAAGCCATACAGGTATACAAACCCCAAAGCTTTCAACTGCAGGAAAGCTCACAAGGTTCTTCTGCAGGAAAACTTCCAGTGTTCAACCCATCAGGTGTCTGTCACGAGACTGAAGCTGAGCTGGCAGCCTGTCTCATACTTTTTCCAGTGGGTGGGACTGGCAGCACTGCTGCCAGTAATGGTGTGGTTGGAAGGGTACATTTTAGTTTCTTTCCAAAGAGCATCTCTGTATCACCATGTAGAGAATTTTCATGGTTTGTAAACATGGAAAAAGTGTGTTGGGCATTCAGAGAAATGGTGTTTCTGCCTACCCTCACTGTCCTGAGGAGAATTTATCTACATCACATTCCACTTGGCTTTTCTTTGGAAATGAAGACCTGAAGAGTAGCCTCAGTGGTTGCATCTTGGCGCTTCTCTCTCACTGAATTATACAGCCTTCTCTTTAGTAGCTGCTGTTTCTGTGTTTCAAGGTCCTGGGCACTGGGAAGCTGTGGGTTGCAGTCAGTACCAGCTTGCTGTTCTGCTACTTAGTTAATTTTCTAAAAAAACCCAGTGTGATTATTAAATACAACTTCCTTATACCTTAGTGACCAGAATGATTTCAGCGTGCTGTGATTATACACAGGAGCATCTGTGGGGTCTGGGAAAAAGAGATGAGATGCCTCGCTGCTATTTTTGGCACTGATGCTTGGTATTTCTTCCATTTGCAGACCCTCTGTACCATTTTCTGATGACAAAACTGATCCCTGAGGGCACAATTGATATTAATGAGATGTAAATGACAGATGAGGTGACAGATGACAGTGTCATCAACCAAAGAAATAAAGAACAGTATCATGAATAAGCACAAAACAGTCAAGACATAAATGAACTGTATATAATATTGTTGAACAGGTTATTTTTTTAAAAGGTAATGCATTGGAAAAAGAGATAATCAGAGCATGAAATATTAGCATGAAATGACTCTGACTATTGTAGCTCTTAGCAAACATTTTTGGGGGTATTTGTTGTAGGAGACTGAGTAAGAGAAAGATTGTTCATTTATTTATTTAAGAGTGACAGTGGCAGAAGACATGTGACAATGGAAAGCAGGTATTATGCACTTGCTGTTTAGGAAAGAAAGGTTTGATGTTTTCATGGGTCACCACATGAATAAAAGAGGAGAATGAAAGATGATATTTAGCAAAGGTCATAAAAGCTTTAATCTGGAAGCCTAAGACATATGTCTTGGCATGTTAAGTAATATTGAAGCCTTGTAGAAGATGAGATTTTCACAAGGACTCTGTCTTGATGTTTACAGACTGATTCATTCCTGTCCAGCCACTGACAATCCATCTAATTTTTTGATCACTAAAACATGTAAAAGCTCCTGTCTAACTCACTGGTGCCCTTAGGAGCCCAGACTTGAAGAATGGGCTGAGCTTATGAGGATTCCATATGGATAATTCATTTTCCCCCTCATTCTGGCCTAGATACTCCAGACATTTTGTCATAGTGTTTTTTCGTCTTTTTTTTTTTGTCACTGATACCCCACTGGGTTTCTACAGATTTCTGACTTCAACTCTGCCTGGTTAGAGCTGTTAATCCTCCCATCTGCCCTTGCCACTGTGCTCTTGTCTGCAGAGAGTTATTTTGAAAGCACAGCTGCAAAAAGTGAACAGAAATTTACCTTTGCCCCACACTTTATTAGAAATGTGCTGTTCTGCCTCACTGGGGCACAGGAATCACTTCTCTAGGGTGACATGGAGTCTTTCCAGCTCAGCGGAACCTCTGCAAGAACATCTCTGTGTATTTTTTTCTTTCTGTGTCTTCTCCTCCTGTTTTTTTTTCTCTCAGCTCGACTTTGGAGAGAGCACTTCCAATGAGCCATACAGGAAGTTGATGCTCTTGGCTGTACATGACAAAATAGTGCTGTTATTATTAACAGGAGTGGTATCAAGCTTATAAGATGTTCTTGTTTCAATTAGACAATGTATGGGATTATCATTAAGTTCTGTGCACATGTTCTCTTAATTATTTCCTTATTTAATAATGACTGTCTTCAGTGCATCCTTGATGCTTTTGTAATAGTTCCCAAAATTTAGATGCTTAGCACACTTGATTGAATTCTTTTTCAGCTGAAACTTCTGTGTGGTGTAACCTAAAATGTGGATTTTTTTGGTTAATATATATATTTTTTGTTGTGTATGATACCCAATATTTTATGTTGCAAAAATATCTTGCAAAGTTCCAAATGGGGAAAGATTGAAACCCTTGCTGTCATGTAGGTTTATGACTCAGCTTCATTAAGGTCTGGTGTAATTTGGACACCATTTGTGGCTCAATAGAAGGAAAAAATTCCCCATTACTGGTTTTCTCCAGGGAGCTGTAGTTCTGTTATTTCTCCAGGAATGCTATCAGTTGGATTCCCCTCCTCTTAAGTCACTGAATCAGCTGGATCAACTTCTTTTGGTGTAAGTGGGAGTTAGAGTGGGTTGGAGTTGCATAAATTACTACATGTGGCTGACAGTAGACAACAGAATTTGAATTTTTTTTGTATTATTTTTCTGCTAAAAACTAAAAAGAAAAAGATTAAAAAAAATACTATTCCATTAAAATTCAAATATGTTAGTGTCAGGAAAAATACAAACCATGTCTTATTAATTCTTGGTCTGCTGCTTGTCAGGACTCATTGCTCTTATTTGGCATTTTAAATTAAAACTGCACTCACAGGTCACACCAAGTGTCTGTCCAATTGGAAGACCCAAAACTTTTAGAGGCCTGTTTCTGAGGCTTGTTTAGAGGCTTAAATTAAAAATTCATAGTTCACTTTCCTCAGCTACTGTGCAACATTCCTTTAAAATTCAGTGTTCCAGTGAGCAATCTTCATTTGATACAATATTCATGGATGGCAATCACAGAAGGTTGCAATGCAGTCAGAGCAGATTTGTTTGGAAGTTCAGTGGAATTTGTTTGGAAGCCTTTGCTGAGCACTTGTTCCTCACTCCCTGATGCTCTGTGGTAAATTCCCCAGTCCTGTTCTTTGGCCTGGGGAGTTTCTCTTGGGCTGCTTATTCTGGCACTAATGTGTTACTCAGCATCCTGAGAATCCATCCTTTAAAACTGGGTAACTGGAGTAGTTTGGCTTTTCTTGTAGTGCCTGCAACAAAACCTGTTTGCTTTGGTTTGATAGCACAGTGTTGTACTGATAATATGGTTCCTGGTTCAGTCCATGTATCTGTCACTCTGTGGACAGCAAAATTCCTTAATTTAGTTGTCATAGGTTGGATTAATTCAACAGGCTTTGGCATTAGTGCTGGATTCAGGTGCAACTATTTATCTAACTTGTGTGCTCTGGAAATCTCTTCTGGCACAAGTGGGAAGAGAAGAATACAGCAAAATACTGTGCTTTTTCCAAACAGCCCTTGATCTTATGATTTGACAAAATTCGTTTTGAGAGAGTTTTGTTGCAAGCTTACAGAATGAAATTGGCAACTCATCCTCAGTTCCCTTAGGGTGATATCTTCAGTGATTTATGTAAAAGTCTGTGTAGCTGAATATGTGGAGAGATTATTTTTGACATTCCTGGCTTGGATAAATGATGCATTTTGAATGGCTGGATACACTAGTTCTCAGGTGGCACAGATTTTTTCCCATGTAAAGAATAATGATAGTTAATACATGTTTGCACATTTAATTATTTTAAACGTATTTCTATTTGGTTTTCTAATCAGAAGTATAATTTTCTTGCTACTTTAAGTGTTTGTGAGAAGTTTCAATCACAGGTGTTTAAAGAACTGCATAAAGTGGAAATAAATGAATAAAATGGAAAGATTTATTCTGTTCCCCCTTTTCTTCTGTAGGAAGTCACCTGTTTCAATGCTGGAGTGGAAGAGAGATTCAGTTGGGAAATTCTGGCAGGACATTCAGGTACAGACCTGATAAGTATCTAGAAATCACAGTGTGCTTGCCTAAAACTTCCTAAACCAAGGCTGAACTCAAGGGCATTTTTATCTCTAGATATGCTCTCCTCTATATTCATAGACATATTTATCTGCAGCCAATATTTATCTGTATTTTGGGTCTATTTTTAGAAATTGTTTGTTCCTTTTCTATTTCCTTTTGGAATACATGGCATGGACTCTCACCTCCCCCATCACAAGTGATTCCGCATTTCAAAGGACTCAGTGTTTTCACTGTCACGACTTCATGTTCCACACAGAGGCAACTAGAAACTCTCCCCACTCTGCCTGTTTTCTCTTGAATTTATTGTAGAGCCTTTTTTTGCTGCCTTGCTCACTAACTCAGCTCTGCCCCTGATTCCTCAGAGGCTCCTGCGCCCTAATCAGGTTGATTTCTTGATCCAATTCACCTAGTGGAATTGTCAATAATGTCATTTAATTTGGGGCACCAGTACCATGTTCCTTTCCCTCTGACACTCTCACTTACTTTTCTTCTCACCACTGTGTCATGAGCGGGGTCTGAGGAGCAGCCAACCCCATGTCCTGTCTCTGTGTACGATCAAGAGAGCTCCTTGGTTTTCCTAGACACCCACCTACTACCCCATTCCTTCACAGTGCTTCCCTCATCATGGAAATGTCTGGTTGGATTCAATATGCAAGTATACTCCAGGAGCTCTGCTCTCAGGAGGAAAATAGCCCTGGCAGGACTCTGAATAAAACAGGCTCTGTTGAACGGAGTGGCTGCTTTTAGGAAAAAGAAGCATTGCAGAGCAGCACAATATGGATGAGGTATAAATGAGTCATTTAAACCCATTCCTTGTCTCTTTTTTCTGTGAAGCAAATGTGTCTCTGAGCTGAGAGAATAAATGTGACATAAATCTGGAAAGGAGACTCCAGTTCATTGTGGCATTGCCTGGTTTCCCTAGCGTGGCAGACTGCTCATGGTATGGTTTCTTGACAGGAGTAAGTTCTTGGTTTGCCTACACACTTGAAACTGAACCAAGTGACTTTCCTGTTTTCTTAACACATGATCAGCAAACATAACTCTTGTTACACTACATACCTAATTCCCATAATATTGTCAGTTGTGCCCTGACATAATGTGTAAAGACACAGAGGATCATTTCTTCAGTAGATGTAAGCGGGTGAGGATGAGAGGTATTCTGACAGCCAGGCACTGGCATTCCAGAGCTCTCTTCTCCACCCTTGAAACAGAAGAAGCTGTGCTTGTATGAGTTCCTGGGTAGGTAATTTTTAGGAAGAGCAGAATTCTGGCTGAGAGAGAGAAAGCATGTGAGGACACAACAGAGAGATTTCCAAGGAAATGCTTCTGGTGGAGTTGCATAATAGCTATTATTGGGAAAAACAGTCATAATGTTTCTTGCTCTTTCTCTTCAGTAGGGCTAGTTTTAGCTTTCCAGTATCAACTGCACTGACCAGACAGTAACAGATCAGCATTAGTGTGCCTGTCAGGGAAATGCAGGATACAAGCAGCATTTCCTGGATGGGCCAAACCAGTTTACACAGATAATAAGGTAAAGACAGGTCCTGGAGTCTCCAGCTGTGGCTGTGCCATGCACAAATGACCAAAGGAAAGCTAAATGTGCTGTTTCACACAGCATACCAGGGACACAGCTGAAGAGACAAAGTAGTCTGTTCACTCATGGACTTTTCTGTTCTCCCTTGGACCACTCTGTCTTTGCCTGTAAACAGGGGCTGCAGAAATTAATGTCTGGAAAATAGGTGCTTCCCGTGCTTGTGTCTGTAGAACTATTTGCAAAATGAGTCCAAGTGGAGAGACACACTCTTAAGAAAGAAACAGTTAAGGCTCATTCTGTTGGTAGATTATCTGAGGGGATTATCTCCCTGTGAGAATCCTGGTTGGCAGTGAGGGCTGCAGCAGTGCCTTTGAGCTGTGTCAGGATGTATGGATGTGCTGGCTGGGCAGCTTGGTGGGGATATGTTGGCTTTTTGTGAGGGTACAAAGTCCTAAACCACTTAGTATAATTAGTTTAAGTAGTGGCTAAAATAAATAAATCTTTAGCACCACAGTGATTATTTACTGATTTTTTAAAATACTGAGGTCCTGATATTCCCTTGATTTGAAAGTTCAAGAAGGCACAATGTGTATTTCTGACATTCTTTTCTAATTTTTAGAAAAGACTGATGAAAGTGAGTGATATCTGGCAAGAATAGAAATATTAATGTGTTGTTCAAGACAAGTTAAAACAGGGAAAAGCAAATGATAGCAGTGAGTCAGCCTTTCAGATAACATAACTAGTACAGACCTTTACTCTGGGTGACACTATCACAACTCACTTGACTAGAAAAGCTCTGTACCAGAGGCCTTTTCTGAAGATGTCAGGGAGATAAAAATGCAAAATGTAGTAGCCATATATGCTGAGAAGGATCAAGGGAAGATTTAGGAAAAACAAAAGAGGTAAAAATCTAATTTCAGATATGAGGAAAATGTTAGACCCATAAATAAATTATAGCTATGGAGCATTTAGAACTGTAGAATTAATTATAGTCTTAATAGAAGTCTGAGAGCAAGAGCCTGCTGTGAAGGCATTACAGGGCTAATTAAGGCCAGTCTTGGAAACACAGCACTTAACAAAAAAAATTTTTGAATGATGTGAAAATGCTGCTGCAGAAACCTCTCACGGAGTTATGCAACCACCTGTACAAAGGGAAGGTATGTGCCAGGGGCACACTCCAATTTTATTTTCTGTGTTAAACAACTATCCTAAAATTAAGGCCTATTTCTGTGGAAATGTTAAGTTCAGATGTTTTTCTGACATGTTTCCATATTTTTACTGTCTCCTTTAGTCAAAATTGTTGTTCAGATTGGTCACTATGAAGCTAATGTGGATTTATGGCATATATGAGCAAACTGCAGTTGGAATACAACACTGAATAGTTGGGGAATAAATTTAAAAGCTGCTCTGTTTCAATCTGTCTGAAGTAAGTCATAATTTTTTGAGTTGATTATTTTCTGTGAGCAGGAGAAGAACTATTAAAATAGAAATTACACTAGGTTTTGTGAACTGGGTAGCAGGGACTGTTTCTCCAAAGTGTGAATTCAATTACAGGCTGTAGTGAGAAGTGTGATGCTACAAATCAAATTGATAGGCAATTTATTAAGGATATAGTACTCACAGGTTTGCTCAGTTCTTTCATCCTGCAAGTACAATATGTTCTTGTGTAATTTTACTCAAGTGATCAATTTAAATTATAAGATTAGAAACAGATAGATATCTGTGGGCAGTATCGATGTGTCATCATCCCAAACCTAACATCCAAGATAGGATGGTGGTAATGATGGTTGGTATGATTATAATTCAGTTCTGCTTGTTTATTTGTGAGAGGTTAAATGATCACAGACTGGCTGGAGTCTGGTGCAATGGGAGAGATGTGGTCAGAATCATTAGTAAATTTAAAAATAGGTTTTGGATTTAGCTGAGCTTAGTGAAGACATTGTTAAGGCTGATGTAACTCAGTTGCTCTCAGCTAAAGTTCATAAACATCCTGTGTTCCTGTGAAGCCATTGTTGTGGTGCTGTGGCAAACTGACGTGCAGAAAATGCTGTAGATTTTGTGTCTGCAGATAATTGGAACTGTGCCACAGTGCTTTTCCCTTTCATTTTGTTTGAGAGTCTAGAATCTGCAAGTCAGGAATATTAGAATATCTGGACAGCAGTTGCTGGGATTAGGTGCTGTTGCTCACAGCAAAAGCTGAAAATCAGTATAAAACATTTTGGGTTCTAATTGCAGGAGGACAATCAGTCTGAGATAGAGTCGCACATACTGCCCTGCTCTGCGGGTTTCTCATTTTCTCAGCTAACATCTGTAAATAACTTTCAGCTTGTCCCTATTGATTCCCCAGCTGCTCTGTCTCCCTTGTTGCTCGTGTCAGAGACAGATGAGTCTCGAGGGGAGTGCGAGAGGGCTGGAACAGAACTCCTGCAAACGCCCACAGAGCAGGCAGGATGTTCCAGTTGGTCACCACAAGGATCCTTCTGGTGCCTGGAGAGTCTGGAAGTTCATTGAGGTCATACAGGTTTTCTGAATATCCATCCTGAACAATTACACTTGAAGAGAGGAAAAACTAAGAGTTTACTGTGTGTTCAATGGTAAATCATCTTCCTTTTCCTTTTTTTATTGTGTTTTCTCTCTGGGTTTTTGCTTCCACTCATTGAATTCAGTAGCCAAACTCAAGTTGGCTTAAGTGGAACAAGATCAGTTCCTATGCCAGGGGGAATTATAAAGCAGTAATGATAATCTGACATTTAGCTTTTTATGTAATGATAGCATGGTATGTTCAGGATTGTATTTACCTGTGATGTCTGTCTGATGTTATGAAGCTCCTGTCTGATAACATTTTCCCCTGTGGTTGTGTGATTATTCACAGGCTGTGCAGTTCACAGTGATATTGGATGGTCAGTAAACATTAGAACCTATTCTTATCTGAGCAATGGACAGCTGTTCATTAAACAAACAGAACTTTCAGGTTTGTCCTCAGCTATTTGGAAGGTGGTAATTCCCCTGGAAACTGGATTACAAGACTGTGTGTTACGGCTTGGTTTTGTACCACAGACACCTGTGAGGTAGGAATGCAAATAATCTCTGAGAAAGTGAGCAGACACTGAGGGCTTAGCTGTGTTGAGAGGAGGAATGTTTTTAGCTCCAAGATCAGCTGAAAAAAAAAGAAAATGCTTGCCTAGAAAGGCCAAAGCAAAGGAAAGGGACAGTTTGTGAACCAGGGTTCAAGGTGTATACAGGGGAGGAGAATCACGTGCTTCAGAAAGGCTTAGGGAAAAGCAATGCTGGAGGCCCCTTGGGCCAAGGAGAGCTCAGCTGTACCTACCCGCAATGGCAGGTCCAAAAGCATCATGTTCAGAGCTGGCTGCTGCACAGCTGATGGATCCATGCAGAGCGAATCCAGCACATCCCAGCTGGGGCAGCCCTGCTGCACGTTTGCACACAGCCTTGGGAGCCTATGGGCAATGGAGTTGATGCAGTGGTTTCTCTGCATATGTGATTCAGTATTCTTGTGGAATGGCCATTTGTTCAGGATACCCACACATCCAGCATTTGGAAAAATGTATTCAGCCACTGCTCAGAGCAGCAGAGAGAGAACTTTCCTGCTGTAAGCAACAGACGAGTATCCACGCTGGGAGAGCTGGCAGGTCTGCGGAATGTGCCGGGATCCAATGCAGCTGGGACCCAGACACAGCTGTGCGTGAGATCTACCAGGAAGATACAACAATTGAACTACTCCCGAAGTTTTCAACCTGCACAGAATAACAAGACTGGGTTCACAAAGCCTAGTCCTGTTGGGAAGGGAAGAAGAAAGGACTTTTGGATGAGGGTCAAATGGAATAATACACCATTTATTCTTACAGGTACATTTACTTGTTCACATTCAGTCCCTACATTGTCTCTCAAATTTGTCTATTCATCACTTCCAGCTTGCCGACTCCAGCTTTGCTGTTTCTCATTCCTTTCTTTCTGGTTTCCACTTCCTCTGTGTATATGTAGATCCCAGCTTCTCCTTTATATGCTTGTCCCGTGAGAAAGTATTTCTGCAAGCTGCTTTCTTTAACACAATTTTTCTCTTACCACACCACTAGAAAGGTGAGTCCCAGTGCAATTAGGGATAGACATGTCAACAAATGGCTCTCATGAAAACTGCAGAACTGAAAAGAACAATTTGCTGCATCTGTGTTTTATTTTATTTTAAGCAGTTTAGTGTCTCGTACAAGTTCTTGTGAAAATTGAGGGTGTCAGTTCTTGTCTTTGAGTTTCTTGGACACCTGGAGTTATTTTTGTGGCCAAATTCTGTAGTTGAAGTTCCTGGGTGAATGAATAACATGCAATTTATAAAAGGTGAAGCAACATGGATAGTAACCAAAAATAACAGCACAGAGCACTTTTCCTGGCCTCTGTCCAGTACAGAGTCAATGGGAATTTCTTCATTGGCTTCAGTGTAACTTTCATCAAGTCTGTTGAGAGAATACTGTACAAGACATCCACGTCAGACAGCAAGGTTAATAATACCTGAAGTCATAATCATCAGGAAAAAATACTGGGCTGATACCAAAGGCCAGTGGAAATCAGCTGTCATAGAAGGCTCAAAGGTTGTTCAAGCACTGATAAAGTGACCTGGGGGTTATGCAGGAGACACGACCTGTTTAGCTGGGCTGGCTAAATTTCAGAGTACTTGTGGCATTGCAGTGTTTCCTCAGGAACAGCTGGGTGTGATGAGCTCTCCAAACGTGACCTCACGTGGAAGGTGCTTTAGGTGTCTTAGCACTGCCGGTGACACTGGAAATGTGCTCCTGTTTTCTAGCTGCAGTGTTCACTAATGTCATTAATGGAGACAAACAAAAAAATCTGAGTCATTTGCAACAAATTGTTTTCCAAAGCATTTGCAAGATGTAAAAGTCTTAAGATGTTTGCAGAAGCAGAAGCAAACACCGAAAGCAAAATAATGAAAATTAAACATTTCCTTGCTCATTCAAGATTAATAATGTCAGGGTTAATCACTGCCATATAAATACCCAAATAAATAAAATAGATTAGGCAAGTATTATCTGAGTGTTTGCCTGGCTATCTGGCTTTCTTAGGATCTTTAATTATTGATTTTTCAAAACTTGTTTCTAATTGACTTGAAATTCACACCATCAAGGTAGGTCTAGAATATTTTGAATCCCTTATCAAGTTTCTTTGCACCAAATGCATATGTAACACAGCATAATCACCTTCAGATCCGACATACAAGAAATCTGAAATAAAAATTGAGAAACTGTGATAAGACCAATTAGTTTAGAAACACTGCCTCTAAATTATTCCTCTATCTTAAGAAATAGTGAGAGTTTAGTGCAGCACCTATTCTCTAACCTCTTGGAAACCAGCTGGAAAACAGCATCACCAATGAAGAAAACAATTCGCCTGAAAAAGGGGTTATTTACTAAAAAAAAAAAAAAAAAGAAATAGCCAGAGGTAACTGAATTCTCCCTCTCAATATCTTGCATAAAGTTTCTATTTATGCAAAGCTGAAGGACTAAATGTGGTGCTCTGTCTTCAGAGCGCCTGGAGATGCCTATGTAGCGTGATGTCATATTTAATAAAAATCTTACATCTATGATCAGTTGCACCTGAATATGCATCACCTGAATATGCATCACCTCCTAGTCACTTTTTTATTTAAACTAATGTTTGAATCACATTTCTTTTGTCTTAGAACCTGATGATGCTTTTGAAGGGTTAGACTGCTGCTATTGGGCAACTTATCAGTGTATGGAAATATGTGCCAAGAAGTTTAAAATATTGTGTTTGTTGTAAAATGCTGGTGTTAGGACCTCAACATAAAAAAGATGCTAAAAAGCCTTCTTTGAGTGGTAGGAGTGTATGCAGTGATTGGTGTACACATGTATATAAAAAAGTTTATTGCTCTTTTGCAATGGAAAAAACTGAAGAACAGACAAAACTAAATTAATTTCCCACAGTCAGACAATGAGTCAGTGACAGAGCTGATAAACCACCAGACCTGATGAGGCGGAGGGAGCAAAAAGCTGTGGCTGGGGACTTTCACAGACACAACCCCCAACTCAACACAGATGGAGATGACTTCAATATGGAGGTGGTCACCACTTCTCCAGCATGTTCAGCTGGGACTCATTAGTGGGGCAGAAGCTGCTGCTCAGCCAAATCTGCTCACTGCTCCTGGCCCAGGGCCCTGTGGTGGCTTGGGATTGGTATCCACGAGTTGTTGAGTCACCTCCCTGCATAAACCCTGTCCTGTACTGTCCTTGTGTGTGCAGCGGGGTGGTGGGAGAAGGGAAGGGATGGGAGGAAATGAGTGGCAAGGACAAGCCTGTTGCTGCCTGGAGGGGGTTAGTGCCATGTGCAACACACTTAAAAACCCCTAAACTGCTCTATAATTTCTTTTGGTCTTTCAATTATCCAAAACTGTGGTGCTTACTGATCATGACTCAAGTTTACATTGAGTCAGGAAATCTTATTTCAGACTACAGCACAGATTTACTTGGCTTCTAGATAACACATGGAAACATCAGGTACAATTTTGTAAACAGAGCACTTCAGATTTTTACAATGAGGAGTAATTCACACAGCACATCTTTGTCCTGCGGAGATTTTGCTGTAATTCAGTGCACAAGCGCTGTAAAAAGTCAGTAATAAAACACCAGGATGGTGAATTGAAATTGGAGTTTTTGAAGAATGAACTCAGTAACAATTACTACTACCACTGAATTAATTTGTATTAATATTTCATTAAAAGAAATTTTCTGCCTCTCTTCTAGCTCCAGGTAACTTTTTTCATGAGGTGCTAAGTGCAAATCACAGATCTTAATCAGCAGATGCAAGTGTTTCTTGTGGCATAAAATTCAACTGTTCAGATAATGTGGCTAGTGGTAATTTACTAAATTTTATTGCTCAGACAAGTGAAATGTATTTAATAAGAAGCTAAAACATTTAAGAAGTATATATATATTTTTTTTTTTAATGAAAAACCAATTTCTTTTGCCGCTAGGTAGGACCAGGCTCTAACTGTACAGTCTGTCCCAGTACAGTTGCTGCTCCAGGCACGGGATGGAATCCAGATTCTGTCCCCTCTCCCAGGGAAGAGGTAAAATACTTCATCCCTTCTCCATGAAGCAATGCCTTCTCCTCTGGACAGATAGCTTAGTTTGTGAATGGAAATGTTGTTTTCCACACTGCAGAGTGATATGCAGCAGGACACTTTTGAGTGCATGTCCTGAGCTCTCCCTCCACAGCTGTGGTTATTGGCTGAGGAGAGCTCATCAAAACTCGGGACCAGATTTGTCATTGCTTGGTGTTGTGTGGCAGCCATGTGAAAATCAGAGTGGATGCTCCTGTGGGAGGACACTGACTGGGCAGTCAGGATGGCCCAGAGCCAGTAAAAGATCTATCAAATTACCTCTCCATGGATTGTGTCATTGCATTGATATGGTGAAAAATTAATTGTTCAAAAGCTATTTTCTTCCTCTCACAAGCCAAACAAACATCCTGAAAACGAGTGCATAGTAATGTAGTGTTAGCCCTGTTGCCTCCTTTCATATGTGACCAACCCTTGCAGCAAGCAATGGTGTCATCCTCCCAGATGTCTGTAGTGCCTTTCACCCATCTCTTTTGCTTTATCTGCTCGATAACATCTCACCTGTCTTAAGCACTTCGGCTGCAGCCTTTCCTGCCTTCAGTAATTTCCGTCTGCACATAATTTCAGTCTGAATCTCTCCTGTCCTCCAGTAGAGCTGATGTTTTATACACACTATAACTCTCAAAAAAATCTATCCCTGATTGTCTTTCACACTTCCTCACCCAGTTCCATTGCCTGTTTAATGTTTTATTCCTGCCATATTTATTACAAGATGGCATACAGATGCTCAGGTCCTGCATATATTATGTTGCCCATTCTGCTGCTTTTTATTCTACTGGATTTAATCAAGTATTGCTCCATTACTCATTCATATTTTCCTCTGGTAAAATATAACCTCCTAAAAGAAATTATCTAATTTTTAAAAAATTTCTTGTATTGTCCTGCTGAAAATTTACCTCTTACTTTATGGAGAACACTTTCTTGTTCTATGAACTTTCTGCAGTTCCTTTGAGTTTCCTAAAGAAAAATCCAATACACTTCAGTAAAATGAAACTTCCTTTATGGAAAACAATGAGCCTAATTCAGTAATGTTATTTTATGGTATCTTGTATAGAAATGTTTCACGTCAATTCAGTAAATAGATGTTGATTAATTGCACATTGTGAAACCATCCCTTTTCCCACAAAGTTTAAATTAGGAATGGCTGCTTAGATCAGCAAGTTTAGTCTCCTGCATAAGACAGGTCATGCAACTCTCTTCTATTTTGCTTCATATTCACTAACTTTGCTTATTGTTGGAACAAGACCATATGCTTCAGAAAAATGATGCATGTTGGTTTTTAAATTACCCAGTGTTGGGAAATCCACCACAAAATGAGTAAGTTTCTCCCATGATTAATTAACCTTGCTACTAATAGCATGTGCCTTATTTCTAATCTGGCTTTGTGTGGCTTCAGCTTGAGCAATTGGTTCTTTCTTATCCTCTTTTTGCCAGAAAGCCCTTGACAAACGTCTTCCTCGGACAGCTGGAAATCTCTCTGTGCTTGTGTGTCAGCCTGAGCAGCCATTCCCAAGAACACTTTAGCATTTTCCACTTTGGTACTGTATCAAGGCTTTTTAACGACTCTCTCACTGTGCCAAGACCTGATGTTCCTGGGGGGGTGGACCTGCAGCTCCTCCTCTCTGAGCACCTGAACCTGGCCACTCTTGGTCAGTCATCCAAGTGCCACTGACTCCCTTGGCTTGGCTGCTTTCCAGACACAGATCAGCTCAGAATGGTGGAGAACGGTGACACATCCATCAATCTCTCCTCCTTTGGTTGGGGGCCAACATCCCACCAAAGTCAGCCCTCAGGAGAGCCATCCATGGGTGCTGCAGGCACAAACCCAGCTGGAGCTCATCCCTTGAGCCTCTCTGTAGCTGCTGTGATAAATGTGTGTATAGGGTGTGTGACTCCTTTATGTGCCTGAATTATACAGGAATACCAGCTCTTTTGCACACATATATGGCAAAATAGCCATTTATGGTAAGGGCAGATTAAAACCCAGTTTGATTTCTTGGAATAAATCAGTTTGATTTCTTGGAATAGGTCATACTTAAAACCTCCAAGCTGAGTTATTCAGGTATGCTATGTCCTACAGGATCATCATGGTGGGAGCTGTAAAGGCCTCATTTTTGTACACTCTGAAGAGTGGATAGCTGGCTGGTTGGAAAAGCTCTGGATGCTTATTTGACTTGCCTTTGACATCATGGACATACAGTAATCACACTTAAAGAATGGAGAAACAAACAACACGCCTTTTCAAAAGCAAACACACACAGACACACATCCCTTATTTCTTCATGCAATTTTTAACATTTATTGTTATGCTTAACTACATGACAACCAGGAGTGTATGTGTAAAACAGTAGTGTTAGTAGCAGTAGTATGTAAATGTACTACTACAAGTGCAGTTTCCCTAAATATAGGACAAGAAACTCCTGAAAACCACATTTACATTAAAAAATACCCTTAGAAATAGAGCTCTAAATCAACAAAAACCCTCATGAAAAGTCTCCTAGTCATAAAATGATAAACTTATTTAAAGGCAAGGACATTGAAGCTAGCAATTTAAAAATGAATACCTGTGTAGGACTGCTGGAGTATTTAAAACAGTGTTTTCTATTGAAAACCTCTCTGAACTCTCAACTTCATGCCTAAGATAATTGAAGGAAAATTAAATTTACCCCTAGGACTGTTTGTAGGAAACTCTTCTAATAAGGTTTATATTTAGCAGATAACAGTGTGTTTATGGTGGTCACAGCCTGCCTAATAGAGCTGTAATAGATACATTTTGTATTTAATCAATATCAATGAATAATAATTTCTCTTTATTAACTGTAATGCCCCTATGGTTAATTTTAGCTTGTACTGTAGGGATATCTGTACTTTGTTTTTCAAAGACTATGATTTTTTTCTTAAATAACCTAATAGAACTGTTTTTATCAAAGAGTTCTAAAATTTTGGTGATGGCCTATTACACACCAAGTGTTTACTTTGATTTTGCTTTCAGTGTAAAGCATATTTTCACATGTAACTAGATATTAAAAGATTCTCAACTAAGTATAAATCCATGGGCAGATAAAATTTGGGAAATGTCTTTGTTCTGTGAGCATTTTAATTTATAGCTGTCCTTAAATACTTGCACAGTTTTCTGAGATGGTTTCATTGAGCTTGTTTTCTACTAAAAATTCTGAGAAGGTACTGTGATATATTTTAGATAATCAAATTACTGTGTATGCACCTTGGTTCTCGAGGACAAGCTTGAATCACCACTGGATCTGGTTACTTTCTGTATGTCAGGTTCCATCTTTCTGGTTGTGTTCCATCTGCTGCTACTGTCAGTGGGAGGCACTCAGCTGCCCTGGAGATGCTGGAGCAGCCCTTGAGGAGGGAGTATCCTGGCAATTCCAGAATTTTGCCTCCTGTGCTGTTGGAGATGGGCAGGAAGCTGGGCAGAATTCAAAACCTCCTTGGTTGTCATCAGAGCTGTGTTGAATTTATGGCTGTGAAACTTTTCAAGGTGGGTGACCTGGCCCAGTCCAACCAGAGAGAATTAGAGCACCTCTGAGCAAACTTTTTAAGAACTACAGGAAAACTTACTAAAACTTTAAATAGGGAGAACCCTATGCTAAAAAAATCACAGCAAGACTTTGCACATGCACACAAGCACACCCTAAAATACTGGCATATTTTTAATACTTTTAAATATAATAATTTAATTTAGTCTGCCGGTAAGTGAGACTTTTATCCAAGAGATTTTTTTCCAAGAGTCCTTACTTCCACTGATGGTACTGTCTCCAAGAAGAAATACTTTTTTGCATAAACCCTTCTCTGTGGGTATGAGGCATTCATGGGCTGGCCAGGAGTAGCTGCCTCAGCCTATTGTTGTTGAGTTCTATTCCCACGGTTAAGTTAGAGAGAAACTTTTGTATTTATTGATTTACCATTCTCTCTTTCTAGAGGGAGGTATCCCTGGTGAGGTATCCCTGTAAGATCCCTATCCTGTGAGCATTCACTCTAGGGATGGAGTCAGTTGGCAGATCCAGAGATACCAGAGACTATAAGGCTGCTGGAAATGTGCCAGTGTTAGTGTCAGACCCATTCCTCTGTCTGAGTCTCAGGTGATGATATGAGAATCAGGGCAAATGGATTTGTATTTGCAGTTGAAAGTACTGCAATTCCTGTGGTCTATCCCTTTGTCTCTAACTTAGCTCTAATAATTTGTATACATTCTTCTTAACAGAAATTATGTTTATAATATAGTGGAAGATAAAGGAGACCTTTAAAACAACTGAGCAAGTCTCTGAGATTTCAGTTTCACAATCAATTTAAGTAATGCTGTTGCCAGCCTTGTAGCCCAGCCTCACCCAGTGTATGGAAGTGGAGCCTGTGATGTGCTGCTTTTGTGCTTCCTACATTCATGTTCAAGGCAGTCCTTTGTACGACTGAAATGGCAGTTATCTGACTCACCTCTGCAGCTGATATTATGTACCTTTCCTTGCCATCTCTGTTAGAAGCTCCCACATCAATGGAAGGAGCAGTATTATCTGGATGAAATGTGAATGTCACAAGAATGGGCTGTATCAGACCATCTTCTAGTTCTGCATTTTTAGTATTCAGACAACATCGTTGGCAACAGAAGGCAGGCGTCTTCCCTAACAGAGCTGTTGCAGTCGAAGCAGAAATGCTGACATGTGTTAGTGGCATTCCAAGGATGTTTAAACTCACATCTCAGTTACATTTGAACTTGGTTTTCCTCTTTGGTTCAAAGGCAAATCAAAGCTGAAGTTTGTGGTTATGATATTGCTGCAACTCCACATCATTTTCAGTGCTCAGTTTACTCTTGTAAAAGACATAGAATTCATGGCATTGGTAATTAATAATATTCCTCTTATTAGATTATTAGGGAATCAGAGAAGTCTGGTGTAATTTTATTAAAGCTCATAGGAAATAACTTTGCTGAAACACTTTTCATTAAAGACCCTAAGTGGCGTAAGGCAATGTGCTGTTAACCCACGTGTGCTTAGCTCCGCACTGTGCATGAGTGCAGTCAGAGATGAAGTAAGATCGAAGAGCTTTTGGGTTTAATTCCCTGTTTCTCACAGATTTCCCATGTGACTTTGAACAAATCACTTACTCTTTTGCTTCTGTCTGGAAAATGGAGAGAGCAGGATGTTCCTGCCTCACAGGCACACTGTGAGCGTGGCATATACTTGGATACTATGGTGTGGGGGGCTGCAGAAGTGTGTACAGTAGACAGATGTGTTACTGCTCCTCAGCAGCAGCTTCAGCAGAGAACAGCCTGCTCAGGCTTGAGTGAAGAGAATGTGTTTTTTGCCTACCCTTTACTTTCTTTTTTTCTTTTTTAAATCAGCTATACTGTACATAATCTTTTTATTTACTGGTGTGGATTTGGAAAGTGCTTGCAGCTTGAAGGATGAAGGTATGTGAGGATGTAAGAGAGCACGATTTTCTTTAATTTGAATTCTGACAAAAGTGGACACACTTCATATTCTCCATCACCTCACTCTCATTGTCTCTTGTGGCGGCCCCTAGCATTGAATTTTATTGGTGAGAAACACTGATATAGAGACTTATTAAGTGATAAATCAGCACTCACACAGCATCCAAACTGAGCACAGCAGGGAACATAATAGCCAAAAATTAAGCTTATTGCTCAGGAAAATAATTCAGTGATAGTGAACTCTTAGCAGTCAATTTTAACAATCATGAAAAGGGATAATTTTACATAAAAAATGGATGGCTTCCACTCTGCACTGTAGGATATGTAACTGGTTGTTTTACCCATGCAACTCACATGACAATTTCCCAACCAGGAGATTTCTCACACCATTGCACTCTTAATTTTACAGAGCACTGGATCACTGCCTCTGCCTCCTTGGGCTACCTTGCACTGCTGCTTTTCCGTGGTGTGCAGCCTCAGAGCAGAAGTGTTTGTCTTGCAGCATAAGGCACTTGACAGTGAGACCATTGTCTGTGGCAGTAAAGCCAAAACAAAGAAGTGGAACTGTGCTTTTATTTGGGATTTAAATGGACATTGCCACAGCAAAAAAATATATGGGGAAGAAAAAAATAAGAGCATTCTTAGTCTTGCTAGTACCAGATTAAACTGCTATTAATACAAATGACCTAAAAAATGTGTGTGCCATTTTCCACTTTTTGTTTAGTAGCTTGTGAAAGCATGACCTGTTCAGCCAAGGTTGTCCTGAAAGGTGTTCTCTACATGTCTGATTCCTACACAATCCTAACGTGTATGGTGGGAAGTTCTTGTACGCACCTTTCATGGAGAGACAACTGAAGCCTGGAGAGATTTAGTGACTGGTTCAAAACATGCTTGAAGTCCATGGAGGGACGGCTGTCAATTCGGGTCGTGCCCTAATGAGCTGTCTGCTCTTGTACAGGAAGTTTGAACACAGACTTGATCTAATTTCTCCCCACAGCATCCATGCCCTCTCTTTGAAGTCTGAAAAAAAATTGTCTATCACATTAATTAGGTGGGAAATTTCAGGTTCTTGAAAGGGTTTTTTTTAAAATCTGCCAAAGTTGTTTTGGTTTAAATGTAATTTGGGCAGATGTCCTTGACATGACTTTTGATAGCCAGCTTGTATGAATTGCATTGGTATCTATAGCTGACCTTAGTTTTGCTATTTATAGCACTGGTAGAAAACAGTAATTTCTGTTTTCCATGGTTTGGGTCATATTTTATCTAGCAGGAAGTCTTATGGGGAGAGTTACGATTGTCAGTTAAACCAATTGATATAGCTGTAAAAGTGGACAAGCTCTCAAAAGAAGAGTCTTAGCAATTAGAAAATGAAAAGTAACACAAAAATCTTAGTTGCCTGTTCCTTCCTGAGTCATGTAAATCATAATTTTTTCATGTAGCCATACATCATTACATGTTGCTGTGCTAACATGTTTGTACTTGTTCCATCTCAAGGCTCTTTTTATTAATCACTATACACATCTGGGATGGCATAGACTGAGATATGGTCAAACTGATATATTAAACTATGGCATCTGAACAACCACAAGCTGTGGAAACAAGCACATCCAGCAGGTAACAAATGTATACAACAGCTACTTTACTTCAAAAGAAATCTTTTAGCTATTGAATTAATTTTACATTTTTGTTGCTTGCTTTACCAGAAATGAACATATAATTCATGTGTGTTCTGCTAAGCATTACAGATCAGTAACTTTTAGACAAATGAGAAAGCTTTCTCAAGACTGGAATAGCTTCTTGGTTTGCGGTGTTTGTGGGCAATACTGGTATTTCTAATGAAGCTGCCAGCGCTTTAGTCATGTGTAGAAGTCCTGTGATTGATACAGAAAAAGGCAAGTGGGAAAAGATTATTCTTTCCTTATGATAAAGTTTGAGGGACCTTAATACCTCTATTCCTTTACCAAGGAAATTGGATGCTGCGTCACCTTGCCCAGAGCTTTTCAGGTCCTGTGTAAATTGCAGACCATTTCTTAACAAAATGCCCATGAACCAACTCTCATTTATGCTTGCTGTTTTGACCCCCATCTCTGACATTCCCAGGGGCACAGATAACCCATTTGCTCTCTGAAAGCAGGGGAAAGTCATGGTACCTTCATGCCCCAAGTGTCTCTCCTTGGCTTTGCGGATGTGGAGATGGAGAAGCTGGAATACAGCTGTGACCTTCTGGTAGGGTTTGAGTTGGGTGGTGGACAAGGGCACCTGGAAGCTGAAGAACTCAAGAAGGTCAAGAACAGGAGCAATCACTCAGAAGGGCAATCTGAGCTCCTGCTGAAGAGTTTGTGCATTGCTTTACACATGTTACTGCTGTTAAAACCCACCACTCTCCTGTGGGAATCACACCCTGTGTCTACACGACCACAAACACCTCCGTGATGCTTTCTCACCCCAGAGGTACCAGACCCCTCTTCCTGAAGGCTGCCTTGCCTGGTTACACTCACCAGTGGTGCTAAAATTAGTAACCAGGCTGTAGCCTAGTGACTGAGAATTCTCCCTCTGCCTTCTCTTTTCCTCTGATGTTAGTAAATATTTGTATTACAATATTAATATTTGTACCTATATAAACCCTATTTTAGGCAACCTGGTGAGGGCTCAACCTCCCAGACCCAGAGCACTCTGTCTCTATGCTGCAGCAGTGACTGCTGGGCCAAGAGTCACAGCTTTCATTCCAGTGAAGTAATGCCAATTTACATTATGTTGTGTGAGATTGCAAAGAAAGATTGGGATATTTTATTACACTGTCAATCAGCCTGTAGCCTGGCTCTCATCTGAGCACTGAGCCCTCTCCCCTCTTCCTCCTCAAACAAAGCAAACAGAAAGCCAGTGTTGTTGAAGGTGTTTATCATGAAATGTATGAAGCATGGTGACACCTTCGAATACAACAGAAACCACATGCCAAATCAGTCCTATTGTGAAGTAAAGAGAGCAGGTGGATTTCATGAATATATATGTGCATTCTCTGGGCATGGCAGATTTTTCTAAAAATGATGAAGAGAGTAAATCAGTACAAAATAGGTGGCAATTGAATGCCTCTCTTTAGAAAAGAAGTTTTTGTTGGAGAAACATAATAATTAGTTTCCACAACCCATAGCTGCGGACACTGACTGTTCTGCTAACGAAAGATGCTGCAGATATTGGCTGCAAAAGAATACAGGAAAATTACAGACACTGACAAAAGGGCATACTTTTCATTTACTAACTTTTCTTCTCTGAATATTCCTTTGAGTTACCTTGTTTTGTTTACAAGAGCCTCAGGGGCGGAGGAGGGTGGTGCATTGCCTACATGGGCAATTACTTTACATACTCATTTCAATCATAATCCATTCAGAATGATAAAAATGAAATCAAATGTAATTTATAATCTAGAACATTGCAGCTAGAGCTTTTTAAATATTACAGCTACAACGTGATTTGACATAATCCCTTGCAGTCATTCAGGCTCTTTTAAAACCAAAACACATTTATCCATAAGTGACAATTACATCTCCACTTTTTTCTTCTGAAAATTTGGTATGTTATTATGGTTTGGGGGCCGATCTTGTGTAAGTAATGATTGCTGGTTGCATATAAAGCTGTTTATTTTCAGACCGCCACCTACCCTGAACCTGTTCCATGCACTGTCATTTGCTTAATGCTGCTAATTAATATGAAATAACATTCCACTGTTAGGCAGTTAAAAAGAAAGACTTCAAATGGAGCATAGCCAGTTGTAATGGCTGTCTTGCTAATACTGTTGTCATGTGCTCTAAAATGACACTAAACAGTAATTCCACTCTGTGAGTATTATGATATGAGTGGCATTTCATTCTGTGTTTAGAAATCCCAAAGCAGCATGAGATGGTTGTGTATTCCTCCTCCACACAGGGAGAGGAATTCCCCTAAACCTGATGTGGAGTGTAATTTCTTAGTTATTGATTTGTTTTATTTCCAAAAAGCCATTGGTGACAGAATCTCAGTAGCCTGATGCTGAAGTACATCTGTAGCACATTTCTGAGCATGCTGCTGCCAACCCAGTTTCTCTTTTGTCCACAGAAGCTGATCTCTTCTGTGTGGTTAATTGTCATTATCTTATCTTCATCTCTTATAATCTGCAATATCTACTTGTTTTTCATGGTTTTGTAAAACAGTGCAGCATTATTCTCTTTGGCAAAAACGTCTGGGTGTGCTGAGTCCAAAGCTGACAGTGCTTGGAAAGACTCTGATTTCAGCAGGCTCTGGATTGCATGTAAGTGTCATTCTTTCTGTGCTTCCCACTGCCAGCTGAAATGCCTGTTTGCTTCAGGTGGTAGCTTTTTGTCTCTCCTTCTCAGAGCAGCCTCACTTCAGGTCTGGTGCTTCTTAAAATTGTGTGATAATGGGAAAGTCTCACTCTGAGGTTTTCGATTTGCTTTTGTTGGATATTGAGGCAAATTCTCCCTCCCTCCTCCCCCATTGGCCGCAATTTCTTCAGGAACAAAAATGCCTGACCTCTTCATGGAGTGAGTGATCACTTTCAGGGACATAGCAGAGGATCAGAGTTCCCCAGCTGGGCTTCAAAATGCCAATATTGATGCAATGAGAAAAGTCCAACAGAGAAGAAGGAAAGCAGAAACTACAACACTTGGGGAAATACCAAGCAGTAGGTATGGGATACTAGGCTAAAAGGATACTGAAATTCTTGGTATTGCAAATGCTAGCAATTCTTGGTATTGCCAGACTCAGATATTAAAGGTCTTGAGTTGAATGTTAGAAAACAATCAACTGTTTTTCTGAAAAGACACTGAGTCCTTGTTCTTTTCTTTGAAGTTTCAGATTTCTGCAGCTCCTTCATGTGTGTCAGAGACATACCAGTAATGTTTTGAGATACTTTGAGAGTTGTTCCTGGGGTGCTGCAGCTGGGCTCATCTCTTACATCTGCTGACCTGAATCATGCTGCTTTCCAGTCTCAACTGGCCATTTTCCTGTGGCATTATATTACATGTGTATGGCCCCAAGACTCTGGGGTAGTTTTGTCCTATTAATTTTATCCAAGTGCCTTCCTCAGCTGTGCCCTTCCGCCTCTTGTAGGGTCACTCTTCTAACCTGCACAATCTTAACCACACTCCACTTTCTCTCTATGGGTCAGGAAGGCTTTTCCCCTAAACCCTTCCTCCAGTTTCCCCTACAAACATCCTCCAGTTCTGTCCTTCATACTCACCTCTGTCTTCAGGTTTTGTCTCCAGGCTTAGCAAGGTCAGCTACAGAAAGCATCCTTTTTCCCCGACCTGATCTTAACAGGAAGCTTAGGATAAAAAGCTTTACCTGCTACTTTTGGTTGTTGACAAAAAGCAGAGCAGAGATGATGTGCTGCTTGTCTCAGGAGGTGTGGAGAAGTGGGGCAGGCAGACAAAAGCAAAGCTCAAGAAGACATGAATAGAGTGTCAGAGATGCTGACCATATAAAGAAGAAATGGGAAAAATCTGATAGACCTTTTGGATTCAATATCACCCTGGCCAGCAGAACTGTGTTTACAGGGATGAGAAATAAGAGAGGTTGAGAGGAGTAAAGACAAGAGCCAGGATTTCTATATTTACAAGCCTAAGATGGGCCCTAAGTTAGTATTGTTGTGTTGAGCAAAGAAAAACACAAAAGGGAAAGAGATCTTGAGGAGTTTACAGCTTTGTGTTACTTTATTCTACAACACAAGTCCACTCAAAAGGCAAAGGTTTCAAAACAAAAGATCCAGACAAAACCATAATAAAATCTTTGTAACTAGCTTAAATCTGGTGGAGCTATATATATCCTGATTAGATCCCTCTGCCCAACTCTATACTTAATTAATTTGATAATAGTGATACTAATTATCATTCTTTTACTCGCCCTTATTGCTGCTTCCTCCTCCACGTCTCTTGGTTAGTGAGTGTATCCTTTGTGGAATGCAGCACAGCAGAAGACAGCAAAAATGACTGAATAGGAAAGAAGACAGAAATAAACTTCACCTGGTAATGTAACCCATGTTTTCAGGCTTCCCACATGGTATGCTTAACTTTCTAATTTGATCATATTTTTGTGTTTTGAATATTGTATGAAGTGGTTTAGATAAAAATAGAATGAGAGCTAAGTTAAGTGGAAGTATCATATCATTTGAACTAGTTCAGTCTGAAGACTGTTTTAGCTGGCGACATAGCTGGGTTTTGTTATTTTTAAAATCTTTCTGTATGAGAGAAAAGCAAGACAGTTTGGCTTCAACGATTTGGTAAAAATCCTAAGTAAGTTAAAAGCAGCAGCCACGTTCCTGTAAATTGTCACTGTAAATTGAAGGGGTTTTGTGTGAATAATCTGTATTGTTTGTAAAAGTGTGTAATTTGACTGTTTGTCTCTCAAAACCATTGAAAATGGACTATTTTAAGTGCAGATAAAATAATAATTCATTGCATTTCTTTATGTGTACACAAATGGATGGCACCTCGAGGACTGTATGTCATGTGCCCAGTGTCGGAGGTTAGGTGTGGTAACATGTAGCCCTTAGCAAACCCTCCTGAACAGGATATTGGGAAGACTAAATGAATCCATACAAACAAACTTGCACTCTCTTTTGTTGGAAGATGTAGAGATACCTGTGTCTCTGCTTTCTTGCTAAGGTACTATATCACATTTTGTCTTGTTTCTTCCTGTGTTTCAAAATCAATATTCTATCCACAGTTTCAGTTTTCTTATCTGCTGTGTCTTATCTGCTGTCTTTGTGGAGATGGACAATGAATTCAGTCCTGAAAAGTATTTGCAATGCAGAGTTTTTTAATAATATAGTTTTGGATGGTTATTCAAAAATAACAGCGTGTCATTTTAATGGGTGAGTCTCAGGGTTGTCAATTTACTTTAAGAAAATCTAAAGCATTGACTGGCTTTATATCTTTTTCATAATACCATACTGAAAAATACCTACTAAAGACCATTTGGAAGAATTTTATTTGTGTTTTGTGTGGCTCTTACCCACTAGAGGAACTCTACTTATAGCACCTGAGACCTGTTAAAATAGGTGCTGTATCATCCCTCCAAAAAAAGGCAACACAGAGAAAATAAGGGAATTTTATTTTCATTATTTTATGGATGGAAAGACAGGCACAAAGATATTGTGGATTCTTCTGGGTCATGCAAGAAATATGTTGTGGAGTTTGAAAAGAATCTGATATATTCTGAATTGTAGCACAGTGGCTCAAACCAACAGTCTTTGGTTATATGTAACAAAAATGGCATTGTTAATATCAAGTTGAATCCATGTCATCATTTTCCCAAAAATATTTAAGAGAAAACTCAGGGAGTGAATGTATATTAAAGCAAGAACAGTAGCAGAAAGCAACAGGGAATTATATTCTCTGTTTTAAAATATGGAGGCATAGTTTTTCGAAAATACTTCTCATTCATCACAGGTACAGAGTTCTGTTCCTTGTATATGTAGCATTTGTGAATAAATAGTGAATGTAAAACCCTGTATAATATATCTTCAAAAGCAGCATTCCATTGCTTTTCCACAGTTCCTGTGGGTATAATCCGGGACACAGACACGTGTGAGAAGTGGGATGTATTGGAAGAGGCACCCACAACCGCAGAGTTCATGCAGGTGCCACGTGTGGAAGTGAACTAAAAAGTTGAGTCAGCACAGGACTGAAAGTAGGCTAATAAATAAGCTCTACACACAGGTTCATTAATTAGCTTGGGCACAGCATCAAACTGATACAGCTTTTGGAGCTGAATCTCCACAACAGGGCTCAGCAGGGGCTGATGTCAGTGAGGGCATCTCTGCTCTGTTTTTCATGGCACAGAGCAGACACAGTTCTATTTTCTTCTCAGCCTGTGCCTGTTGGGTGGGTGACAGAGAGACCGCTATCTTCTGAGAGGCCCTTGGCCAGGCTTGGTTTGCAATAAACCTTCTCAGTCCTGAATTGTTGTATGGCTTCTGATTTTGAAGAGGTGCAAGCACTAATATCTTCAGCTGAAGACAATAATGATGCAGGTGCTCAGTGCACCTCAAAAGAGTTTATTCATTTAATCAGTTCTTGCCAATTCTTAGCACTCAGCTTCCCAGGACTGCCTTTCTAGCATGTCTAGACTTATTCACAATCCACGCCTTTGAAGATCATTAACACTACTGAGTAGACGTGTGGGATTGAAGGTGGGTATGTAATAAGAGTGCTCTTGTTTCTCCATGCCTTTTGGGGGCTGGGATGAAACATGATTTAGAAATTTGTATTTTGGAAGATGATGTGTGTAAAACCGGTCTCTCTGCTTACATCGGTGGGGCTGTTTGAAGAACAAATTACTTCCATCTTTATGCCCAAGTCTATGACAAATGAAAAAGAAGGGGCCACCTTGCTTTAATGTGTTTTGGCTGACTAACCACTGACTAACTGGGTATGAGAAAATACCTTGGGACCTCACTCTGGTGAGTTTTTTAGATCCTCTCAGAGAAAACACATATTTAAACTGTTTCTCTCAGTTTTCATTCTGACTTTGAGATTAAGCCAGCTAAATCTGCCTTAAGATTTATTAAAGTTGGGTGGACTAACTCAAGAATGCTAACTTAGAAATGATCTAGAGTTGATACTTCAGATGTGGCTCAATCATGATTGAGGTCATTTCTTTAAGGACAATGAAGTCTCAGGTACCTTATGCAAGTACAAGGAGCAAGAAACAAGCAGTAGGGAGCAGAGATGCTGGAAGATGACTGTATCAGAAGACTTTATTTAACCTGTGCCAATCCAGAGAGACTCTTGAAATTTTTCACTCCTTCCAGACTGGCTCTGTAGTACCTTGCTTTGCAAAAATAGAGATGTATTTTGCAAAGAAAGTTGTTAGTGAAAGATTCTCTTGAAGATTTTCATGATCGATTTCTTTGAAACTTATTTTCAGAATGTATCTTCTGTCTTACTTGTCATTGGGAGAGTCCATACTGGTGAAATACTGCCTGTGCTGCTTCCATACAGGAAGACATAGTTGGCAGCACTCAAATAAATTTAAAGACGTCTTTCTTCATAAATGGGACAAATTTCGTAGCCTCTCCTCCCACTGTTTTTAAACACCTATTCTGGAGGTTCTTGGACTGACTCTCTTTGGGTCTCATTTGAGCTTCCACACACCAGATAAGATATGGAGCAACCTGTGATAAAATTTTAATGAACAGCACAGTCATACTATCCGCAGACATAGATCACACAGCCCATGTTCGTGGTTAGAACTACACACATCTAAAACAGATGCCTTTTTCATCATTGTCTCTATGTTACTCTTCTCCAGGGATATAAAATAGCATTTAAGAATTCTCCCAAGGGTGCATTCGTGGAGTAGATAAGACAATTTCTTCAGCTAGATTGCAGCTGTAATTCTTTTCAATTGTAATTGCCGGCTGGAGAGGTGCCTGCAGGCCAGAGGGATGCTGTTCTTTACATTAGTGTCTTTGAAAAGAAAAGGAAATGTAAACCCAGTGGTTGTTTCTGAGATTTTTTTTCAGGTGTCACCATGTGAACTCAAAAAGAGCAAAGCCTCTCAGTAAAATAGAAAATAAATAATAATAAAACCACCACGGCTTACTCCTTGTAGAAGTCTCTTTAGCGTTACACATTTGTGCTGGGAAAGCTGTCCCACATTTGGGAGGCTGTGCTGCAGCCAACTGCTCCTCATCACAGCGTGCTCTAGGTGGGAAGATAGCAGGCTTCTCCCTTTACTGCTCCTTTATTTCTGTGTTGCTTTGTTTTTATGGCAAAGAATGAAATGTTCTTCCTCCAAACTTTCTGACATTTGGCAGGGACAGGGGAAGGAAGTGCCATGCCAAAGCAAATCCCTGTGCAAAAGCTGCAGAGGATGTATTATTTTTACTTTTTTGTCCTGAGAAAATCTGTGAGATGACAGAGTCATGCTGCAAAGGGTGTTTCAAAAGGTGGCTGTTTGTGTAGTGACAAATGGAATCAAATAAATGGATGTTGTGTAATTTAACAATACTTAGCAAAACTGTGTTGTGCCAGATCTGCACTGCTGTAAGTTGACTGGATGCAGGTGCAAAGATCTGTGCCAGTCCTGAGGCAGAGCTGAGGCCAGTGAGAATTTACTAAAAATCCTGCCAAGTATAATTATTAATTTTGCACTTGCTAAGGGACAGCTCTGTAGATCATTGGTGTGTCACATTGTTTCTGGGCAATCTATACTGCATGGCAGTTGGAAGCCCAAGACTTGGACTGTGGAACATTTTGTATGTTGAATATGGAAAGAGAAAGGTAGGGCTGCTGTGCAGCCACACAACAGCTCATGAGGACCATGCCCTGAAGTGAGGGCTTGAAAACACTCATGGCTTTTCATGTTGCAAATCCATGTCTGGTTGCTGGGCTGTGCTCGAGCCGTTCCCTGGAGCACTGACGAAGTTTTAGATGTAAGACTCACTGGATGAACTTCTGTTAACTGTATTAGGAGCTGATCAAAACTCTGGCCTTGGAGTGTGAAAGGGCATAAGACATCTTGAGAAGTCCAAAGAGAATCCCAGAACTGGGCCGCTTAATAAATGTCACTTCTTCAAGAAAATCAGATGTTTGTCTTTCCCATTGCAGTCAATGAGAACTTCTGGCAATCTGCCCAGTTTAGATTTGGGTTTTAGAAATATTTACACAGGTTTCTAATTTTAATAAGATTCATCTTTGTTCTTCTATCAACTATTGTACTAACTGCAAAAAACCCAGTCTTTTGAAATCAGTTAAAAACTGCTGGTTTGACAAAAGCTGTTTTCCCCATAATGCTGCACGATGTGAGTGTGGTTAAGTCCAGTGGCCTCGTTCTGGAATGAGAAACAGTGGATTGCACATAGCATATCCATTTTACTCAAAGTCTGATGCAGCCAGCCTTGGGCTCATTAATCCACAAATACATTTTCCCTGAAAAATGAGTCTATGTAAATTTTAGAGCTCAGAAGTACAATTCACCTCTGAAAACAGTTTGAGAAATTCACATGAATAGTTTGAGGAATGAGGTGAGTTGTCATTCCTCAGAGAAGAGGGGGTTTCTGTGCTAACAAATTACAGTGGTGGTTGGATTTTTCATGAAAATTAGCAGTCATGTTACTTCATATACAAGAAACTTCATCAGGAATGTTTGTGCTGTGAAATGAGTGTGAATTTAGCTTACATAATGGTTCTTGATATTCCAGAATGAGGATTTTTTACATCTTGCATAATAAAATTGGTTCAGTTGCCTGTTGACTGTAAGAGAGATTTATTTGCGAGACCCAGTAGCAGTGGGCTGGCTTGCTGACTATAGTCTGCATTCTGAAAGATCTGTTGGTTAAAAAGACTGGTTAGAGGGTGGCCTAGAGAATTAAGAAATGTACAATGAGCTGAGGTTGTGGAATTTACGCTCCACATGCGTTGCCAAACAGAATAAAAATATGAAGCCACATGAAAGCAATTTAAAATTTGTACCCTCTAACTTTTCAAGGAAAAGCATAGCTATAGTCACCAATCCCAGTTGAATTCCATTTGGAGAATTGAGAATGTTCTTTGGAGAGTGTTAAGATTTTTATGTCAGGTGGATGTGAGGAGAAAGCAAAAGAGTGTCTACCTGTTTATACCAACAGACAATGAAAAATGATTCTCCTTCAAACAGATAACAACCTTATCTCATACCAGCAATACCTAAAATGGTCTGGAATGGCTTTTCATTACCTAGCTTACACATCTGAAAAATGAAAGGGAAGAAGAATAGAAACAGGAAACCAGTTCCTTTTGATGGATGCAGTTTCACTTCTAACGGCACTCTTGAAATGCACATTCTCAGACACGTTTGCCCAATAATTTTCAGAGCAGAGTCCTTGGGGGGTTTTCCCAAATGACTGCTACATGCATTAGGAGGAAGTAGTGCTTTTCTCCCTCTTCTCTTTCCTGAGGTGCATATTTGTGTGGAGGATGCTTTGCCCAGATCTTTAGATGCAAGATAAGCAAATACGTACCATAGCTGAAATTTGCCCTGCAGTGATGCTCGTCTTCTGTGCAAACTGCCAGCACAGCACCTTATGTTGTGTAAGGCCAATTTTACGTCCTTTATGTGGTTCTTCTGCTGTACATAAGAATTTATGTAGATTGTTCCACTGGGGTAAATTTTCTTTATTTGGAAACAGAAAAGATTCTGATTCCATTGCCAATGTGATCGCAAGCCATGCCTAAGAAATGCTACATCACACACTCCTTTTATAGTTCATAAAATACTAATGTCATCTTATCTTCACTGTCATTATTTCTGCCTTGAATGCTGTGGCTGTGCCTTGGCACTGCCAGTCTCCCAGGTTTTGACAGCAGGCAGTTTGATGGGATGGAGAGATGGGGTTCTTGGGAGGAGGCTTCTTTCTACAATACAAACTGCAAACTAATGGATTATTAGTCAGAAAATGTCCAAATAGCCCTGTGGTTTCTTTGACACTGGACAAAGTCCAGTGGAAGTACATGGCTGCTCTGTGGGGATAAAAGGAGCAGTCAGGGGTATTCTTCAGCTCCATGTCCACCCCAGCAAGGCCCAGATTTCTCTATTGGATCAAAAAGAAGGATGGGAAAATAATAAAATAAGAACTTGCTAATAAATTATGCTACAAGAGCAGCCAATGTGTAAGATTTTACAACCATAAAGTTGTTTTATCCTTGTACTTCTGTCCATTACAGAACTGTAAAGTGTAAAGGGCAGAGACCCTGCACATAATTTAGCATAACTGGATGTTGAACTTTTTTAGAAGCTGGGAGTTTCTTTGAGCACTAAAATTAAGGATTATTCTTAGTTTGATTGACTTAAGACATGACCCTTTAACAAATTCTCTGTTCCTCCATTCAAACTTAATTATTGAAATGCCTAACTTGTTTATACCTTTCAAAACCGTTGTTTTGGGAACATGTTATTGAATAACATGGCAAACCAGAAAAGTTTATTTAAAACTGGAAAGATTTAGGCTTCATCCAACTTCTGAGTTTAGCCTGCTTGCTCGGAGAGAAGGTCGGAAATAATGGGCCCCACATGGTAAAGTACTGGGGTGGGTTGACCTTGGCTGGATGATATTAGCAAATGATAATAACTGGAAGTTCATGGACTACTTTGGGGAAGGTTGTAAAATACCAGTGTGTTTAAGGAATTGTATAGAAATCCTGAAATTATCTGAAATGGCGCAGAAAACGCTCATATTAGGAATTTGGATTTGATGTGTCAAAGATGCAAATACTGACTCAGTGTCCCCATTGTAATTGCAATAAAAATTTGCTAGATATTAAATACTTCAGTCATGCATACACAAAACCCGATCTGAAGCAGAATAAATTTGCTCTAAGCTTTGTGTCCAAATTATTTTTCAAAGACATAAAACTGTTGCAATTAATATCACAATATTATTTAATGGCAGTACTATCAGGCATTTTATAGGCTTTTAAGGTCTTCTTCACTCCTCTCCTGACCTGTTTTGTGTGCCTGTGCCTCCTGCTTTTCTGCCTGTGTTTGATGTGAATGATGCTATGTGAGAAAAGCAGGAACTGCAGGCACTGGATACTGGCTTAATGTTATAGTGGGTGTGTGTATAAGAGAGAACAGGCTATTAAGAGGCTCTGGACTAGGTATGCTGGAAAAGCAGAACAATAAGCAAATGCACAAGACACAAATGGTGATGTTTCCATGGAATCATCTAGACTAAAAATTACAGAGTTTAACCTCAGAGGTAAAAGGATTCAGATACTTACAGAAGTTAAATGCCAACAATCCTGCGGTTACCTGTGCTCCTAAGCCTTCCAGATCATGAGAAACTTTCAGTGACAGCTGGAACCTGCTAACACCTGGAGCAGTTCTGTTGTATTCTGTGTATTTTATTCTGTTGTATTCTGTTGAGGACAACAAGAAAATTTCTTCACTTCCACTGATATGTTGGAAAGTGCTTTATTTTGCTGTCTTTCTGTGCTGGCAGAGAGAGATCATTAAGGACAAATGACATATTTCATTTACCTCAGACGAGTTATTTATAAGCTTGTCTAGGGTTTCCTGTGAATCTTACCCTTCCCCACAAATAAATAATGCTGGTGTTCAGCCACTGCTTTCAATTTGCGGAGAACTGGGATCCAACAGAGGATGCAATCCATGGGACAGTAGTTAATACAGCAATTTTATAGCAACCTTCAGCTTCTATTACTCTCCATGGGTGCTCAAAATCTCTGATGATAGAAGCCTGAGGAGATCTGGCTTTGAATTGTATCTGGAAAGCGGCCATAAAAAGAGATATATTCCTCAATTTCACCACTTGCAAGACTTCCATTCTTGGGCTCCAAGAGCACAGTTGTTGCCAACATGACAGACATTAGGAGGCAAAACCACAAGGACACTGACCTGTAGGAGAATAATGTAAAAGGCCCACAAAATATTCTGACCTTTTTTGCAAGTAATGGAAAAGGTTAGTGCCAAAAGCAGCTCCAGTTAGAGTTATAGCTGGAAAAAACTGACAGAGAACCTGCTGACTGTAGTTTTACACTGCTTAGCTAAGAAGCTGGGAGTGACTGAGGATCACTTCCCAACACAATGGTAGGAATAAATGCTGTGGCCACAGATGGTAATATAAATTCCACATCAGTGGCAGTAAATTAAGTCTTCTGCCCTGGCTGTATATCTGAAAATCGTGAGGATCAAGGAGTCAAGGCTCTACAATTCTAAAATAAATAATCACTACCATGTTTCCACCTAACAGGTTGAAAATCCATGCACTGTTGAAAGTCAAAGTGACAGAACATTGTTCTGGGCTCACTGCATCACCAGGCCTTTCTTTCAGGTGGCTGTCCAGCAGCCAACTGACTTAAATCTGGTTGCAGTGTTTTTATATCACCTTGTTAAATACAGGTGTGATGTGAACATTCAGTGTATTTCAAATCTGTGAAAAGACACAGACTATCACTCCAGTACAGAAGTATCTTCTGATAGTAGTGACAGAATGTCACTTCTCTTATACCATGTCATCTTCCTTGCCAGCACAGAGTGAGTAGTAAAGACTCAAACCGAGTTTCTCCTCTTGGCAGGATTTATGTTGCTCAATTTTAAATACCTACAACATAGATCGGTGTAAGAGCTCATTATCCAAACTCTCCCTGCAATCACTGGAGAGAAATGGACACTTCTAAGGCAGAGCTAATCAATAATTCACCAAAGAAGGTGAGGGAAGGCTCCTTTTTTTCATTTGTGGAGTCTCAGGGAATCAATATGCTGGATGTGAGAGTTTCCATTCTTGCTGATATATGCCTCAGGTCCCTAATCCTCTTGTTAGGTAGCTGCAAGTGTTTCAATGTCAACATTAAACCCCCTCCTAAATTAATAAAAGTGCTATTTTTCTAGTACAAGCAATAGAATACCTTGTTTATACTTTCATTGCATTTAAAAATGGTGTTTTAAAGTAATGTGTATATACATATAACTGTATTATAGAAAGAGTTAGTGGTAGTGCTTGTAAATATTTCTTAGGGCTGTTATGCCATTTTAGAGGCTTTGAGTAAATATATACCACTATCAAGAAGGAGCAGCAAAGTTAAATAGTAGAGCAAAAGGAGGCTTTTATAAATAAAAACGCATCTGGCTCAGAATGGGAGCTGGAAAAAGAGCATAACCTTGACTGGCTAAATATAAAACCAGACCATATATAAATATAAAACCGTGGAGCAGACCTAAGAAGATTTTGAGGAACAACTCGCTGAAGGCATAAAATCATTGAAGAAAAAAACCCCTTTTCTCCAGGGAAGAGATTCTGCCAGAGAAGCTGCACAGCCAATATATGTGTAAAATACACATGCATGAAGAATGACATAGCAAAAAGATGAATGAGTTATTTGCACTGGTGTTCACTCTGGAGGAAAGTTTGCTTTTCCTTTACAGTGCCAAGGCTGAAGACCTGTCTTGTGTTCAGGTGCTGGTCGGAGAGATATTACAATAAATCGAAACGAGAAGCAGATAGAACAGAGATGAAATAAATTTTCTCATTTTGCATTAGAAGGAGAACTGGTGCTTTCCTTCAGACATCTGGTTGGGAATCTCCACTATTTAATATATTCATAGCTGAACAAAAGTATTGACCAGTGAGTTGATCAGGTTTTCCGGTGTTAAATTAGTTTTGAAGATTTTAGTCAAAATTAAACTGAGAGAAGTGTTTGGACATGAATGAAAATGCACCTCAGTGCTTTGACCCAGTGAAAAAGGCAAAGAAATTATTGGGAATAATTAAGAATGAAATGGAAAATGTTATAAAAAATTGCTGTATGCCAGTGTACTCAGCATCACATTGACATTCTAATATGTTTGTACAACAGAGTCATACAATCACTAAGGTTGGAAAAGACCTCCAAGATCATAGAGTCCAGTCTTTGACCAACACCACCTTGTCAACTAAATCATAGTACTGAGTGCCATGTCCAGTCGTTTCTTGGATACTTCTGGGGTTGGTGACTCCACCACTACCTTGGCCCATTGATCCAGCTTGTCCAGATGTGCAGTCCTATCTCCAAAAAATCAATATATAATTAGGAAAGGCAGAGAGGATACTTGGAATGGTCAACTATGGCCATGGAAGACTAACAGTCTTAAGACTCTTCAGCAGGGAAAGAGGGTGCTCAGAAATCCTGGGACAGAGGTTTTAAATGGCCAGGCAGTGGTGGAAATGTCCATTTCTCTGAACACAGCACCTCCAAGGCACCAGATAATCTGTGCTGCAGATTGAGAGCAAACAAAAGGAAGTACTCATTTTACACAACACACAATTAAGTCATGGGATCCATTGCTACAGGATGTTTTGTATGCCAAAATATATATAGGTTTAAAAAATTATTAGACAATTCATAAAAGAAAGGGCCATTGAGGGCCACTAAACAGGAAGATGCTGATGTAACCTCCAGCTCAGGAAGTCCCCAGGCTGCAGATTGCCAGGAGCTATGAAAGTTACTGGGGGAATGCTCTTAGAGTCTTTTCTTTGTGCATCTGTTACTGGCCACTGCCCTCCAGGGAACAGGGAGCAAGCAGAGGTTAGTTTTTGCTGTGGTTGTTGCATGCAGCTGGTGACATACTGCATTTTGGAATCTGTGCCTTAGGATATTAAAACTGAAAGAAGAACTGAATTTCATTTTCTTTCTTCCTGCAGTTTGTCTATTTCATGTGCTTCACTCAGTTTTGGTGAAGAAACGAGACCACTGGATTCCTTTTGAGTTGCAGGGTGTTCAGTTTTCTAGTTCTTTAGGGCTACAAAAATTAGAGAGTGTGGATGTCTGATATTCCTTGCCAGTATTGCCAAATAAGAGCAAAGAAACTACCAAAAATAAATGGAACAAAACAAAATAACAAGGATATTTCTACTCATTCTGAGTTCTGTACTGGTCTTCTACCTATGGCTATATTTGAAATATAGTAGTTGATTTTGGTTCGTTATTACTATTTTAGCTGAGCATCTATTTCAAAACAATGCAGATGCCTATTCCTTGGGAATTCAGCACATTTGTGGGAGTTTGGTGCCTATGTCCCTTTCTGGTGGGGGTTTTGAACTCTTCAACTGCAACTTCTCATTAAGGTATGGTGGGTTGGGATCGTGTGTTGGGATTTTTTCCCTAAAGGCAGACTTAGAACAGGAAAGAGCAATTATAAAAATTCTATTTTAGGGAAAATCAATCTAAATATAAGTTATCCAGAATAAAACAAGTTCTCTTTGGTGGTAGTAGCCAAGTGTAATCTTTCTAGCCGATAGAAATGTAATGGGAAATCAATGACTGGACCATTCTTTGTTCTTTATATTTTGCTGCCACACTAATGGAATCCCTGAATTTACTCAGCCTGTCTGCCAACTGCCACGTCCATGGAGGAGCAATGCAGCTGGGAAATCCAACCCCAGGAGACAAATATCAGATGGAACACACTGACATTTAGACACTCTATAACATATCTCAGGGATAACTACAAATAACAAGGAAAATAGCAAAGGTTTTTAGTAATGGCATTGCAAGACAGACTCACAGTCGGTTCAGGAAGTTGATAACTTCCCATTAATTCAAGGCTTTACAGTTTTCTGTGACTAGAACTGTAGGTTGATATCTTAACAAAATTTCATTTCTCTTAAGAAAATATTCACTTTAAGCCAACATTTAGAACCTTAAATAGCAAGTATTGTCCTTTGCTGGGTAATCTATTGCTTTTAACATTTGTAAGTCATATAAGTGTGATGTGATTCGCTGAAGAGGTCCCGCCAGCTCAGGTTGGATAGCAAATTGCTCTTTTTAGTAGTAATTTCTATTCTTAGGTAGTTGAATAAAAGAAAGGATGGTATTTGTTATGACCATTTCTTTTCAAATCTATGTGATGCTTGTATTTAATCTCAGAGCTTTTGTATTTGTAAGAAAAGGAACTGGAAACACATTTGCTGTAGGAGTAACTTTTGTCCAATGTAGACAAATAACTATGAAGCTCCTGGTAGTTTTATTTTTTATTTTTCAAATTGTTGCAAATTTTTAAACTTTTTTTTTCCTGCATCACAGTTACCAATACCAAATTGATGTTCATTTTGATAAATTAGCAAGTATTTTTATTTGCAAGAGCAGTGTTTTATTTGTGCTCTTCTTCACTGCTAAAGCTCCATAGAAACATAGAATAGCCATTTAAAATCTAGCTAGATTTTTCCTTTTTCCATTACTCCTATTAAAAATTTCTTTCAGAATTTCACTGATTATTAGAAATGTCCTTCAGATTTCTGCAACATATTTATGATTATTGCAAACACTCTCTTTTTCCTTAAGCATCTCTTCATCTTACATCCCATATGTACATCTGGAAATAGTAGCTGCATCTTCTCAGCCTTTGATTTTGCCTGGGTGAAAGAAATCCCAGTCCTTAAAACTACTTTGAAAAATTCTTCAGACAGACCATTTGCCACCCCATCCATCTGAGCAGGGTTGTTTTTTAATGAATGTGAAATGATTTATTTTGTTAAAACCAGAATTGTGCCATTGCTTAGATAAATTCTGTTCTGCACTGTGTACCTCCAGAGCTGCTGTGTTCATTTGACTTCGGTGTCATGTTTTTCTTTGCACAGTACTTGATTAGGTTTGCAGAAGGGGACTGAAGTGCTTTCTTTGCATTATTTTCAAAGATGTGGTTGCTCAAATGCCCAGATAGTTCCTAGTTAACGTTTCAGCCTTGTAGCAATTATGTAGTGACAATTGGCATTTCAGATATTTCTGTATGTTCCATTGACAGGCTCTGAAGTTTCTATGGAAAACGATGATTATGAGCCCATCAAAATAGCTTATAATTGCTTTCCTACGTCTCTTTCTTTTTGATGAAAAACTTCTATAAAAAGCATCATGATGCATCATTCAACTGTACTTTTTTAGATTCTAAATACACATGGATATCCATCCCCTGAACTTAGGTTGTTATCATTGCATAGAAAACTGGTGTGCCCTGAGGCTCCTCTTGCTCTGTGTAGCCAAACACTTGGCCAATAATCACCATATCAGTGACAAAACATGATCCTGGGTCCCTTCTGCTCCTTGTAGGACATGCTCAGCTCTTGGCTGCACCACCTCAAGTTGCTGTGAAGCAGCCTTTTTTAGAGCAGAGCACAGCATTGAGGTGCCTCTGCTGCGGCCATGAAAACTTAGAACGCTTGTGTGGAAAGCAGAGAATATATCAGTGTCAGCCCAGCCTGCAACAGCCTCATTCAGCTCTGGGCCCCGTGCCAGATTTCACATGGTTTCATTGCTTCTGCCTTGTAATGGATAATAGCACTGCTGTGACCAGCTCGGGAGGGCTTCTGATTTTAAAGTATGGGCTGAAACTCTACCAGAGGGTCAGAGACACTTCAGATGGCCAGATGCTGTTCCACAAAGCAAGTTACTAATCTCCTAACCTTACCATGAATTTTCCTTTGCTTAGTATGAATATGGTACGGTTTAAAAAAAAAATTATTTCACATTCATAAAACCTCTCCCCTGCTCAGATGGATGGAGGAGCAAATGATTTGTCTTAAGAACTTTTAAAAGTTTACTTAATTGCTTAGTGTGAGACCAGTAATAGTGAATTAATTTAATAGGCAATATATATATTGCCATATTACCAATTTGCTCTCTACTCTTGTTTAGACAAGCTATTTCCTCTTTTTTCAGGGTTTTTGTTGTAGTTGTCCTCCAAATCAAAATTCACCCTCTGCATGATTGGGTAGATCATAGTTATTTATATGTGGATGTTTGAGTCTGTCCCAGACCAGGGCTCAAACTTTTCTTAGAAAATAGGTGAGAATATTCTGTGAGAGGCTCTGCATCAATGAGAATGAAACTTGGCAAAATTCCCATCAGTTTTGGTGAGACTGAGATTAGATACCAATAAATATAGTAAATATTTGGATTTCAGAAGAGATATGAATAGTTACTGGTAGAGAGATTTTAAGGAAGAAGATGTTGAATTTTAAAGAAAAGTTAATATATTTTTTAGTATTTATTTAACCTTTTTTTTTGGGAATTTTGCCAAAATCTCTCCACCTTACTTTTGCTATAAAATGCTAAGAATCCCACTAATGTATAAAGAGGAGACAATCTTTTATTAAATGACCAGTTTTTAGAGTGCTTTCTCTAGAGTTGCCTGTGACAGCCTCTTGCTGTCTTGCCTGGTAATTTCGATGACACTTTCCCCATATGGTAACTGGTTTTTCTTATGAGCAATTTGCTTTTTTTCCTGTGCACCTTCTCTTTTGCAGTGCTCATTTCTTGGGAAGTTGTCTCCAGTTCAGGACTCCAGAGGGATGTGTGAACCTTTCCTTGCTCTCTCTCTCTCTGTACTTTTTAGCCCCAATCCCTGCTGTCTCCTTGCTGTGGCACCACAGCAGCTTTCCTGTGTAGATGAGGGTCAGGAATGGTACCCACAGCCAGGTTTTGCAGGTTTACCTGGTGCCACCCGAGCCAGCAGCTGGATGTGACACCAGGGGCTGCTCTGCTGGTCCTGAGGTGATCCTGGGGTGATGTGGCACCCAGAGATTAAATAAAGTAGGTGAGGTGGTGCTTCACACCCCCAAGGAGCTATTCATGGTTTTAATTTGTGGGCAGGGTTTTAGAAAGGTGTTTTCTCTGGTGCCTGGACTACAAAATGCAGAGCTCTGCTCTGAGGGTTAACACAGCCATGCCAAAATCCTTGCAGATTCCTGGACGTGGGGACAGGGAGAGTCTCCCGGTGCAGCCAGGAGCTGCAGTTTCCTGAGCCTGCAGGGAAGGGAGGGGAGGGGACGGGAAGGGAACATGATTGCCAGTATCTTCTGCTGGGAGGCTGCCAACAGGAAGCAGCTTTTTAATTTTTCTAATTCCTTTGTCAAAGGCTTGGCTGTTCCCAACCATTCCAGCCATCTTTCTGGGCAGCACTGTCCTTCCAGGCAGTTTCAGGAGGCGAGGCTGTGAAGTCTTGGTCGCGATTTTCCTCCTCGGGAAGGAAAGAAAGACTAGTAGCTGCACAGAACTGTGTTGGGCCGCTTTAAGAATATCTATATTGGGACGTGTAGGCTTCTATTTTATTTTTGGCTTTTCATTTGCCTTTGATTAAATTTTCCTCCAATTCTTAAGCTGCTCTGCACCATCCAGGCATCCACAGATGGAGGAAGTGGCCGAGCAGTGTCCAGAGTGGGATGAGGAGATGGAGGTCTTCACAGCAGCTCCTCCCTTCCCTGCAGGGTGACAGAAGAAATAGATCCTCGGGTGCCTGTAGGCTGAAGCTGTGGTTTATTAAAGTAAATTACTTCTTGTTTTTATTTTTTCCTTTTGAGTTATTATTATGCTTTTGCTCAGTTATCAAATTGGAAGCAAATGGTGGAAGAATTTGCTTTGCATGTAAATGAGAAAGAGTTGAAACTACTTCTCTTTGCTGTGGCACTTTGTGTACAGTTTCCTTAAGCCCAAATGGCTAATCTTTCCACAATGAACTTGAGGATGTCTTTTCACATGAGTAATTTCAGTGACTTTAGTGAGATTTCATGTGTTAATAGGCGAGCGAGATTTTACCTTTGAGAGCACCAAATCCTTTTGGAAAAATCCTATAATGTTTAAGTAGAAAAGAAACCAAAGAATTTATAGATTAATGACTCAAGCCTAAAGAACCTAAGGGAGGGTTGTCATAGATTCTTTGAAACATCTGGTAACATTTTGCTTTAATGTTTTGTTTACATGGGGTTAATAAACTGAGTAGCAGCAGTAGGAATAGTAGGGAAGTAAGCAAAGTCTAGGGGGAGAGGCAGTAGAAACCACCCTTATTAGGAGTCTATTAAGAAATAGCAGTTTGTAACACTTTATTAATGTTTTAATGGGCATATTAATAATGATTCCTCTTTATGAAGTATTTAAAAATGGAATTTCCATATAAAGCACAATCATATATCCTGTCATATTTAGGTGCAGGAATAGAATTTTTGTCCTGTGCTTTAGGGCTTGTCCAAGCATCAGTAAAATTTGTTCTCTTTCCTATTGTACCTGCCAAAAGTAATCAACCTAACCAAAGGAATGTGGTCTTTCTTGTCCTATAAATGTACTAAATATATTTTATATAACACTTTGCAATCATGACTTGGGCACATACCCTGTAAGTCTGGCTGAGAAGGAGGGAGGTTACCTGCTTTCTGTTTAATTACCTTCTCCAGGTAATATAAATTTCAATCAAAAGCTGTATCTCACTAACATGGATCTAAGTTAGACTTTTGTAAGTGGTAGTTATTAGGAATAAACCAGCACTGCAGGATTTGGCCTTCTGTGGTGACACAACTGGTGTATTTCAAAATGGGCAGATGCAAACCAGGAAGAGCAGATCATATTTGAGAAGACTGTGCTCATATAAACGTGTTTGTTGGGGGAATTAAGTGTCAGTTATTTATTATTCTGCTTGTGCAACACAGAGCACAGAACTACGAGAGCCTGTCTGGGAAATCTGCACAACTGCCATTGGAGGAGTGGGGCCTTTTCCCCCTCTCTGTTACAAGGATGAGCAGATGTTAAGCATCGCTTCACTGTTTTATGATTGAGATTTACAAAGGCCAGCAATATGGATTGAGAAGGCTCTAGGTATGTTTTCTGTTAGAGGCTGATAAAAGAAATGAATGGCATCTGGAATTTTAAAGAAAACTAAAAGTGGCTTCATTTAAAACAGCAGCCATAAGAGCAAAATTAACATGCACAACAGCGATGGCTGATTCCTGAAAGAATGTGTGGATAGTGTTAATGGTTATCAGTGTATGGGAAAAGGAGAACTTGATTTAGAACTATTGAGTAGGGGAACAGTATAAGAATCGCTAGGAAAAAGGGAGATGCTGGCTGCATTTCTGAAACGTAACAGTTCAGGCTACATAATGAGAACTTTTCTGTAAGAGTGAAAATTCAAATAACTTACCTTTCATATCCTCTCTCCCTGAGTAATAAATGTGCAGGATTCCTACAGAAATTCTGTTCTCGTAAGCAGCCAATGAGTACAAGAAAGTATATTGCAAATTTTTCACTCTCTGTAATGTTTCTAATCATTAATGACTTTCATTATTATTCAGTTATTCTGTTTTAGAAAAGCTTGCCAGTTATGCCAAATTATGTAGGGATATATGAGATTCTATGGATGTTTCTTCACCAGATACTAGAATGATAAGTGACTATTTGTTCTTACAAGATGAGAAAAAATGATTTGTTACAGATTCAGAGCACTTTATGACTAGCCAGTAACATCCCTGGCTGTACCTGCAAACACAAACATTTGAATCAGAGAATTATGAAATATAGACTCAAAATGATATAAAACACTGTTCTTGGGTTTATAGTTTTTCCCAACTGTTTGGTGGAGTGCCCAAGCAATCTGTGATTAGCTTTGTCATAAAGACTAAATCCGTGGGCTTATTTTTTGAATCTCTCCTACCACTTTCTAACCAGCACAGTTGTTGGAATTCCTTTATGACATGAATTTTCATTTCCCCATTCACAAGCACATACCCTGTCAGAATCCTGGGGGCCTGATTTAAATGGTTATCAGTGTCACTGTGGCACACAGTCATTTTCTGGTGCCTGTTTTCTCCCTGGCTGAGGATGTACCGTCCTTATTTGCTTAATAAATGGGCAGTTAAGGGTCTTCATTTTTTATGCTTGCGGCACATTCATGTTTTATTATTATTTTATTCTTTCTATTTATAGATTTTACATTAACATTTGATGAATTTTCCACATAAATGGCAATGCTTGATGTAATTCATATCACTCTTAATATGTACAATTTGCATATATTATCCCAAGCAATGACCTAGTAAATGAATTAAATAAGCCTTGGTAATAAGAATGACGTATCTGAGCCCACTTAGACAACAAAAGCCAATACCTCACCAAAGCAGGGCAGTACTGAGAAAACACAGGCACCACCTCAGAACATCCTATATATTTTAATTAACCCCAACCTGTGCTGCAAAGACACAAACTCTAAGACTGAACCAGTGTTTGAAATAAACTAGTTAAGGGTAATATTTTCAGTTCTTTTAATGAACCCAAATCCTGAAGAACAAATCCTCCAATGAGTTGCGTGTGGTTTTTATTAATTTTGAGCATAAAAACATTAATTATATCAATTACATAAAAGCAGCAGAGAAAGAATTGTAATTGCTTGCATTGTGCAAGCCACACTGGGCCCCTGGCTACTCTTCCTTGAGGAGCTGCCACAAAACAACCATTTAAGGAAAACAGACTTGCACATGTTTAGAGTGATGGAGCAGGAGAGTTAAGAGAGTCCAGGTAGGTTTCTGTGTGTCTGCTTTACCTGATAACCATCAGGATACCATCCATTATTCCAGGTAATCCAGATCAGAAAGAGGCATCTTCTGAAAGCTATAGTGGATCCATTTGGATTGTGTAGCTTCCACAGGATTTGCTGGGACTAGATAATCATTAAGATTTATGCCATTCCTGCAAGAAACTACCACCATATCACTTGAATATTATTAGGGAAGTATTTATTCCTTTAGAGATCATTCAGTGTTAATATTAATTTATTATGTTATTAAATCTCTCTGTTGTGGTAATGTTTTTGTTTTTCTTTTCTCGCTGATTCACACTTATTTGACTTGATTCTGGTTTCTCACAGATTCTTACTTTAGCTTCACAGGAGCTATTTTTGATTTACATTAATTTCATGCTACTGGAATTATTCCCAGCAATCTCACTGTGAGTTTTTTCCCCTGTCCTTACAATTGTTCTTTGCTTTCCCTTTGGCAACTATGGAAATGTTAGGCTTTGCCTACAGAAATTAATTATTTCAGGCTAAACTTCTTTGTTTTGATGAGGAAGAAATTAGTATAGAAGGGTGTACAATGAAGGCATTATACCTCCACCATATTGAGAAAATGTATTTGTACATTTATCCCAGTATAATTTTGTTTGGTGAAATAACTTGTTGGGTTTTTATTAGATTGTTGAGTCTTCCAACACTACTCTGAACCTTCACAGTTCCTTCAGTGACTGGAAATTGATTCATTACCAGTTATATTTGATGGATGTGACAATCTATTTCCCTGGGTGCTCTTGACAAAACTTAAACTAAAAATACAGTCAAGAAAAAATGAGTAATAACTCCTCAGAATTCAGGGGAACATCCAAACACCCTTTGAAAGCCAGCATGCTGGTTTGGTTTTTTTTTTTAACTAGTACCTAATTCCACATAAAGAGCCAGCTTGCTTTTGAATCCAGTTCTCCTCAACCAGCTTGATAAAGAGGCAGCTTCCTCTGGAAAGGAACAATCCCCAGTCTATTTTATAGCAAAGGCAGAAGCTTTTCTACAGCTGAAATCCCCATATGGAGAACACTCGACTGCCAAATTTCTATCTATTAAGTTGAATAGGATCCAGCGTATGTGGCTCCCTTGATTGCAGTGCTGACCGAAATGTGCAAAGAGAAATGTGTTCTTTTAAACAGACAGCTCCTAAGACAATTTGAGCTTGAAGACTTGTAAAATTCAAGTTCCACCTGTGTACATGAAATTGTCAAGGGAAAAATCACTGAGCTCTACAATTTTCTGCCCCTGGTAAGATGCAGAGCCTACCAGAGAGCAAAGCAGTTGCTGCCATCTGCACTAGCCAATTTCTCTAGTTCATTTCAAAGTAATTTAAGCCTTTTTTTTTATCCTTCACTATGCCTCTCTGATGACAAAACCAGGTTTCTAGCTCCTTACTGCTGGTAGGGTACATCTTTGGTTCCATCCAGGGGTAAGGCTTATGTTAGACACGTGACACCAGGTCAGTGGGTAAACCAAAATTGCCACATTATGGATCAATGCAGAACTGCAAAACCTACCCAAGAAACAGTGGATACCTTTGGGCAGCTGACCTTCACCTATATTTGTACTTGAGGGATTTGGTTATAGCTGGGTCTGTTCAGTCTTCACACACACCTTTGACTGGTCATTTTAGACTGAGCCACTGGACTGGTCAGCTGTACTGACTGGAAGAACTCACCTAGTTTTGTTATCTCTGAACCCTCCTTACAAGGTCTCTGAGCTGATGGCGAAAGCAACTCAGCAACAATGTCTTAATTAGAATTTAATGGAAGAAATGTAACCAGTTGCAACAGCAGCTTTATGCAGTTAAGAAACCTCTATGGTCAGTTAATTGCTGGCTTTGGTTTGGGAGGAGTCCTGCATGTTGGAGTCTGTACATGTCAGTTATGTCAGAGGAACACAGAGTAATCCAAGAAGACTCAAACAAGTGGTAGCTCCAGCAGAGCACTGTGTCCCTCTGCACCGTGTTACTGTCACTGTGTGTGTCCATTCTGTCAGTGTCCAGCACTGGGTTCAGCAGTTGCTCTCACTCAGGTAACAAACCCTGCCTGGACAGCAGCACCTGAAGGGTTTAAGCTTCCTGTTGATTTTAGGGATTGATTCGAGACCTGGAAGACGTTGAACCAGATAGGCACCTAAGTTCAGATCAGTGTGTCAGCCAGGAGCAAAGAGGCTGCCTGAGACTAAGCTGTAGTCATTTGAACATAAACTGTTCCAGTTCCTGACCAGTACAGAGGTGGGGGGACAGCATTCTCCTTTACTGCTACTCCATTTATATTGTCAGGTTTATGGAAAGTCTTTGAGAGTCAGTGGGACATTGGCATTTAACCTGCTTAAGAACTTTTGAAAATCCCTTTGGACATCCACCTAAACTGGTAGGCACGAGAGCTTTACATTTTCAAAGGCAAAGTAAAGAGATTAAGTAATTAATCCCCACAATGTTTCTGTGATCTGGTACCATCTATAAGGATGAGGAGACCGAAATGAAGGAATTAGGGTTGCATGGAGATGTACAGAAATATGGGACCCCTTGATAATCAACCCTACAGTTACTTCCTTCCTGATAGACTGCCTTACTGTTATTTGTAGATGATTGAAGTTGGATCCATAGACTTCCTGCACAAATGAAGTCTCAACTCTGACTCACCTGCCATCCTATTAAGAAAATATAATAGAGAATGAGGACATATCCCATGTGTTTTCTCAGGTTTCAATTGTTTCCAGGGGCCCAGGCAGCATGGAAAAGTGGTTAGTAATGCACTAACATTGAACAAAATCTTTCACAAACCATGTGTCGCTGAATGATTGCTTTTTGATGTGATGTGAAAAAAACTTTTTTCTTTTTCCTCCCTTTTTTTAAATCTGCCTGACTCCATTGACTGAATCTCTACAATAAGAATGTAAGTTTGAGGATCTAGGTACAAAGAAGAGAGCAGCAGTTATATGCCAGTTTTCTCTGAAGTGGAGAGGTGATTTGATTAGACAGATGACAGCTGCAAACAAGTTTTGAATCTCTCTGTATTTCAGATTGGCATCATAGCCCCAGTCTGCTGCAGTCTGGTGGTTCAGAGACAGACTGTAGATAAACAATGACAAGGACTTTATCCCCAGTTCCTCTGGGGAGTGGCTGCACTGAGGAACCCTGTACACTGAGAGTGGATGATAAGGCCTCTCTGGAAAGGTTATAAATGAAGATCAGTGAACAACTGCAGAGATAAAGGACTGCACCTTCCATGGTGGGTGTTGTCCAGACACTGGAATCACTCAGTAGCATGTGGTGCTGGTCAGCCCTGCTCTGCCAAGTCACCAGTGCGTGTGGGATGGCTCTTGTCCTCAGCAGAATATGCCAAATGTGGCTAAGCCCTACAAAATATGGCATCAAGACTGATAAATCCCATGTGCCTCAAAGGTAGATATCAGCCTCTATAGGCACCTACTGAGATCAAGACCATTGGAGAAATGCCACTGTGAAATTATGAGATGCCAGCTAGAGATGCCATTGCATCTCACTGGATCAGGAAAAGTGCCCAGTGGTATGGAGGTACTGTGGCCATTCCTCAGCCTGCAGAAGCAAATCCCAGGTCCAGAAGTATCTCCAGTCACTGTGCATGCAGTATAAGGATGTGGTTGGATCTAAACCAAATTCATTGTCAGCATTTATATTAAAAATGATGAAGCCAAAGACTTCAGCAGAAGGGAAATTTAGTTTTTCTCCCATTTTTGGGATACCTAACAGATTGAAATAACCCAATAAAAGACTTCCTTAGAGAAGGAACATCAGAGTTCACTATGTGTCCTGTGTAGTCTTCAGCTCAGCTTTAATAAATTAATCAGCTCTGCATGAATATTCATTGAGCAGAGATGTGAGGAGCAAAGCTAGACAGATCTTAGGAAACGTATTTGCTAATTTTATTTTTATAAATTATTATCATATTTTTACTCTCTTTTCCTTTTACATTTGAGTCTTAAAAATGCTTCATGGTGAGTTTTAACTCCTGGTAATGCTATTCTTGATGTCTTGGCTTTAGGGGCACCTTAGAATTTTCGGAATTAATTATTTTTTAATAATTTGTTTGCAAAGCCTTTATTTTCTGGGCACTATACATCTAGGAGAGAGTTGCTGTCTTGAAGGATGGCATTGAAGACATCTCTGGTTGTACAGCCCAGTAGTAGCAGAAACAGAATTGAGTCCCAATCCATTTCTCTAAGCACAGGGCCATTTCCAGTTGGAAAGCTCAGGTTTATTTTTTTCTTACTAATTTTTCTTGCTATGTTGAATGTGTGGTACTATTCCTGGCTGAAACCTGGTCTGTAAATTCAGGAGGTTTATTTTTCAGTTTTGTCAGTTCTGCTCTTGCTGCTCATTCAGCCTGGAAAGTCATTTCCCCAAGGATCTGTGGACTAATTTCAGATTCAGAAAGCTTGGGTTTCTCCAAAAATTGCTCCCCTACCTATTTTTCCTGATTCTTATGCTTTCCCCACTTGGACTCACATTTGCCCAGGAGAACCAGAGAAAGTTGGCTTTTTCTGAGCCATCTGTACAGCATAGATAATACTGTCATCAAGACACTCGCAGGATTGCATTGCATTTCATCACCTAGACAGTGCCTGCTCAGTGTTCATCCTGTGCTGTGTTGTCAGCTCTAAGCACGTGACCTCACTGGACTTTAAACACTTACAAAATAGGATCAGGAAATAGCTTTGTGGTTTTTTCAATGTGGAAGTCCTTTCACAATGTCTGAAGAGCCAGCAACTTTCAGTTGTGCATCCTAAAAATAATCGTTTAAAGAAGCAGACGTGTGATGACAGGATATTAGTTTAAATTCTTTAATTTTTTTCAATGATGGACAATAGTGACTTTCCTGGCTACACTGAAGTCAGTGGCAGAATTTCCAGTGAATTCATAAGTCTGGAATATACTGGTGTAGTCTTAACCACCTAAATGGTTGACAGCTTGTAAGAACTGATATAAATTTCTTAAATATTAGTAATATAAATATAAATAAGTTTTACCATAAAAAGTAACATGCAAATATCTCTGATTGAGGAAGATCCCTTACTTTCAGTTGTAAGCTCAAATGATCCTAATATTCAGATATACTGCAGGATTTATAAGCACTGGAGTAGAACTTTCTCAAAGTTATGGCTGGTATCTGAGAGCTGTAACATTTACAAACACTAAATGAACAAACCCATATATTTTTATGCTTGCCATTCCAGACCCATGAAACTTATCTCAAAGGTTACGAGACAAGGGACTGAAAATGATTCTATTACACAATTGCTGCAGGGAGTTGCTGAGCACGGTAATTAATTGCTGGTGTATTCATTTGCGGCAGGAGGAACAGCAGAAGGAAAATATCTAATTGAATTTGGAATTGTATTTATTCATGTATGCACTGTGGTGTTACAGCACAATTATTATCTGACACATTGGAAGCAGACTTGTGCTCCATTAGTTGCTGGAGCCATGTGCTATTATTGGATGATCTGCTACAAAAATGCACAAAACATTTATTTTGAGAGATGCAGTCAGGATTATAATTGATGCCTCACAGATCTCAGCCTGGCATTCTCCAAACCCAGCCAGAGAAGTAGGAAACTCAGCTTGGCATCCTCAGCCCCCAAAAATGCTGAGGTGTCCCCAGGGGCTGATGGAAGCAAAGCTTGGGCTCCCAGATCAGCATTTCCAGTGAGGAACTCAGGGTTTTTATCTGTCTGGAAGGAGACATAGGGGCAAAGCCAGCCTGTGCTCCTTTCCAGTTTCCAGTGCAGCGCTGGCACCAGTCCACAGGCAGCTGCTCATCCACCATTCCTGGCTAGAGGATCATTTCAGCAGCTATATAATATGTCAGCCAAGAGGAAGCAAGGAGAAAAAGGAAAGTAGAGTTATGAAGTTAAACCCAAGAAAATAAAAATTGCAGGCAGCTGTAGTGTGGCAATGGCTGCTGGTGAGGGTAGTTTATTCAGTGGTTCTGCTGCATAGTTTCTCATAAAACCTCACAAATCCTATTCCAAGACTTTTCCCCTGAATTGTTCGCTATTGTTTGCATGAAGCTTGTGAAAACTGACATGACAACAGCTCATGTGAAGGTTTATTTCTAAAAGAGTAAATATGGAGGAAATAGTGACTGTAGGCAGACCTGTGGTGGTGTGCCAGTGTCACCCTCCCAGGAATGAGGAAAATACTGTGTACTTTGCATGTCATTAACCACTGCTCAGTTGTAATTCCGACCCCACCAAGCTCAGCCATGGAGAGTGTGGTGGGAGAGCGGAGGTGGGATGTGCACGATCTGACAACACTCCAGATGTTGTAAGCAGGAAGATGTGGAGCATGTCCCACCCTGCCACAGAAGGCAGTGGGGACCAGGCTCTTCCCATGCCCATCTTTCATCCACAGCATTGTCCGTGTGAGTGATGAGGAGCTCCGTCGTGTCCTTGTGCTGCAAAGAGCAGTGCCCAGCCCCGAGGAGCCTCATGGGTACCAACATGGTGGCCTCTAGAGTGAGGTTGTTTTACACAAAGGAGTAGGAGAATCAGGTTTGGAATGATTATTCCTGAGGATTTTAAAAATAAACCAACAGCTTCCTCTAGGCCTTCTAAACAAACAGCCTAAATGAATGTGAAATTAACCTCTCCTTCCTCTCAGTCTGATGAAAGAAACAAATGGAAGTGATGACAGGATTATATTACTCTATTAATATGACAGATTCTATTTTGTGATAAGAAAGGAATCACATTCACTGCTTTATTGCTTTCAGAAATTCTAAAATCAATGCAAGATATGCCATAAACATCATTCTTGGCAGGCACTCATTGAGGTGAACATATAACTCAAAGGTAGCTTGAGCTGAATTCTGACCAATTTAGCAAGTAATAAGCAAGGTGATAAGAACATTAAAAAGAAGAGACAGTTACAGAGTTAGGAACAGATGGTAGCCATAAATAATGCTGAAATAATAATAATATTTTATATTTATATATGATGCATTTCAGTCTGGAAAATCCCACAATGCTTTACAAAACTGAATTTAAAACACAAACCTAAACTGGAATGCACCATTTCTGGTGTGAAATATGACAGTTGTTTGAGAGCCCAAGCAATGCCAAGTCGTTTGGGACAAGAAGAGAATAAGAATTTTAGTTCATTGCTGCTGCACTAAAAGCTTGAGCTGAATTTTATTTCTTCCCTCTCTTCTAATGTATTTAATCTATCATCACTGCTAGCATCTGGATATTCTGCTGTAATACATCATTATTATCCATAAAGAACACTGTCTTTACTGTTAATGATATCAGATGTACTGTTGACTTTATTTATTGAAAACTCTAAATGATCAGCAATTTGGCATTCTCCAATGCAAAAAAAAAAAAAAAAAAAATTACATTCTCAGCAAAAATATCTCCCAAGGCCAAGTAGCAGCAGTAGTTAGCATGTCCTTGTGCAGGGAATATTAACTCCCATGTCAGTCTAAATTCTGAAACCCTTGTCTTTCCCTGCAGAACATAACTGCTCCTTCCAAACACTTACGTAGCTCAGCCCAACTTGAGGCTGTCTTCTGATCTCAGATAAACCCAGGCAATCCTTCTGGCTTTAGTGGGATTATGCCAACATGAGTGAAACTAAAATTTACCCCACAGTATAGGAGAGCTGATAGGTGCATAAGGCACTGTGTGACGTTTGAAGGCTGCAATGGAAAAGTGCTGGAGGATAAGAGGGAAAAGCCATACGCTGTGTACACAGAGCAATGGAAACTATTTAAAGCGGCTCCAGCCTCAAATATTCTGTGTAGTCCCTTCACAAGGAGAAAGATGTTACATGATAGCCTGGATATTTGAGTGAGTAGGCTCTGCATTGTAGAAACAATATAAAATAGAAAATATTGAATGCTTCTGAGTGGTGAATGACACAGTCTAGTTGCAGGAATGATGAAAAAAAGTCAAGAAGGGATATTGGTTAAAATTAATTAATCTTTAATATTTTCCCATTCAGGTCTGTAGGAGTCATAGCCAGTGGTTTCCAATTCCAAGCTCGCATTTTCAGTAATGGCACCTGCAAGGACTCTGTGACAGATGAGCTTTACATCAAGCTTGTGGCAACTGCCCTGGAAATAGTAGAATTACTGTGGGGTACTGGATACCCTGGAATACTGGAATGTTTCTTGAAAATGGAGTGTTCCCTTGGAAAAGCAGAAGAAAATTGGTGACAGGGCTTTATCTAAAATTAACTTTTTAACCCTTCTTGAAAGCTGTGCTGTCTTTGCACTCGTTGAACAGTTGTGCCTCTCTAGCGAGCTGGCACTCCTCATTGTGGTACTCTCAGGGCCATTTGTAAAAATACACTGGGTAAAATCAGATGCCCCATAAATTAGCAGAATTTAAGCTGGTTCCACTGGATCCAGGTTCAGTTCTACTGTTTTTCATTTAAACAATGTGGGGTTTCGAATGGAAAGGAAGAAGAGAAAGATAGAAATTAAATTGTCACATACACAGCAAATATTAGCATAAGTATAGCTTCAGGTTACTGAGCAGTTGTCTCAGACATCAGAGAAAATAGAGTTTTGTTCATTACATGTAAGCTACACATTGAAAAGTCCACCCTTAATCCAGCATGTAACTACTTGCCAGGAAATGCAGGTATTTGCTTTAACTATGGCAAATTTTGTAGGAATTCTTAGACTGTCATCTTAGGTGACAAACTGTAACTCATATTTAATTCTTATTCATGCTAGCAGGATGCATATATAAGTATACACATACCTACATGGATGGTGTAGTGATATTTGGGACTTTTGCAAAATAGACCTGCGTTTGTGAGACACTGGGCAGTCTCGTGTTAATTTGTTATTTTACAACACAGTGGATTGGCTTCCTGATTTACTTGTGCAGTTGCATATCTGCAGTGCACCAGACTTTAGTTGCAAGTTTAAATAAAAATTATATTTCAAAAATACAGGATTGGTGACATTGATACTCTGATTTCCAGGGCTTTGTGTCACCATCTCATAGCCTTGAAGCTGATGCCTGGAAATTGTTATGGACAAGGACTGTCCATGTAGGCTCTGGGCAGTGAGCCTGGTGACCTCAGGCTGTCTCCTGATGGGGACATGTCCAGGGCTAAGGAGTCTGTCACTGTAAGTGACCCTCATCAACAACGGCATGAAGACCCTGAGTTTGGAGTGGACACGGAGGTATAGCACATCTCCACACCACCACACAGAGATAGGCACCTGGCACCTTGCATCCTACCTTCAGATCTGTCAGGCTCAGGAAACCCTCCTCTCCCCCCGGAGTCAGTTTGGGCTCAGAAATGGGGAAGCTGCTTTGATGTGGGGCGGTGTCCGATATCAGCTGTGCCGTGCTGCACGGTTGGTTCTGCACAGCAAGGCAGGCTGGCCCTGCGTGCCAGACTCCTCTGACTACACAGACTCCCTTGGGGATTCTGACTTCTTTGAATTTCTTTTTTCTCTTCTCACCTGAGCTGAGGCAGGAGGAAGAGAAAGATGTGTTTAGCTTATTCTTTCTGCTGTCTCTACCTTTCAGGCCTGTCAGTGGGGTAAGATACTCAAATGCTAAATTTGTATGAAAACACAGACTCCAAACACTTCCATTTTAAAGTGCATTTTAGTTCAGCTTATAAGAAATGGGTCATTCAGTAGCCTGCTTTCTGGGTATTGTGTTGTGTTTTGTCCACAGCCTTATCTTTTCAACACAGGCTTCCAGCTTTTAGGAAACCGGTTTGCAGGTCAGTCTGCAGGTACCTAAATATTTCTGGCTGTTTTAAAACTTCAGTACCAGCTGGAATTAAGAAGAAGGTCTGAACATAAATATACACTACTGCTAACCTAATCACTTTATATAAACTCCCTCTGGGTGATCTCTTTTGTCCCTCTTCTGGAGGGTGACATTTTTTCTCCCAATCTGTGGTGAGACCACAGTGAGCTGTCTGACCACAGGAACTGCTGCACCTCTCTCTGCTTGCTGCAGATTAGGAGCATGGGAGGCATCTCTGGCTTCTCTTTTTTTCTTTTTTCCCGCTCCCTGTGTCTTACTTGCAGGACAGCTGAAAAAGGACAAGGTTGAGATATTTCCTGAATGTTGCATTGTGCCTTGCCCTACGTGGTGCACAGAGGAGGTGTGGAGAGAGGATGAAAAGAGCTGTGGGACAAACTTGGCTCTTGTGACATGCAACTGCTCAGAAAACAGAGGGTCAATGGAGATCAGGGCTTCAATACACTCAGGTTGGAGGAGGCAGGGCTGTCAGATTTTCCTGCACCAGCCTGTGGAATACTTGCTGCTCCATATGATTTCTATTTCTGTCTAGAAAAGTCTTTTTTACAGTAGGAAAAGCATCCTATAAATATTCTGTATTTATTATTTTGCTAGAGTTTATTCAGTATGCTGAACTTAGATCAATAAAATGAGGACAAGGGGGAAAATACCCCAAGATAAAAGAAACTCAGAGAGCTGTGCATTCCAGAATAAACACAGCACTCCTTGACGTGGTACAGGCACTGTTTGTGCCTGGCTTCCCAACAGGGGTTCTTGCACATCCAGTAACTTTGTTTGTATTTTGTAAATTAGCAGATGGCTCTTTGATACAAAGGAGAATGTGTTCCCACATCAGATCGAGTATCTCTCTTCCTCTCTTTCCCCTCCTCTGCTATTAAACAAATCATAGAAGACACAACCACAATTGCCAAAAGTAAGGCAGAGATGGAGCAAAGAAAAAAATATGTATAAGTTAACTGTAAAATTCAATTGACACTGACTGCAGTAAAGCAAAGAATAAAACTGATACTCAGATATCAAACACTTCTGAGCTCCAGGTACAGCCAGGTCACTTTGTGTAACCCTTTTTTCTGTTTCCTTCCTGCAGAAGTTGCCTAAATCTCATCAGCTGGGGGAATTACTCAGGAAAGAGTCACTGCTGAAGTGGGAGAATAATTTTGTACCTGTCATATAACCATTTCATAGAATCATTTCATTTGAAAACGACCTTTAGGATTATCAAGTCCAACCTGTAACCCAGCACTGCCAAACCCACCACTAAACCATGTCCCCAAGTACCACATCTAGACATCTCTTAAATACCTCCAGGAATGGTGACTCAACCACTTCCCTGCGTAGCCTGGTCCAGAGCTTCACAACTCTTTTGGGGAAGAAATTTTCTCCAATATCCAACCTAAACCTCCCCTGTTGCAGCTTGAGGTCATTTCCTCTTCTCCTGTCACCTGTTCACTGGGAGCAGAGCCCGACCCCCACCTGGCTCCATCCTCCTGTCAGGGAGTTGTGGGGAGCAAGAAGGTCCCACCTGAGCCTCCTTTTTTTCAGGCTGAGCCCCCCTGCTCCCTCACCATTCCTGGTGTTCCAGACCCTTCTCCAGCTCTGTTGCCCTTCTCTGGACCTGCTCCAGCCCCTCACTGCCAGGGTGGAGCCTGTGTCCTACTTGATGATGCATGCAAGGCATTGTGCCTGTTTGCCAGAAGTTGGGCTTGATCTTGGCTGGAACTTCAAGGCAGTAATTTCAGTAAAGTAACAGCAATTAAATGAGACACTTAGAGACTGCATCTGGCTAAAGCATATTCCCCATTGTTCTAAAAATCCTCTTTTTAATTGCTACTCTGAAATTTCTTTGGAAATATTATTGCTGCATTAGTCAACTCTCCTTGTTTGCTTGAACTCTTGTCTATATAGATAGTACGATGACAAATTATTGTGTGTTTCTTTCTGCTTGTGTGTGTAAATTAAATATATAAGAGGAATGAGTGTTCTTTAGGGCTGGCCTTCACTTTTTGATCTATTTGTACAAGACCTGGTATTCTTGGGTCCTAGTCCATGACTGAACTGTACAAGCACAATGGCACTGCAAATAAATAAATTGCTACCCTGAAGATAAAATTGTATTTACTTGCACTTTTCCATACAGGTCTTTGCACCAGAAGTCTTAAATGAAAAAGTACTTCCTCTGCTATTCCTACATCTTCTGCATCCGTGTCTGGCTCCACTGACCTGACTGACAGTGGAGTATTTGTCTTTGGCCCTAGTATGAGTGAGGAGTCCAACAGCTGTGATGGCTTAGAACAAATGAGTAAAAGGCTTTGTTCTCCTGAAGCTTTGCCTGACATGGAGCTTGTGTCCAAAGGTGGAACAAGGTATGGCTGCTTTTTCCTTGAGCACTGGGTAGCAGTTAAGGGGAAAATTTGCCAAAATACTTACACAGAGACTAAAAGGGTAGGATAAAACCAAAGTGGATTTAATGCTCATTAACAACAAGTATTACTCTAACCAGAGGAAAAAAAATAAGAGAAAAATTTGCATTATATATAGGAAAAATATGTACCATGGAAAAGTGCATATCCAATACTAAGCATGGGCACAAGCCCAACCCTTCTTATTTTACAATCATTGAGAGAGTCTCCTTTGACTTCCAGGGGACTTGAATGAGATCCAGCTCCAAATCTGGCTTTCTTAGCTCATGAATACTCCTCTTGAAATTAATGACATTTCTCTAACTGGGAAAGTAAGACAGATTTTTGGTAGTACATCTCTTGCCCTCAGCACTTCATCATATGATTTGAGAGAGTGCCATTTCAAGGTAGTGCCTGGTATTGACATGCATAAATCTACAGTGATTTATTCTGTTTTCTAAGGATGGGAATCTTAGGACAAATATAGGGAGATACCTGAACTATCTGGAGAAGTCTAAGGAGTCACCAATCTACTCTCTAAATGTTCCTAATATAATTCATCGTGTGGACAGGAGATAAATCATACACTGGATTAATTTGCTCATTTTGAGTGTTTAGTGACTAATCCATCCATGGACACTCCTCCTTCCTGCTTTGTATTTATCACCTGAACATAATTGTGTAGGTATTTGTAAAGGGTAAATCAGACTTGAGAAATGGGAATGCGTCTCTGCACATTGCAGCTCCGTGTCCTGAGCAGTGCTGCAGCTGAGGAAGGTCACAGAGATTCCATGGGATTTTTACAGCGGGTTTTTTTGATGAACACGTAAGACCTTTTCACTGAATACAGTGTGTTCTGAGTTAAAACACAATTCCTGACTGTTCCTTTGACATGCAAGTGTGAAACTAATTTTCTGCCACACAGAAAACATGAACGGTGTAAAGTTTGCATTTTTCATGAATATTCATTTAATATTAATAATTATTTTAGTCTTGCTTACATACTCCTCTTGTTTTCTAATATTCAAACTAGCTTTTTAGTAATTAATTTGAATTTTGGTACTAGCAAGTGGCGTCTCCTCTGAAGCCTATTACAAACATGGCACATTGTTCTAAATTGCATAATAAATAATCATCTAGAACGGTGACACATTCAGCAAAATGGCTCTACCCCTGTTTGACAGGGTGAACGCCTATGTGCTTTTCAAAGCAACTAGTTTAGCACTCTTCATTTACAAAGAGGGAAGGGAGAGGAGAGAGAAATGCTACTCTGAGAACAGCTTGTCTCATGTTGACCTACTTTCTCCACCAATCTGCGTGCAGCCGGAGCTGCTGTTGTGTTGACACTACATATCCAAGCTAAAGCAAAACCAGCAGAATCCGTGGCCTTAGAGATTGGCTCTAGAGATGACAAAAGGCCTTCTGGGTTTGATATGGCTTTTGGATGTGCAGGCACGGCAGGACTGGGATAAAGCGAGCTGATTTTCAAAACTGACTCCTGTGCCTCCCCTTTCCTGTGAGATCTGAAGTAGATTTTGCTCACCTAACAAGGCAACTCTGTGTCTAATCTCTGAGGTACATTTATGTCTAAAGCAGGTGATGTTGGTCCAGGGAGGGTCTCCTTATCTGCATGGGAGATGTGGTCACAGAACTAAATTTTTTACTCTTATCAGCATTTTCTCTCCTGCCAGGAAAATCAGAAAACAAAGGAAAAGGGGTGTGCCTATGAGAAATGCAGGGATGCCCGTTTTTCATCCCTGTCTTTGATTCCCTTTAAGTCCCTAGAGATTATTTGCAGAGGGTGAAAATTAGGGTAACCATAGAGCTCCCCTAATCTCATACAGAGGGGAGAAGTTCTACACTGAGCCTGCAGACCAGGAAAGCAAACCTTTTTTGTATCTACATATCTATGCAAGGGTTAACTTTGTACTTGTTGGAAATGATTGGATCTGGAGGTTCAATTCATGATCTTTGGGTTTTGTTTTTTCACTAGCTATCATTAATTTTTGAGAGGACATCATTTTTGATGCACTTCACATCTACAACTGTTACGGTGTACAGTGGGAGGAGGTGCTGCTACCTCTTGAGAAATGGGAGTAAAAAAATATGTTGTGTTGATCTGCCTCAGTTTCATCATTTCAACCAATGTTTTCACAAAAGCTGATCTGTGCTGTACAAAGCAAATACTACTCCTTTGCCCCTGAGAGCCTCATGTCCTTTAATGGAAATGAATACAGTTTTATTCTTAGCAGCTTCTTGCAGAAACCTCCAGTAATGTGACTTTTCTCCAAAATGTCTTTTTTATGACTAGTTGTAACTTAAAGCAAGAACCCTGTTAATTCTGAGGAGAAAGATGCTAAAACTTTTGTTTCAAAACCATGGCAATTGCTTTACACTATTCTGAAGATTTCTTTTTACAAGAACTTTTTTTTAGTTTTTTTGCATCTCTTCTAACAAGGGTATCTGTGATAGGACACTGGAAGGATGTCTTGAGATCCATTTATTTATTTAGGTCCTGAAAAAATTAAGTTGACCTCAGTTTAGTAGAGCAAATAAAATAATGAGACAAACCAGAGCCTTTAAAAATACCTAAATCAGGTCTAGTAGAAACTACTTACTGCTGGGTGAAATGTTACTGGGACTTTCTGGTACTTTTTGCTGGAGCCCTTGGGGGCAATTACAGCACAGTGCAGTGGCACAAGAACATCAAGTTCACTAACCTGCCTTGCTCTGTGTCACTCTCATCCCACAGCATCCAGCCTTTTCTGAGCTCTTGTGATCTGCTTTTAAAGTGGAGTGAAACCAGCACCATAGGATGGACTATGAGTCCTTGGGTAAAGCCAGCCCAGGGCACCAAGCGTAGTTGTTACACTGAACTTCTTTCTCACAGACATTTGGAGATTTTAAAATTCACTTAATGCAGCAGGTTCCACTTCTCCCAGGAACACACAAGTGGGTAAAAGTTTGACATCTGTCATTCTGCTGAATCTGTTCTGGGGAGGCTTTCCTCTCCTCCCTGTTAAGACCTCTCTGCTGACATTGCCTATTGCTAAATGCTTCTTGGTTACCCAAATTTGCCAGCTGATAAGTCGTGTAGGCCACTGGGGCAGGAAGCTTCAGGGGCTGTTTTCAGTGGCTGCTCCCTGGTTTTGAGAGGCTGTGGTTTGAGGGTTTGGGTTTGCATGCGTCTCTTGCAATGCTGAACCTCACTGCCTTGAGAACACCTCATGATCCAAAAGTTCCTACACCTCTGAGCCATGTAATGCAATTGAGAGGTCTGAGGTGGTAGGAACTGTGTTATTCTAGCCCTCAAAAACTCAGGTACTTTTTGTTGAACTGTCTGAATGTATGCTTGATAATTGGCATAATGCCTATGTCCTTTGATTTCAATTAGGGAACAACAGCTTTCCCATTGATATCTGTTAGGAATTAGGTAAAGTCAGAGGTAAGACACTGGAAGGAAAGTAATGATGAAAATATAGGTGGATCAGGTGAATTTTAGACATCAGGGAGAATCACAGCAAAATAAATTGGTTCCCTATACCTGCTATTTCTTTTGTCTGTGCTATTTAATATTTCTCATTAATTTACATTTATTTTTAAGCTTATGCTATTTCAGGAATTCTTGTAAAGTACAAATAGTGGTGGGACCCGAGAGTCATGAATTCTAGTCCTACCTTTCTTTCATCCTTATTTGGTGATGTCTGAGCTTGAGGAGCCAGGACAATGTCCAGGCTCTCCATGGTGTCGCAAGACCTGTGTATGAACATCTCTCCCTTCCTTACCTTGACATCTATGGAAACCCACAGCTGAAAATGCATTTCAGACTAATCCAGCTAAATCAACCAGGTGTCTTGTCTGAGTAGTCTGACTGTCAGGACCCTCCTGCTCTACAGAACGCAGAGGCAGCTTGCAAAAAGCTTGGGTAAGGTGCTTAGTCCTCCTGCTTCAGTTTACTGTGCTGTGCCAGTAGTCATAACCCTCACTGACTGACACCAGGATTAATTCCTTAATGTCTGGAAAGAGATTTGAGAACCTAAAGCAATAATTTTACAATTATGCTTAATCAGCACTGTGCATTTAATGTTTATGTTATTATATGAATGTTCATTGACAAATTAAGGACACATTTTAAAACTCCATTAGAAAAGTCAGTAAATATAAAGTCTTTGTTCATCAGTATGTGGTTTATGACCCTGTACCAGCAATGTTCTACCTTGTCTTTTATGGATGTCCACTGGAGGGACACGATGCTTTAGTGACTTCTCAAGCGGCAAAGTTCACAGCCCAGTTCCTTCTCAACATTAGAGGATTGATTTGATTGTGGTGGGTTTACTTCTGCTGAAAGCACAATCAATACCTTGTATTTTCAATGTATTTTCATGAAGATAAAGAAGCACATTACATTTTTCAGCAGTAGTATCACTTCCACCAGGAATAAAACAAACAAACCTTTCTAGTTGTTTACATGAATAGACTTTCAAGTGTATCCCCTAGTTCCCCTGGGAGGTTATTTTTAAAACTTACATCATTGGAAGACAAAAATGAGTTAGTGAAGTGCCTTTTTAAAGTATTCAGTGAAATACAGGTTCCCATCCTGCTGAAGTCAGCTGCTGCACATGGACTCTGTGTGACCAGACCTGTCAGAAACCTGGGCTGCACTGCCTAACATTGCCCATGGCCTGCTTGTACTGGCTTTTGTCTCAAGCAATGGGTATCTGTTCAGAAGGGCCTTCCCTTCTGCTCAAAGCTGACCACCACAAGGGTCCACCATGGAGGTCTGGTTTGGGGGTGCTGCACACGAGCTGTCCTGGGCTGCCCCTCTGCCATGCTCAAGTTCTCCTGGGTGCTATGAAAGCTGGGACCGACCGTGCAGGCACAACTAAAACCATATCTGGAACTTGTGTGCTGCACCTAAAGTCTCTAATTCCTTTAGTCACTCCAGTAAATCTCTTCCTGCAACAAGCATCCACCAGGAGTTGCTCCTGCCCAAAAGAGACCTGTAGGAGAACATCAGTGTCAGAAAGGTTAAGTAACTCAGTCCATAATTGCAAGGACATGTCTATAATTTCAAATTCTCTGTGCAGAAAAGGAAGGCTTTTTTTTCCCCATCAGAGCATGTGGCAATAGAATCTGGCCATCCTGTACAAATCTTGTAAGTGTAATAGTTTCCTCATTTGACACAGATTTTCAAGCCAAGGTGATTAGTAAGTCATAAATATAATGCTAAAGTGATCCTTAAAATAAACAACATTCCTTGATTTTAAAATCCCGGGAGATGAGGTTTAATTTCTCTAACCAATCTGGGAATGTAAAAGATTTTCCTGCAGTGCCTTATTGATATAATTTGACCTTGCTCAGCACTGGAGCTCCCTGATGGAGGTGTGGGGGGAGGAGGGGTGTGTGGGCACACATGCAAAGTGCTCTTACTATGCCTGTATTCAAATTCTAATTCCATATTCTTGTAAGACCGATCTCACTGGGAACCAAAAATAGCACAGACGGAAAATATGCTCACAAGATGATTGTCACACAAATAAGAGGAGTTTCTCTTTAACCCATTCTCTTATCAGCTGAGCTCTCTGCAGGCTCCTCATCTTCTGCTGGTGCTTTGCTTTAGCCATTGGCCGAGAATCTATTCATGAAAAGCAGCAATTTAACGGCAATAAATATCTCTGTGGTTGACAGCGTGCCACTAAGCTGAATTTAATGAAGTGTGCTTACCTTGTTTTAACAATATAGAATTGTTGCTTCAGCGACGGTAATTCGCTGTCTTTGTAACAGGGTGTGTTTGGAGTTTTGGTGAAACTGTTTTTCTGGGTCTTTTCTAGCTTTTAACATGCCCTGTTACATCTGCTTCTGCTCTGTTCCTTTCAATGAGATAGCACAAAATGCATGTCTAACCCAGGTTCTTCCTGCCAGTCACAATTTCCTGTATAGAAAGAGAAGGTGAATTATTGGTGATGCCTTTATTTATTTTTATTACTGCTGAACACACAAGTCTTGGTTTTGAAAGAGACTGGGCTGTGTTAGGCATTATAAATACACAGAATAAAAAGGTTGTCCTTTCAGAAAGCCTGTCCTCTATGTACTGGTGGGGGATGACAGAGGATGCTGGTGGAGGGTGCAAGAAAACCACAAAAAATTTTATTCAACACACAAAGCAGCCAAGCAGTTGTCTTTATATAGGCACTGGCCAAAGTAGAGGCATGAGGAAGAGAAAACCTGAATTCACTTGTTCAAAGCTCCAGTGAGTGGTGTGAATTGGCAACACCTGCACATCTGAGGTGGAATCTGATCAGTGCAGGAAACAGATCCACCAGAGAAGGGGCCCAAAGGCTGGAGAAGAGGTGTGTCAGAGAAGGGGGAGGTGACAAAGGGAAAGAGGAGATTTGATCCCATGAGCCCCATTTTATCCAGGTTGTTTTGGGGGAAATGCACTCTGTGGAGTGTTAACAGTGGTCTTCAAATGAGCTGTTCTGTCAAGATGGTATTTTACAGTGGTGTGTTAATTCCTGGACTTCCATGACAGATATTTTCATACAAATAAAAGCTACCATCCTGTTCTTTCATTTGAATTTGTTTATAGATTATGAGGAAGAGCTGATGGTTGCATATTTACCACACAACAGATGTTCAAAGTTCTCAGGCACATCATCTGCCCAATTGCCCATGGCTTTGTCTATCCCAATTATTTTTTCCCATATGTACACATTGGGTCGCATTCCAGCTCTGAGACAAAGGGGTTTATTTTTTTATTCCTCTCCAGAACTACTGAGGTCCTTTGGGCTTCTCACAAGGCCTGTGACATCCCAAAGAGATCCGAAAACTTGCCCATGGCAGTAACCTGTAAGGGAATGACTGACAGGCCCCCAGTCAGATTGTCTGGTGATACCTCTGCTATGAAACTTTTTAATTTTGGGTGTGATCCTCAGCTTGCTCATGCTGCTTTATTCCATAAAGGATGTTATCCCTTGGATATTCCACCAAGGCTCCCTCATGCTGGCTGTCAGAGAACTTGGAAAAAACAGACCCAGGAAGTTGCTGGACCAGCTAAAGTGGGTAGAGTATATGGGCAGAGCCTGAGTGCAGGAACAGAGAGGGGATGAATGCTGCCCCCAGAAAAGCAACTAAGTTTTTACTGTCATAAGCAGCTGAGGAATTGCTGTCCTCACTTCTTTTTGGTTATGATAACCTTGGATGTCTCTGTGAGACAAGGGCTGCCAGTGAGCCTCAATGCTGAGAGAGATTTGGGAGATACACTTCCCTGAGAAGAGAAGATGCTGCTGGGGACCTGCCTGGTGATACCTTGGCTCTTCCTGAAGCAGGGTGAGCTGTCTTCCTGGGATTTGGAAGCAGGCCCCACACGTTTTCCTTGCAGGCTGAGCTAATGTGCTGCTCAGGTCCCCTCTGTGTTTTTGTGTCCTTGGCAGGAGCCTGTGCTGAGCAGCGCTTGCTGCTGCCGCTCTGGTGAGAGCAGGTGAGGCAGGAAATCTCAGAGCAGCCACACTGGTTGTAGTGGAGCCCTGACTCAGAGTGATGCAGTCCTGCAGGGAGCTTGATGCCATCAGAATGCAGAGTAGGCTGCAGAAACGTTGCACAGAGCAAAGAGAACACGAGCTCAGAGCAGCCGGGTTTGACATTGGACAATCAGCCAGGCACGGTGCAGCCAGCCTGGGATCATCAGCCATGCTGAGAGGCAGGGATAATTAGGCAGACACAGAGATACCCTGCAGATATCCTTCTGCAGCTCTTAACTATTCTTAGGAAAGTTTTCCTAATATATAGCTTTTAGATTGCTCCCTCTGAATTAAATGAATTCCTATGTTGTCGGTCTCATATTCTTGTTTACCATGTAGGAAGATCCTATCATATTCTCCTGAGCCTCCTCTTTTCCAGACTGAGCAAATAGTGAAGAATTCAGCCTTGCCCTATAGGAGAATATTTTCCTTTAAAATTTGTCTGCATTTTTGATAAAATTTGATGTTCCAAATCTTACCCTAAGAGAAGTTTCACTAATGCTTAATGAAAGGGAATAATTGCTTCCGACATCTGACACAGATTGGTCGTATTAATACATCATTGAATGATCTTTGCTTTCTTTGTTGCAGTGTGTCAGTGTTGAGTCATATTCCACCTGGGGTCCTCCATAACTCCCAGCACTCATTTTGCAGTACTCTTCTTTAACCAGTTATTTTTTTGCATTTGTTCATTTGACTTCTCCTTCTTTTCCTGCTACTTCCCACTTGCTTTTGTTGAATGTCTTGACTTGATCTAAGGGTCTTTATTCATCAAGACTGTTCTGAATTCTAGGAGAGCCTTTCAAAACAGTTACAACCTTCCCCAGCATCTGCACCTTCTGCACTGTCCTTTCTACGAACTGAGTCACTTGTGAGAACACTGAATCGACCTGGATTCAGGACAGGTCCTTAGGGGACCTTGCTTGATACATCCCGCTACTCTCAATAACTGTGGGAGGAAAAATTGGTGTTTGAGCAAAAGCTTTGGCTTTAATTTGGGCATTAGGGCAGCTCATGCTGCCATGTGAAGCAAAGCCTTGGCTTCATAAAGCGGGATGAACAGGAAAATACACATGAGCATCATCTGTACAAACTGTCCCAGTGCCTTTGCCCTGCCCAGCACACAGCACCACGCACCGCCTTCGCTCTCTCAATCCACACACTGTCTCGAAGGGGGTTATAAATATACATCCTCCTTCAGTTGGAGAAGGAAGAAGAGGATGCAGATGGGTGAGAACTGTTCCAGTGAAGCTCGCACTCTCGCCCGGCGCATAATGAGATCAGAATGCAGGCAGGAATGTGTGGAGGAGTGGAGCTGGCAAGGATTCACCAGTCTGAATTATTCTAAGCCTATTCTATCTGTAATCAAACCATTTTGCTTCTTTATTTTATGTTTTTTTTGATGTGAAAGGTGCTTTATGGAGCTTTTTCTGTTGGAACATAAAATTCAAACTCTTTTTACTACAGGAGAAAATTCTAGTTGACAGGATATTTCTCTTTGGGTGAGTTTTTGGTGGGCTGGGCTTCTTGTAGTATCCTTTGCTCTGGTTAGTTCAGAGCACTTGGCATTTCCCTGCTATGTAGCCAATTTACTGGATGCTGGAAAGTATGAAATTGGATCTTTAAAACGATCCTGGATCATTTCTGATGCTAATATAAATCTAAAAAAAAACCCCCAAACAGAAAAGGGGTGGGCAGACCCATATCACATGAGTTATCCAGACTTGTTTACATCCTGATTTGCAAAAGATACAGCTTGACCCCAGTGTAACCTTGAAGTCTACACAGGGAGAGGAAGTACTATGTAAATTAGAGAAGCCAAAACAAAACAGGCAGACAGAAGCTGAGTGTACAGAACAACCCAGGGAGGCACTCTGCAAACACTTTGCTAGGGAGCAGAAATGTGCACAATATTTTGGTGTTTTTTGGTTTTTTTTTAGTTTCTGGGATATAAATGGCTATGAAAAAAGCCTTTGCTAAGAAAAAATGGCCACACCCATTTTCCATAGTGTAGGAACAGTCTGTTTTCCTGCACCAACCATGCCCTCCCAGCGAAGTCCCGCCTCACAGAGGACCAGTTCAGAGTGCCCAGGGAAACATCCTTGTGCCCAAGCTTTTTGGCTGCAATCTAAATGGGTTTTAAAGATGACAGTGGTGTCCCGAGGGCCCTGCCAGGGGACCAAAGCAATGCACACTGCCTAAAAAATACTTAACGGCGAATGGCTGCTGGTGGTGAGCAATTCTTGTATTAGTCACTCATGGTGTATAAGGAAGGGGGAGAGCAGACCAAAGGCTGTGCATCATCCAGGAGTTCTTCAGCGCCACTGGGGCCATGCAGTTCACTCTCCAGTTGTGCACTGGGACACGCTTGTGGGGCCAACCCATGAAGAGACTGAGAAACAGATCTAGAAGGAAAATAATGTCATTTTTGCAGTGAGTTAAAAGATTTCCACCCCACTTAACTTTTAGCTGTTCCTAACTCTGTACTTCCACTCCTGAAATTCCAGCCATGGCTGAGCCTCTCCACGCTTTTGACACTGCCTGGTATCTTCCTCTAGTGCCTCACTGGCACTGTGGTTTAGAGAGTGGAGTCACCTGAGGACTTCTGTGAAGTGATGCATCATCACTTTCAGCTCCCTCGCAGGATCTCGTGACCTCAGAAGCAGCACAAAGGAGGTCAGAGCGTGGCACCTGGCACAGCACCAGCTGCAGGTTGGCACGGCAGCAGCTGAGTGTGTCTTGTGTCTAACCACAGCCCCACTGAGCTGCTCGGTGTCTGCGGGTGCAGCTTTCTCACACACTCCGCCATGTTAGGAGAGTGTTATTCCCTGCCTTGTTATTTGGAATTGATTTTAGGAGAGGGAAAGTGATTCCCATGCAGTCACCTCTTGGCTCTTGAACCCACAGAACTGTTAATCTCTGAATTTCAATCTCTGGGTGGAGGATGGAGCGCAGCAGTTGTGAGCAGTGTTTTAAGCCTGGTGGAGCAAAATTGTTTAGTCTGCTGCAGGCAGAGGTAGAGCCCCGTAGAAGTATGGCTTGTGGCCAGCACCGTGTTCACAACCAGCAAAGTTTAGGAGGCAGCAATGAGGTAAAATGGGCTCAAAAAAGGAGATAACTTCTTGCTCCTGAATTGCAAACATCCTTCCCAAAATCTCCGTTAAAACAAATTCTAAGCCCCATTACTTTACTGCAGTGACTGGGGAGAGTTCTTACCCAGGTGAGCATTGTCTGCTTCCAGGAACAGCAGGTTTTCTTTCACCTGACATTAAATTTATTGCTCCTGAAGAAACCAGAGTTGTTCATGGAGCAGTATTGACCTGAGTTGTGCCCAACCATTTCAGCTCATCCTGGGCTTACCAGGGGCCACACTCCTCAAGCCTTTCTCAAGATGCTGTGAACGGTCCACTTGGTAGTCAAGTGCTTTTCATGAAGAGCCCCAGTGCCAGAATTCGTTGCTGCTGTTGAGAAATAAGAAGTATATTGTATGTAATGATGTCTGTGAACTTTTCTTAGCCCTTGCTTGCCTGCTGTCTCCTATTGGCTACACACACATGATGTACACTGGTGCTTTTCTTTGTCAGAAAACCGTCACTGTTTGAGGGTAAAATGACATTTTGGTATGCATATATATATTGAAGCAAAATATGTTTCCTATGAACACTAATTGACATAAGAGTCTTGCTTTAAATGCAGAGATTGTAGTCATAAAAAGTTTCTGCAGCCACTGAACTGTGTTTGTACAGGAGAAATTTGAAAGAAAAAGTAAGTGTGGGAAGAGAAATGAATCTGTAAGGCAAAGGCAGCAAGGGAAGTTAAGGAAATATTAAGGCAATCAGAGTTACCCTTTATTCCTTGCACTGTAGGTCTGTCAGTTTTCAGGGATTTGAGTATAGGAAAAAAATCATGGAATCAGAGAGTGGTTTGGGTTGGAAGAGACATTAAAGATTATCTGGTTATAACCCACTGCCGTGGGCAGAGACACCTCCCACTACACCACTGGTTGCTCCAAGCCCCATCCAACCTGGTCTTGAACACTTCCAGGGATGGGGCAGCCACAGCTTCTCTGAGCAGCCTCTACCAGGGCCTCACCACCCTCACAGGAAAGAATTTCTTCCTAATATCTTATCCAAACCTGATGTCTTTCAGTTTGAAGCCATTCCCCCTTGTCCTGTCACACATGCCCTTCCCAAAAGTCCTTCTCCAGCTCTCTTGGAGCCCCTTTATGCACTGGAAGGGTCTCTAAGGTCTCTCCAGAACCTTCCCTTCTCCAGGCTGAACAATCCCAACTCTCAGCATGTCTTCACAAGAGAAGTGGTCCAACCGTCTGACCACCTTCATGGCCTCCTCTGGACTCACTCCAACAGGTCCATGTCCTTCTTTTATTGGCTGCCCCAGAGCTGGGCACATCACTGCAGGTGGGTCTCACCAGAGCAGAGCAGAGGGGCAGAACCCCCTCCCTCCACTGCTGCCCACATGGTTTTGGAAGGAGCCCAGGACACAGTTGGATTTCTGGTGTACCAGTGGACGGTGCTGGGTCATGTTGAGCTTCTCATCAACCAATATCCCCAAGTCCTTCTCCTCCAGGATGCTGTGAATCCATTCTCCACCCAGGCTGTTCTATTCCAGGATGTGCTTGTGGCCAAGCCCTGCTCCAGCTCTCACCTCCAGATCTGCTCTGCAGCAGCATGAAATGTGAAAGGAAGCTGGCTGGAAAGCAAACGTCTCTCTCCAGTGGAGACCACAAGGTTCAGTCAAGTCTGAAAACCTGGCTGTTAGTTCTTTCTCTCTTCAGATTTTGACCATGTGGGAAATATTTATTCCTGCTTGCACAGAAATTTATGGAATAAATGGGAAATGTAGCTTCTTAATATTTAATTTTCTTGGTGATTAAATGAAATTAGTTTCAACCATTGAGCAGTTTAGCAAACCTCTATTAATTTTTATAAGGAAATACTTGCCTGAATTCTTTCTGTGAATTTATATGAAAAGAATAGTTACTAAATCTTCTCCCATCTGTGTGTTTTTGATAAGGATATTTCTAATATGGATAATCAGAAGCTGAATCCTAATTGAATGCTAATGTGTTAAGTGTAATGTAGCCTATACTTCAAAAATAATAACTGGATTGTGGAGTTAGTATAGTGCAATGACAGTGCCCAGAAGTATTTTGGATAGTAAACTTATTTTCAGATTTTTGAAGCAACTAGGCAGAATCAGGAACATAATTCAGAATTTACTCAAGCATTTGGGTGTTTAAGCCAGGTCAACCTACAGTGCTTTTGGAAATCTGTTCCTTTCCTTTTCAAAGCATCAGTGAAGAATAGAACTTGTTGCATTCTCTTGATTTTCAGACAGTGCTGAGGTGATTTACAGTGATAACGCTGTCACTGCTGAGGTAAAACCAAAAGACCTTTCTCTGAGTATGTGTGTAATGAAAAGTGTGATGTTTTCAAATACTGAATGAATCAATATTTCTCCAATGTTTTTCAGACTCAGCATGATAAAGTAGTCTTTCAGATTACTGATTTCAGGTTTGCCTTAATCTTTTTCATCACACTTTTATAAGTAAGGCTTTTGTTATTGCTTTCTTTTGCTACACTGAACCAGTAATCTGATCTCACTTTTTGAGACTTAAACATTGTTCTATAAATACAGCTTTGGGCTAGAAATTATTTTAATTTTTGACAGTTTCCATATGATTTTCATTGTTTGTGCCCACCACTAAATTATCTCAAAACATTGTACCATGGCTAACGGCTAAATTGGGTCTCTCAGAGAACTGTTTAATTCTTAGGCAACATTTATTCATATATGATTTAATAAGACAGCACAAGGACTAGATGAATGTAACTTGAAAAATGAAAGTAGAAGTAGAAAATTATTTGCTTTCCAGCCAAAAGGGAAAGGAACATTTTTTTGACCGCCACCTTCTTTGCCTTCCCTGTGGCTCTTGTGGTACCCCAGTAAAGACATAATGGTGGTGAGTCAGCCATGGGCAGTGTTTAGAACAACCTCACTAGATAAGCACTGCAGGAGCCCATTGCTCAGGAGTGCTGTTTGTTGCACATCATCCATGGGGCTGTGCTGGAGCACTGGAAATCAGGGATTTTTGTAGTGCAGCCTTCTCAGCCCCACACTGAGGGGTAATGGGTGGCCCAAGTGCTGACAGGAATGATATGGTACCTTCAGTGTGGCCTGACTGGAGAACACCCTTAAAAGAGTCAGAAATGCGGAACTCTAATTTGTAAGCTATTGCTGCATGACTGTCTTCTCCCTCTAATAAATCAATTAACTAAGAGGGATGTGAGTTTTGTCTCAGTTTTGATGGGACTGTGCCAACACTGCCACACTTACGGGTCCCCCAGAGCTGAGCTGTTGTTGAGCCAAGTGGTTCAGGACCTGCCTGGGCTGGAGCTGGAGCAGAAAAGGTCTCAGTGTGGGCTGCAGAATCTCTCTGGGATGCTGTGTAAGGGCTGTACTAACAGCCCAGCATCCTACAGTGTAGCTCTTCTTGCTGGTAAGACCTATTTAATGGAAAGAAACCTGGAAAAACCTGGAAAAAATTGCTCATGAGGTGCAGCACAGGGTAGGTCTGTGCTGTGTTTGCTTTGCACAGGTATCCCTCTCTGCCAGTGTTATTGTTGATGCTTTATATATTATATCCTATTTTTTAATGATTTCCCTTTTGAGAAAGACTTTTAATATTCCTTCACGTGTCTTGGTTTATTCTGTAGTTGCCCCTACCTACACTTCTGCCCCATGACTGTGTGCCCCAGAGGCTGGGGCAGGTCTTCTGCCAGCCTTCCAGAAGAATCTCTGTGTCTACCTCTGTGTAGGGGCAGCATGAGCAGGCAAACCCATAAAGAATTTAATTAGGTTAAGGATAAGTTTCAAAGCAGATATAAGCCTCTAAAATGTAGACATAAACAGAGCTTGCCATGGGGCATGTGTGTCCTTATGCTGCTGCTGAGGACACTGCAGAGGCAGCCACTGGCTTCTGTCTGTAATTCCAAGCTGTGGGTTTGGATCATAGCCTTGTGACAAGCTCTAAACTCTGCTGTGCTCTGGATAATTTATAGATACCTTTTTTTTTTTTTTCCCCTCCCATGAAACAATAAGGTTTCACTTTTACTTTGGACTTCATCTCAAATTTATGCTGACCATTAGTCATACCCTTTAAATGAACTATAAATACAATCCAGACTGGGACTCTGCCCCCTCCTGCCTGCCAGTTTACAACATGCTACAGAAAAAATGCTTCTCCAGCAAACTCTTGCTTCTTGCTAAATAGTCTGACTCATGTTTTCTGGTTGGGGAAAAGGGAGTGGCATCCTGCAAGGCTGCAAACCCTGTGCAACTCTGTGTGACGCAGTGAGTGTGCAGTATGGAAAGGAAAATACAGGCTTTGTTTGCTTAGCTTTATGGCTGAAATGCAATTCATGGCAAATCGGTTCAAAATATGGGTTATAAAGTTATGGTGTAACTGAATTTCATGTGTTTATAAAAAGACCGAAAATGTGTTTTTAAAACAAATCCAATGTAGGGCTATTAAAAAAAAAAGCATTTAAGTCTGATGACTGAAAAAGTGCAGATACATGGAAATATTCTTATAGTTTCCAGATTATTTTCATTCCAAGGTGTTTGGAATAGCTCCATTTTTTATTTTAATTTTTTTTGTTTTGTTTTTTGGACTTATTCCTGCTTAGTAATAATTTCCAAAATTTCTCATAAGCATGATCAAAATTTTAATATACTTAAATTTAATTAAATATTTAACCCTCAGCAGAAAAAAAGTGTAAATTCTGTTAATACATTTTAATAGAAACAAAGTAACATTTGTGAAAATCCTCCCCTCGGATTACAGTAACAGCAACATTTTTTTCCTTTTTAGATGTTGTTTCTTTTCTTTGATAGAATTTCATCAAGTCCCTTGCTGCAAGAAAAAGATCCCAGAAATATGCAGGTATTACTTTGTGTATCAATATTAAACCATCTGTAATTTCAAAGAAGGGAAACCAAGCTCTTACACTCAGGTTGCCAGATATTATCCAGTATAAAAGGCCAGATTGTTTCTTTGGGAAGCATTATCATCCCCACAGATTACAGCAATCTTTATATACTTAACAAAGAAAACCAACCAAGAACAAAACAAATTCAAGGCTCCCAGGGTACAAACTGACCATTGCTGGTCCAGTGCCATTCCTTTTAAGCTTGACCAAGCTGTGAGATGTTAAAAATCATCATTTCCCTTCCCTCCCAGGAGATCCTCAGGGAAATCCAGTCTGCTACAATCACTGAACTCTGCAGATCCCAGCAGATGCTGCCAGCAGAGCAGGAGGAAGCACAGAGCAGGGTCCTAAGGATGCCTGGAGGGTCTGGGGACATCCAGGTGGCACCATCTCCCCACCTTGCATCCCACCTTCCTCTTACATCTGGTCTTGTTGCTTTGTAACCTGACTTTTAGACCCCTGTATGAAGCCAGCACACGGTGCTAAAAGTGCAGTGCAATCCTTTGAAGTTAATAGGCTTCTCCTCTTGAGAGATGCTGCCTATTTTGCCCTGTTCCCCAGTGATGGGAACCTGTTTTGAGTAGCAAGGAAACAATTCTCATCTTGTTATTGAGTCACAACAGAGAGAGAATGGTAGAAGTTGTTATGCACCACAAATTTTGTCTTTAGCCTCAGTGTTCAAAAATTCAATATAATAATTAAGATGTGAGATGGTAAAGAATCCACACAGAAGTCAGGAGAATTTCAGAATTATGGCGATTATGCATTTCCATGAATGTAGGTATTGTGATCTTGGACTACATGGCCACATTTTTTCCCTGACAATCTGCCTGCCACAAGACACAGGCTGGATGCACAAGGGAGACAGATTAAGATTGCATGTGCAGCTGTAAATGTGACATTTGAAAAGTCTGAAATAGAACAGAACTAGCATTATTTTAAGGTGGCTTTTTGTATGCATGCAAATAAGCTTGTGGCTTATGTTCACCTCCCAGGTGTTGAAGACTTTGATATTTGTTGTATTTAGTGGCTCTGTACTTGTCACTTCTAGAAATGGGGATGTGAAACACAGTGGTGGAATGAAGATTGCACTGAGGTAAAGTGTGTTTCACTGCACCTTGAATCAAATTACTGTTGATGTTTAAGACACGTTAATTCATTACAAGCTTGGAAAGACATGTGCTGTTGATTGTGTTCTGCCTGAGTAAGAATTTTCCCAGTTTTCTCTCTTCTGTCCTCATCTGTAATGGCCTGTCTGCTGATGATCGCTTTTAGGCAGCACTGATGTAGGTCCAGCTGTTTGTAAAATTTGGTTAGTTATTCAAAGAATACCAGATTTTCTTTTACAGAGAAAGAACTAATTTTTATAGGCCTTTACAAGTCAAATGGCAAAAATAGAGTTTGTAAAGGTCATTCTGTTTGAGCTCACATTGTATGAGCATCTTGAAAGGTGACCAGAACCATTTAGACCTGGTGGCATCCAGCTCCTCTACTTATCTGTCAATGTCTGGGTTACTGAACACCCCAAACTTGTATGCACTAACCATACTTGTGCTGAGGGGGTACACACAAATCACTCATTCTGAATTCTGGGCTTTGAATGATAAAATAATAGCCAAATATTGCCCTGTTTTTTGATAATAGAATGAAAAGTTGGTTTAGATCATAATGTCTTTGAAGTAACTCAGTTTATAATTATTTCTTAGGAATTTTTTTATAAAATCATTATGAAAAGTAAAGTCAAAGCCTTACTAACAATCTGCTTGGATATAAGTATAGGAAAAGTGGTGTGGTGGGGTAGTCATGCAAAGTGGTAGGCTTCTAGAAATGGACATTTTTTTGGCTCTGCTATTCTTAAATGAATGCCATTGACTTAATGGGAAGAAAAAGTGATAAGGAATATGGTGACTCCTGGGAAAGCTGAGGTGTGATCTGCTCTACTCCAAGCCACCAGCCCTCAGGGTGGATTTGCAAAGTGTTAGATGAGCTTGGAAGATATCAGCCTGTCCTGGCATGAGGAAAGGAGAGATAGAGGAGATGTAGGAATGCTGTGTTTTACTGTGTGCTAGACCAGCCAGAGTCAGCTCTTACTGCTCTTCTTGCTCATTTTCACCTGCACTTCTAACAAAGCTTTTGCACTTTCTGGAGCAGCCATAAATCTGTGCATGACCCGTTTCTGCTTCCTTCACAACCTGAGACTTCCCCTTTCATGCCACTCAATGCAAGTTCAGTCCATATCTACCTTATTCTGTGAAATGGGTTGCCAAGGTGTGCATCAAGGCAATTATTTTATTGTTTTGATTGCATTAAAAAGCTCCAACTGGAATATCCAAAAAATACGGCAAATATTTCACATCCCCTATTATCACAACCATTGCTTAATTCCTTAATGAAGATAAAAATAGCTTATTCGACTACGGAAAGGGAAAAGAAAATTGTCTGACCATATGGTGTCATCTCCATACAGGAAGTTTAAAGTAGAGTGAAATTGTTTCTCATAGATATGACAAAAAGCGAAAGCATTTTACCACAAAGTGATGATCTTTTTGAAGAAGGTGCTCTTTATCCCAGAAACAACATAAGCATGACATGATGTGGCAGTTACCATGGCAACTAATTATTTTTTATTGAACAACAAGAATAAGCACAATAGCTTAGCAAACCCAAGCATATCTTGGCAAGCAAGTTAAAATATCCTGGGGCATCATCAACATGTGCAGTTATCATTTTTCTTTTCTTTCTTTCCTATTTTTTTCTTCAGAGTTTTTTTTTTTAATTTTTTGAATTAAAAAAATATATTTGATCATGTGTCAGAAGAGGTATGTTACTGTTTCATCTGACATCTTCCTTTGCCAAAATCTCCTCTTGACATTGTTCTGCTACTGATGCGTTGTGGCCATTTAAGTTACAATGGGCAATGTCAGCCTTGGTTTTGCCCTGGAATTGAAGATCCCACATTTTCAGAAGTGGCCTGAGTAAGGAGTGAAAGTTTGACAATTTAGCTGACAGGAGAACGTGACAAGGAAAACAGAACAGATGGGGCCCTTGAAAATACCATTCTTTAGGAGTATGTGGAATCAATTTAATCCACAATAACAGTACAATGAAGAATCTTATTCTGTAATTATGAGGCTGAAAGAGAGATGGTTTTGATCCAGATATTATTGATTTAGTTGACTGTGGGTAATAAAGTAATTCAGAAATTGTAGTGTCTGGTTCAGGCCTGGCTGAAGTCAGCTGCACATTCTTTTATTTAGAGACCCTTTAAATAAATTGGAATGAACTTTAATGAACATCACACTCAATATGGGAGTCAAGGGTGATGTATTGATGTTACCAAAGTTGATGGAACTTTTGCTGTGTTTGCACAGTGTTGTCCAGATAGAGAAGCAACGAGAAAGTCCATGACACACTTCTTCATTCAACATCCAGAAGTGTGTGGGTTTGGATAAATTACTTCAGGAATACCTATGTTTGCAATAGCAAATACCAGTGAGTGGAGATTCCCATCCAATGGTAGTTTACATGTATGTAATTCAGTCTGTATAATTCTCTATGCTAGATTCATGCTCTCACTCCTGTTATTGCAGACCATCTCAAAGACAAATATAATGCCTCAATGGCAGTATTGCTGCTAGAGTTTCAATTATGCATGCAGGCTCATCTGAGGACAGATTATATGTACTGCCAAAGCCAAAACATTTCAGGAATTTTTCCATCTCCATTTGATAGATCAGAATTAAAGAAGAAAATCTCCATCTTGGTTCTTCCATTCAGGGTGACCTTATAACTGAATATCTCTGGTTTAATTCTAGCCTCAGTTTAGGGGAAAAAAAATGATCCTTCAACCACACACTCACCTCAAGGTCAATATTTTGGTTTGGTTCTGAGTCAGTTGTGTTAAACCAGTGAAGGTCAGATTTAGTCTGGAGAGGCTGCAAAATTACAGGATCAAATGACACATGATGATGTCCCATGGAACTGAATTGCATTAGAAGCTGCATAAACACCATTAATATTGCTTAACATTGCTGTGGCATCTGAAGCAGTAAGAAATTAGTGTGAGTGTGATGGGGAGTCTGCATGTGTAGTAAAAGTACCTTTGAGTGATGGAGAATTGAACAAGACCTGCCAGGAAGGCTCCTGTTGCACAGGAGGTGGTGCTTGTGTTCAGGGGGGTCTTGTTCAACAGCCCAGACTGGACTAGGGGAAATTGCTGTTGAGAGGGACAGGACAAAATCTCCATTGTCAGGCTGTCACTGTTGGCTATCTTTTCACTGAAGCACAAAAGGGAGAATTACTTGTTCACTGCTGTTGAAGATTTAGTGGTTCTGTTTGTAGAGTTGGAACTATCAATTTCAGTGAAATCAAGTCCGGTGGAGATTAATTAATTCTGATGATCCAAAAATATTCCTGAGAAGCTCTGTCCAGTTGTGCCAGTGAGACTGCCTAAACCACAACTTATCTATTCTCACTTTGGTTATGACCAGTATAGAAAGTTACTAATTTTGGTACTTAGTCCCTAGAAAGTCACTATTTGCTTCTGCTGACATGAATACAGCAGAGTGACCTCTGGGGAAGGGGAGAGGTGGGATAGTTTGTGAGGTGTTAGAAATTCTCATATCCCTGTAGGATGAGTCACTGGAGCTCCCCACTACTCTTGTCAGGCACCTGATTCTTCAGTGAGTGAGTATGTGTAGGTGGCACTGGGGTTCTCTCTGCTGCTGCTGAAGAAACTCCTCACATTATCTTTGTGTATGAGGAGATTTTGCTGTGTGGTCATCAGGGCAGGAAGGGAGGTTGGGAAATAGTGCTAGCTTGAAAAATAAGATGTTGACACCCCCTCCCCAAAGTAATTTAAAAATTTATGTAAATACTGGAATTTTCATTCACAAATACTTTTATTTATGTATGGTATCTTGACGAAATACTGCTCATTAAAAAAAGCAAAAGTACTTGGTCCTGTTAATCTGATTTACTGTAGAAAGGAGTACAAGAGTGTTAAAAACTGTTTTCAGAAAGATGCCTTGTTCCTTCTCAAAACCATCAGTGGGATGGTGGTCTGTGCAGAAATACGGGTTTCATTCACGAAATGTAGAGCATTTGGCAGACTGACACAGCAGCCAGGAGAAGTGTCATTCTGGGATGACAGACTATAAAGATAAACAAGCCTTTGTGGAATTTACAGTGAAAAGGGATCATTTATTAGAAGGATACGTGCTTTCCCAAGCTTTTGCATTTTCTTTCTGGCACTCTGCGCAAGGTCCTCCAGACCCCACGAACAGAGCAATGCCTGGAGGAGTCTTTGAGAGCTGAGACAGTGGGAGACTGGGCTGGGATGATCCCTGTAACTACGTGGATACACACCAGCTGAGAATGTAATCCTAACTGTGGATTGAGTTGGTCATAGCTCAAAAAGGAATTTATTTTTATCATTGAAATAAACCTGTGCAGGCAGGAGATGCCAATGAGTTCGCATTCCTCAGCCAGCACCCATGAGGCTGATCCCTATTCATACATGAAAGCAAGAGAAGTCGACTCTCAAGCAAGTGCTTGTTGTGGGTCAGACTGCCTTTGACTTCTCCACTTTCCTAACATGATTATATTCTATCCAGGAGTGGGATGCATTTTTTATTGTTGGCGGTTGGAGGACAAGGACAATGGGCAGCAAATTAGAAGTTCAGGGCAAAGCAGTTGTGTTATGTTTAAACATAATTTTGAAATGAAATATAACATGACATAATGTTGTAAGGAAACAGATTTGACTGCCCAGGTACCTTTATACCAGTGCAGGCAGCCGTGGGGCCTTGGAGGAATAGAATATTATATTATGTTTATGCCCTGCTGGATATTCTCTTACAGTATTGTAAATTTAAAAGTGCTTTTGTTGTCAATGAGAATCACATCCTGAGAATTTTTTGATGATTTTCTTCAACATTTTCTCCTCTATTGAATACAGTATGCAGTGCTGTGCTACATACAGCTGACTTTCTTACGTGGCTTTGTATTTACCAGGAGGAATACTTGGCTTTATCACACAGGCTTTGGCTGAGAGATTTCATCCTGTAGCTAGGTGACATGAACTTCATATCACTCGCAATTAGCATAGGAAAACATTAAGGGGAAAATAGTGTCTGCCATTTCCTACAGGACCAAAAATTATTAAGGCAGAGGTCTATGATATAGTTGGATTTGTCAGATGATAAATATCAAGGCATATAGAAAAAGTTATGAAGCTATGTTCCTAAAAATGTAAGTAGTATGTAGGGAATTACAGCTGGAAGGCTAAAAATGGCCTTTTTTCATCCTACTCTTTTTACCAGAAATACACCTCAGTGTACACAGAAGAAGGAAACTCAACAGGAATCATATAAGTTGTAAGTAAAATAATAGTATAGTACTTCTCAAGGATACATATTCCCTTCCCCCTTCCTTCCCAGGCTAGAAATCTTCCTTTACCACACATTTCTCTGCCATCTGAAGGATTCTAGTCAGGAAGTAGCACTAAAGGCAGTAGCTGAAGTGTGGCAAAAGGCACAGGTGTCAATTTTGGCAACTAAAGATTTACATCTAGTTGGAAATTCTGCTGAGTATCATAGCTCAGACCTGCTCTGTTTAAATCACATTGTGGATAAATCTATACTGGAGTGTAATGGAAAATACCCAAATTAATGCTAACTAGTTGCTCATATCCCAGTAGCATTCCAGGTATGGAGCCACTTTTCATCAAGTGCCTAATTAGCTGGCACTGAGCTCCAAGCTGCTGCAGGCAGAGCACTGTGGCTGTACTGTGGAAGCATTACCCACCTCACTGAATGTTGATTCAGGAAACTGCATTGTTGAAGGAGCAGTGGCAGTTGTAGGCTGTATTTTTTGGCAGCTATGTATCTTCTGAAGCAAACCCCTCTCCTGAATAGAGATAGAGGAAACTGTTGATTATCTGTAGAGGAGGCATTTGCTGGCAGGGAAGGAGCTCTTCGTGCTCTCAGACTTAAAAGTATCTCCACCAAAGCCTTCAGTTTTCTTTAGACATCTATGAAGTGGCCCTTCTGGGCCCATATGTGATGTGAAACCATACTCCCAGTTGTTTCTGATAAAGGCATTGAGTGCCCTGCAGCAAAAGTTTGAACTGGCAGACAAATCTCATGTTGTTAGCACTTGCTTTAATTTTCAAGAACAATAATTAGGCACTCAGATTCTGGGGCAATGACTATTCCAATCTGAATAAAGCAGCACAATGAACTGCCTCAGCAGCATATTTTGAAGCAGTAGCTTTTCCTCCTACCCTTTGCCTCCTACTCTGAAGTTTGTAGGAGATCCTGTGCATATTACAGCAAAAGTGTGGTATGCACTGACTGCACTGAGGGAATTTTCTCACAGGCAGCCAAAGGGTTTTTATTTCCCAAGCACACTTCCGTGGCAACACATGAGGACTATAGTGAAAGAAAATGTTTTGCTTTTTATGTGAACTTCAGCTGGAGTCAAAGTAGTGAAAGATGCTGAGCAGTCTCATGTTAGCCTTGTAGAGCACTTGACACTGTTCTTAGGAGGCAAATTTGTATGCAGTCCCTTTGACAGCAGTGGCACCTGCACACCCATGCCTTGCAGCATCTTGGGCAGTGCTCTTCCACCAAACTGGATCAGGCCTTTGGCACTTGCCTGCCTCTGCTATTGCCGAAATAGAGGTAAGAAAATCCAACACATCTATCACGGAAGAGCCAGCTAAGCATGCAGGAATGAGCTGTTCTCTGGAGCGAGGACCTGTGACACTGAACAGTGTGAGTGGTGGCACCAGCTCAGGGTCTCTTCAGAGGTGATTCACTGAGCCACTGTCACACCTTTAGTCTTTTCCTGAAGTCTTCCTGTGCTGGACATTATATGGGGTTATATTCACATGGAAAGACATCCACTTTCCATAAGGCTCCTTAAGAACTAGCCTAAGTAGGCTACACCTGATTAATTTAAAAGGTGATTATCATAATCTGTTATACTGCTCTTGGACTGCAGACGTTGCAAGGACAAATAACAGCAGAATTTGACATGCAAACTGTAGTTTACAGGTAATATAGTATTAAATTGAAATGTCATTTATCAGAGAAGCCCTCAGAAAGAGCTTCTAAAATCACAATATCTGCAGAAGCAGCAGCCATGTGCTGTAGTCTGTGTATGGAGGTGCAGGACTCACATGCTCATCACCCTTCTCATGTCCTCATGCCATACTGAGCAGAGCCCCATTGCAATAACCACATTTAGGTATTGACACCCTGGCTCTGGCCTTGACCCCACACAGCAGTGGGAGGTTGCTCCTCCTGTCCTGTGCTTGGGACTGACTGGCTTGGTTGGTTAAGATGCACATTCCTCCTTTCAGGCACACTCTGGAACTGCCCTTTTCTCTGCAAAAGAGAGCAAGCAGCAGTGGGTCCATGAGGAATATTTGAGTCCTTTGCATCTCCTCAGTCTCCTCCGAGCTGAGCAAGAAGACAGTGGGAGTTTATGGACCTGGCTGTGCAGAGCACAAGGTCACACACAGGGGTTGCTGATTTAATGTTCTTTTAGTGTTAATCCTGCAACTCATTAGAGAATACACAACAGTTGTTGCATATTTTTAAAAGTCAGATATATTTACAAATGCACACATATTAAAAATACATTCTTGCATTCATTGTCATCTTAAAGTATTGAACATTTAGTGCAAAACACTAAAGGAGGTTATGAAAGGAATCATTAGTCCTTGTGGTGCTGAAGCATTTCTTAGCATCTACTATTTTAAGCATTACAAAGGGTCAAGAGAAGAGCTCAGGATCAGCTGTATGCTTAGAATTTTTTTGGCAGGATGGAGATGACTGAATCCTTTAGCTAAGAAAGGAAGATGGGAGGGTCAACGTGAAAAATTGGAAATGACATATCTGGGCAGCCTTAATGAGACACATGCAGGCATGGGTCAATTATCCTGATGACATATCAAGCTCAGAATCACATGAATCCAAACCTCAGTGCATATTGGTTGTGAGCTTGCAGCTTTAGATGAAATTTAATTGCAGTTTAGCAACTTAAGGAGCATTAAAGAATAAGACAGCTATTCATGTTATTCTGTAAACCTAGAATGGACTAAACTAATGAGTAAGTACATCCTGCTAGTGTTTTCATGTATATACAATATGAATGTGTATGTGAATGTTTTTAGGTGTACATGCACCTACAGCCACAGTTATGTAGTCATCTCTCTGCAATATCTGCAAGAGTTAATCAATAACATCAGTTTATTAGATCAGCTCTGCCTTTCACTAACGTGTTTGGGTTTTTTTATATGACATGGTACAACAATAGCATGTAGAAACAATCTGAGGGCATAAAAATGCAAAGATCTGTATAAATTAACAGAAGGAGAAGGAGAAGGAGAAGGAGAAGGAGAAGGAGAAGGAGAAGGAGAAGGAGAAGGAGAAGGAGAAGGAGAAGGAGAAGGAGAAGGAGAAGGAGAAGGAGAAGGAGAAGGAAGGAGAAGGTGAAGGAGAAGGTGAAGGAGAAGGAGAAGGAGAAGGAGAAGGAGAAGGAGAAGGAGAAGGAGAAGAAGACGACGATGACGACGACGACAACGACGACGTTTTTCACACTTTGAAGAAAATAGGCAAAAGATGGTGAGAACAGAAAGGTAAACTCTTGGAGGCTGCAAAAGTTAATACCCACAAAATCCTCCCATTTCAGTGCCTAGTGAAATGTTACAGGCTACTATGGTTTTTGCCATCAGTGGGTTTTATAGACCCTCTTAATGCTGTGCAAACCTTTTACAATAATGAGCAATTATCAGCCTGTTAAGGAAGTTGTGCAACACTGCAGACTTTGAGAGTTGACTCATTTTGTAGACAAATATGTTGTTAGCCAATAGGTGTTGATCTAGAGAGATTTCTTTGGAGATGACTACAAATCAGTACTTGGAACAGTGAAATTCGCTCTGTTTTTGACTGAGATTAAAAACCAAACAAACTCTATCAGTCATAAAAAGGTGCATCTGCTCTTTGAAAAGCAAAGTTTAGAGCTCCATAAATTCAAACAGCATCACTCATGATCTTTGGAATCAATATTACAATAAGCAATTGTCAGTTCTGCCACTGCTGCATTGAGTAATTAAAAGTCATTAGTTTTAAGGGGTTCCACTGGCAACATAGGGTCGATGTGCATTGATATGTTCTCTCTAATCAATAATGTGGGCAATAGTCAATCTTCTTGGCTGATAAGCACATCTGCAAGCTAAAATCAGATTATTTACAATTAGTTCTAATGTATACCATATCACCTTTTACAGAAAGTAGGTCCATATCTGAAGAAGGACAATGATAGAAGCATTAGAAAGAGAGGCAGGTTCGCTTGACATATTTGTTATTTCTTTTGCTAAGGATAGATTTTGTAGGGCAGTAGCAGATCTTCCCTGACAGACTCCAAGCAATAGAACAATTACTAGAAAGAGTGGCTCTTGTGTAATTCAGAAAGAAAATAACAGCAAATGAAAGAAGCAGCAGGAAACTCCATGTGGGGGAAAATTCCTTGTGTTGTTGATACAGTGAAGTGTTTCCTTCATGCTCTTACAGAGATATGTTTATCCTGGGAACAGCGTTCCCCAAAATGGCTAAAACCCCTCTGCAGCCCATCTGTGCAATCTCAGAGCAGCTCTGACAGGGGCAGGACAGCCAGGCTGTGCTGTGGGCATCAGCAGGGCTCCGGGGGCACAAAGCCCAGCCAGCCTGCCCAGCTGAGCAGCAGCTTATGGGGCTCTTGGTGATTTCCCCCACTGCTCAGTCAGATTGGAAATATCTCCAGTTGTTCTTGGCAGTTCAATGTGTCCCTTGGCTGCAGCTGTAAGTCTCTGTTTTGCTTCTGATTCCTCCTCTCACCAGCCTGCCTGGGCTTTGCTGCCTGTATTTGATCCCTCCTGCAAGTCCTGCTTGCTGTACCTGCACCTGAGCTTCCTGGCCCTTCCCTTGGCTTCCCAGCATGCTGTCTACTTACTCTTTGGCTCCATAGTTTTGGGTTTCTTGGCTCAAAATGTGATCATTCCTGTTTAAAACCTTGGCTGAGACAAATGCTTTTTTTTTTGCTCTTCTCTGGATTTGGGCAGAGATGGGTCTCCCTGTGTGTCTGCACTTGATTCCAAACCCAGCCCAAGCCTGGCTCTGACCTGCAGGCCCTGACTGCCACGTGCTGTCTGTCAGTCCTATGTATTCAGTAAGGTCAGTGGGTTTATGTGTGGGGACATAAAAAAAGGATGTGTCTGTCTGAAGCTCATTTTGAGTTTGTTGTGAAAGCTGGGAACATAACCTGGTCCATTCCTGGTTATGCCTAAGCTGCTATCTTGCATGGTCCTCCTGGATAAAGCACAGCTTATCTGTTCTTGCTGCAATCCTACTGCCAATCCTGCTGGGCTCACAAACACACATATCTCTTGCTGATAGGGATCAGCTGTAGTTTAAAGACAATTAGTAGCACTTTAGGGAAAATATTTCCCTGTATCTTTTTAAGTGAGAAATGATTTTTCATATAGATTTGTACTCTGAGACTTAGTATAACATCGTATAACAATAAAATATCTAGGATTCCTTCCCTTTTGCACACATAGGTCCATATTTTCAGTAGGACAACCTGCATTTGAAGGTTGGACTTTATGATCTTGGAGGTCTTTTCCAACCTTAATAACTCTACATGGTAATGTGGACAAGGAAAGCACACAAAGAATCAGGGAATGAGGTGATCTCAAACAGCATCACCCCCACATCCTGCAGTGAGGAGGATTTATCACCCAGCTATGATAAAACTTGGTCACTATTTCAAGTGACATACAAGTGATGTGTGGGAGTTGTGCTGGTGTTGCCCACAGGCGGCTGTTTGTATCCATCTACCTGAGCATGGCTGGAAGCGCAGGAGTTGGCTCTTGGGAAGGTCCTCTGGTCTGGTGGCAGAGCAGGTTGTCCTTGGTTGCCAACAGATGACAGAGACCTCTCAGGAGGGTGTTCTGGGCTCTACCCACAATTTGGACAGGGTAGATTTGCTTAATGTGAATCCAGCCTGGCTGCATCCCTATGGCAGCAAATTCTCCCACTGATTTTATGCTCTGAGGAGCTGCATTTCCTACAGACCTTAAGGTGATGTTCATGGAAATGTGTGGTCTCAATCTTGATCCTTACTAATCCCTTCCAATTTGAGATATTCCATGACTCTGTGATCTCTGGCACTGACCAGGATGGCAGCTGTAGCAGGGGACTGCAGCAGGGCTGTGTTCCATGCTCATGGAGCAGGAGGGCAGCAGCAGTTGGAAGAGGTGACCTGCCATGTGTGACACCAGGTATATGAGAATAACCAATGACTGCATCTCAAATGAGTCATCCATAAGCAGAGGTTTGATGTGGTAAATCCGAAAGGTAGAGGAAAAACATGTTCACTCTAGACACGAATTAAGATATTTTACTCTCGCTCTGTGTCACTGTTGTTGTTTTTGTTTTTCACTCGAGCAAGAGATTGTTCTGACTCAGACTTTTATTTGCAAATGTGTTTCCAATTCCCCTGGTGAACGTAGCAGAGCGCGTATAAATAGATTCTTGCTATGAAGCAGAATGCCAACATGTAACCCAAATCTTTGCATTTAGGCTTTACATCTCATTTTAGATGTTCACTTTCCCAAGATGTATTTTTTCTTAATGGAATAACTTCATAGTCCTGCCCAATAATTCTGAGCTTAAATAAATATAAAGAACTTCTCCTGTATGCTGAGTACTGTGCTTCTAGGGAATGACATTTGGATTTGGTTGAAGTTTAATAATACAAAACAATAACTCAGAGCTAAAAAAATCCTGGAAGTAAAGAAAAATGTAGTACTTTGAAATATAATTAGATTACATACAAATAAAATGCCAGTGCTGTATTACATTACCAAATTAAGTTTACTGGATTTACCACGATGAACTGGAATTGCATGGTCAACTTCAGAGGTGGGTAGAGGAACAGTTTAAAGCTCTGGTGGATCAAGTGCAGTGGTTTCAAAGCCCGTCACTCCTATTGTCCCACCCTCACCTCTCCAGGTATCCACATGTCACCCATGGTGGTTCAAGTGCCCCCCTGAGCAATGAATTGAGCCAGCTCAAGCATAACTACATCCTATTGGGCTGACATTAACCTCTGGCAGAAGGATGAGGCAGAGACCTCGGAACACTGATCTTTTAAACTGCCATTCCTAAATCCACTAGAGCTTGACTCACAGAGATCTTTTTTTCTTCCTCTGCCCTTAGGAAGACATCTAAGCACATGTAGAATGAGGACCTGAGCATATGGATGCTTAGGCCTGTGCAGGTCAGACTCAGATTGAGCAGATATGATATGTCAAGAGACAGGAGTTTTGTGGATGAAATGTGCAATATCTTCCAGAATCCAATCATTCTGATGGACTCTTTTCAACAGATTGCAGTGTTTTTTAAACCTAATCTTGTGAGTATGTTTTTTTTATTCACTACAAAATGCTCCAGAAAAAAATATAGAGTTTTGTGCAAAGCCACCTGCATTTATTTGAAAGTTAGGGCATAATTATCCATACTTATTCATACTGTATGAAGTAGTGGGTGCTTCATCAAGGTAAATATTTATCAGTCTATGAAAATGTTTTTTATCAGGATAAACTGGGTGCATAAATATCTTACTATGAAAAAATTCTTGCCAGAGACTGGTGAAACTATGAATTGTAAGTGTTCAGAGTAACACTTGCATGAACTAACAGATAAGGAACCTTGAAAAACCCAGAGTCAAGAATAAATAAAAAAATCAATGGCTTAATCTGAAAACTATTTTTGTCTGTTGTTAGAATTTAGACTAGATTCTTCTGTCTTTACAGTACTACCAGCCTTCACTCTTTTATTATGAGTGATGAGTATTTGTGGAAGCTCATCCTTTACTTAAAATCTTAGCTTTCATTTCAGAAAACAGATCTATAGCTGGATAGAAAAGCTTTTAAATGTCACCAGTCTTTATACAAAAAACATGTAGAACCATGTAATAAAAATAGACCAGCCATATCTTTTTGGTAATGCACTAATTCATATCAAAAACATTATTGCGTGTACAAGACCAAGATACCATCAATTATTCCCTAGGGTTATGTCCAGGTGCTGTAACCAAATCATGTTTAATACCTGGAGAAGCTAAGTGTGAGTTGGGAATCTAAATGTAGCCTGTGATTTGTAGTCAAGGTGAAGAAAGTGGAGATGTTAAGGCACACAGCAACCCAGCCAGGTGAGCGTGAGATCAAAGTCCACCTGAAGATGAGGAAATAGAAATTCCTGTGAGATACCCAACCGGTGTGAATGGCAAGAGCAGAGCAAGGGCAAAGCCAAAGAGAGACACACACAACATTTCTGAGATCATCTCACGATTCTGAGGGGTTTGCTTTGTGATTCTTTGTGGGTGATTTGTGATTTGTGTACATGGCAGTACTGTACTTATGAGACAAGTTCCATTGTCCTCCAAGTAAATATATGTGTAAATTTTCTTAGGGGATTACACTAAGCACTACACAATAGTTCATTTCAACAACAGCTAGAACAGCTCCCCATACAGAAACTATTCTCTTAGAATAATGGCCCTTTATTGTATTTGCCTTAGACTGGTTTGGAAACATCCAGAAATTTCTTGTGTCTAAATACTTTTGTCAATGCATGTTTTCTGTGTGGTGTAACATGTCTGGAAGATTAATGCTTATCTTCAGGATGTCCATTATCAATTTTAAATCTGAATGGCATGTGCACAACAATTCTTCCCTGCCTATGGCAGCAGATTGTCAAGTAGGATTATAAAGCATTGCACTGTCTCCCATGGTGAAAGCTATTCTACTGTTTAGGTGAAATTATTTGATTAGTTCAGGAAGCTAATAGTTCATAAACAATTGCAGTCTAAACTCAACCCTTCAACTGGATAAGGTTCAACATCATGAGAGATTGTATATGCTTTGGTTTTGTTGCTGAGGGCTTGAAAATATACTGTGTAGATATCAAAGAGCTGTCAAGCAAGATTTCTAACAGGTTGAGTGCATTGAGAAAAGAGTTAGTTAAAGTCTAAGCATGAGTGATAGTGTTTGCATAGTAAAGCAGAGATTATGGCACTGCTGGACTGCAAGGGATGACTGATGTTATACTGAGCTAATAACGCTTATGAAGCTTGAGAAAATGTACAACACAAATTACTTTTCTCTCCTGAAAATGACATTTGAAATCTACTCAGAGGAACTGAATTGGTTCCCACATGAAGCCCTGCAGGGGAAAAACACATGCCAAAGGCAGACTGGAGGGAAGCATAGTCGCTTGCAAATATGTTACTGCTCCTCAGCTTGGCTTTCAGCACGCACTGGAACTGTGTGGAGAGGAGGCTGCCCAGGGTCCTACTTGCTGGGTCTTCAGGGCATCCATTTGGCATTTCTGATCTGGACTGTGGGGAGAGGTTTCTTGTCACTCAAACACGGGTGTGCTTTGAAAGCCAATGTGCCTTGGTTAGAAAATTCTGGGTGATTAAGAGAGAAACTCCTAATGAGGATGAGTGAAATTTGGGATCCTTATTTCCTTGGAAAGGTGGGAAGAATCATTCCCATGGACTTGCTGCATTAATATACTGTCTGTAAGCTAGGGCATGGCCTGTGCAGCGCTGCAGTCCTGGCTTCCTGAATAGTCTTGGCACAGATACCTGGCCTGGGAATGGGAAATTTTTAGAGACTTCTTTGAGTCCTTTATTATCAAGATAGCCATTAGATAGTAATTTTCAGGTGAAAATTATGAGTTGAAGGTGCCTTCCCAGTGAGCGTTCTATCAAGGAAAGGACTTTTTCCTGTCTCTCTGTACTATTTATAAATTGTGATTGCTACCAGTATTGAAAAATAAATTTCCTTTAAAGAATTGTAAGTTTTAAAATGATAATCTTGCTTCAAATCATGTTTCTGTTACTTGCTTCATCAAACAATTTGAGATCATCAGTGGAAAGATGAACTAAAAATACAAAAATAAAGGATCATTTATTGTCAGTCAACATCTTGGCATCCTTTCATGTGCTGTGCAGCTTTATAGAAAAGTAACTGGTTACTTTATATTTCTTTCTCTGCCTGTCCTGATTTTCAAGTGCTGTTTAGGTAATTTAAGTAGGTAGTGAGCACCTGCAACGTAAATGATATTGTTATTGGGTAGGTATAGAGGAAGATGAATCCTTTATAAAACCAATATGCTGGAAAGGAGAAAGGAGGAAATAGTAAAGCTACATTGGCAGAATGGAAGAAGACTTCTCCAGTGTAGCTAATTTAATCTTGTTCCCCCAAAGGTAACAACAGGGGAACTGGTTGGGAGGCTGGTCTTGCTCAGAATTCCTGCTCCTTGAGGAGAGGTGATGAGAACACCAGCTGGGGAGGCATCCCTCGCCCCACACACCATGGGACCACACTTCCGAGGGCCAGGCAGGTCACTGGTCACTGCTAGGGAGCAGCTCTGCCCAGGAGGCCCCTGTTGCTCCAAGAATTGGCTGCTGCCCTCCCACAGAATGAGGTGGATGAGGAAGCCCCAGCTTCTCATCTGAGACACATGCAGCCTGTAAATAGATTTACCTGGGCATGAGTCAGGCTCTGCTGACGGGCAGGGTCAGGCTGTGAAGCCTGTCAAGAATTGTAAACTTGGGAGGTCTGGAGTGTGTTGTAGTTAAAATAGATTTCCCTTGGAAGTGGAGGTTGTTTCACAGCCTTGTTCAGCTCTCTTGTGGATTCTCTTTCTCTTGTGGTTTTATTTATTTAATGACTGATGTAACTGTATTTTGGGAGGGTAGGTCTAGGCATAGTGAGTGAAAACTCTGAGACTCTGGGGGTTAGATACAATGTGGCCTTACTGATTTCAGATGTATTTCTTTAATGCTTGACTTATAGCTGTACCCTGGGATCTAATCAAGCAAAACCTCCAGGTGCACTTTTCCTGAATGGCATGCAAAACTATGAGATGGGATGTAGACTATGTCCCAAATATATTTATAACTGAGACATTGTTAGCAAGACTAGAGAAAATATTATATGCAAAGCATTTATGTCACTGAATTGCCAGTGATATGTGGGCTTCTATAAAGAAACCACCCAGGTGGTGTCATTAGAGAAAAGTTTTGAAATGCCTGGTGTATTAAGGCCCATCTGGTGTTCTCAGAAGTTCTTATTCCTTGACTTCAGATAGCTAGGGGATAAGCCATGCCTTTGAACCTTATAGTCTGAAAAGAGAGAAGAGAGAACTTTTGCCTCCTGAATTTTGGTTTTGAAAAATATATTTTAAGTCAAGAATGTTTCTTCAGGAGACCACAATATGTGAGAGTCATAATATCAGCCAATTTGAGCTGGGTGCAGATGTTCCTGGCGTGTTGCTAATCTCAGAGCCTTAGTTTTATCATGGAGCTGGAGAGTCAGTGTAGGAACTTCCCAATAATCTGTATCAGAAAATTTATTTCAGATAGAGTTGTAAGTACTCAGTAGGGGTCCAGTTTTAGATAGCCTTAAAACCTGACCTTTAAGAGGTGCTATTCCAGACACCTTCAGTAATTGTGCCTCTGGAAAATTTTTTTCCTGCATCTGTACAGTTCTGCAGCTTGTGATCACCTAATTTATTCTGGTGGGATTTGAAATCTACTACCATTTGTTTGTGTAGCTTTCTGGTTGTCTGATTTCTGTGTTTTCTTGGTAAATCCTGCAATACTAAATTGCTCTTCCTTACTTCTGAGAGTTTTGCCATGTCCTCACCGCCTGCCTTTGAGTAACAATTGCTCCATAACCATTCTGAAAACAAAGATGTTGTTGAGATACAAGTATTACTGAGGAATTATATGGTTTTTTTCCCTTTGCCATTTGATTTATCTTTGTGTTCTTCATGGGTAATTTGAAAAATCTCTTTGCAGTATATTTTAGGATTAATTATATATTTTTCTTACAATTTCTTCAATTCTTAATTAAAAATGCTAGATGGTGATAATAAATAACAAGGAAAATCAATATCAAGCTGAACTATTTTAAGCTCATTAGTACACATTCCATTAGGTATTCTGTACTATGGGTAAAGAACAAAAATATTTATTCAGAGTAAAGGCACTTCAATGAAAGGAAGATTTAATTTTTAATATCTCAAAAGAAATACACACCATTTTCACTTTTATTTCCATTTTGCCAAATGTAGGTAATCTAATCTCTTCCGGAGTTAGAGCAAGCCATTCCTACTGCCCCTTACTCATTCCCAGATAAAGCAGCAGAGAATCAAGTCTTTCCTCCAAAGCACATTTAGTGTGCCAAAATTATTGCCTACTTGCAAACATGAGTGTCTTCAGAAGGATTATTTCTGAAGGAAAAATGAAATACTGGTGCCTATTAAAACACATTAATGGAAACTGTAAGTGATGGAATAAGACTTAATTTTGTTTTGAAGTTTTGGCCTGGAGCCTGTCTTCTATTATTTTTCTCCTGGACTGTACATGTAGAAACAGAAATGCAGCAAAGATTTACCCTCACCCTGAGTTTCTTCATCCTGTTTCATATGTGAAGGTAAGACCATCATCACAGTGCCAGAGCCTTTGTTTGACGTGGGAAGGCCAAAATAGGAGATAAAGGGTGTTGAATATCCCATATCCTGTGCCTGGAGCACAGAGTGGGATTTAAGGTCGTATTAGAGGAAGGGGAGCAGCTGCAGAGACAAAGCTGGTGCCTGCAGCAGGGCTGAAACCTCCCTTGGGAGGAGCCATCATCCTCTTACCTACAGCCTGCCCTTGCTGAGATCTCTTCTTCCACCTACCCTGGGAAAGAGAGAGAGCTTTGGGGCACTCAAAGGGAATGGTGAAAACCAGCATGGCAAAAGTAAGACTTTTTCCCCCCAAAATTGTTATTGAAACTTATTTAAGCAGACAAACTGTATCCTGAATCTGTATCAGAAAAAACGCAAGTTAGGTAATGCTTTGGAAGGACTGTCAGGAATTCTGTTTTGGAGCTCTCTGTGAGTAACTCAGCAGGATCAGATGCTGTATCTCCATGTGATAACACACTGCCAGTGTCCAGAGAGGTATTTTTGCTCAGAACTAAGCTGCCAGGAAGTCTGAAGGAGAATACCCTTCCAAATGGTGCAGGATTTTGTTATTAGTTCATACAGATCTGCACAGAATATGAACACTGAGTCCCTATTCTGAGGGCCTGGATCAGGAATTTTTTACAAGAATAGACTACCTGATGCATAATTAAAAAATACACAAATCCTCATTTGCAAAAGGTGTCGGACAAACTTAGTTTAAATTAAAAATTACTTTTTCAGGAACAATAGCAGCAAAAGGAAAAATTGTTGCCCTCTCCGTGCACATCGATGTGAAACATTCAAAATACTGTAAGTAAGCAGGAGGCTCTATTCTGCTCAACAAATAAAGAATGGATACCTTGATATATAGAGGAATGGACAAGTATCTCAGAAGGTGGCTTCTGATCACCCATAAATGCTTTATAACCTGCATAATGCAAGGACTATCAGTATGGACCTTAATAGCTGCACTGGGAAGTGTGCACACTGACTGCCAAACCCATCTGTGTGCTGCTCCCTGATAGGAAAGATGGATGTCAATGATTTACCCTCTGCACAATCTGATCTGGGCAGGGCTTCAGCCGGCAACTGCCAGCCAAGAGGGGGCTGCTCACACCAGTCTGCAACACTGGAGCCTTTTCTGCCATGCAAATAATTACTGTAAATTAATAGAACTATTACCATGTGAGAAATCACTTTGAACCCAAGCTATGGCATTTTACAAAGGCCAAATTTGAATAGCATGCATAATCAGTTCAGCTGATTAATTAGTTAATACTGATATAAAGGAAGAAAGTGATGGACCTGCTTTCTATTGATACTAAGACCTTTTATATCAGTTTTTTGGCAGGAAATTATTGCTCAAAGCTGTTAGAAATCACTCTAAGCGTGTCTCTGTGTTTTCATACAGCTGTCATTCTTCATCATGTTAAGCAAATATTGTAATAATATCTTCAAATACTGATTCAGGTTCAGGTCCATGTTTTGTGCTGTCTTCCATGAGTACAATTGAAATGTAAAATCAAGATGTCCATGGAAAGCTCCTGCACACTCAAGTCCTTGTGGAGAAGGGGTTGTAAATTTGCACAAATACTGATGGGGAAAGAATTGTACTTGTGTGCTTGAAGGTGTGCCAAGGTTCCTGTCTCCTTGCAAATTTGCCTGGGTGAATTTTAAGGGTAAGCTTTCAAAAACCACATGAAAATTTTGTCTAAGTTTGCTTTCCATGAATACAGTATTTGCACTCATAAACTCTAAAGCTGAGCCAAGTGTATTACAGAGCTCTCCCCAGCTGTGTGGTATAATAACATCTTGGTTGTTGTAATGGTCAGAGTTAATGAGGGACTTAAAAAAAAGGTGAAGGTATTAATAAATAACACTTAGATTTATCAGCCTTTGGTTATTTCCAATTCTGAAATAAATGAGTTGCATAGAGTGAGATAAATGCTGATTTATTTTTGGAATTATAATGTGTTACAATTCAAGATCAGATTAGGGTCAATTTACACTAAGTCTGCTTTGAAACTATTATATAAGCGAGCCAGAGTAGGTCACTATGTCCTGCTCTGCATACAAAAGGCTCCCAGACTCAGTGTCTATAAATAAAGATCAAGCTAAACCAGACAAGCAGCTTGAGTCTAATATTGGGAAGATCATTTTGTGCTACCTTCTGTAAATAATTACGCTGGAGTCCAAGCGAGAAGGGAAAACACACTATCATCTGGTGTGCACCATGCACAAAGGGTGAACAAGATGTTTTGGAATTAATATCAGCATTAATAAATAACCATTCCTAGCTCTTAGTAAACTCCAAGACTAAAATATGAGCCAGAAGAGTGGGTGATGTTCAGTTTTTATTTACCCATCCACTTACCTATCATATTTTGTGGTGCAGTGTCAGAAGACAAAATAGCATGGCAGGGTTTATTTGTGAGATGCTGTTGCCCTAGTTACCAGCCTCATATCAGGGTTAAGGTTGACAGTGTGGGCTCATTCCTTAATCTCAGCTCAGGTTGCTCACAAGGGAAGAGGCTTTAATGTTAACTGAGCCTGTCTTTGGCTTGGGGAGTTAGGCCTTTAACAATGCACCGGGGAGTATTTCTTCTTTGCGGCTGTCACAGACTGTCTGGGGAGTGGGAAAGGGAATCGTGGTGTGGGGGAGGGAGATCTCGCTGCTGTGAAGCTTATTAAATTATGGAGGAGAGGATTATTGGTGGGAGCAGGGCTGTGGGCTCAGGCAGCCGTCGGAGGAACCCTTTGTGCTGCAGGCTGGCAGAGGAGAGGTTTTTGTTACAATCCCCTTCCAGGCAGCTCGGATAGGATTGCTCTGTGGTGGCTGCCGTATGGCCCAGGAGGGTTTCACTGCAGTGGGAGTAACAGAAGAAGGTGCAGAGTTTGGCTCGGGATGGCAGGTGCATGCAAATACACTCTTCCTGCTTTGAAGTGCTGAAGAAAAGGATGAATTAATGAGCTGGTCCCACTGCCAGCTCTGCCAGTCAGGAGTGGTTCAGGCTAAAATTGTCATCCTGGGTAGTTACCTGCTCTGCTGGAATTAACTCTGTAACTCTGGAATTAACTCTCTTAGCCCTCAAGCCAGCTCCTTTTTCTGCATACAATTCTCTGCAAGACACAGAAATTCTTCTTACATGCCACCCAAAGTCTTGGACAGTCCAAGACATCAAAGTGTGTTGCTGAGCCTGAGCAGCTGGACCTGATCTGCCATGAGGTGCTCTCCATCCATGTTGTGTAGGGGCCTGACCTGGAGGACTTTCTCAGTGACCATGTACCACCCTGATTTGATCAGCTTTGTCCCAAAATACACCAAAAAATATATTGTTTAAAACTTGGAAAGGGGGAGCAAGCATCCCAACACAAACCCTCTTCTCTTATGGTAGCCTAGTGACTGAGACATAGTCAGGCTGCCAGAGCTTATGTTTGGGTACCTCCTTTGCCTGTGGAAGTTGGGATTTGTGTCTCACTTTCCCTGAGTATTAAAGTTATTAAATTATACCATGTTGGAAGGGACAATATTGGAATTTAATTGAGAAAGGGAAAAAAAGTGCTAAATTTTAGGGGCAAATGGTCTTATCAGGGAAAGGCATACGAATGGTTAGAAAGCATTATTTCCCTTCTGGGCTGGGCTGCCAGGTCTTTCCTCTGGTACAAAGGATCCTTTGTATTCTCATCTGTGAAGTCATTAGTGCTCATGGAGCAATAACATCAATCTATAGCTAAACATATGGGAGACACCAGCCTTTAGGTGGGGTTTGCATACCTGAAAGAATCCACAGTCATTTTCTCAGCTCATGAAAGTGCCTTATTAATTTTTTCTTGAGCCATTAATTTTCGTTACCCACTGTTACTTGTTTTCAGTCATCCATTATGGGGGGGACAGTCTGGGATATTTGTGTGCTATCATGACAGGTATTTCATACTTTTCACTGTTCTGTAAAGATAATGCCATGAACAATCACTTCAAGATAAGACCCTCTGTGCTCAATATCAGTTAGCTAGAGACCTATACATCATCAGAACAGTTGCTTTTTATAGTATCTTTTCCATATGCTGGATTTAACCATGGAGCTAAAGCTGTGTGCAGGGAATAGGTTGCAGACTGGGGGCTGTGTGTGTAAGGAGACAAACCCCTGGCTGCGATCTTTGTGCTCCATGTTTGCCTTTCCTCGTCTCTCCTCCTTAGCATGTTATTTGAGTTTATACATCAAGATAAGGTTTCCTCTAACTGCCAGTCAGGCAAACTTAACCTGGAATCTGATAATTAACTTGTGTTCTGCTTCATACATCAGCAGCTGCCATGATCAATATTGGGGTGAGAGTGGGAGTTTTTGCTGCTGCTTTTGCAAATGATGCTTGAGGCCAGACTGGTGCAGAGTGGGTGTTACACAGCTGTATCTGCTCCAGCTGCCCCGGCCCCCCTTTGGCCCCCACCCCTGCTTTTGTAGATTAAGGAGCTGATCTGCAGGGGATATAAATCATCATAACTCCATTGAGTTCAATGGAAGATCTTTCTGTTTCTTTCCCATACATTCGTAGGAGAGTTTCCTTCTCTTTCTGTTCTTTCTCTGCAAGAGACGAAAAGCAGGAGGTCCCTTCTGTGCCAGAGTTGTGAGCTGAAGGGGGGTCAGCATGCACAAACTCTGGATGGTGCCACTGGTGCATACAAACCACAGCAGATACACATCAGGTCTGTTATGCAGTTAATTAGTTGTGTGCAGTCACAGAGGCTGGACACGGAACAGCACATACATTTCTTAAGATGTACTCTAAAAATCAATACTTAATGCCTGTCTGGCAAAGAGAGAGCAGCAGCAGGTCCAGGTTGGCAGAGCTGAAGAAGCTGAGCAGCCACAGTGGATATGGAGATAAGAGTTGGTTCTTAGGAGCAGACGGGATGCATTTGGCCCAGTCTGATTTACTTTGCATACTCCTAAATGCACTTTCCAGGCCATTCCTATTGAAATGATTTATAATTGTTGCAGATGGCGTCTGGGCTAATCCCTGATGAGAACTCTCTTAAGCTTCTGATAAATTTGAATCTGCAGCCATGTATCACATCAGGAGTGTTGAGGCATCTCTCTAACATGCTACAGAAATACAAACCACAGTGACCATGGATGGACAGAACAGAATCTGTTTAAACATGTAACAATTTATTAATATGAAAGAATGAAATGTTTCCTATTTTACTTATTAAAAGGAAACATAATTATTGACTGGTATTATCTTGCCACCAAACAGAATTTTCTTACCTAATTGGAGTTAATAGACCATCAGTTAATGGAGTAGACAGCAGAAAGGGATGCTACAGAGCCCAGGAGTGTCAAAATGTAATACATAAAATGATGCAGGTGGTAACAGAAGTAGCACCCCCCTAAGACCACAATAAAACCTGGCCACTGAGTAACTCTCATGGGAGAATATCTTTGTATTTTGACCCAATACAAATTCTTATCAGGACAGCACACTGTTTACTGTAGAAAAGATCTGTGGTTTTCCTCCAAAAGTAGGTGGTCACAACCCACCAACTGTAAATATTCTCCCTGGACTCTCTTAGGCAGCAGGAATCAAACAGATGAAATTCTGCCTACTTCAAGCTTTAATGAATGTCTGAGCAATATTAAGCCAGTAATTGAGTTGTACTGTAGGTCAATGAAGAAGTGAAATCCACAGTTAATGTCTCTGAACGTGTCTTGCTGGAAGCCTGCACCAGGCCAGGATGCTCAGTGGAGGCTCTGCTATCATTGAGCAGCCACCAAAAATAAGCAGTTTCATTCATTTTAATATGACTACATTGCTGTGGACACACAAACAACATCTGGCAAATGGTGCCTGAGCAGTTACACGGATGACAGCCCATTTAGTATTTGGTACCTAATAAAACATTGAGAAAATATCTGTACAGATCAGTATCTCTCCTAGCGGGGCTCATCCTAAGTTTAATCTAAGGCCTTGTTAATAGATGTAAAATGGTGGTTTGGATCCTCTGTTACAAAAGGTGTAAATTCCTGGCTTGATGTACTGTGGATGCTTCTTTCAACCCTAACAACACCAGAATTGTTTGTGGCTCACGTCAAGACACTTGCTTCTCCATCTAGTAGAAGACATCAATGACACCAGTTATCTGGCTGATGCATTGATCCCACTGAAGTTCACTGTCTATGTGTTATACAATAGTCTACATTCAGAGCTGTGTCAAGATAAGTTGACCTCTTTTTTGCCTTGGGATTCTATTTCTTTCACTGCTTCCTTTCCAGAGTCCTTTTGGTCCTGTTGCTTCTTTCTGTTCCATCTTCTTTCTGGGCAAGAGAAGTAGTGGACATCAGGAAATGGTTCCTACGTGTTATTTGTTCAGTGCTGCACTTATGGCTCAAATTAGACCTCTGAGACCTTGGCTTCAGGGAATTAGAGCAACAGGGACCTTTCTTCCTAGTGCTACAGTGGGAACAGCCCTTGTATTGAACTTGAGCAGAACGTAGGGTTTGCATTCAAATGCATGTTAAAAATTGACCTCTGTTTTAATTGTAGTAATTCTGAGAAACACCGCTAAGGAATTCTGGTTTCCTACAGATCCTCAAGGAGCAGAAGTTCTCTCTCTGTTCAGAAACATTCTCATCTCCTTTGTGCTGTAGTAAATTGAGGGCAGTGGTGGAAGATGTGTTTATAGAGGAGCATCTGTGGAGAGATTCTGGCTCATCAAATGCTTAAAACTCTTGCAATATTTGGATGTTGTCTGCATAAGCAAAGAGTTTTTGAAAGATCCACATCTGGAACACACCTGTTTTTGCCAAGCTGGCTAAATCTCTTTCCCAGGGATTTTATACTGGCATTTCAGCTGACTGTTTGTCTCTATTTCAGTCACTTCATTTTCTGCCTCATGCTTGAGGAGACAGGATTCTGTCATTTCAGTTCACCTTCTCTTCTGATCTCCGAAAATGAGTTTTCCAAACCAGTTATCCTTGAATGCAGACGATCATGGTGCTGCTTCCGTATTGTCCTGGCCATCTGTCTCTTCTCTGTGACACTTTTCCAGGCAAGAAGATGCTCTTTTTGCATATCCATGGAGCAGAAGAGTCCTGACACGAGAGGGAACCACGTGGCTTGTGCCTATGGACACATTTCCTGGTCAGAGCTGAAGGTTCATGACACTTACTGTGATTCATTCAGATCCGTGCTCACGTGACAATGTCCAAGTGATTTTGCAAGCGTGTTAATTGCATACACAAGCAGAGAATTAGATGTGCATTCCTGACCAGATATCAAGCTGTTAATGCCCAGCTTATAAATTTTAAATATTTGCAACTAGCAGCTCCCAAGTAACTACAGATCAAAGAACTATCTGTAGGAGGTATTTGGGAAATAATTTTAAATAGTGAATACTGCTAAGATGGTCATGATCTACTTGCCAATGACACTTGCAGACAAGTGTAACTGCAATGAATTATTCATCCAATTCTATTCAAAATTATATATTTTTCTTAGAACTATAATTAATGATCCATAACAGTAAGTATGAGACACACTAACAAAGGTCTATTCTGTGCTACTTATGAAAGATTAAAATGAAAAGCCGTTAGTTTGGAAACCACAGACCTTGTTTCAGAATTGTCGTCTGCTCTGTTTACTGACAGTGACTTTTGCTGCTTGTTTACTGCAATTTACTTAGTTACAGCATAAGTTACACATGATTATCTTCTAAATATGATGCTAAGCTGACATCCGTCAAGTTTAAAAGCCATAATGGGTGCTATTAGTCATTGAGATGATCCAAAGGCATAAGGATTGGTATGACAACAAACCTGCATAGTCTTTTTTAAAGATGTAACAATTCATAAGGAGAATTTTGGGTGGGTTCTACCTGCTCAGAAGTGAGATGATTTTAGTGCCTTAAAGGCTGGAATAAGCAGAAGTCAGGCAGAAGAGTACAGCTGGTGGTCATGGAAACAGTTATCAGAATAATATCAATTAACCAAGCAAAATACATTGCTTCTGTCCTTCTTTGTTTGCTGCAAAGGAGCAGTAAGTTTAGGCTCTCTGCTATTTGTGTCAGAAACCTCATTTCTCATGGGCTTATAAAGCAGTCCCAAGCCATACCAAGCTGCTGTTGCCTTGCAAGTCATCATCTCTAATGCTAATTAATATTCCTCTAACTTCCTTTTCATTTTTAAAAGAGTTCAAAATAAAATTTCTTGGATGTCTCAGATGCTTTTTAAATTTTAATTTAAGGAAAAAGCACATGCTTAAGAGCCTTGTTTTCAAGCCATTAAGGCTTGAGGCAGCTCCTAATGAAGTCAGAGACCAAATATTCTCTGAGTTTAATGAGTAGATGTCAGCAAGCCACCGACTTGCTGACTTGGTGTCCTGGACATCTGCGGGCAAGGAGGGAGTCACTGCAGTTACATTTGAAGCACAGTGTCTGTCCACAGCTTTTGGGAGTGTGGTCAGCCACCCTGCTCACACCTGGCTTTGCTTAGTGATGTCCTGAGTGCAGCCTCTGTCACCACATGGATGGTTACACTTCCAGGGGAACCTTCTGCAGCTTCAGAAGGCTGGACATTGTTTCAGAAGATAACCCTGGTCAGAGGCAGTGACTTTTCCTGCTGGAATGAGCTGTGGGCTGGAGTTATGTTCTTAATGGATATTAATGGCTTTATTTTTGAAGTCTGTGATAAAGGAATTAGTTGAAAAGGATTTAGTTGATGTACTGACAATTACCTATTCTATATTTATAGTGTATTCCTGCATGGAGATTTTTTATCTTCTTTTCCCCTTTTCTCACACTCTGCTATGTGGCTAAACCTGTAAATGGCCAAAATCAAATGATCTAAAAAAGCCAGAAAGGAAAATCTGAACTAAATGCACCAAAGTACTGTAGCAAGAAAAAAAAGAATGTAATAATGAGAGTGATCAGTCAAGTTAAAAGGGTCGAAATGGACAACCCAGCCAATAATTGAAGAGACCATAAACACAGGAAGGGAAATACATCTAGTCTGGATGGTGTAGAAAGAGAAGTCATGAACATTTACCTTAGAACAGTGATTGCAGATTTAATAATTCAGATTCATGGATGGAAATATGGCCAGCATTGAAGTATGTATTTTTCTTTGTGGAGTTATAAGAACTCCTCCACTCCATCATCAAATCATTGTTAAATCAGTAATTTGTAGTCTAGAATTAAGAATAATGGCTTTTAAAAGATTTTAACTGAATTTATTCATCATGAGGTCTTTCCATTTCTTCACCGAATGTGTAAAATCATTCAAAAATAATTTAGAGCAATTACTTCCAGTGACAGGCCACTGTGTGTTCTCCTAGGCCGAGAGTGAGTATGTGAAGATAAATTTACTTTAATATCCTGCTGAGATAATTTGTGCCGTTGGAAAAGAGCTGTAGGTACAAACTTTTTGTAACAGGAGTGGTAACACACAAACACACGTGTAATGATGATGTAGAAGAGTTTTAACACATCTGGCTGGACTAAACTGAAGGTACAGAATTAAATCAGGAATGGTTTTTACCATAAAACTTCAAGTTCAAAATTTGGTCAGGTTTTCAAAACCTCAGAGAAAAATGCTAAAACAGATTCAAAAACTTGGTCTTTAAGATCATGTAGGTGCTTTCGAAAACTAATTGTGGCTCATATTACGAGTGTCTTCAGAACAGTACAGCACTGATCTGGTATTAGTGGGTCCAGTTCAGCAACACGATTTTAACTCAGTTAAAATTTTTAGTGCTGCTAAATAATGAGATATTAAAAGATAATCTGGGTGTACAGTGCAAGGAAGCAAGGGTGGGACTAAGGGTCTAGTGAGGTGGAGGTAACATGTTGCAAGGGTTAGATCTGGAAATCTGGGATATGGGAGTAGCAAGGAGATAAGACCCTAGCACAGAGTGATGTTTGTAGATGATCACATCTACAATATGTACTGCTCATGTTTAGTAATTCTGCACTGAACAATAACCTGCATTGTTGCGATTTTCTGTGGTAACTTATGTTGGGACATGTTTTTGAACTCATAGTTTATATAACTATGAGTAAACTGGTTTTACACCATAGTCATGGGAACTCTCAGTCTTCAAGCACTTTGTGTAATGAATAATATATTACAAGAATATTCACAAAGATTTCTTGTGTGCTGTAATATTAACAATTTCCCACATGTGGGATTCATATTTATCCCTCTGTATATTGAAGGATAGCGTAAGAAGATGATATCTATTGTGCAGCAAACGCACATAATCTGATGTAGTATTTGTTAAAATTATTTCCAGAGCATGTGGAATACAAGCCATAAAAAAAATCTCCTAATCTCCTAACATTAATGAAAAAAAGTAGTGTTATTCATTACTTGCTGGGAGAACTTATAAATAAACTCCACATTTAATTCCATAATGGCAGCACATGCAAGTCTGCACCCAGAGGCTGACAGGGGTGGGCGCCAAGGTTGGCCATAGCCTGCCTTGTGCTGTGTTTGGAGAGCGTGGTGCAAGAAGCTTTGAGTGGCAGACAGGCCCCAAAATATCCTGTAGGCAGGACTGGGCACCAGCACCTGCAGTCTCTGTTTCTCGGGTACATTTTCAACTCCCAGCTTGCCAAAGTATTAATTTCTGATCACGATAATGTAGTGCACAGCCCTTGAGTTTAACGTGCAGAAGTAATTGTTTCTGCAGCAGACAGCTGAATCCCCAGCTCACCGAGTGGGTGTGCAAGGGGGCAAGGTGCATCCGACGTGTGGTTCCATGCTGAGTGAGGGATGAGGTCTGGGCTGGTTAACTTCAAATCCAGACCCTCGTGGTGTTGAATCAGGAGCAGTGTCTGTTCCATGAATGTTCAGCTGTGCTCAAGGATGGAGCTGGTGTGGGAACCGAGCAAGGTACGTGGGCGAGCGACCCTTGCAAACCAACCGACAGTCAGTTGGTGCTGTGGGTGCAGGAAAGTGAAATGAGTTTTCCCAGTTCTTGAGAGGGCAATACAGGATTTATTCACCTCTCACTTCTTAACACACTCAGCTCCTCTCCAATTTATTGCCCATACTGAGGCCTTATGGGGAAGGGCTACATTAGCAGAGCTTTACTGGGGCATGGTGGATCAACCCACACCTTCTCAAATAATAGAATTCTGAGAAGTCAGAATGCAGAAGCATAACTGGAGAAAGACTCTACTGCAAAGTGTTATGTTGGGCTTCTCCTCATACAATTTTAGAGTCAGTTTTTATGCCTTTTATGTTACTTGAAGCATGCCCCTCCATGCTTCAGGTAACAGCACATAAACATTCATTTATTTCTCTGAATTGAGGATGACTGCAAAGGGTCCTGGACTTTTTAAGAAAATCTTTTGGAAGTTTATTGTTGGATGGGATACAGCTCATGAATGACTAACAGATTATGTTGATGTCTGTTGATAATAACTTTTGTAGATCTGTAAATCACTATGACTTTTATAATGCCTCCTACCTCTGTTGTAAATTTGTTCCTGTAGATACTTTACCCTGACTGCATTTTCGAAAGCTGGCGTTGCTTTCAGTGCTGTCATAAAGGAATATAATCCATGCAGTGTGTGCGGGTACATGTGTGTTTCCATTATATGTACTCTAAAATATCCCACAGATAAAGATTCCCATTAAGTTATGCTTGTCTGTGCCTTATACTGACATTATTCAAACACATCATGAAGTTGGGCTGCAGAAAAAGCCACACAAACCCGACCCTGCTTGTTTTACAGCAGCTTCCGTGGATGCAGGACTTCCATGTAGATGCTCTCAATGAAAGGCTGTGCAAGAATGGGGGTTTTTGGTTTGATTGGGCCATTTATATGGGACAGAAGCGATAAGTAATCAAGATCTATGTGAAAGTCAATTTCCACAGCTCATATTGGCGAGGGTTTCTTGTGCTGTTGATGCACATGTTCACAGCTCTGTCACCACTGAGAAAGTCACACCACCAGTCACACCTCATTCAAATTACACTAGTTGGGAATTTCCTGGTTTTGATGTGGCAGAGGGGAGCATTTTTCCATTAATGGTTTGGCATTCTTTGAAGATTAACAATGCAATTACACCACAAAATGGGTTTTCATATGGGAATGTCTGAAGAACAGGAATGGATTGCATTTGTAAGACACGTTTCCGTGCACAGATCTGTTTCTGTGCATTACAAATGTGCTCCCGATGTCAGCAGTTGTGCATAGATGATATCACTGGCTTATGAAAAACAAGGTCTGTTTGGCACAGGTAGATAAATGACCTTGCAAATATAGCAGTGCTGATCCAAAGAGGAGGCTCTGAGCATGCAGTTGTACTCCCTTGCTTAAACAGCTCTTTACCAGGAGAGCAACGTCAGGCATTTTCTGTCCTGCTAAGAAATCTTGCCATGGGGAAATCAGTCATAGCTCAGATGAGACCAATTACTTCATTGCAGAGATTAATCCTGAGTGCACAAATGTTGGGGAATGGAGGGTGGGATGATGCTTTCTGCTTAAAGTTGGGTGCAACTGACTGTCAGGAATAGAGGAAGGAATGGCAGTTTTGTGGTTTTATTGCAGGGTTTGGGTTGCTGCAATGTGCTGTTTGGGAGTCAAAAGAAGAAAACGGACTTTGAAGGCTTTTGGGATGCTGTGTATGTCATAGTGGATGGCAAGTGAGCTCATTTAGAGAGCAGCAGCATTTTCCTGCTGATTTCCTGATCTGAAGGACACGGAGCACAGTGAAGGCTGTTCAGCTGCCTGCCATCTAATGGCCAGAGCAGAGAGCAAACCAACCTGGCTTCAGCTGGGGGCTCCCTGTGGCTGGGGATTCTTGAGCTAAACACACGTAAAATTCAAAGGAAATGCAAGCTTTTGCTCACAGATTTACGTGTGTTACACTGGGGCTTTTGTTACCATCAAAAAATGGTGTGATTCCACAGTAGAAAACTGCTAAAAACTAAGAAAGAAATCCCACCTTTGCCTGCAATATATTTTTTATAAGCATTGTATATCTGACAGCAAATATCAGTCTGTACATGAATGAAAATGCATACTTTGAGATGTTTTTAATTTTCCTTTATTTACTTATTGAGCAATAATTCTGTTCTTTTTTCTTTTCTCATGTTCTCCATTCCACTGACACTTCCCCCCCCTTCCTTCCCCCCCATTCTTTTATTATAATGAGCAATATATAAGATCTCTCACTGCTGGGGAGTGTTAACACACCGATGCCTCTTCCTCCCGGGCAGACCACGGTGGCACCTGCAATAACTGACACCAGCTCCCCAGCATGGAGAAAGTGCTCGAGGTAAATCTCTGCTGGAATAACAAAGAAGAGATGGGGAGATGTTCCGCTTTAATATCCGCTCCATCTTTCTTATCTATATTAGAAACGTCTGTCAATAAGGGTGTCTGAGTAGAGCTGAAATTATGAAGGACCTTCTAGATTCCTTTATCTCCTGGAGCAACATTAATACTTATAAGTATTAAAGGATGCTGGGTGAAGGAAAGACCATCATTTGTTTGAGCTGGTGTGTTTGTTTAGGAAATGTGCCTTCTAGTTTCTTAATGTTATTTGAAATGTCTTCCTCTGCTCTAAGAAAACATCCACTTTTGTTGTTCTTTGTGAAACAGAAGCTGAAAATTGCAAGCTTACTCACAAAAGCCCTGATTTGAATATGCTAATGTTAATTTAAGCAGTTGTCAAATTTTCATATAAGGATATTTTTTGTAGTGTGCACATTTAATATTTGTATTTCCATTATTCCCCGTGCTTATCTGATCCACAGGCAGTGAGTAAATATTGTCTTTGAGTTTGATCTATAGAAGTCAAAAAGGACACTGTAAAATGGAACTCTTTCTAAATATGGATCTCCTTTTTCCTCTTTCTCTGGAAATTCCAGGAAACTACTTCCATACACAAGGGTCCTACAAATTTTTGAGAGGAATTTGCCACTTTCAATCTAAGTACCACAAATCATAGCAATTTCTAACACGGAATCTGGTGGAAGTAATGATGTGTGTGAATAAATTCCTCTCCCCTTGTAGCTCTGCTTGTTTTGAATGCAAATGGTGCAAGTAAACATTACCTCCTTCAGCAGGAAAAGGTGACCAGTGGAACATTTAAAAATAAATTTCTGAGTAATAAAACTGTGACAATAGGAAAAAAATCATGCCCTTATCTTACAGAACATCAGCAGGGGAGGGAAACTGGGTGAAAAGCTTAACTAGAAGTCGCTGAAATCAAGATCTGATGTCTTTAAAATGCACTTTCTGATGTTCTAACCCAAAGCAGAAGGTGAAATGTGCTGAGACACTGTGGGTGTGAGGTACACGGAAACCTGTTAAACATCAGAAAGAGAAATCTATCCATTAGCTACCTACCATAGTGCTGACTTCACTGAGGCTGCAATGTATGAAATTTTGCAAATCATGGGTATATCAGTGCTGCTTAGTCTTTTCAGCAGTCCAGTGGCTTCACAGCTGCCCTTTTTAAAACCCACAGCCTTTTTCATATCCTATCTCTGAAATGAACCTACAGCTAAGGGGGAATTTCTTGTATTACTGCATCAGCATGGGCACCTCTGCAACAAATTAGGGAAACTCCTACTGCAGGTAGGCAAGGGAGAGTTAGAGAGCTCTTATTAATGGATTGCAGTCAGGTAAATAAGTAGAAAATTTCTGTAGTTGCTCTGTTTCCCTCAAGGAAAGGAGTAAAACTGCTTGCAAAAAGGCACCGATATTGTGTGGGCACTAAATTTTCCTGACTATAACTTCTCCTGTTTTGTGGTTTGCTGAACCATGAGCATTTATTTTATTTCTCAAAGTCTTCCAAAGTGGAACACACAAGGGGAAAGTAAATCATGTATGAATGCAGAATAATTTCATTTAAGTCTGTGAAGTTATTCTGCTGAAACACTGGCAGAAGGGAGAAAACTGGCCCTGCAGACTGTCAGCCCCTAAGGCCAAGGATGGTTTTGTCGTGTGAGATGGACTATGGCAAGGATATTGGGAACGCTCCTGGAATGCTACACTGGGAAAATCCCCTTAGAATATTCTACAATTAACAAAAATCTGGAATTGTAAAGATGGTGGATTAGTTGGTCTCTTTTTTCCCTCTGGATTATTGTTTAGCTATAAAGTCCTTTAAACAAAGTAAAATAAAGCAAAAAAATCTCTGCTTAACCAGGACCAATTTTCCCTTTTCCATCTAGCTCCATTCTTTCACTTACTTAGAGACAAGAGCATTTCCAGTTTCTTCTTCACAATCCTGACATATGTCATGGCAATCCTGAAGTTGGCTAATATTCAGCTGTGGACTTACAGCTGTGGGATTTTTTTCAGAGAAAAATAATTCTCCTGATGGGCACTGGCACTTATAAATCACTCATTGGCATATTAGAAGGAAACGTGCAGCTTTGCTCACCTGAAAGTAAAAATTCCTTACAGAAATGGTACAGCTTTGTTACTAATTTATATGTCCCACATTATTTATTATCTCTATTTGACTTTACTGCTCTGGGGTTCAGCCTGAACCAGACCGTGAGATACTTCAAGTCACATACAGCTCAGAAGTCCTCATTCAGAGGTGACCATGAGATTTCAACCTGATTTTAGAAGAAGAATATGTTTAAGTACTTAGCTCAGCAGCAAGGGTTGCATGGTAGGAACTGTGGTTTAATGTGGAAGAAGCAGACATTGCTCCTGGGACCAGAATCTGAGGTAGCCTCAGGCAAAATTAGCAAGTTTGACAAACAGATGGGTTTCTCCAACAAATACATATTCCCCTTGGGACAAGGGGCAAGAGGAGGAAGGAATCATTTAATGGATCTTAGAGTTTTCCTCCCATGTTTGAAAAGTCACTTTACATTGTTTCAGTGGTGCTAATGGATGCATCCTTTGTCCTTCTTTGCAGTCATCTTCATTGACTGAACTGTGGAGTTTGTGTGTATATATATAGTGTATATATATATATATAAAAATACCAAAAAAGCTGAACCTTTGTTTCCCTTTCTGTCATATCTGAGATGCTTCAGTACAACATTCTTCTCTGCATTCCTATAGTGCTTTGAAAATGCAAAGAGCCAGTGAGTGCTATTTTTTTAAAAATTATGAATCATATTATAGTAAACTTTCTTGGCCTGGACTGCTGTTTTCCTACTTTGCTGCTTGCAATCATGGCCTTTGTACAATCCTTAGTAAACCTATTGCCAGCTGGTAACTCATGTTGACTGCCCATCTTCACCAAGTGGTCCAGTGCAGTTGCTGTCTTGCAGAGTGTCTCTTAAAACAAGGAAGTGAAAGGATGTCAGGATTTCTTCCTGAACCAGCTGGCTTTGACTCAAGGTGATGTATCTTTCCTGCATTATTTTAATTGCTGTAGATAGAAGGAATTTCACTGAAATCAATGGTGCAGATGATTGCAGGGCAACTACAAGGGTGCTCAGGTCAAAGGCAGGCATACAATTTTGGAAAAGAAGGAGAATAGTCCTTACCACAGCATCATCCAAAACAAGCTGCAGAGCTGAGAGCTGCAGCTGTCTGAAGCAGGACATGGGCAGGTACAACCCACACCCTCTTGTTCATTCACTTTGGAGAATTTTGACTTTAATCAGTGTTGCTCTTAAAAATAGTGTATCCTGGTCAATGTAGCTGTAGAAAATTCTTCAGAAATAAATTCTGAATACTTTCTTTATTATTTAAGGATAATTTGCAGAGATGGCAAAAATTGTGTGTGTTTGGACTGGCTGATTTTCTTCTTGGTTGCATCCTGAAGGAGAATTAACCTTTTTCTCTCAAATTGTCTGCAAAGATCAAGGAATCATCAGATATCCCTGTGGCCTTTACTTTCCTGCTAGTTGCTTCTATTTTTTATAGGGGTCTGTTTCTAGTCCTACCAAGTCCTACCTTCCATCCCCAAAGATGAATGTCCTGAAATTCAGAGAGTTTCAAATCAGTGCCATGATCTGAACAAATGTATGATGCATCTCTGCTGTTAGGCTTAATTAACTTAGGACATTCTAAGCTTTCTCTCCAAGCATCAGTCTTCCTTTCTCCCATGGATACTGTGAAGTCCTGCAGTGAACCTTGTTGTTATGACCTAAATTTTCTACAAACTGAGAGATTGAATTTGTTTGGGTGCCAGGCAAAAGGAACACAAACTTGGAATTCTCCTGGCTATTCTAATTTAGCTGCCAGAGATTTGGAAAAAAGAATCAATAGGGGAATTATCTTGCCGTCTCTAGATTGCAACTTAAAAATTAAAGCATTATTAAAAGGATGACATGAGTCTATTCGGCAAAACTGGCTTTTTCTGTGGGTCTGCCCTAGGACTTGTGTCTTGCTGAGTTGAGATAGTGGAGCTGGGATTGACTGCTCTTCTTAGAGAAACCCTCTGGTTTTGAAAGTGCTGCTGTCACTATTTCCAAAACAAACTCAATAACTCTTGAAAATAACATTAATTCCTAGCTGCATTTTCAGATTATTTTTGATATTTTATCAGTCTATTTTTATTAGGTTCATTATTATCAACACTTACCTTCAGGTAGTTTCTTCAGAGAAGCCAGTGAGATCCAAAAAACCTCTCAGGAAGTTAACAGTAATTATATAGACATGCCTTATATACATATATGCAACTATATATGCCCACCATGCATGTAATACTGATGTCTACAAAGCCTTGTGTCATCAGTAAATCTGAGGAACTTCTCACTGGAGTTGTGTTAGCAAGTACAATTAATATATGACAAAGTACAGAGACTGATGGATGATTCATTCATTGGCAGTAGGGGAATTTCATACTTAACATCTTAATGAATACTGTCCACTTGAGTCCATTTTGACTTAATATTTTAATACTACCTTTCTCACCATTACATTCTCTTCTAAGAATTCTGTCGCAAGAGTGCCCTTACCAGACCTGACAAAATGCAAATATAGAGACAAAAATATAAATTCATGCACATCTGCTCAAGTGACAAATAATTAGCAGTTCATTATCTGACCCATGCTTTATCACTTGCAAGGTTTGTGAATCACTCTAATTGTATTCCACTGTTATATTCAATGAAATAATGTACAAACCTAAGACCCACAGATCTACATAAATCTTGAAAGTATATCTGGAAAAGACACCATTTGATACTTCCATATACATTGTGTAAAATGGATTAAATGATAACTGTATGTCTAAAAACCCAAACAACTTCAGATAAAGCCAAGTGCAGTGAATGTGCATTAATTGAAATATTGAAAAGTATTTAACTGGCAGATGAGGAAAATACAGAAAGAACAACTGCCTTGACTGAATCAGCTGTTGTCCAACAAGGGACCATGCATTTTGAAAAATATGTTAAGGAAAATCCAAAAGGCTTTATTTCTAAAGCTCCCCATGAACTTTCTGTTTTAATTTATTTTGAGGACTCCAAATGCATGACAGTGACATTATTTATTCCTTGGCAGGTTGCCCTACTGGCATGTTCCAGCTCAATCCAGGCACTGCTGTTCAATGAACAACAGCCATTCCTGCCATTCTCAACATTCCCTTGATAAAATGTTCATCTATGAAAATAATCTCTTTCATGCTACTTTTTTCCTCAATGTCCCCCCACTTAATTGCTAACTATTAAAGTCTCTGCTGGTTTACATAAATGACAGCTTAAATGACTTGGTGTAACACTTTCATGGGTTTCAAATAACTTAGAAATTTATTTTCCTGTATTCTGTCTGGACAATTCCATTCCTTTTCAGGGGGTCACCTTTGTTCAGATCAATGTGCTGACTAAGGGTTTCCACTGGGACTATTTAGAGACTGGACTATTGTTACTTCCATTTTCCACTGAAAGACCTAAATGAGAAGTTTACACATGTTCAGCTTGCTTTTGCTAACAGAGAATAGGAACAAATTACCAGGGAATGAAATGGACTATTTCAATTTCTGCTCCCTAGTGAAGATGTTGCCAAAATTGTATAATGCTGCAGTGCTTTCAAGGAAACCCGATTAGAGCCGGCCCTGCAAGAGGAGCTGGCAGCAGCACAGCTGAGCCCGTGTGTTTGCAGAGCCTTTGTTGCTGCACACATCATTATAAAGGGGCCAAACTTTGCCCTCTTATCTGCATCTACACGTCTCATAGGAACGGGGAAAGGAACTCATTTGTGAGCAGTGTTTGACCCTTGGAGAACTACACACATCTGCTTCGGGCCATTTTTCCACACAAAGACCACTTTTCAGTAAGATGATTTAACATGTGTTTAATTTTAATGATCTGGCTAAAGAGTCTTTTTGAGGGCTTTATCAAGCTACAGCAATCATGAGCTGTTTAATAAATATTGGATTTAAGTCTGTAGAGGGAACAAACACGTATCAGAAAGACAAAAATGAGAGGACACTGCCAGATACCAAGCCTTTCTCTTTACAAGGCACTACCGTGTTCTTGGGGCTGAAGGACATTTTTCAGTGATTCTGGAAATTGCAACAGCAATATTATTTTTGACAACAGAAAAGTGTAACAGGGGCTGCAATTCTGGCAGTTTTCTGAACTTACACAGTGAAACCTCCACTGAATTGAATGCTGCTAGAAAAAAACACAGAAACAAAATAATTAGCCCCAAATATACATTAAAAATAGTTGAAATTCAGCAGCAGTTTTGGGTATGTGCTGAAATGAAAAATCTGGGCTTTGAGTTGGTAGGCGTTTGATGTGCCAGGATATTAATAGGATAAATAAATGCATCATAATGCAGGTTGAATTTTTAAAATAATCACAATAGAAGCAGAGAAGATAACAAATAAACCTTATTTTTTTTAAAACGTTGCCACACGCTGATATATTGGTTCATTACAAACAATTCAATATGGTTGTTTCACAATGCACAATTAAAAATCCCTCCACTGGTAAGGAAATTCTTCTGGCACAGCCGTGACTGCAGTAAGTGCCACTCATACTATCCTGTTGATTTACATATCCTTACAATTCTGAATAGCCCAGCCCAGCTGGATTGCTGGGCTCAATTTCCATCACACTGGACCTCTGTGGCTTTGGGTTCACTTCCTCTCACTCTGGTGCTGAATCTTCTGTGGTCCCCACTGCCCGCACTGGGCCTGGGATTTGTGTGCCAGCCTTTGATATATGAATGCTCAGGAACTTGCAGCTCCCAGGAACAGGACCAGCTCTCCCAGCTTGTCCAGTGAAATACAGCTTTTCCAAACTACTCAGCTAAGTCAGAGCAAACAGTCAGATTTTAAAAAAATACCACCAGACTTTGATACTCCCCTTTGTGTAAGTTTTGAGTGATACATAACATGGTCCTAATAGGAAATTGCTGACTCCATCTCCACCGAGACTTTCAGTGATTTATCAGTTTCATAACCCCAGACACAATTCATATGATGTACAGGATTCAGCAGATTCATTTTTGCTTTCATCCTCATAGCTGCCTCACATATTTGGTGTTCTCCTTCCTACACATGGTAAAAAAAACTCTTCTTGCAAACAACTGAAGGCAGTCTGAAGCTTAAAAGTAATTAATAAAATTTATATATAATCTACATAACCAGAGAAGATTTGTAGTACAATTATGACTGGATATTTTTTTTCAAGCACAGATCTGGGGTCAGATCCAACTCCCTCCACTTTGACATTGTTTCTGCGCATCATCAGGTGCAAAGCTCAATATCCAGTCCATCATTACTGACGTGAATGTCACTTGTGTTCTTTGGTTTGTGTAACTGTGGTTGCTCTGGTTTATAGGGACACATTCAGAGATGTGTGTATATACTTCCCAGGACGTTTGATTTTTCCTCAAACAAATGTAAGATTTGTAAAGGGGATCATTTAATTCAGAATAGCTTGATTATCCATTAAAGAGAGTTCTAAGCATTTTGCTTTTCTACTGCTCTTCTAAATATCAAGATACACAAACAGTATTTGAATATATGCATTAAGATTTTCTCTAAAACAAACTGATACTACCAAAGCAGGGAGCTCTAAATTAGAAACATGTCAGTCATGACAGTTACACTTTATGTAAAATTACCTAATGCTGTGTTTGATGTTAGATATCAACAGGTAATATTGGCTCAACAAGTAGAACCACATCACAGTTTCTAAAGATATTACCATAATAGGACTATTCACATGTGTTCTGATAAACAGGAAACATGCCTTAGCTGAAAAAAGATATAAAAATGTTTAGTTAAAATATTTTATTTTATTTTCTGATCAATAATCTTTATTCATCCCCTCTCAAACTTTTAATTTGTTTAAAAATGTAAACAAAAGTAATGGCATTTGTATCTATCTATATGTCTACATATATATATACATATATCTCAAACATTTAGAAAATGGAAGAACTTCATATAAAACCTGAGACTACAGAAAAATAAATCTGTATAAAGCCTAACTATACCATATTTAAGCTCTTTTAGTAAGAAGCAGATTTGCTTTTAAGCAGTTATAATGATATTTAAACAAGATGAAAAAAAGTCACAAGAGAAACACCTGGAAGCCAGCGCTTGATACAATAAAAAACTTTTGACATCTGCAGACACTTCGGCAGGTGCAGAGAACTTCTTTCAGATCACTAACTAGTTTATTCAAAATGGAGAACCCCATTTAGACACTAAAAAAGCAGAAAAGATTTGAATAGACTTCTACTATGAATAAATTCTAAGCATGCCAGATTTCGCCTACTAATTCTAAAAGCCTGGGGAAGTTTTGGAAACAATTCAGTTGGAAGCTATTTCACGTTGTCTGTTTTAAATGAAACATTTTGTGAAAGTATCCAGTGAATTTAGTAGGGGCATATCTGCTTTGGAGAGTTAAGAAGCTGCACTCCTGTATTGTCATTTTTATCCAAAAGCCACTTAATTTAAATCACAGGTGGTTCATTTGCCACCTCCTAGTAAGTAAAATACAATCGAGCCTTTGAACAACTGATCTCCCTTTAGCAAAAAGGCTTCACATTTTACACCACTTATATTCAGGTCAGTGTGCTTTAATCGTTGCTAGTCAAAAAGTCGCCTCTAAAAATAAGTGAAGGGCAAATGCAAAATGAGAATCAAGTGCATCCATTTAAATGAATGAGCAAAAAACATGATTTAAAATAATGCATTAGCTTTATACTCCAAAGTAGAAACTAAACTAAAAAATTAATCTTCATTTCAGCTGATGACTAATGTTAACATTTAAGGACAGTGCCAGACTTCTGTCACACACACTGGTTTCATAGCAACATGATAGATAATTCCAGGGAGGTATCACACACATAGTGCACCACCTCTGCTCTGGCATCAAGACTTTGGAAGATGAGGAGATATCCAAATTTTCCTTTTCATTCTGTTTGCCTTCTGTATCCCAGTTTGCTGGTGCAGACTCTGAGTTCTCAACCCAAACCAGTCATTTCCACTTTGCCTGATTCACCTTGTACTGGTCCCTGGCCACAGCTTCACCACAGTTCATCCTCCCTTGTTATCTATTTTAGAGACACAACTAAAAAGTTAGCATTTATTTGTATTAAACAGGAATGAAAACCAGGTTGTTTTAAGGAAAGCAACCCTGCTTGTTTTCAGGAAAGTAATTACAGTTACTATGCAGTGATAATACTGCACATCTGTGACCCAATCCCACCCAGGACTAGGAAATCATAAGAGCACACCAAGTAAAAATAATGATAATAAAAAATAAGTTTTTTGCATCTGTTTGGAGCTAAAATGGATTTGCACATTTCACTACTTGAGATGTATATTTGTCTAGTTTTCCTTTGTGGGAACCCATGGAAAACAGAACATTATTCAGATCTAGACTTGTTTGGTTGTCTCCAGGTTTGAATACTGTAAACCCTCTACTGTTAAAATCCAGACACATGGTGAATATATGATTTTATTTTCATATACTTATTTTCAAAGTGCATTTTCTGTGGTATTATTGAAGAATAAAAGAAACTCTAAAGGACATACAATTTTACTGTTATTGAAACAGAAATATTGACTGGAGTAACATAATTTCATGTTTCTTTGATATGATCCTAAGACAGGTTAGATCATTCTGAGGATCAGTACCTTTTACTGTGCTCCTTGTTTTCATGGGGAGCTGATGAAGAACATTTGAATACTGAACTGCTGTAGACTTATCAAGAGTTGCACTTATTGAAATGCTTGTAAATAAATAATTTTCTAATAATCATTCAGTTAAGCTGAATATTCTTCATATGCAGCAGATTCTAAGTGGAAAATCAATGCTTTGTTCTTTTCTGTTGTATTGATTTCAGGTATCTATATGTTTTAAATTATAATTTACATGAATCAGTGGCAATTAAACATTGAACGCCTTAATGAAACTTCTGAAAAGATCCTAATGACTGTTTCAGGCTCTTTAATCCTATGAAATTCCATTGTGCAGTACTTAGCCAGTTGTCTTGGTTTGAGACAAATTAGGTGGAAATGTCCTGAGATGAACATGTGGAGAAGGAGAAGGAGAAGGAGAAGGAGAAGGAGAAGGAGAAGGAGAAGGAGAAGGAGAAGGAGAAGGAGAAGGAGAAGGAGGAGAAGAATTGCCTCTGCTAACAGGTTAGCTAAAAGCCCTCGGCTCTGCAGCAGTGAGAACGCACGGGAGCGTGTGAATCCTTGAACGCAAACCGCGCTGAAGATTTTGGCTGGTTTCTCTTCCCCCTCTTCTGGACCCAGGTTAAAGCTGTGGGACCCATTTCTGGGCAATAAGCAAACAACAGGGAAATACAGCATTATCATAAAATCACCCCAAGACACCAGTTGTGGTGCTTCACCAGTTTAAACACCATCACTGAATTTGTAGCCTGGCTGCAAGAATCGAACTCACACTTTCACTGTAGCATTTGGCACATGCAGGGATAGAAATTACACATTCCCAGGAAATACCAAGAGCAATCAAAGAGCAGACGTGGTGTGTTTACACTTGGCGAGGAAAACCACCCTTGGAACAATCCCTTCCAGTCAGTGGCCAAATATTGACAATTGGTGGTACACAGTGTATTGATCCCAGCTATTAAAACATGACCACATAAGTCAAGATTAATTCTTGATAATTTAATGAATCATTGCTTATCAATGATTTGTTAAATCATGCTTTTTATATTAATAGGCTATTGGGTGAAACTAAAACCAGGGTTCACAGTAATCCTACAAGTGTAAAACTGTTTAGCATTAATAAGCTTGTTTCACTAATAAAAAATTTATTTGACCTAGTAACAAAGACAATAGATTACAAGCTGGCAAGGCAATTTTCTCTTTGCATACACTTGTATTGTGTCTTCCAGATGGACAGGACAGGAATACAAAAATAGAATAACACGATTTAAGTTGAAGGGTCTGATTATGAAAAGAGAACCCACATGCAAAAATGGGGAATGCCAGGTAAAGAATTAGAGGCAAAGGAGTAAAAGAAATGAAAGAACCACCTCAGATATTAGACTATTCAATAACTTTCCTAGTCATTTGAATTACGTAAAATCTGTGTCATCACTTGAAAAATAATTCTGCATTGTGTAGTGTGGGGAAGTGTACAGAATGACCCACTACATCCTTTGTGTCTAATGTTTATTACACAGAGATTGAAACTGATGTTTTATGGAAACAAACAGGTGTTCCCAAGCACTGCATTAGCATAAGAATATCTATATAATCACAGCATTAAACAGTGAGTCACTGAAGAGCAGGGATGAATTAATGTCAAGTTTATATGACCTTGTGTCTAAATGATTGCTTCAACAAATATAGCACTTTCAATGAAAATGGTAAATGTTAAATGATCCTCCAGTGTCTAATAATTACATGAAAATGAGTTGACACTAGTGACATCCTTAGATTAAAGCTGAGTTATGCTTACTTTAGGACAAATTCTCTTTGCCTTTGCCACCCAAATTAGAGAAAGGCAAATAAATCCTTCATTAGAAATGCTGTGTTGTGATCCTTCTCAACTGTGAGAGATAGCAGCAGTTTATGAGATTTTCCAAATAAACAAGGTACCCTGAGCAGAGTGTTTCAATGAACAAATCAACTTTGAGCATTAAAGCAAAAAACTGGCAATGTTTCTATCAGGAATCTTTCATTTGCTTGTTCACCTGCACAGTATTACACCTACGCTATTACAAAAAATCTCAATAAAAGACAGCTGTTTATGTTAGTGAAGAACAGAGGGTTTCATCTATTCAGGGAACCTAAACAGCATAATAAACCTCACTTCTGCACCACTGGTTTGACTGTTTTTCTGTGATTAATTTGTACACTTGTTTGAAATGCTTCATACAGAAATTACACTAAATTTTCTCCAGAAAGACTTGAAGTAATTGGCTTGACTGGTGCTACTTATGGATATTTTGAGATCTAACAAAAACTTTTGACTACACATTTTGAGGTTTTGTTTGTGGAATCCAGCTCTTTGGCACCTTGAATGCAACCTCACAGCTATAGACTCCCTTGTATTCACATCTGGCATCTGGTGTTGAAACATTTCTAAATGATCAACTAAACCCAAAACTCCTGCACTAATCTTGTCCATGCGTGTCACTTGGGTCACATGTTCTAGTTTTGAGGATGAGGAAGTCTGAACAGGACATGGGGGCACTTGATACCTTGATACCTGTGAACAGTCTAATGTGAGGAAAAGCGGAATGTTTTTCCTACTATGAAATTCAAAACTGAGACAGAAAGAATCCAAACCAGCTTTTGTAAGCAGCACATTGTTGTCTTATCTCTGCACAGCTGTTCCTGAGCTTTCCCTCAGTACAATAGCATGGTCCCAGGTAAAGATGGACTGCAGCTCTACACCCGAGTGGGAAGGCACACATGACCAATATTGTGCCAAGAAGGAAACAGTTCTGAGTAACAGAACATAAGAAAATAGGGTTATTTTTTTTTTGTTAGATTACAGTGGTTGTTTTGCCTTGAGAAATGTATCAGTCTGCAAGCTCAAAAAAGATCATTTGTATTATCTAAGTGCTGGATTTTGTTCACTTCTCATCTGCAGCTTATTCCAAGTGTTCATTGGATCAAGACACATTCTATTTACTACAACAGAATACAGAAATGGCCGAAACTGTGCTTGTTCTGAAACCAGACTGCATTTCAGCTTAGTGAACAGCCATATCTCGACATGAGCAAGTGCAGGCACAAAGCAGCTTTTCAGTTTCCATTTGCCAGGCTACATGCTTCCCTCTTGACCTGCATCATCTATTCTGTGAACAAAGGCACATTTTACTTAAGATGCCTAGGCATAGGAGTGAAATTGTCCACAATTTCTAAAGACTAAATAACATTTAGGTTTCCTTCTTGGTGTTGTTGCCTCCCATTGCTAAACTGTTGCTGGTGCAATAGATTTTTTGGGGATTGGAAAAGCGAAGGAGGTCAACTAAATTATGGGCAAGGGAAATTTCATGAAGTTGTCTCCTTTGTAAATGAAAGATTAAAAGAGATTAACCTGTGAAACCTGGCTTCGGTAAACTGATTCTGTGACCAGTTTCACTTTTGGCTGGCAATTGGCAGGCTCAAAGCCAAAGATGGCCTGATGGGAAACTTGGTCTTCCTCCTACAACAACACACCATGACACAATTTTGTGAATATTTAGCAGGGCCAAGGAAGATCAACACTGCTTAGTAGGTGTTATTGTCTGGTATTTTTTTTCTATCATAACTTTTCAGAGAAAGAGGTGGGGAGTGAATTGCTAGTGATTGTTTTTGTGTATATGAAGAATTTTGGACAAAGAGTGCCTGAAAAAGCAATGGCTCAGTGCCACACATTTTCCTTCTCTATAATGAGATGTTCAAGATCTGGTTCTGAGATAAATATTTTAGTTAAACAAGGGGGATAGGCACCAATATGGGACTCCTTAAGTTAAATGAATATTATGATACTTGTCCTTATTTCTTCAGTGAAGACATATCAAGGCTCTGCTGTCCAGTTTTCTTGCTTTCCATTAACTTGAATGAAAAAACTACATCACGTGGAGAGCTTCAAGGAATGGCCACAAACCAAATGTTCATGTCTTCAGATGACACAGGTGTTCTTGAAATTTGCAGTGCCTTCATGAACAGTCATGGGTGGGTGTGATAGCAGCTCACACTGCAACTTTGTGCTCAGGAGTTATTACACTCGTTGCTGCTACCAAGGGGGATACTTGGAGAGAGCAGAGGATGTTTTACCCCTGGTGCTCATGACTACAGGTGTGACAATCCCTCTGTGGGGTTTTGTGAGGAGAGGGGACATAAGAGGACACCACAGTGTCCTGTGAGGATGCCCAATGGCCCTGTGAGGAGGCTGCAGGGATGCCATGTCCGAGAGCAACCTTGGGGCTCTTCCTTGTGCCCCCCCATGGCCCCATCCCCTGTCCTGTTGTTGGGGAGTAGGTGGTTTCATCTCCACTGCCATGTCCCAGCTGCTGCTGCTCTGTCCTTGCTGTGGAGCAGCACAAGTGATACCCTGGGATCCACAACTCATGGCCAGGAATAGCCAGGACAGACACCCTGAGGGGCTGAGGGGAGGTGGGATAACAGAGCCCAGAGACTCAAGGCAGCCCCAGGTGGGATTGGGTTGGGCTGATCTGGGCTGGGCTTGGCTTGGCTGGGCTGGGCAGGGCAGGGAGGGATTATTAATTAGTGCCCTTGAGGGGCCCACAGCTCTTGGTGTGGTTTTGGCTGTGGGAAGTTTGTTGCTGAGTTCTGCTGAGGGATTCTGAGGTGTGGTAAGACCAATTTAAGATGCCTTAGTTGTTGTAGCAGAGGGGTTTTCTAGTTAGTTTATGTAAAGCTGAGGCTGATACTACAAGATACCAGTTGAGATACTGCTGTTAGAAATAAGTCTTTGTCTTTTCCCTGCATGTAAGTGTTTTCTGGTCTGCTGTCTGTTTGTCCCCAGGTGTTATGTGTTGTGTGGGTGTGCAGAGCCTGGCTTGCAGCAGCTTTCCAGTCTTGATGTACTGTGATCATTATGTATAGATGTAAATCACCTTCAGAAGAAATCTAGACTTCTTCTGTTGGTGTAGATTGCTTTTACAATGCTGTGGTATAAGCAATTTACCCATGCATTTCTGTTCTCTTTTGCCAAAACAGGAGGGGAAAAAATTTTGTGTGAGACATGTGAAGAACTCTTGCCCCATTCCCAGTAAATAGCACTGATGTGTTCAAAAGACTGTTATTTGTCTTTTTAAGAGAAGGAGATTATTATTAAAGTTGTATCTGAAGATTCTTGGGTTTTTGTCACTGAGTTGACTTCTAGTTACTCTGCTCTGCAGTTGGCAAGTTTGGGAAACCACCAGCACTTTTTTTTTTTTTTTTTTTTTTTTCTTAAGGTAGCTATTTTAAGATTAATTTAACAAGCTAGTTATGTATCTGTATCCCTTTAAGGACACAATTGTATTTAAAACCACAACTCTATATCAGCACATAATTTAATGCAGTTGCTGGCCCTGTGTTGGAGAGAAAATAACTTCAGTGTGTGGGATTGCCTTATCTATTGCAACAATATTATTTCAGCCATTTATTAAGTTTCAGACTGGCAGGGGCCAGCATAAATCATACGTTGAAGTTGCTGTGTTCAGATAAGTGTGCAGCTGAATTGAAAATCTGGTTTATGAGGAAAGGGAGAAATTATCAGGAAAAACAGTATCTTTATTTCAAAAGCTACCATTTTAGAAGCTAATCCAGCATCCCATGCCATGGAAGGCAATCAAGAACACTATGCCTAGAGCTGACCCTCATCTGTGTGAGTTGTTTCACCTGTGACCAGCTTAGCCAGTGCATTGCTTCACCTGTGCAGCTCAGTTGCAGTGAGAAGTGTGGTGGTCTGGATTTTTGGAAATGAGGTAACTTTACTTACAGGTAGTTTTTCATGTTTTTGAACAATTGGAAGCACTGGTGTGTGATTATTGAATCTGCCTGGAACATCTGCTGGGCAATTTTGTTTCAATACAGCCTGTAGATGCTCTTAAATGAAAACTTATAGATTATACAATATAAACCTGGTCCTACTGCTGGTGTTAGTGACTTGCTATTACAGTCCAATTAAAGTAAGCACATAGTGTAAGGGATAGTGGTGATCCTATCCTCAGTAATTGGACTGGCAATTCCAGGGATTTAGAAAAATGAAAAGGACAAGTTTTTATACTTTGCTGCACTGTTACTATTTCTTAATTTTCAAGGCTTCTTTCAAGACCACTGCTTTCCCTCATAGATGCAAGATACCTATATGTCTTTTTAAAACCAATAAAAATATCAGCTCAGCTTTGCAGAAAATACTGAGCTGGAGCCAAAATGACAGCTAGCATGATGCAGGTCTATTCTTGGAAGCATTATTTATGCTCAGCATGAAAGACTGAAACCCACAGACTTTTACAGATATGCAGATAGGATTTGTATCAGAGCTAGACACTTAAAAAAATAAAATCCTTTCTTGGTTACTTCAAAATTAACTGAGAATTCAGATTCCAAACAATGTAATTATTCTTTCAATATAGGGTAGTGAATCCAGTATTAGGAAGAAAGTGCTAATTCTTGAGAAATAGAAATCCGTCTTAGTCTAGGACTGGAATCTTGCAAATACTTATCTGTGCAATTAAGTATTTGCTGGGAAAGTAAAAAGTGAGAAGCTTAAACTTCAGGTGCCTACATTTGACTGTTTAAACAAATTTCTGCATTTATAGTTAAGACTAAGGAAAAACCAATCAACTGAAAGATGGAAAACACTCAAAAGTATTAGCTTTTTTCCTTTTTTTCCGCCCCTCAAGCGATGATAGATATGTAATTCTCTACGTGGAAACTAGGAAGAGGATTTTGCTGGTAAGTACATGAAACTTTCTTTTGTTCCTTGCTGCTTGAACCTGTGTAACAAGGAAGAGGCAGGAAGGGAGTGAAGCACACTGAGGGACACACTGAAGGACTTGAGCTATGCTGAAGTGCTGTAAACAATCCTTATTTGCTGCCAGCTGTTATCAAATGGAACAGATCAATTCAATTCAGGAAGAACTTTGCTTTTTGTGAGGAGTAATCTTGATTACAACTAACTGTAAAGGTCTGCCACCTATTACAAGGGCTCCTATACCAATGCCACAGGGTATCTCCAAAAGTTTTAGGTTTTGTTGGCCTGTAAAGTGGAATCAACTCATCCATGACCAACTTTAATGCTGCTGATGACCAGACAGCTGGTCTTTCTTTTCCCTCTATGCTTTTATTTCTATCCCAGCAGTCTCCAAGGAAATTGGGTGGAAGCAGATAATTTGGTATTAAATGATTATTTTGACACAATACTGACAGATACACATTGTATTCAGGTGTACAAAAGTTTGAATTTTTAATGCAGAGCTGTCACTGTATATCATGCTGCTGGTCAGTCACGTACCCAGCAACCAACAGGAGCTACAGTTTGGATTTTTTGCCTGCAAACTCTGTGGAGTAGTCACACCATGAATATTCTCAATTCCCAGTCTTTCAGCATCTGGGAAACTAACTCAGAATTTTATAAAAGCAACAGGGATGGAACTTTTCTATCCCAGAAGGCTTCAGGAGCAAAAGTGTTCTTTTGTGTCTGTAGCAAAATTAAATTATTGGGGAAGAGTGTGCCAAGCTGAAAGTACTCAAAGTGATGTTTGGGGTGTCCAGGGGCTCCAGGGCTGTGCCTGTCCATATCTTCATCCTTTGATAGTTCTGCAGTGAGCAATCAGTTGTCAGCACATCCTTGTGTGAAATAAAATAAAAACCATAATCTCTGTTATTCTGTTAAAAACCTCTTTCCTTTTCCTGTTTGAAATTTGGCCTTGGTTTTACTCAGATAAAAAGGTGAAAATTAAGGAAACAGAACAAAGTTAGTTATCCTTGTAAGATTATAAACAAAACTCTAGGGAAGGACTTGCCTTCTTCTCCTGAAAAACATCTTGTAGCAAGCACGTGACTTGGAAGGGAGGAGATTGGGAAATATCTTAGACTGGTGTTAAAGTATTATTTGTTATTCTCTTCTGTTACCTCCACAAAGCCTAATATTATAAATACTTTCTTTTGTGTGGATTGTTTTTTTTTTCACGAGTTTTGAGTGCAGTTTCCCATTTATTTGCCCATTGTGTGAGGAATTTCCAGCTCGAATCCTCTAGATGGTGCCACAGCCCCAGCACACGGAGGTGACTCAACGTCAGTTTTGTGTCTCACTTGTTAAAATCTCATGTCACTGAAGTCAGGTGCTGACTGAAAGGATTAATGACTTGAACAGCAATAAAGTTTGTAGGTCTGTGTAGGGAGGAATCAGCATAGGTGGATGACTTATCCTCAGCTAAGTAAAAATAGTTTTTTGTTATGTTTGGGGTTTTTTTTAATAAATACAGAAACCTTGTATTGACTGTTGTGTGGTCAAGTTGCCCCCTCCTCTCTTGAGGCCTTACCTTGAGTGGTGCCAAGGACAGGGGTGACCAGCTGTGGCCTATGGTGCTGGTTAAGTGACACCAGTGAACCTCTTGAAGCACCTAGCAGATGTTTCTGCTTTTCTGTGCTAATAGGAACTTCACAAACCAGTTTCTCTTCCTTCTAAGAGCAGATGTAAGTACATGAAAATGGCTTTCTTGTATCGAAAGCAAATAAGTAATAACCTTGGTTCAGTTGTAAGGTGGAAGCTGTAGTGGCAATCACTCTATTTGGTAATTGCAGAAATCTTATACAGAGCTTCATCAAAAATAATTTTTTTATGCTCTCGTTTTTCTTGCAAAATCTGAATTGTGAGTACATTATTACCTGGGCTTTTAAGCCATCCACTCAGAGACTTTTAGACTGGTATGTGAATCTGATTCAATCCTTCTGCCTTATCACCACTCCCTTTCTGCCCTGGTTGTTTCAGTGGGTAAAGTTTAGTGAGAACAGGCATGTCAGCTCATCAGTTGTACTCCTGAGCTTTTGGTGGCCTAATATGAAGCTTTGTGTGGTCTGCTGTGAATGTACAGCACAAAGAGCTGTGCATCCAGGGGAGGATGCTGGGCCATATCTGCTGAAGTTCCACGGTCCTGCTTTGACAGGAAATACCCACTGAAGCAGGAAGAGTTTAGAGAGTGACTCTGCTGATGCCTGAATCTCACTGAGATTAGGACTTGTTGCTGACAGCAAGGGCTGTGTTTGTGATTAACTTGTATGGAAACACTGGGCACCAGAAGTGTGGAAACAGAGAGGCAAAATTTGGGAAAGGCACCAACTCTCTAGCCTCAGTTATAACTGAGCCTTATCTTTAGTTCAAGGGTATAGACTGTGTCCTTTGTAAGGACAATTTAAGGACTTGGCTGTCTTTGTGGACCTCTGCCTGTAAAAGGAGTTATCAGGCAATAGTAAAGGAGTAACCTGAGCCACGGGGCCGCATTTTAAAATTTCATTTCACTTGGATAATTGCATCCTTTCTGATGTACATTGACACCCTGTGTTTTAGATTCTTTGCAAGTCTGGAAAAAATTCAGTCAGAATCTTCCAAATGAAATATTTAAGGTGCTCTTTGTGCTTCTGTTTTATGAGATGAAATACTGGTGTCCTCTTCACCTGACACTATTAAAATATCTGTAATCTTCATAGGGGGTTTACTTACTGGCCAGATTTGATTTTGGGTAGCAGCAGTTTGTACAAAGGTTAGCTATAGTTTCTATTAGACGCTGCAGTAGTGATTCTGAAGTGATGAGTGACAGCAGCTAAAGTTCAGTTTTACTTCCTGTCTTAGATCTATTTGATGATCTTTGCCCTCCTTAAAGTACAGATGTCTTTCTCTACAAAAGGAGTGGCCAAAGCCCAGCTATAAATTAATCTGGCTACTGCTGCAAAACACCATAAAAATGTTTATCTATACATCAGCAACAAAAGGAGACTCTCCTTCCTTTATTGGATGAGGGGGAAACACAGTGATAATGGATAAGGAAAAGGCTGAAGTACTTAATGCTTTCTTTACCTCAGTCTCTGCTGGCAAGACCAATTGTTCTCCAGGACCCCAGCCTTGGGGAGCAGAATGGAGCCCCCCAAATCCAAAGGGAAAAGGTCAGTGACCTCTTGCAGCATGTAGGTACACACAGGTCTGTGGGGCTGGATGGGATTCCCCCCAGGGATATTGAGGAAGGTGATGGAAGAACTCACTGTGTCACTGCCAATCATTTATCAGCAATCCTGGCTAACTGGAGAGTTGACTGGAGGTTGGCAAATGTGATGCCCATCTACAAGGATGGGCAGGAAGAAGGATTCAGCAAATTCAGGCCTGTCAAGCTGCCCACGGTGCTGGGGAAGCTCACAGAGCAGCTCATCCCAAGTGCCACCACACAGCAGGCACAGGACAACTGGGGGATAGGACATGTCCTGCTTGACAACTGATCCCCTTCTGTGACAGGGTGACCTGCTTAGGGGCTGAGGGAAAGGCTGTGGATGTGCCTGTCTGGACTTTAGTAAAGCCTTTGTTGTCATTCCCACAGCATTCACCTGAGAAACTGGATGTTCATGGCTTGGACATGTGCACCCTTTGCTGGGTGAAATACTGTCTGGATGGCCAGGCCCAGAGAGTAGTGGTGAATTGGGGCCAGTTTGGTTTAATGTCTGTATGAATCATGTGGGCAAGAATCAAGTGCACCCTCAGCCAGTTTGCAGAACGACACTGGGTTGGGTGGGAGTGCTGATCTGCTGGAGAGCAGGAAGGCTCTGCAGAGGGATCTGGGCAGGGTGGATTGATGGGCTGAGGCCAATGACAACAGGTTCAGCAAAGTGAAGTTGTGGGTCCTGCCCTTGGGTCACAACAACCCCCTGCAGGGCTACAGTCTGGGGACAGAGTAGCTGCAAAGTGGGCCAGTAGAAAAAATTCTGAAATAAGTTCATGACCATAGGACCTGTAAAGTTTGCTGATGTACTTTTCTTATTGCTGAGTCAATTTCGTTTGTAAGAACCAAAGACAAAACCACAGGTTTCTGTGACCTATTCTGGGTATAAGTGTGCATAAGCACTTTCAAAAGTTCAGCAGAGATAACCAGAACTTAGACAGCTCCCTTTCTTCCACCAGATAAATGAAAAATGCTGGTTTTAATACCTTGTGTATCTTTAGTGTAGTGGCTAACTTTGGGATGCTGTAGGTGCTGATAGAAGGTGGGGATGAGGCACTTAAGAACAGCCTTTTACCCCCTCTCTGTGAAATGTGAAATACAGTATTAGTTTGTCCTGTCCTGTAGTTATCACCTTGGGAACAAGAATTGATACAGCTGGACACTTGGCAATTTGTGTCTTTATATGTAGTAATTAAAAGCCTGCACTACAATGGATGGGAAGCAAGAGGATTAGAATGAAACTTATTATCTGCAGTTTTTGAATGAGAACTGTATTTCTCATTACTTGAGTGCTCTCTATCGTCCTTGATGAAAGAAATTAAACTATGGTTCAAAAATGTAAACTGTAGCTTGATGATGCAATGTTCTCTTTTATTATTTCTTTAACTCAATTTGGCCAGGAGTATGAGTTCCAAAATATCATAAGGAGTCAGTATTTGTCATCCAAAGGAGTCTGAAAACACCATAGTAAGTGTACATACATAATTAGATATAATGAGATTTCTTCATCACTACTAGTACCATCTCTAGGGTAAGACTGCTTGGAGAAATTTTGCTCTTTGGAGTTTTTGGAGTATAAAGAAAGTTTACAAAGCTAGTTGTGAGAGTTCCTGGGACCATTGCTCATAGAACAGGAAAGTAGTTAAAATAGAGTATGAGGCAGAATAAATTTTAATTTTCCATTTGCAGTTTTTTCCAGAAAAATCACAATTTCTGGTTTTAAAAAAAAAAAGCAGTTGTAGAGTTTATTTTACATCAGTAATCTGTTTGGACAACATGACACTCCCTAAATGATGCCCCTATGTGTGGCAGGGGAATGCTGTAACCAGTAACTCCCAGACCAGCTTACCAAGCCAAGAGAAGAGGAGCTCCTGGTAGAGACACTTGCTTTGATATTCACCCCTATTGCTTGTCTGCCAGAACTCAAGTTGCTGTAAACTTTCAGTCCAGTGTGGAAACTGTGGGGGTTTTGTAGTTATTATAATAATCAGAATTAGTGCAATCAGAGGTTTGTTCTTTTGGTATTAAGCTTGTACTATTTTTAACTCTTCTTTGTCTGCATCTCAAATTTGTGTGTCTGGGTCCAAAACCAGGAATAAATCAGCAGGAAACCAGGAAACATTCACAAGGGGGCTTTGTGGCCATTGTAAAACTCTTTGGAAGGAGTTAGGATTTGCACTAGAGTAATTTGTTTTCTAGTCCAGTGTCACAGCCTCGCCAGTTATGTTCTTCCAGCGTGTGTCCCTGTAAATTAATGAACCTTGAAATGTTTTAGCCACCTTCTTTAGCTCCCTTCCAGTGACCAGCAAAATGCCATTTTCAGTTCACGCTTCCTACAACTGGAAAGCTTAGAAAACTCCCAGCAGAATGGTGGTTTTAAGGGGACACTGCAGTGACGTCAAAGCAGCTTCCTGTGATGAATTTCTGTAGTGTTCTTGGAACAGGCAAACTCTCCAGCAAATGTAAATATGTGAGTTTGACATTAGAGTGGAGCCAGAAGCCACAGTGAAGTACTGTGCATGATCTTTCATGTGGTGGAAATGTTTCTGTGAGTTTCAATATTAAAAAATAGCCATTGGCACATGGTTTCCAGGTAACCAACGTAAACGTGGGTGCACATTCTCTAAACACAACTTGCATTATGCATCAGTCATGTGTGGTGGGATTCTGTGGTCTCTTTCAAGTGGATGCTTCAGTACATCATCAATAGCAGTGATCCATGAGGTGAGGGTAGGAGCTGCTGCCAAGTGCCAAATGTTGAAGGCACTTTTCATCTAATCCAGCTCCTTTCCCCCTCCTTTTCCTACTGCGTTTATATTAATTTCTCCATTTCTTGAGTTTAAGTTTTCACAAGGGCTTGCTGAGTAGGGGGAATTGTTTTGTTTCTTCTGGGAAGATCTCATCTCCTTTATAAACTGGCCTTTCCAAAGGTGCTGGTTATGGAATGCCTGAATAAATCACAGGCAGGGTTTGTATATCCTGGTACCCCTTGAGCTCAGGGGAAGAAATGAATGAGGAAACTAAAGCATCAGAAGGTGATGTCCTTCCCTTTATTGTAATATTCTAGTATCTTTGCTGGATTTAAGGCAACATCCAACTCTTTGTATTTGAGGCAGGTTTCTCATCTTCCCAGTGGTTGTTTTAAGCCTGTATTGCACTTGTTTTGTGTGGCTTTTTCAAATCTCTCTTTTCGCTGCTGTTTACTTTGACCCATTAAATATTTAAGTATTTTTTAGAGAAGTTTTCTCATTTCATATCCTGAAATTGCACATGAATGAAAATTCAAAACTGTTGCCAGCTTCCTTACGTAGAGTAGCTATTATAAGAAAGCAAGTTCAGTAGCAATTCAGTGTTAAACTGTTATCACAATTTCTAAGTGATAGTGCAGAGTGCTGGTATTTACAGGTTTTCAGGCTGTGATTCTCTTGATCAAAGAAATGATCTCTGCTGAGTTATGAGTGTGGTGTTTGACAGCATTTGTCATAGTGTCTTCTTCCTCCTCTCTGACAAGTGAATGTGAGCCCCTTCAGCTTCTGCAGCCCAAGGGTTTATACTGAATAAACCCTGCTTGGAGATGCTCATGTCAATATAATAAACATCTTTGGTTCTAGACTGAAAATCCTTTTAAAAATAATGCTAGTGATGGTTGCCAAACAAATGTTGGAAGGAAACCTGAGAGAATCTTTCTTTGATGTCTGCTTTCCAATAAAATCTTACTGTTGATGCCAGACTGAGCTCACTGGACATAAGGGGAGTTTTGGTGCAGGTGGGATGCAATTCAGGCAAGTAGAACGTAGCTGTTAGTCAACACCAGTGTAGTGTAAAAAAATCCCAGAAATTAAAAAAATATAGTTGTGGTCTTTAGTTGTGTCAGAGGGATGTGACTTTGTTTAGAAAGTCAGCTTTTCACTCTTTATGCCAGCAAGCTGCTTTCCTAATGTTTATTCTGATTTGCTGCTCTGTCTTAATCTAGGGAACTTTATTTTCTTTTCAGTTGTCAGTCCTGCAATGCTTTGACTCTGCTGACTTCAGTGGTTGTAATTCTGAATGAGAGAGTGATGAGAATTGGCTTCAAGGACGGCCAGGTGTATGCTCAAATACCATATCAGGTATTTGAAATCTCATCCTGGGACGTGCTTAGCTGGCTTCCTCCAGTGCCAGCTGAAAACTGTGTAGCTCAGGTTATTTAAAATGTTTGATGCTGTACACTGAGCGAGTCATCTTGTGAGGTTTTTTTCCTCACTCTGCTTCTGGTGATGCAGCAATCACTGTCCATGACAGCATTTTACTGAGCAGTGTGACAGTGGTGGCATTGATGCATTAGGGGTGATGTTTAAATAGCATGTACTGGTGAAGCAATATTGACATAATGTGGAGCCACGAGAAGGTGAGTCTAAATTCCATGCCTGACAAATATAAGGAAGCAGGAGAAGTTGTAGTTGGGTCCCCAATGCTAGGTGTGTGCCAGCAGTCAGTTCCCTGTCATGATCTCTCCATGTGCACATATGCACATTCTTCCCTCCTGATCAAATCTTTTCTCCTCTTGTGTGATTTTTAAAGTGAGTTTCTTCACCTTATCCCTTTCACCCTGAATTATGCAGTCCTGGTAAATTTTCTGTGACACAGTTACCACCACACCTCTCCACCACACAGTGTCTTCTGTGCACTTGTCTCTTCAACTGATAACATGATGAAGGTGGAATGGCTACACAGTTCTGAGAAGAAACATGTCCTGAACACTTTTTACTGGAAATCTTAGAATTTCTGGGAGAGAAGTGAGTCATGCAGTGCATCTTGCATTTGGGAAAGTGCTTTATGTGACATTAGAAAAGGAGCCCTTTGGGGTGCCTGCTAATTCATGAATGACACACTTGATTAATCTTCATCATCAGTCACAAGTACCTTTTACTTTGGATTTAATCAGCCACTTGTGCCATGGAGTTGTATCTCTATTTCTGGTCTAGTTCTGTGCTTAAGTGAGCACTGTATCAAGGCACAAGTATCTTAACAATTTTAACCACATGCCAAGTTTTCTAGGAAGTATGCATAAGAATTCCAGTTCTAAACTTCAGAAATATCAATTAGTTGACCACTCTGGTAAAAGAAAATAACTTTGAAGGAAGGCTGGACTTTGTTGTGCAGCATTTGAAATCCCGGCTGGGACTGAATGGTCCTTAACAAAAAGCCAACCAAGGCTACAGATTGAAGCCAGTCTGATACAGATTCTTCACTTCTCCAACCATTGGAACTTCAAAATCTCTTAGGAAAAGCAATAATAATTGACTCAGCAGGTTATTAAGTACATTTGCTATCACTGGTTAGGGTGTTTTCATGCTCAAATTTCAGAGAACAGCATTTCTTTGGAGCTACTCAATGTATACTTCTCCCTTGAAACACATTTTGTGCTTTCTTTGGCAAAAGAGATACTGAGCAAAGCAAGTCATTTGGGTAGTCAAGTTGTGCAGTACCTGTGAGCCTGAAATCCCTGTCTCCTTTCTTTGCAGTCAGTTCTCTTCCCATTCAATTCAATAGCAAAACTATAATTTTAATGGGAAAACATCTATTTTTTGAGCGCTGGTGCAAGTTTCCCTTCCAGGAAAATAGTAAATTGGTGTAAATATTTGTAGTGCCCGAAGAGAACTGGGTATGATGTGGTGGAGACAAGGCAAAGGCAGGCGCTATTTGCTAATGCATGCAGAAATGCTTGGGTCAGTACCTAATCCTGAAATCTGCCTTCAGTTTGAAGGCCAGATGGAGTATCAGAACTTCCATGATGGATCAGAGTTGTGATTATTCTAGACCAGTGTCTTGTGTCTGAAAATACTCAGTACACTGTGTTTTTACAGACTGGTGAGGGGCTCTTTGCCATATAAACTTTTAAAGAGAAAGTATCATTTTTCTGGGCTAAGAGTTCACCTTGTGCAGGGGATCTTTAGCTCCTTAACCTGATGAAGAACCAGAAGGTCTTGGCCCCTTAACGATGTGTTCTGTGATCTTGAGCATATCGCTTCCTTGTGCCTCTGCCTCCCCTCCCACTCTCTTCTGTCTCTTTTCCAGAGCTCAGGCCTTCCATGTGCTTGCACAGTGTCTGCTACAACAGGGCCCTGATCTCTTCTGGGGCCTCTAAATACAAGGCGTGTATAAAAGTAAAAATAATCCTTCTCACAAATAGGGATGTGGGCTGGGAATTTCAAAAGGGCAGAAGAACGAGTCAGTTTTCATGGACTCCTTTAAAAGTCAAAGTTTTATGCTCAGAGGCTTAAGGCAATTTTCTGAGACCAGTCCTGTTGCTGTTGGCTTCAGTGATGTAGGACAGCAGAACAGACTCCAGAAATCTTCCATTATATCTGTCTACCTACCCTTCTACGTCTCACAAGGGAGATTTTTAGTGCAAGAGATTGAACCTTGGATAAGATTGCATGCTGTAATTATCAGTGGGATTTATGTGTCCAATTCTTTAAGCACTAAGTTGAAAAATGCACGTACATCCCTTAAGAAAAGGGAGCTGTGTGCATTTTTCCACTCCAAGCTGACTAAGTTGACGTGTAAGCACAGATGGGCAAAAATATAAATAAAGTTGTTTGTCAAAGCAAATATTCCTGTTTCCCCTGTATGAATATGTGGAATAGAGTTATAGAATGGCTGTAAAGTTTGGAGGTTTTTTAGCTGTAAATGTAGACTAAATTAAACTGTTAGTTTTGATTAAATTTGAATTGACTGTGGTATTACACCACCTTAAAAGCCACTGGAGAGACTCAAGTTGCATTTTAAATATAGTATTATAATTAATGGTATCTGCATTTATTATTGTGGTAACTGTACTTTAACGATGGTGTTCAGTACTAAACAAAGCTACAAAATCTAAACAGCTCTTAAGAGCACGTTGATGTCAACTATACTTTATTTCATTGGTCATCCACTTAGGTGAACTCGGATACTAAAATTAAGCATTAAAAGCTAATAGGGAGAAAGCATAAAAGTTATGGCATAAAAATCAAATACTTTTCCTTGAAGTTAAATACAGGTTTTCAGGGGGAGACTTCTGATCTTATCTTCCACCTCTGTGTCTAAGGTTCTGCTGTACTTCCCCTGCTAACGTGTGTACCTTGCAGACTTTCACGTATGTTTTCATGTGGTGTCCCAGGAAGAGAGAAATCATAGTTACAGTTAAAATTTTGAGTTCTTGGGTGCAGCATCATTGTTTATCTGTTGGACCTAGTGTGACTTTCTCAGGCCTGTGGAAACTGAACACAGTGGATGGTGGTGGGTTTATTCTGTCATTTAATTTGACCTAATATCAGTGCAAAATAGGGTGAAACATAACTATAATGTTATTCTTGCCACCACAAACATCTTTACTGTGAGGCTTTTGTTCCTGCAGGAAGTTTTATTAGGGTCTCCCTGTGTTCATGAAACTCCATCAGTGATGGTCCCCCATGGTTACTTTCATTGTTTGAGCCTCACTTGGGATTTTCAGGATATATTTATTCACCTGTGAATGAAAAGCAGGCTTTGTCCTGTTTTCCACATCTTTGACTTTTCCATATTTAGCTTCCTATTACGTGAAGGAGGTATAAGCATGAGGAAGTGGCAAGAGGCAGTATTTTACCAAATTTAGCCAGGAAGGCCAGCTTTTCTGTGGGAATGTTAGATTGGATGTGGTCCCCTAGCTGAGATTGACTTCCCATATGAATTCTATGGGTTACTTCTGTAAGGACACTGTCTCAAATTGGGAGTAGAAAAGCATTTGAGCTTTCCATGTACTAAGCTACTGGAGAGGTTCCTGGCATGATTTGATCCCTAGCTAAATTGCATCACATCCTGACCCCTCAGTTTGATGCTGCCCTCTTCTTCCAGGTGCAAACCAAGTTGTCACAAGGTCTCAGATGTGCTCTCCCTGGGGATATTCCCTGTGGTTGTAATCGACCACTTTAGGATCCTCTTGTGCTGCTTTGACCGCACTGTGCACTGCAAAGGGACTGAGATGGGGGAGAGGATCTAACTAAAGGTTTTGGAATAATTTCTGCAGAACCATATTGATTTCATCTCTATTAAATCCATTGAGTTTTCCCATAAGGGCTTTTTAATTTAACTGTTGCTAAAAAATGCTGCACAAATTACCTGGCAGGAATGCTGTGGACTTATAAGCCCTTCAGGCAGCCCCTTAAAGGCAAAGCAGTAAAGTTGGGTGAACTATTCCCAGCCAGGAGGGTTGGTTTTCCTTTATTTATTTATTCAATGAATTTACCACTCTGTCTGTTCACAGATTACTGACAAACAGCCACTGATTCTTTATGAATTTGTTCATTATCCCAAATTATTCAATGCCTGGTTTATGCAATGCAGTTTTAACATACAGGGCTGCTGTCAGTCTGATCCACAAACATTGTTTGAATAACACTGTTTGTAATTCTTACAGAAAAAACCCTATAAAACTCAATAGAGGCCTGGTGTTTTATTTCTGGGCACATCTATAAAACTTAGCAGAAAATTATATCCTTACCATAAAATTCTACAGCTTGGTTTAAAGTAGTTATAATTTTCTACTGATTTCTGTGTTTTTAGCAGCATTTATGTAAATAAAGTCTTTTGCATCACTGTTACTCTGAAATTTTTGTAGTTTCTGGTAGCAGAGAGGGTTGATAACATGGATATAAATCTTTGGGAACTTGAGTTTATTTGGTTACACTGAAGTTATGCTGATGCTTGTTATAAGACACTTTTTTGCTATTGGGCTGTAAATGATTATCAGATCCTACTTGGTTCTGCCTATCATTAATCCTACAATGCAAACTGAGGTATATAAAAAAAAAAGCTATCTAATATGCAAGTACATTAGATTTCTCTGTTCTTCTTTGGGTGGAATTTAATGCCCACGTCTGTGATAGTTCCTCAATGAATGAGATTCCATTAATGAGTATCAGGCTCCACTCAGATTCCAAGAAATCTCCCAACTTAAAAAGTGTTTTCTTGGGTCCAGACATGCACCTTTGAAGGTGTATGATTCTGCTGGAGACTGAGTGTTGTTTCCCTGGGATAAATAACTTTGCCTATTTGCTTAAATTAATTGAAGGTATAAAATTCTCTTCAGACAGATTGTGTTGGCTTTCATTTGCTGTATTTATGTTGGTTTAAGCATGTTCCCTGCTGGCTTTGTCTGGTGTAACAAGGAAAGGTAGAAGTCCATGGAGAAGGAATTAATCCTCTGATATGTTTGGTAGACTGTTACATTCTTCAATTTGTAAATGTGCTTAAGGAACCAGAGATTTACCCGATGGGTTGTGCAGAATCTGCTTTTCATGTAGCAATAATGTTATCATGGATCTCATTAACTCCTGGTGCTGTTCAGGGAGTGGTTTAAGGAAACCTCCCTGCAAGCACTGCCCCTGTAACAGGCTGGATCACACTTGTGTTGTTAAGTTGTGGTTTGCAGCCGCATCACTGCTGATGTGTCCGGTGAGAAGGGTGGATTGTAGGTTTTGTGCTCTTTTGGAACTTGCCAGTGTTTCTTTTATCCTCCCTGAAATACTGGTTTCCAGTGGCCTGGGGAAGGGAAAGTAGGGTGTTCATTTACCTGTTAACTCCATTACTCTGGAACAAGATGTCTTTAGCTAGTCAGATATAAAAAGATTTAAAACATCTCTAGATGACATTTCTATAATGCGTTGGTGTTTCTGTAAGACATAATAAAATATTCAGTGCTTGAACAGATGGATATAGCCTCAATCCTTCTGAAGATGTTATTTTAAGGTTGTGGATTATACTGGATTAATACACCAGTAGCTTGGCAGAATGCAGCATTTTGGTGTTTCAACTTGTAGAGGAAGTTATAATTTCCAATGAATTAGCTGCAAATTGTGCCAGTTAAAAAAGATGAAAATTAACTTTTAAAATATGGATTATTTTTTTCCTTTAATGAAAATTCTGTTTCGAGAGAATTCTAAGAACTTTAATTCTTTTAACTGCCAAACTCTTTTCTCTGGGCTAGACTTTGACAGATACTTAGGATTATCAGGTTAATGGGCAATGGATAAAAGATGGTGAGAGGCTATGGAAGAGAAAGCTTTTGTTAATGAACATCAGTTTTTAGTAGTGGGTTTTTTGCTCTATCAGAAGATTTTAAAATCTTGACACATGTCAAAAAAGTATTACTGACTGTGATAAATTGTATGGGCTTTAAATGCAATATTTAGCAATCCTGGAATCCTGCTGAAATTAATGGTATCTTATTCAACAATAAGGAATAAAGGTTATACTGAGATCTCTGGAAACCCATACTGCTGTAAATCTTAGGAGTGGTGTGTATTTCTTGATTTAGGTTTGAAAAATGGAGCATGATGCCATGAATTCCTCTCCAAAATGAGCCTAAATTTAGCCTTAGAAAATTCATTAAAAGGGACAGGGTTCCTCCTGTCCATTTTAAAGATAGAAGGCATATAAAGGAAAACTGTAATCTATTCTTAGGCTGTCTCGTAAAATCGGAAGAAATATTGGCACAAAACTCAAGCATAGGTCTGTGATAGTAAAATTCTTCAGCACAGCCTTTTGAGAGCTTTTGTCTTCTTGGGATACTGTGTTGTGTACAATTGTTTCACTGCTGTCCCACCATGGCACGAGAGGTGAGAACTGGCTTCAAAGGGGAATGGTGGCTTTTATGTGATTCGTTTTAACTTACAGAAAAACAAGTTTAAATGGATTAATTTATTACCCATTGCAGTTAAAAAGAACGTTAGAGATTTTATCAGCGTTAGTTTGCTACATTATTAATGAAGTTATCATTAAAATCTCAGCAGTTACTAAGAAATGCTATTTGAACTATCAGAGCTCTTTTATACCTAGCATGGGGATAACTGCAGCCAGTGTGTGATGGTGCCCACATTCTGGAGCTCTGGTATAAATGTGGCATGTGGTCCTTGAATCTGCAGTATCTGAGTGTTTCCCAGCTGTAGTGTGTAGCTGTGCTGTTTTTTGGTAATCTGGTAAATCACTGAAATAAAAAGATAAGAAAGTTGTCATAACCATATGACAGGAAAATGTACTAATTCAGATGTAATATTAGGATATGTTCAGAGATACCAGTTCTGGAAGAGAACAGACATGGCTCATTTACATGGTTGTACATCAAATAAAGTTTTACCGTGTAGTTAATGTTTCTCAAGTTTAATGTATATTACCTTGGGAAGACCGGTTAGACACTGGGAGAAAACCCATAAAAGACTTAATCTCAAATATTGGTCCCTTGAGATCAGAGGATAATACTGGATAGCCCAAAGATGGAATGATAAAATGTTGAGATCGTTCAAGGAGAAACCATATTTTATCCTGTCAGTTTGCAAGGGATTTCCTGAACTGAACTTTTGTCTTTAGGACTGAGTAAATAAACATATCTATCTTTTTCCCTTTTTTTCCTTACTTGAAGTGTTTACCAGGACTGAGGTTTTTTACAGCTTATAATTGTGCCTTTGCTAAAATAGGTAATTGTGCACCTGCACTTGAGGCAAGCTTTCGTGAGATGTCTGGAAATAAATTTGTGAGAGAAACTCATATATTGCTGTCAGGGTGCTGTTTTATCATTTGTTTTCCTCAGTATACTTTGAACTGCATCTCTGTTACTGAGTGTTTCGGGTATCTCAACTTCAACTGCCGTGGATTTTTTTTTTTTTGAAGTATTGAAAAGTACACCATGACCTGTTGAGGCAATCTGACATTACTCAGTGTACATGTCATTCACTGCTCAAGTGGTATTTAAACTGCTTGTGATAATGCACTAATTGGAGGATGTTTCTTGTGTTCTCAGCAGAGAATTCATTCTCCAGTCTATAGGATTGTTCCAGAGCACCAGTTAGTGTTCTTAGTGTACTTTAAATGTGTGTGGCAGAGTGTATTGTTGTCAAGGGATTATATGAAGTGAAGAACATGGCAAAACAAAGCATTTTCACTTTTCCCACTATTATTTTTTTTCAAGTCATTGGGAAAGATGATTTTAAATGTCCTTGCCTGCTCTATACCCCCTTTACATGAGTTTTGGAGAATTTTGGTCAAACTAATATGCCTTTTATTATCAAATTGAAGTGTCTTTTAGCCCATAGAGCATGTAAATGTGATGATAATGGGAAGGTCTCAGTAAGACAAGCATAAAGCATCTGGAAGTATTTATAATGTACATTATTAAAATGTACTACCCTAAGTACTGCCCACCTACCTCCTCTTTGTTCCACCTCACTATCAGGATAAAAGAAAATAGTGCTTGCAAAGCATCATGTAGAAGTATTCTTGAGTTGTGACTGGTGTTGCATAGCAGGGATTCCATCAGGGACTGCCATCCTGTCAGCTGTCTGTGACAAGGAGCTTTCACAGGAAATGGCACTAGCACAGACTGAGTCCATCACATTTTAGCAGCACATCTGCAAGAGGGAAACAAAAATTGCTCCTATTGTTTCTGGTGCTTTCCACAAGCACTCCAGCAAGCCTTCTTGGGTTAGAATGTATTGTCTAGAACAGCTTTCACTTGATGACTTAGTTTACATTGTCTTGCATGAAAACACCACTGCTGCTGCCTCTGGGCTCAGCACCAGGACAATGCAGGCTCCAGTGCTGGGTCTGGTGGATTCTTCTGGGGAACATCTGCCATGGGAAGGAAGTAGTTCTCAGCTGGCATCTGTGAACCTCGTCCTTTGCTGGGATACTTAAACTGGTTGCCTATATTTTTATTCTCCTAACATATACCCCCCCCCCCCAAAAAAAAACAAAACCAAACACCCCCCAAAACAAAGTAACCTAAGCTTGGATGTCTAATTCTTCTCTCAGAACTTCTGTGCTCAGCTCTGCTTTGATTTCACTGCATTCCCTCCTGCTGTGTGCTGGGATAAACAGGAAGATCAGGCCCTGTGTGTGTTCATTTGCTTTGTGATCTGATTTATGCTGCTTACATCTATTGCTGACTTCAGCCTCTCATTGTGAGCCAGCACAGTTTAGGAAATGTTTAGGAAATGCTCTCCCTGGCTTCAGCTGGTGGCAGAACAGCAACTGAGAAACAGTTCCCCTACATGAGTCCAGCACTTGCCTTTCCAGTCTTTTTTGGAGACTGAATCCTGCTTCTCCTTTCACTCATCCTGTTTTGAGCTATAGAGGCCAATCTATAGCAAATACTCACCTTTGTATCTTGTCTAAAGTCCTGAGTTGTTTGTCTGCTCTACTTTTTTGGCTTCGCAAATGATTTCTCTGAACTAAATGGGGATGGAGTAATGTGTATTCTTTTGAAATTTGGCTGTATTCACCACTTAATTCCTAAATAACCATAACTGATTCATCCTGCACCTTTCAGCATCTTTTGTCTTTCTTGCCTTTTTCTTTACCCACATGGCTTTCTCTGCTAAGGAAACAAATTCCTAATGAGGAATTCTGAGCTGATTCTACTGTCAATTCTCCCAACTCCATACTAGTGTAATTTCAGTATTTTACATTAATGATATGTTCAAATATAGTGGTACTTCTGAGGATTTTCGAGAGCAAAAAGCATAAAGAACCCTAATCCTGGGACTGATTTCCGAAGGACCCCACAATCTTCCTTATGGAAATAATTTCTAAATAGGGCTATTTTGACATTGGGGAAGATTAATTACCCAGTGCTAACTGATATCTGAGATTTCAGCTCTTTTATAACCAGCATTTCTGTATCCATCATGTAACAGAACCATGCTCCTGTTTTTAACAGACTAGAAAATGTGGAAGTATCTGGCAACTAGTAAATGAGTCACACTTTATTTCTATAAGATATCTGTCTCAGCTGACACCACCTCACTCAGAATATAGTTCTGATGATGCTTCCTGAAGATGTGCTAAGCTTCTGAAAGTGCCTGTTCATAGCGTGTCTTTTGGAGCTATTTTGAGATATCTTTAGAATTAATTTATGTTCTCATGAATTTTGTCCTTTGGCAGTTGCCCTTCCTTCAGAAGTCTCAATCATGGAAATGTTCATGAAGTTTGTGTGTCAGCAAAGTTCATACAAATTCACTTCACTGGTGAAGGGAAAGTTCATAGAAGATTTTCAGTAGTTACTTCAGTGAGGAAATGCCTGTTTGTACTTCAGTTCTGTTTAGGGTCAGTTTGTCAGATGCTGAAGATACATAACCAAGGAATGTTAAAACGCTTAAAATCTAATTTACCCTTGTTGATGCTTTTCTTTTTCCAATCTTTCTCTTGTCTTTGCTAATGGGGTCTACTAAAGATCTGTTACATCCTTAAGGGTGTGAATTAGGAATAGAAAACTTTTCCATAATGACCAAAATATAATGTTTATCCTTATATTTATTTGGATTAAAATCTTTCCTTTTGTCAGAAATTGGAACCCATCTGCTTTGACAGAGCAGTCCTGAGCTATGAGTAATCTTGTCTTCTTAATCACCTTTTGCTTATTCATTTTCCTAAATGTACTTTTGAAGGTTTTTCATCATCAAAGGCTTGGTGTTTATCAGCTGATTGCGTTCTTCTGTATGTTTTGTGTAAAGAGACAAATCTCAGCCCTTTCCTCAGAGGGGCTGATGGAGCTGAGTTCATTGTCAAGGTAAGTTAGAATCCTCTCACTGGATATGTGAGCTCATGGAAGTTAGGAAAAATACTGTTCAGTGTCAGTCAGCATGAAAGATCCTTCATTTTCCCACCTCTCAGCCTCTCAGGAAACATTCTGACCTTCTCAGACTGAAAAAAAAAAATGTTCCCTGGGATACTGGAAAACTCTGACATGTTTGAAATGAAGTCCCACTAGAGAAGAATCTACCAAACACAGAGACATTGTTGAGGTTTGTATTTCTTTAAGATACATATTTTGTCATGTGTGGCTTCTCAGGAGAGAAAAACTGCACTTGCTGATTTTTTTCAGTGGAATTTCCTGTTCTCTTCCCACTTTTTTTTTTTTAATTGACTCTGTATTTGGAGAAAAAGGTACAGTCCAAAAAAGATCAAGCTGAGCCCAAATCCTGTGCTTTAGAATGTGATTAAAGACTTGCATTTCCCCAAACAACCATGTCACAAGATGCCAAGTGCAGAAGGCATTAATCATCTCTACCTTATCTCTATGAAAAGCCATCTTCAAAGCAGAAAGGAGGAGAGTTCTACCCTCTAGAGATAAATGGCATATCGTAAATAGCGAGAGGCACTCAGATACTGTGATTATGAGCTCTATAGAAATGCCTATAAATAATACTAGGAGGTGCCCAGATACTACAGCTTAGTTATGAAAATAAATAAAGCACATAAAAATCTGACAAGATGCAAGCTTCTCTCCCATATGAGGACACTTTACTTTCCTATTCCACTTTCTATTCTGAGAGCTGGACCTGTCGTGCAGGGATTAGGTCCTCATCCTTTACTTGCAGTCTCTTGAGAAATAATAAAGAAAATCACTATGTAAAATAACATGAAAGCATTGAGGTCAGAAAACTTTTAAAGGTGTACTTATGTGTATCCTTTCCAAATTTTGAGTTTAAAATAAGAAAAGTGTAGCTAGGCAGAAACTTTTAGAATCTGAAATTTGAGAGTATTTGAATGTGAGAGTGTGGATTCTGGTATGACAGAGGCAGATTTGGTGCTCACTTCAGTGGGAGTGAGAGAAAGATTTCACAAAGGTGCTCAGAGCAATAATGCATTTGCTTCTGGTGAACACCCCACTTAGCTGCTGGAGAGCTGCACCAGTCCCACAACAAGAGCAATATCTAAAGAAAAAGCATTGATTGGAATTGCTTCTTCTTGTATGTATTTTTTTTTCCTAGGCAATTTTTTGCTGTTCTAGTTCTGGTTAGTTTTGCTTTCTCATCAAACGTTTTTCTATTAGTATTATTCTCTGATAGGCTACAGGTAATTATTGATATTGTTTATATGATGAGCAGTTCAGGAACTCTGCAGTTTGTGTTGGTAAGGTCTCTGAATTACCCTGCTCTGTGATCAGCAGCGTTAGTGAGTGCCGCCAGCGGGGAAATTTGGTTGTAATGTGGATACTGGAGACCAAAAAAAGTATTGCAGTGAACTGAATAATTTTTAAATTTGAAGTATTATTTGAACAGACATTACTGTGTTGGCCTAACTCAGTTTGGCATGTTTCTAGAGGAGCATATACAAATCACAACTGTCTCTTTTGTACAAAGACAAATGCTTTACAATAAATTGCCACCAATTTTTTTTTTAGGTCTTAGCAAATACTTTTATATCTCTCTTCTGACAATCACTGTTTCATTAAAAAAAAAAAATAATGTTCAATCATCATTTAGTATAGGGGATGAGAACTTGCTTTTATATCCTCATTTTTTTTTTTTACATGGTTGCTTGTAAATGAAGAACTAAGGAAATGGCCAGTGCACAAATCCAGTTTTACTGGTGTTCTTAATTATATGCAGTGCTCTGGAACATCTTAGGGTGTGGAATTCATCTTGGATAATGCTCTGGAGCATACTGAGAACGTGTATGCTCCATATAGGTATGGGAATTTTATTTTAAACTCACTGAGTTTCGGTTTTACACTTCCAGCTTCAAAGGCAGTGAGTCCCTCAGTCAGGTTTTGAGGAAGACATTGCTGAGAAAATTAAATTTTTCTGTCTGTTGGAAATAATATAGGCACAAGCATAAAGTCTGTATGAGGTGTTGTTTCTCTGCAGGTTTCCTCCTTAGCATGTAGTACTGAAGTCTGGCCATGTTCTGTGCAGAGGAAGGAGTTACACATACCAGGCAATGAAAGGAACCGGGTGCCTGAACTGCTTGGTTCACTGGTGTAGTCTTGGCATCTCCTTCCCTTGGGTGAAAATTGAACTGACGTGGAAAAATCTGAGCTTGTCAAGTAGTTAGAACAGGTTTATTTGTATCTTTTTTTTTTTTTCTAGAAAGATAAAATGAAAGACTTTGGAAAGGCATTTGATTAAATGCCCTTGAGATTTGCCTAAGTTGTAGCTATGAGAATTGAAGAAATGTGTGCCTACCTGTGCTTCTTTTGCTAGGTTTTTTTTAAAAAAAAAGCTCTCAAAACTTGTTTTGGTTAAAGTATCTGTGTGTCAGTGAAGTGCAAAGTTCACTGAAATCCTGCTGAAGATGATGTGAGTTGATGGGCATGGAAACCTGTCCAAGAGCAGTAGATCAAAGCTAAGATTTGGACCATGACTATCCTCAGTTTTGGAATTTTATTTAGTCCCATCATAGTGATGATATTAAATTGTGCTTTCGATTTGGGAAAGCTTAGGTGCAAAGCAGCAGTTCATAGCTTTTGCAGGAAGGCATTTCCTCTGGAAATGATTTAAAAAAATTGATACACTTCTATAATTCTACAACTGCAAGGAAAAAAGTAAAACTGTTTAGAGGAATCTGTTGAGTAATATTAACAGGAATTGGCAATTCTAGTGTAAGCAGCACACTAAAAACATCCCTGTGCATGGCACTCTGAATGTCAGGAGCAGTGTGAGGTTACTGATAAACTGAAAACCTTGCAGAAAGAGGAAAATGAGCTCTGCGAGAGTATTTAGGCTTGGGGCTCTTGTAAACTCTTTGGTTCTGCTGCTGCAAACATGAAATTATTTGTAACACATAGGCCACATTCTCCACTCACTAATAGTGCTCTCACCCAGTAAGTTGCTCTATGTGGGTAATCCAGCATCCAGGAGTCTGTGGGCCAAGTACTTCTTCAAAAAAACCCTTCTCTGTCTTACTCTTGTAACCAAGATGTTTAGGTGGTAATTCACTATGTAGAACAGAGTAAGCTTCCAGTCCTGCAGAGCTGTTCCATCTCACTGAAGTATTAATAGTATATCTTAGGAATTATGTCATAAATCAAGGAGACTTTCAAAAGTATAGCTTGCTTGTATATAGATGGATTGAGTAATTGATGATATTTGTTTTGATTATATGTATAAATGTCAAGCAGCTTCATTAGGTAGTAGCCTAGTGGGCATTTATTGTGACCAAATACCTACTGGAAATAGCTTATGGCTTCAGAGCACTTGTGTGTCTGATGGGGTCTGTGTCACAGTGCCACGAGCACTTCCTATCTGTGTGGTGCAAGTGTCAGCTGATCCTGGGGTTCTCTGCAGCAGTAAATGCTGCTGGGGGACAAGGTCCTACCTTGGGCCAGCTCCCTAGAACCGTGTGTTTGCAGCTGTGTGCAAACCTGAATAATTATGAACACGGTGTGTGCACCAGGCAGGACAGCTTTGTGCTTCAGGTCTGTGCTTCCCAGGAATACCTGTCCTTCCTAGGAGCTTGAAAATTAAGTTGTTTCTACATTAACTTTTCCTCTTCTGTGGATGTGTCTGCTTCTTGATTTGTGCTATTTTGAAATTAGCCAAAAAATTCATGAGTTTGGTTAATGACACAGAAGGAAACTCAAGATGTAATTTTTTTGTCGGAATTCTTAATTGTTATGAGATGTTGATAACTAAATGTTGATTTTTTTTTTTCTGCTCTAGTCCTCAGATAAGAAAAAAATTTAAGTGAGGTTATTGCTGCTATCTTTTTTGAAGACCTGAAAATGCCTATTCTTAGGAATTGTTCCAATTGACAGTATGTAAGAGTAAGTAAAATTAGAAGAAAAAGAAATGTGGAAGTTCCCAGTCATTAAGTTATTTCACTCTGGACTAGACTGTCAAATTGCCTGATAGATCCAAAACAAAGAGCCATGCTTTGAAAACATGTGAAAGACAAAAAGAGGTTAAAAGATTTTCTGGGATCTCTGCACATTGAATAGTTATCAATTCTGTTGCCAGCATGGCTCCTGGAATATGTCTGAAGTTGCTGGTGAGAACATGGTCTCTCCCCTATGATTAAATTCTCATCTTTGCCCAAATGGTTGAAAGGGCAACTGTCTTAAACCTTTGAACTTTATTTGTAATACAAAACTTCAATTAGATAAAAGACAATAATTAGCAAATCTTTTATCTTAGGGCATAATTAAATCTTTAAGGCAGGACATCTTAATCAATGACTTGTAATGACAAGTTCATAAATAAATTAATTCTTCCAATGAGTGTCTGACAGAAATCAATGAGTGTTAAAAGAGATTCAGGATGAGGGGACACCACTATAGAAACACTGTAGCTCAATTATACTTGGTTTAAAGATTCTCATCTATAAAGCATTAGCTTGTTCAAAAGATGGTGTATTATTTAAAGAGAGATCATTAAAATACTAACATCTAATTTTGTAGAGCCTTTTTTGGAACTTCCATCTTTACATAGAGAAGTCTTTCACCATGGTTATGATTAGCTTTTTGTATAGGCTCTCTACAAAAATATAGTCAGTTTGGCTGATTTGCTGTCCTTGTTGAGTCTGAACAGATGTTGTGTGTAACCTCCACTTCACTGGTAGGGATCTCCCAGCCAGGTCAAAACCTGTATAATTGCCTCAAGACCTTAAATGTTCCTACTCAAGGGATTAGTACATTTCTCTTCATTTAACACTTTATACCACAGCACAGTACATGGCCATTAACTCAAGGGCTGTCTATGGATGTAGGAATGGTAAAGCAAGGACACAAAAGAAAGTCACAAGGGACCTTGTTCTGTTGGAGGGCCTGTGAGATGTTAAGCCCTGGAAGCTGCCTCTTGCTGGAGGGAATGCAACAATGGCATGATTGCTGCAGAGATGTTGGCGGAAATTCCACTTTTCTAATATTGCATACAACAGTGTTCCTTCTAGTTGGCACTACTAAATACACTGCTCTGCCTCCTGTCTTCCACTTATCCTGATCACCTGGTTTTAGTTGACCAAAAACCAGCAGCAAGTTCATGCTACTTGTGTGCTGCTCTTAATCATGACTTTTTCCTTACTTATCTAAGTATCACATTAAGTGTTAAAAAAAAAAAAAAAATGTAGTAGCAAATAATGCCAGTTTGACTCCCTTTTATGCAGCTTCTCCTGTGGTTTGTGGCATTTAGAGTATCTCTGACAATAAACACTCAGATTTTGAATATTTGGTACACGTAAGATGAGAATAAGTGCTGTAACTCTTGATGAAGCTTTATCAGCATTAGACAAAGGAGCTTCAGACTGTCAGAATAGGTGCTAAATCACTTTTGTTGCATTTACCAAGCATTCCTATGGATTTCTCTTTCTGTATATCAGCTGGGCTCCCTGATTAAAAACTGCAACTGGTCTTGAGCATGCTGTTTTCTTCCATCAAGCCTGGGCTGCCTGCTGCCAGCAGGCTGGGAGCTGTAGTGCCCCCGATGTCTCTGGCAGAGCTGCAGCAGCTGAAAGGCTGCTCTCATATTTGGTTTGCTTGGCAGCCAAGAGGAAGAGCTGTTTGGCCAGTCTGCACAAATAGGTCTGGTTTAGTCATAGCCAGCTCCACTCCATCTGGAAGATCCACCAAAACTATACTAAACATGAGGAGGTATTGTGGTGGAGACAAGCTGGAGAAGGGAGCTTAGGCTGTTGCAGTGGAGAAAGATCCAGGACATGCTGGAGCTTGAGGGTACAGGGGTAGGGAGGAAGGCAGTGTGAGCAGGAACAGAGGAAGCTGCATTCCAACCAGAGGAGTCAAAAGCATGGAAAATTGGGCTATGTTAGACTGCTGCTTTGATCTCTTTTCTAACTTAGGGGATTAAAAACCTCATTAGTTTTACACTGCCCCAACAGTATTAATTAAACAATTGCACTTTCTCCTAGTTTATTAATGAGCTGCACTACAAATTTATTTTGGTTTTGGGTGGTGAAAATCTGCAGCTTCTAGAATGATCAATTCTTTCTGTTGTTGTGTGGGGCACTGAATATCAGATTAAGTTGAAATGTTAGCGATTTCCTATTTGAAACCTGTTAAACAGCACAACAGATGGAAAGTTCTGCTCAGGTTATGAGTGTCCAGATCTGTCACTGATTAAAAGAAGGGTGCTGGTGTTGATGGATATCTCTGTAGAATAGTAAGACACGTCTCACATCCTCATAATCCAGTAACTCTGCCCCTGACAGACACTATCTTCTGCCCCTCACACCATGTAAAGATCAGTTGCTATTCATGTGAAACTGGGTTATAGCTCAGAGCATCCTTGGACAGATTTGTTCACAACCTGGGTGCTTGCTGATCTTCAGAAGGATGATGGGAATCTAAACCTCTTGCCTCTTTGGATATACTCTCCCTTCAGAGCTGTCATCCAGGTTGTCAAACTTATCCTTAGCAAGCTTCAGCTTCCGAGGTCCTTTTATCCACCCTGTAATGTTCCTGTCCATCCCATTATGCTCTGTCAATGAGGGTGTTTGTGTATTTCATTTGAAGCAGTTTAAGAGTATTTTGCTAAATTCCTTCAAGGGAATTTAAATAGCCCTAATGACTATATTACCTTACAGGCTTTTAAATGTTTCCCCAGCTGCTTGATTCAATGCAGTATAAATTGTGAGCCTTCCCACAGTAATCTCAGCATTTGTTTAGGAGTTAAATATTAACAGATTTTTTTGTCTTTCTCTCAGACAGTAGTTTCTGCACCTGCTTAATTTGCTGTAGGGTTTGTTAGAAGGAAATGTTGCTTTCTTTTCAAGTGCTCTGGGTTTTTTTCTCTGTATGTGCTTTACATGAGGTCAGTTTGAAGAAGCCTTGGACTGAAACACTTGTTATCTTGCAAACGTGATTCTGTCCAGTAAAAATCTGGGATGGGGAAGGAGCTCCCAACTGTACAGAAACTCGAGTGGTGGATTTGTTGCAAACAGATTAATTCAATGTTATGCCCTGTATAAAGCTTCAAAATTACTTTCAGCATCTTTTTCAGCATGCCAGTACTTTAGGTCATCGAGAAGAGAGGGGGAAAAAAACAGAAAAAATATGAATTAAAGAAATAAATCATGTAGATGGGCTAAATATTGGAAGCAATGTGGGTGGCTAAGCTAATATAACAGACGTATCTTAGGTATTTTTATTTTAAAGACAAAGACAGTCTGCCTCCCACACATTTCAAAATGAATCTCAAATGTATTTTTATAATTTACAATTATTTCTGTCAGGGAATAATAGAGATTTGATGCCTGGGGTAATTAATGTTCTGTGATGTCTATTATAATAGCTATTTTAAGTGTAGGAAATACCCTAATAAGAAACAGTTTGCTAGTATGCTGATCTGGTTGATTTTTATCATAGCTTTCTCTGTAAAATAACAATTGGAAGATATGACAGTAGATATTTTGATTAAACTCTTAAGCATCGGATAAAACTTGGGCAAAGATAAATCACTTGCAAAAGAATATTTAAAAAAAAAAACTCTTCACTTTGACATTTATTTTTATGCTACCTCTGTTTTAAAATATTTAGTGACATTTACTAAACTTAGTAATTGATGAATTGCAATGCTTTGAAACTAATTAAAACCCAAAACATGTTAAATGTCTTTTAATGAAAGAAGTCTATGGTGAAGGAAGACTATACTTTATAAGGAATATTTAACTGGTTGTAGATCTATGTCTTTTTGAAGTTATGTATTGAGGTCATTACAAAACATTAGACTTATAATGTCCTTTTCCTACTCCTCCTGGTTTCCCCTCTCTAGTCTTCCCCCTGCTTTCCCCCAAGTTGAAAAACTGTTTTGTGTTGTTGTTTCTTCCCTAGTTTCTTGTTTCTGATGTGGAAATTGTAGCTGCAGTGGCTTTTTCTTCCCTGCTCATTCAGCACATATCATTCTGTCCTTTGTCCCTAGTGCTTGAGGTTTTTTCTGCTGTATTTCATATCTCTCTCTTCCTCTTCCACATTCCTGTATTCATGACCTTGTTAGACTTGTTTGCTTCCTCATGTAACTTCATTTGGTGTCTGTGCCCCATACAATATTACCTTTCTTCCTTGTACTTATATTTTCTTGAAGGATTTATTATATTATACTTTTTTTACAAGCTCCAGTTCAGTTGAATTCTCAAAGAATTTAGTGTCATCCTGAATACAGCTACTCAGTTTCAGATTTGAGATTTGTGAGCATGAGTTATTTTAAAAGGAATTATGCTTTACTTTATAGATGCCTTTTATAAGTAAGTTTTCTCTTTGTCAGCCATGTTATCATATTTTTCCTGATGATTTTATTATCTGATAATTTCTATTGGTATGTGTTGGTTCTGGTTTTGGTGTTTGATCTTTATAGTGTTCAACCTCATCTTTTCATCCAGTCTGTTTCTATTCAGCTTTTCTAAAGCAAATGCCACGCTTTCCTTAAGTTTCCAGTTCCAAGTCTTCTCACTTCAGCTTCCCAATCCCAAAACTCCTATGGCAGCACTCCTTACCAGAATTGTGACTAAAATTGCAAACTGGCTTGGCAGTATGCTTTGATTTTTCCCAGCAGGGCAGTAAATGTATCACCCTGCTGCAAAAATTCTGACCTCAGCATTTCCAAATTTCTCTACAAGCTATGGACCAGATACACAATACAGAGTGCTTGATGCAGAGATTTAAATTTTCTGTGTCAAAATAAGTATTTCTGAAAAAGTTTTCATTGACTCCCTGTAAGATTTTTCTCAGATTGTCAGCTCCTGGTATGCTGAAGCTTTGCTGTGTTACTGGAAGGTCAGGCTGTGCCTGAAACTGCAGTTACAGTTAGCTTTGAAGGTGTTAGAATCTAACCCAGCCCTGAAAACCTGTTTCCTCTTCAAAAAATATTATTCCTCCGATTCTGTTTGCTTGGGTTTTCAAAAATTAGAAAAGAGATTTCAAAAACTGATTTGGTTTAAAGTGACCATTGTCATAGCAGCACTGCTGAGTTTTTACTGTGTCTTCATCCATCTGAATAAATGATGTGACAGTTGAGTGACTTCATATTGAAGACTCTCTTCCCTCTCTTTTAACTCTCAGTCCTTGATGCACTTTGAGACTTTGCCTGCCCTTAGCCTTGTGGGAGCTAAATCTGAGGACTTAGAGCAGTCCTTAAGAACTTCTAGGCACTTTGGATTTTAGGGTGGTGGTGGTGCTGCTGTGTTTGTGTAGTGTTTTTTGAATCATTTTTTAATTCCAAAGGCAAGGATGCCCAGCCCTGCAGCAGGGCAGTGACTGTATTAACGTCACTGACACCGTGCTGCACCGGCGGCATCAGCTCGGACAAATGTCAGGGACTTCCTTCCCTGCCAAGTCTGAACTGAGGACTCAGCTTTCATTTGTGAGCTCAGGGCTCTGGGGCTTCTCAGGGACATTATGTGCTTTCATTTTCATTTTTCCAGGCTGGAAATCGGCACTGCTTGGGAAGGGTTGGCATATTTAACATCCCACCCCCAATCACAGTGCTGCCAATATATGGGAGTCAGCTTAAATATATCCTCCTACTAACTACTGAGGGACTGGTGCTAAATGTTTGTTTTGGCTTAAAGGGGCACTGTTGAGATGTAATCACAGGATGATTTTGTTTCAAATTTTCCATTGAGTGCATAGTTTTCTGGCTGACTTACTTGGCTGTGTGTTTCAACAGATATATACATATACATGGTTATCCAGTGGTCTTCATGAAATATAACAACATTCCCTTTGCACATTGTTAATATGTATTTAGAAATGAATGACTAACTTAAACAGTCCCTTGGAGATGTTATGAAAGTGCTCTGAGTTAGAAAAAAAAAGATAGGGAAAAACTGAATGTACTTGTAGCTATTTGTGGGTTTTGCTTGCCCTTTTAAAGGCTCCTTTCTGGCTTTAAATGCTGTCTCTGGTTTTGGCTCTTAAGCAGCTGTACAGTGGTGCCTGTGCATGAGCATTTACAAAGCATCAATAGAGGGTAGTGGCTTCTCTTTTAATAATTGCAAAATTGTAATATATTTCTCTGGTAGAGAGCAGCTAGGGGTCAGTGGCATGTGTGAATTTTTGATGTTCTGTAATGGCCCTCAACATTACAACTCCACCTTCTGGCCTTGGAAAGTAAGGGCTGGGTGCATCATTGCCTGTGGGAGGAGATTTTTTAATGCATATTAACAGAAGGGCAGAAGAGAAGTCACATTCTCTAGTAGTACTGAGAAGTTATTTTTCTTGCCATGAGTATGCATTTAGCTTCAATCTGAGCATGGCAGTGACCTGGACTAGTCTGTCAATACAGTATTTGCCATTTTCCATGATGAGGTATTAAGATTTGTAAATCACTTAAAACAAAAGGTTTTGACTTCATTTCTTGATTTAGGATCTAACTTTCCCAGCACTCAATCTCTTCAATACTGAGAACTGAAACAAAAAACCATGAAGGATCCACATGTAAATCTCTCTACAGAGCACTATCAAATGGATGGAATCATATTTTTAAAGAAGTCAAGGTCTCTAATGACTGGCATTAAAAGGGTAGGCCCTATAAGCAGTTCAAGGTTATGTTCATCGTGATATTTGCCTTAGCTTAGTCAAGAATTGAAGCAGAATAAGAATAAATTTCTCTATAGCAAAATATGAACCTGCATAAGGAAACTTGGCCCTTGAATTTGGAATAGATAGTTAAGGTGATACCAGTGCCCTTGAAACTGGTAAGATCTGCTCAAAAAACACCTAATTTCAAATGCCCTTTTTAGAGCTTTACTTATTCATTAAGTTCTGGTTATATCCTTGGTCATCTTTCAGTCTTTCTGCCTGGCTTCTGGTAGAAAAAAAAACCTGAGTATGTGGGAGGAAAAGATGAACTGAGAAGTGGAAGAAGACTGTCTTTTCTTTCATAAAGCATGTGTCTGTTCTCACTTCTAAGTCAAGCAGCGGTAGAGTGACACTTTCCCAATTACGCTCTCCACGCAAGTGATGCTATGGCTACCACATGGTGGTTCTATAATTGTGAGGTGATGATTGTGTGATGCCAACTGGGAGGCAGAAACGAGGTTAGGCAATGCTGAACTGGAGGGGAGGGGTGCACTGACGCAATCTGCTCATTGCCTGGGAGCTGGTGGAGCAAGGCAGCCTCCCTTCAGAGACCTGGCTCCACAGGAAAAGTGCTGCTGTTGTCCTTCCAAGTAATAAAGATAGCAAGAATTAGGTTTGGGGTGGGTTTTTGTTAGTTTATTTTCTAATATAGCTCTGCTTAGCTGTAGATAGTGATGCCCTGATGGAAGAGAACTTAAGGGCCTGGCATTGCAAACACTTCTAGCTCTGTGCTTCCCTCAGCTGGGAAAAGGAGTGAAAACAACTAAACTTCAGGCCTAGGTTAAGTTTTAGATGTATTTCCAGCTTCTTTGGAATACTGCATGTGGCTTAGAATCTTTTGATGTATTTTGAGTTAAAATTGGTAGTTTGTTGTCCTGAAAAATATGACTTATTTCTCTAATAAACACCATCTGAAAAGACTGTGAGTATGCCTATGGGACAGCATCTTCATGTCAGCTGAGCTGGTAGGAAGGAAGGAGATCTGCGGAATAGCTTTTGGGATTTGGACTATTTTTTGATTTTTTTTTTTTCTTCAAAAGTCCTCGGAGAGGAAAGATATGGACAGGAATAGATGCACACTCCCCTCTAAGAGACCACAACAGAGCTCTGAGGTGCTAATGTAAAGACTCATATTTGTTAATGTCCCAATCAATTTGGTATCTCATCTTAGAGGAGCTCATGTATTAACAGATACCCTTTGGCCACTTTAAAAGATGTACAGATCAGTTGAGTCATCCTGGCTTTGAAGTCAGTTTCCCTGGTAAACTTCATGAAACTTGATGGCTCTAAAGCAGCAATTAGTCAAATTAGAATTCAGAAATAATTAAGATTTGATAGAATACACAGACTTTCAAGATCTATAAACCTGAGTACTTCTGACTTTATGGGCTTGAGCCAGGCACAGATGCAATTGCTGAAGTGCCTCCAACAATTCATTACTCAGGTATGAAATATGGGCACAAAGTTTAGGTAGGGGATTGCTTATGATAAAAATCTACAGTTGACAGTACAGTCAAGCCTAAATTTTGGAACTTGGCTCAAATATACCCCACCTCTAGCAATAGTACATAAATTCTTAGGGGAGTGAGCTGGTGATACAGCTATATTACTGTAAGCAGAAATCCTGAGGGTGGGACTGCTGCCATTGGCTTCAGGGGAGCCAGAAAGTATTTTCTCATCCTTTTACATGGGAATTGGGGTTGGCCATGAAGTCAGTCCTCCATCCCTCTTCAACCTTGGGGCCACTAAAGCCAACCACATAAATGTGGCTCTTGTTACTCCAGAGTGGTGCTGAGCAGTATCACAGGTGTGTAGGGAAGGGCTCAGCTCCCAGAGGAATTGGTCAGCAGGCAACTGTTCTTTCAACATATTTTCAGGCAGGAGGAAAGGGGTCTGGACCCAAGAGTGTCTGTAGTTTTGAACGTAGTGGGACACAGCAGAGACTGACCAGTGTGGATGCAGATCACACCGTTCAGGTCCATGCTGGATGACTACAGAGACTGTGATTTTTGATTTAATAGTTGGTCTAAGGAGAGCTATGATGCTTTGATGTTGGCCCTTAGTATCAGCAGAGCATGCTGGTAGTACCTGAATGACTCACCTAAATTCATGTAAGAAGCTGGTGGTGCTGCAAGAACAGCTTTAATTCAGATTCTCTGGGATTTTAGGTTATTGTAAGCCCCAGACCTCGCTTCCCTGCACTTTCTTTCAGGCCCTGTCTTTATCAGTGACTTCTGCAGCTGGCTGAAAGCAGGATTTACACAAAGCTGAACTACATTTTAATACTTGCTGTCACTTTTGTAAACCCTCAAAATTGTGACTTTTTCCAACAAAGTAACAAGAGACATTAAAATCAACGAAGGAAACAGTTAATAGACTGCAGGGCAATCGAAGGGCTTTGGCTCCTACTGCAAAATATTAACGGCTGTAATTTGACCTCTTAGCCAATTAATTTTGGCCAGTGTAAAATTCCATACACTAAATCTGTTTACGATACTTCACTATTCTAGGCATCTGATACTGTGCCAAGACCTTAATATGTCTCTGAACAGAGGTCAAGTCATGGCCTTAAAACGAAGACTTGAAATATAAGCTGTGTGTGGGTGGGTTGCCTTATGTCCCTAAGGGGCTTATGAGTTCCTTTTCTATTGCTGTATGATCTGAAACTCTGGTCACTGCTCTCTGTATTACCTTCTTGTGTTTCTTAATCAAAATAAATCCATTTTGCAGCTCAGAAATTAGCCCTCTTTTTTTGCAATTTGTCCATGCCGTTATTTGTCGCATGGTTCTGGTTAAGCATGCCTGCTGTTACCTGTTGTCTCTGTTGTACATCTGTTCAAAAACTCGTCTTTGATAGAATTCCTTGAAAAGTCTAAGTTATGTCCGTCTTGTACTTTGGGGTGAAACAGTTGTATCCTGGTCATTCTGCCTGTGCTACCCAGTCATTTAATACTTTGTTTTCCTAGCTTTGGCTTTTGGGCCTGGATTTCTCTCTGTTAAAATATATGAACACCAGCAAAGTAGTCTGATTTTTATTAGAAAAAGATACAAATGTGTGTTCTTCCTTCCCATTTGCAGGGTGAATTGTGTTTGTGGCTGCACAGGAACACATTAAGAACGGCAAGTTTTTTAGGTTCCAATGAATGCTGGTTAGTTCTGCATGTGTATATACTGACTGGATTAAAGCCTAATTCAGGTTGGGTTTTTTTATGGTTTGTGCCAAGCTGTACATAACTGTTGTTAGGTTATGAATCAGCTGAACTTAAGTCCATGTTCTGTGAAACGCCATATCCCCAGTGCAGCATCATATTCCCAGTGCCTTGGAAGGGTGCAGCTCATGGTAACAGGCTCAGGGCAGGCAAAATCTAAAGTGCATCATATTCTGTTCAAGTTGTCTGACTTCCAGGAGAAGTCTTGGACCACTGCTTTTTTCCCCAGAACCAGCTGACATGTGTTTCATATCATAACTGTGCAGTTTTCTGAGAGACCCTATACCTCGTGTGTCATTCTTGTATTAAAATCTACTGTTGGCATGTTCTGCATGGACTTTTGTGCAGGCTGGAAATCCTGTGCACTTAAATTAAAGGTGTGCCAAGTAGCCTGAAAATGAAATATGAAAATAATGAAAGCATGAAGTATCTGCTGTTCCACATGCGTGGATGTACTAGCAGTTGTGCCTGAGACCTTGAGAAACAAAAGGGAACAAAGCCTAACAACACTGAGTCAGTGTCCAAAATTTTTGAAACTTTAGATAATGAAATAAAAAAATGCATCTGTCTTATTACAATTTGGATTGTCTTCTAAAGCACTTGGGGATCTAGAAGTGCGGAAAACAAATGATAATCCAGTTGGAGTCACCCACTGCTGAATGCAGATTAGGATTAACTCAAGTGTAGGAATGGCAGATGACTGATAATTACCTGCCAATTAGTGTGCCCCAGTTAAATGGCAAAGTAGAACATCCATCAGGGACTGACCTGTATCTGCTTGCACAGCACCTGATACAACTATTTCTTTAACAGCAACCACTACAATTATTTGTCTGTTACATTTTCTTTTTTCTGTTTCCCATTGTGGAAGATATTACTGTTTGAAAGATCAACTTGAAAGGCTTATAATGAAGAATACTAATAATAAAGCATCTAAACCTGATACCAGGAAAAAGAAATTTTAAAGCCAAATCTTTGATTTGCTTAAGCCTGATTTATGTTTAATTCAGTGGAGATAAACTGGTTTGCCAGAATTCTAGTTCTTGACTAAAATGAATTTTTTTTCTGGAGGGGCTGGGGGATGGGGAGTGAAGAGACCAAAATTAAAAAAGCACAAGAACAAATTGCCTAGTCATTTCCATTTTGAATTTACTTAGCCATTAAAACAAATGAGATTGTCTTTGTCTGTGATATATAGTTCCCAGCTGATGTAAAGGGTATGAAAATAGTTAATGGCTTAAAGAAGAGAAACAATAGGGTTTTATATTATATAAGGAGATTGTCTTTGTAAAGCTGTTCCCTGGGTACTGACAGGTGGTGTTGAATTTTGCATACCTTGTATACTTGAAAGAATAAGGTTTTAGTTGGAAGTAAACTGCAAAACCCTGTGTAGCAAAGGTTGCTTTTTGAAGTGGAAGAAGTTAGTCAAATTTCTCAGCCCCCAGCTGGAGCTATATAGGGTGAATGAGGCAATGGGACTGAAGCTGGACTAACTGGATCATATATCCTGTAGGAAATTACACTTGCATTAAACTTGTTTATTTCAGGGTTTATTTTTTAACCTGTCTTGGCAGAGACCACCAGCAAAGTTCAGACTGGAGTGTGCAGGCTGAAATCCTGTGTTATCTGGGACAATTTGGGAGGAGTGTTCCAGCTCAGCCCCAGCTGTCAAAGAGCAACCTGTGCCTCAAAGCCTTCCTTTGCTCATGATGTTGAGGGACAAGAGCTTGGCACATCAGGCACCTTCTCCCACCTTTGCACCTCACTCCATTGTGCTACATGGAAGTAAGGCTCTATCTATTGAGTACAAGATGTGGACTATCCCAGTATTTCAGAATAGGACTTAATCAAATTCCTTTTGGGGGGGGCTAGGAAGGAAGGGGGAGAACACAGATCATGCTTTTCCAGCTTGGGTATTCGAGGCTTCTTCAGTCCCAGGAAAATTAACTGGACTTTTGTAAGGTGTTAGGCCAGAAGGAACACTAGATTGTTGCATTAATAAAAGAAAAACCAGTCTTTTCAAACAGACCAGCAGATGGTAGTGTTTGCTTTGTAATTACAACTGTGGCTTCATAGAAGCGACTGCTCTTGTTTGGCTTAGGTTACTCAAGGACTGCTCAATATGTAGTAGAATTAGAGAATTGTAAGGAGCAATATTGGTTTAAGCAAGCAGAAAGGAAGGGGGGAGCCCAGCCATAATCTTCAGCCAAGTGGGACAATAAAGGACTCAGTGGAGCAGAGGCTTGTGTCCCGTGTACTGCAGATAAGCTGCCTGGAATTGCAGAAATATCACAGGTGATTAAAGCAATAACTCAGGGGGCAACCTGAAAATGTTCTGTGTTTTGCAATACCAGAAGTTACTGTTCAACTGCAGTGCTTTTCAGAAATCTCAGGCATGACATGATTTTGTTTAAGTGGGATGCAGAGTATCTCTTATTGCACAAAGTTTTGTTGGCAAGTGGATAGAGCACAGAGGTGATGGATTGAGGAGGTAAAATTAGCTGGTGACATGTGGTCTTGGGCAAGTGTTTTCAGGCAAGGATGAAATTACTGACAACCACTGTCAGGTTCTTAGAGTGAACTAAAACATTACTCAAGAAGACTGTATATTGTTTCACCTGCACATGCCTTTCCTTGACTCTTTCAAATCATATATTTGGGTCACTTTGCCTACATGTGAAAGGCCTCATTTTATTCACCCTCTGAACTGGAAAAAGAAATTGTACCACACAATGTGACACTTCACAAGAGAAAGTAATTCTAAAAGCAGTCTCAATGGAGAGCTTCATACCAGGAGTTTTCAATTCATTTCTGGAAATAAAACAATGGAGAAAGATTGCAGAAAGAGTGAATGTTTTGTTTTTAAATTAATTATTCCAAATCTGTGTATGATTACTTTGTTTTTGTTTTGCTGGAAGGCTCTCAGAAATGCTATCAGTTTTGGAAACTTCATGGATGCAAGGGATTTTTTAAGAGGAGATGTCCCATCTAGATGGTATTTCCAATTACTGTTCTTAAAGAATACAGGTCTGAGCCTGCATGTGATATGATCATTCTCTCAGGACAAGGGGAATGGCAGTCATTCCAATCTGTCTCAACATCTGGGTGTAAAAAATTTCAGACACGTGTTTTAAAATGAACTGCTCAATCAGTGACCTTCAAATGAAAAAAAAAAGAGGCAGAATTATATTGTGCATTTTCATGGGCTGGGATAAAGAGCAGAGAGTTTCAGGTGGTTGACCCACAACAAAGGATAAGAAAAGGGGAAAAATAAGAGCACCTCCTCTTCTTTGCATCAACTGCTCTCATTGTCTGTTCAGCTGTGTCATGAACAATGTTAGTGAAATTTTTTTTTAAATTTCATTTTAGTAGGAAGCTCCATGGGAGTCAGAGTTCTTCTCTTGGCCTTCTGACCTGCTCTTCCCCTGACCAGCTGACTTGTGTTGTCTTCTGTCTTTGTTCCTGAGAATCCTTTTTTTTTTTTTTTTTCCTGCCTGAAGGACAGATAGACTTCCCCTGGAAGTGCTTTCTGCACCTGTGAGGATACAGACTCTGTAATTTCAGAGCTCTGGGTCTGCAGTGTTTGGGTTCTCCTGTGCAGCGCACTGTAGGAGAACACAGAATAAAATATGTATCCTGGCAGCAAAATAATTTGCTTTAAATGTGAAGTACACTAGTGAGGTTGTGCCTCATGGCCTTGGTGCAGACTTTGCTTTAAAATCTACGTTTAGGATATTTAATATCCCTTTAAACTGACGTCTGTGCTCTGAATGGGGATCTAAAAGGACATGTTTGGAAACTTTTTACATGTTCAACAGAAACAGGTTCTGTGGCACTCTAAAATGGGCACAAGTAGGCAAAGTCTAGACCTTGGGATCAAACCCTTGTGAAAAATTTGAATTCAGTGGAGATTCAAAGGCAAAAGCCAGCAGCACCTGTGCAGTGAAGGGAGGTTCAGAAGTGAGCAGGTGACTCATCAGTGGAAATGTATTAGGATAGCTGGAGATCCCCAAGCTTCTTGTGCCTCCTGGATTGTGTTTCATGTTCTGGGTGTGATTGCAGCCCTTGGTGTGCATCATTTTTAAACCACTAAAAAATGAGCTGATTTTTGTGGGAGAAGACTTTCAGAACTGAGAGCTGATCCTGCTACCAAATAAAAAAAATATTAGGAATGTATTTGCTTTTAATAATGTTTTATTAGAAATGCATTTTAATTGTTTGAGGAGTCTGTTTTTAAGCTGCAAATGGCTCCTGTAGAATTTCTCTGAGATGGCTAGAGGCCATTTTTATTGCAACACTGTTCAGTTTTGCCTGTTGTATGTTTGTCAGAGTTTTAGGGTTTTGTTACTATTTGTATTGTAGTGTTTAATCACTCATTTTTCGACTGCATGTAACAGAGATGATTTCATTTGGGTATTCAAACACTGAATTACTGCTTCAGCACTGCTTTCGACACATGGTATTTGAGTAAATGGGTTAAAACAAGAGGTTAGCTAGGAAAATAGGAGACATATTATTCCCACTTCACGTTGTATTTTAGATTTTCTCTGATGATCATGAGTTCTTTCAGCTGGGCTTCCCTTGTGTCTGGGAAGCAAGGGTGTGGTGACGGAGAGAAGTTCAATTAGATGAGCAGCACACTCCTGTTTTTACACTCTGGTTTTACATTGTGTGAAACACTTCAGTTGCTTCATTTAAAATGTTTTAAAAACATTTTATATACTTCTGTTTAGGAGCTCTCAATTCTGTGTGGATCAAGCTGATACTTGGCTGTAGAGTATGTCACTTTAGCACAGACATGGATTTTAAGAGAAGATCCATAAATATGATGTGGTAGGTAGAGAATACTGGACCTGTAATCTATGTTTTGATTAAAATAAAATATTCAATTATTCAGTATCACAGGAAGGCTATAGCTTTCTCTTTTCCCCTGGACAATTAAGGCTTGCATGTGCATCACACTGTGGTATCCGTGCACCTCCTCAGCTGCACAAAATAAACAAGTTAAAAGTTAATATTTAGTTAACATTATTTAAAACAAGTGACTTTATAATCAGGACACAACGAGTCCTGTCACTGGCCAGGTTAGAAGGACCCTTGTAGATAATTTTTAATCCAGAATTCCTTAACAGTGATAAAACTCCCTATTACGTGCTATAAGGTGGTTGAAATAATAATAATAATAATAATAATATCATCTGTGGAGAAGGAAGGATACTGGTAATAGTAGGTGAATATATCTAGTTCTAGAAAACCCTACTAAACATCACAATAGGGTAGATTTAGTTGCTGCCTCTTGTCCTGGGCCTTTTTGTGGTGAGAACCCTGGTACTGAGATGGGATCAGCCAGGGCTGTGTTTGTGCTTAAGGGAGGGGAGGTGAGTGTGTCACAGTGGCCTTTTTCTGCCACATGGTTCTGCTTTAACATTCTTTTTCCTGCAATCTTTGGACATGCAGTTATAACCCAGTGGGAATTGTTTTGGTTTCCAGAGTAAGGATACAGTCAAGGTTTAGCTGTTGGTGTCGCCAGGAAAAGTTTTGGTTTTGTTTTTCTCGTAGGCTGAGTTGAAATAAGCAAATTATGGCCATCATCCCTCACAACTCGTATTACACAAACCTGTTGCAGGAGTGAGCTGCAGGGGGATCCCAGCTGGGGCTATGGTCAGGTCAGGCGGCAGAATTAATTTCTGCCCAGCTCTGTCACACAAAATTAAATGGCATTTGAATTTGGTTCTGGTGTAACCTCTTGAGATTGATCAATCAGAATTAAAGGAAAATGGGAGCCAGTTCTTCTCTCACTACCTTCAGACCTGCTGCTGTCAAAATTATTCTCCTTTTTCTTTATTTTGTTCAATACAAGATGTCCATCACAGGCCTAAATCTCAGAAATACTGATTTTGATCAGCTAACCCTCCTTTATTTTCAAATACATTCCAGTTGCTGTACACATTTGATTGGTGCTTTTCCCCAGGAACCTAATGCTCAGTTTGGAGTAATGGGAACACAAACCATTAATAAAAGATTAAAGAAAAAGCAAAACACCAGGATTTAAAATTCCAAACATATCTCTGTAGACTGTCTTTATAAAAGGCAGTTTTTTTGGCAGGCATTGAAATGCAATTCTTCCTACACATTAAATAATAAAATCAGACATGGGAACTTTCAGATTGCTGTGCTGAGCAAAATGGATGCAGTTCTTTTAAGTCCATAAAAGTAAGGAAAATCAGATCTTAAGAACCAAGATCACACTTGATCACAGTTGGAAAACTACAGCATGTTACCAAAACCTCATTAAGCTGTCATAGGCTTTACTTGTGCATTTTCTTTCCTAGTCTTTTGGATTACCAAGATATTTGTGTGTAAATATTCTTTTCTAACTCTATTCCCCCTCCTCCTCTGACACTGTTTGTGACAACATGGGGGTTACCATGGGGATTGTGACGTGTGATGTCATACACAGCAGAGTGACCTCGGTGAGCCTGCTGAAGGATGGAGATGGACAGAAAAACTAAGGCAGCAAAAATGGAAAAACATGCAGGAAAAATGAATGAATTTTAACAAGATAAGAGTGAAACACTGGTGTGGTGGGGTGGCTTTTTTTTTTTTTTTTTTTTTAAAGTTCACCCAAATGAGTATTGTGGGTCAAGCTTTTGGGTTTTTTTGCCTGATAGTCTCTGGTTTTGGAATATGTGCTGTGTGATATGTATCTAGAGAGAGACCTTTCCTGTACCAAGTCAAGCAATATGAGGTAAGCTTAGAATGAAAATTGTAACTCTATCCCAGCTTCCAGAAAAGGGAGCATTAAATCAGACACTATGACTGCTTAGCACTTCTCTAATGCTTAGCACGTGGAAATGTTATTGAATCTTCAAAACACCCCCAATATGAAAAGCAAGCAGGTGCCACTATCCCCAGGTAAAAACTGGTGTGTGTGTGATAATCTAAATGGGAGGTGAACTCCCATAAAGTGACTCATCAAATCACTGCCAGCAGTGGGATGAAGATCTGGAAATTCCTGTCTTTATAGTCCACGTTTGTTTCACTGGATCAGATTTGCCTTTCATTGAAAACACAATGTTCAAGGTTGAGCTGTTCAATGAAATGACAGTCTCATACCAATATTATTACACTTTTCTAGATACAGGTAAGGCTGTATTAGCACAGCATATTCATTTTTGTGCAAAAGATGGTGCATAGAACTCATGCAAAGGCTTTTGCAACAGAAGTGAGCTGAATAGGGCTGAAATGGGCTCACCCTTATAAATGTGGATGCCTTCATATTGAGCATCATGTGTGCAAAGCAGCCTTTGTTCTTTTGTTGTTTTATTTTTTTTCTTCTCCCAGAACCATGAGTCTCTCCTCCTGCATGGCATGTGTGCACTAACTCCTGACTTATATCACTTCAAGTGAGGAAAATCAGGGTCTTTGACTTGTAAATCTCACTCAAAACACACTTTTATGGTTGGTGTTATAATGGAAATACCAACAAACTGATATTTAACTGTAAGAGCTCAATCTGTGACATGATAATAAAGATACATTTTACTGCCAAGATTTCTTGTATAGACAATAGGGGAATTATGCTTTTTAGTTTTCCTGTTGTAAATATACATACTTAGGCAAGGAAAAGGTGTTTGCCAGGTCAAAGTCATTGCTCCAAAAAAAGAAGGCAGTAATGAAATAATATAAATAGTGAAGGGCCCAGCACCTCCAGTAAAAGTTATCAACTGTGAACATCAAACTGACCCATCATTTCTTGTATTCATGTATCAAACTGATACATCTGCACCCCAGTAATGCAGTGTCAACAGCACTGCTTCTCTGTGCATGTAGCTCCTGTTGAGATCATTAGCTGGTCATTTTGTGCAAGGTCTACAGGCACTCATGTCTCTAAAATGTATGAAGTCCGTATTTGTAGGGAGTTATTTCACATGTGGAACTAGAAAAGAAAGAACCTCCAGTGTCCAGAGAACCTTCACCACATATCTCCAGTCTTATCAGTAAAAGGCTGTGATTTATTTCAGTCTGGATCAGACAAATGAGGCTTTCATCCAGTAAAGGTTTGAGTTTAGGGGGAATAGGGCTGGGTTTACTCCTTAAATATCTTTTGTAAATAGGACTTTTCTCTATCAAAACTGAATTATTATTTTTGAGGTTTTGTTTCTCTCCTCCACAGTGCTAAAATAATGTTTTCTCTTTTGGAAGATCTTTTTAAAAATATATTGTTTTGTTAAGCTATACCCCCACCTCTCCACACCCTGCCCTCTGGTCTGACTGTCAACTGAAGGCTGAGCTTAATGATGGGGAGAGTTTCTTTATTTTTTGTCTATTATTTTTTGCCAAAATGTCCTTTAATATCTACTCTACTTTCTCACTTTCTCTTCCTCCCAAGAGCAAAATAGAGGCTTACTTGCTATAGTGACATTTTTGAAAATCTGCATGGCAGCATCACTGTTGCCTATGGAATAGTCATCATGTTCAATTTTGTTGATCCTGTATTTGTTTGCTGGAAAGCAAATCCATCTATTTATCTTCAAAGTCTATTTTCCCAGGTTTCCCTTGCTTAAAGAACTATACTCAGCTAGAGCAGAGTCCTTGACTGCAAAAAGCTTATGATATTAATGTTTTGCTCTGCTGTTCTAATGATCAGTGTGATGTTTTGAAAGTGTTCTGTCTTGTCAGCCCTGTTGTTTTTGCAGTCTGTGTTGATTTGGATGTCAGCTATGTTTCCAATAAACTTCTGAACCCTGAGTACTTTCTAGCAGGGAAGAAAAAAGATGCTTTGTTTACCATGCTATGAAAATTAAAGACCAAGAACTTTCAAAAATAGGAGCCTATAGTTAAGATCCTCTAGCCTATATTTAGATTTCTAAAGCAGTGCACTAATTTTTTAAAGGGCTGAGGATCCAGAGGGTCCTGTTTGGCTCAATACTCTGGACAGGTTTTTAGATATTCCAGATGAGGAGGGTTTAATATTTAATATAAAATTGGCTTAGTTGTAGATATTTGGTGTTGCTTGGGATGTTGAATGGAGTGCTACAACAATAGTCTGAACTCACAGCTCAAACACAGTGCAGCAGTGGCACCCTACAGCTGGATCACACCACAAATGCGATTTGCATCACAATATCTCCCCAGGACTTCTTCAGTGTAAAGTGGACTGTGATAGCTCCTGATGGTCATTAGTGTGTAGTGGTATTTCAAGGACTTCTCAGTAGCAAAATCTGTAAATGTTGGTTGCAGTCGCAGATTGGATTGTGCTTTAGTACCTGCTTGTGATTCTTGGGAAGCTTGGAAGGTGAGGAAAAAAATTTCCTGGGCTAAAATGGGGTCTCTATTCTGAACAATACTCTTCCATATTTATTTTTAGATAAAATTTCCTGCTGTGTTTTAGGCAAGAACAAAATAAATATGCTTAAAAAAAAAAGTTGGAATGGATACCCTTCACTCTGTCAAGTTTTATTTATGGAGGGAGTTTTGACATATGAAATTTGGAGTAAAATTTCTCTTGCTGTGTTTTCAAGCAAAACCAAAGCAAATGGTTGTTGCAAATACATAGTTGGAAACAAATGATCTTGCTTTCATGCCAGCAGTGCGAGGGCTGAAGGAAAGAAGCTTATGATGCTTATGACTGAATGTAATTTTATGTAAGGAGAACAAGATACTGGCTAAATCAACTTCTAGGACAGAGATGAGCCTAAATATTTTATTCAGGAACTTTAAAGCCTTGGAAGAGAACTGGACAGGGAGAAGTGAAAGCTCAGGTACATCTTCTCAATTCCCAGGCAGCAGCAGACTTTGAGATTTTGCAAGGGTTTCTTTTCCATCTCTAGCTTTTTGGGAGGTGTCTGCATAGAGAGGAGAAAGCACTCCTGCATTCTCTTGTGAATGTCTTCCAATCCTCATGCCCTTATCCAACTCTCCCACTAAAATTCACCTTCTGAGGAGAGGCACAGCAGAGAAACCCATTTTCTGGAGCTCCTGGGCTGGCCCAGATTGCACCAGAGATTGCAGTGTAGCACGGGCAAATCTGCAGAGCATTCCCCAGGGTCCAACTCCTGTGATGTACTGATGTGGCAATATCTTAGAAGTGTGAAATGAAATTGTATAGAACATAATGACTGTCTTCTGGATGTTTCCATGTCCTTTGTCTTTCTACAAACAGCTGCAACCCAACTTGAACTTGGCTATTTTTACTGTAGAGGTCAGCCTTAGAAATGCGTCCTCAAGTGCTCCTTGGCAACACCAGGCAGCTGGGTTTGCCAGTGGATAAACTGGATTTCCTAGAAGCTAGTGAGAATCTAAGCAAGTCACCCAAAAGTCGGTACCTGAGCTGGGAGAGCAACTGTGGAGCCTGGATTGCTCCACCTCTTGCTGGAGACAAAGCTCCTATTGCTAATATAAGCAAGAGGGTCAGAAACAAACAGCAAATATGATAATATTTAAGGTATCGCCATTTTTTTCTTTTTGTTGTTTTTTTATTTTTTTTTTTAAGAATATAACCATTTAATACATTTTTAAAAATTATTTTTTAACTATAGCACATGCATCTACCATTTTGAGCATTAATCTTGAAGCCAAGATATGCCTTTTGGGGATTTTCCTATTAATGAAGTAACTTGCTGCAGAGATGCCATAATAGCAATCTACATGCTCTCTGGCCAAAGTACCACTTAAAGTTTTAGCTTCTTCTTGAATATGTTGGTTGGACACATGCCGTTTTTAGAAGCCAGATATTTTTTATTGGATTTGATGGGAAATATAAATTGGGTTTGGAAAAGGGCTAACCCTTCAAGCCTTCGATTCTCCCTATTAAGATTTTCCTTGCAACTTGGCCTCTTTTAAACTCCCATCTCGTGCATACTCTTTTCTAATCTGATACCTCAGTGTACATATCTAAACATGATCAGTGACAGTTTTAGCTGCGGGGTGAGACTTTCTGTGACAAGGGCAGTGAGCTCTGATTTGAGACCATTCATTGCAAGTGACTTCAGCTGTCTCTTCAAGTGACATCCAGCTACTTGAGGAATGGGGGATGACGAAAGTTCTTTGGACAGAAAACTTTCACTGACAAGAAGGTGACAGGTCCTTGCACAGCTGGTCTCTGATATGCCTTGGAAGAGGCCTACGTAGTTACTAATTTAAGTTTAGTGGTGGCTGCAAGCATGGAGCAGACAAGTTCTTGTAGATTTGTAACTCATCTGCAGGAATGACAGGAGTTGGAGCTACACTTACGGTGCTGGCGTTGTTGTATAACATTTCCAATAGCCCATGTTTATTTAAAGAGCTAAGTAAACTGAACTGCAAGCTATTCTCATTAGTGCTTCTGAACGTGTAGCTGAACATGGTGTATTCTGTTAATTTGTTCATATATTTAAAGTGGATACTGACCTTTTTTTAATGGTCTGTCAAGTTATAGTAATGGTATCCTCACTCTTGGGGCTGTCTATTCCTTCATTTTTTTTTTTTTCCCGCAACCTGTCCTAATTTTCACCAATGTCTATCAGTTTTTCCGCTCTTGAGGTGCTATCAATAATGAAAACTCTAATGCTTGGGAAGTGGGTGGCTGGTTGTGGTTTTATTTTATAGGGGCTTCTTGCCTTGCTCAGAACAAATGCATGCAACTCCTCTCCTAAATCATCGTGTTCCCTGCCACCATTGCTCCTTTTGGCACTAACACTGGAAGGAAATCAAAAGATCCTTCCAAACCAGGAGAGTGATGTGGCATCCTGAACACACACACAGAGGTGAACTCTTTCCAGTGCATGAGGGGTAAGTGCTGCCCATTGCACGGGGAGCTGTGATACTTTTTTTGCTGTCATCTAGTTGGGAACAGGGGTGTTTTTATGCCAGCTCTGCCACCAACCACTTGTGAGCCGCTGTCAAATTGTTGTACTATGGCACATAAGTACCTGCTGATGGCTTACATATCTCTGTACATGCAGTAAGGCTTTAAATGTTGAAATCATCTGCTGTGCCAAGTCCTCACCAATGAAGGAAGTGATTACCCTCTGAATATCAGGTAGCTCTTGGATGGTAACCTCAAAAACTGGAGGCCCCTGAGGGCCAGCCATAACCCAAAGAAATAAGGGTACTCATTGTGGATGTTTAAATAATGCTCTTCTGGCAGATCTGATTTCAGAGGCTCTTCCTTTCCCACCACCATGTGTGACTCTTGCTCCCACTTCCCACTTTGCCTTTCCTGTTCAGCCTTTTGTGCAGTTGGGCTCTAAGTCTGTATCAGTCATTATATTTTATTTCTGAAGGATATCCTTTCACAGACCTGATTTAGAGCATGGCCATAGGAATGGCCATTTGGCAGAGCTGAGAGGGTGGTCACGTGCAGCATGTGGCAGTGGAGAGGGAATGGCAGTGAAGGGTGTGGCTGCCAAATGCATCTGACTGCTGAGGACAAGAACAGTGAAGAAGCACTGTCAAAAGGGACTATTGGGGGAAGATGGGACTAATTATTACAAAGGAAGTATTGGAAACCACAGCAACAGAAATGCTGGGTGGTCCTGAGCTGAGCTCCAGGAAAAGTGTGGCCATTTACACCACTTGGAAATTTGGCCTCTGCTGTGTAGGGGAGTGTTTGTCACCCTATCAGTACAGTCTCAGCTCTCCTTTAAGGTCTTTGCATTTTGTATCTGAAGTACTGCCTGGTTTACATTGAAGATTGCAGCAGTGTAATCTGTTTCTCAGCAGTTGTGTTTCAGTCCCCAGCTGGTGTAAGGCAGCAGAGCTCAGCTGCCTGCACAGGAGTTGCACCATTTGCAGCCACCGAGGCTTTGGCCCTCAGTAAACAAACACCAGTGTATTATTGCAAAGCTCTGACCTCGTTTGTTTTGTTTTTTCCGTCTCCTTGACACATCATTGAGCAAATTGTCACTGATGCAAGGGAATAGGAGAGGAGATAATTAAATATTACATAAGGATAATAAGGTGTGAGTAAAATTATTTTTGTGGTTTAACTTGTATGTCTTTTTTAGTAATTTCTTCGCTAGCTGGAAAATGTGAGCTCTGTGTAACACCAAATAAACAGTTTGCTGTAGATATTTAAAAGGACCAAGTGCACCTCTTACAGATACTTTGTTGACAGTTAAAAAATGACGTATCTATTATTCATGCTGAGCAGCCAGACAGGAGGAATGCTGCCCTAACTTTCACATGGTAAAAGAGGAAATGAGAAGCAGTGTAGCTTGTAAAGGCAATTGGGTTTGTTTAAAGGAATCCTGTCTTTTTGGTAGCCTGATTTGTAATATGACTGAATTGAAACTTGGTAGGCTCAGCACTACAATGGCAAAACTTCTTTTGATTTCAGCAAGGCTGTAATTTGGTTTTGTGTATCCATATTTATGACTGAGGTGACAGGTACAGAAACCTGATGCAGACAGGGTGTTTATTTCCCCCCCCCCCCCCAGAAGTTACTATCTGTAAAGAAATGAGTGATGCTTGGCTTTCTGACAAAAAACCTTCGATTTTTAATGACCCATCTGCAAGAGCTGATAAAATGTTGTGAAGCCCTTTCTTGAAAGGTTGGCTTAGCAGGATGTGTGAGAAATGTGTAGAAACAAAAGAGCAGCAGTTGCAGGTCTCTGGGGTACTTCTTACTGAAGCTGATATGCTGGTTTTTTAATTTCATCAGAATTATATGTGTGCTGGAAATGAGTATATTGAGATGACTACTTTACATGATGATTACACATTGCTCGCTGTTGAGATGTGATATGGGTTTTGTGTGCCAAGGGAAACTTTTTAATGCAGGTTACCTGTGATGTGACAGATGTAGCAAAGAGCCCATCTGAGCTTACCTAGAAAGCTGACCAAAATGAAGCATTCATATTCCTTCAGTCATTAAGATCTGTGTGATTTTGGTTTTCCAGTTACTCCTTTGCTTTCAACTGTACGTCCTAGGCCTTTTCAGCTTTTGTGCATTTTCTGCATTTCTAGGGTTTTAGTGCATGTGCATAATGCAGAAGTGCATGTCAATGGGAATTGTTCAATTCAGCATTGAAGTGGAGAGGATTAAGATGTGGGAGCAGCCCTAGAAAGTTCTGGTAACAGGGAAAAGTTTGCTGTCAGAGAAGGGGGTGCTACACAGAGGTTTGATCTGAATAAAGACTGTGTGGCCCAGGTCTGCACCCCTCTGTGAGCACTGTGGTTCTGAAAGGTACACCAAATTGTGTAGGACAAGGAGCACAGCTTTGTCTATCTATTTAACTCACCCAGCAGGACTTTGGAATGAGATTACATCCTCTTAAGCCCTGGGATGGCATCTGACAATGGCTAAAAGTCACAGGTTGAGCCAACAATATTTCATCACTACATGATTCTTGTAGTGTGCAAGTGAAAGTGCCTAAGGTTTCAGATTTATCTGTGCCTGGCTTCTCAAGAAACATAAGCATAGATTTATCTGTATAAGGAAATTAATTTTGTTCAAGGGAGAATTTGAAGCAGAATGCAGAAGTGATTCTGGAATAAGGCAGGTAAAGTTGTTAGTTAAATCAGCTCCGTCCCTTGTGATAAATAGATCAAGCAGCTGGACAATTTATTGAATAAATTGTCCAGAGATGTCTAAATTATTTGCAGTGTTGTTTCACCTGAGCCTGAGGAATGTGAGGCCAAATTTCAACTGGCTGTATTGCATTCGTCTCTAGAGCCAGAAATAGGATCTCAGCTGTTATAAATTGATTAATGAAGGTATTGTTATTTAGACCAGACCCTCAGGCTTGTAATGCCTAGTTTTAGCTTAAATGACCAAACTGAGCTATTCTTTAGAAGGCATAGCTTAAAAAGCTATTTGTCTAGTTCAGAAGCAAAAAATATAATTGCTTTCATTGCTTTGGCACATTTTATTGTCTATGTTGCCTCCCAAAATGACTTACTTTTATTTCCTCTTGAACCTGTGTGGCATCATATTAACATGGCACATGAAGATCCTGAGGTGAAAATAAATCCACAAAGATAAATATCAAACTTTGAGATGCTGTTCCATGTAACTGAATGTTTATCTGAACTTCACACAGCATCCAGTTAGATAATTTGCCCACGAGGCAAGTTTGTTTCATTTTTCACAATGTTCTGCTACTTGAGATTATTTATTCACTGCAGCAGAGCTATGGACTAGCCTGATTTGTTAAGCAAGCACTGTGAGGATAGATACTGCAGTACTATCTTTCATGGAAAACTTTGGAGCAAGAAGCAAAGAACTATGTCCCAGTGCATCCAGGATGGGCTAGAAAAACTGGTGATGGTGCAGCCACAGAGGTAAGGGGAGAATCCTCCTTTGTGGAAATGTTTTTTGCCCCTCTAGTCCCTTCTACTTGCCCTATAATAACCTTACACCCATATTTCAAAACTCTTGATATTTTTTAATAAAGAAAAAAGGGCAAGAGCCTGAATGTTTCTATAGTTACCTCCCTGGATGTATGTTTAGTTGGCAAGAGAGAGAGATGAGAGGTGTTTATTCCACCAATAAGTACAAAAACTTTATATCAGGCTGCTTAGCTGTAATTTGATAGTCAGTGTTAGACAATTCTTTACACTTAACAATCATTCTTGCATGAATGTGTTTGACAAGGGAAGCAGAGCTCATGTGCTGCATTAATTGTAATACATCTTGAGAGGTGTTGTCACGGGAGTTCTGTTCCTTTCCACCTTTGTGTAGATGAAGTTAAACTGCCCACTAAAAATGCAGCAAACCTAAACTGCAGCCAAAGAAAACATCTGCTTTGGACATGACTTTATTTCCTAGCAGGAGGGCTCCATATATCAATGCCTCGCCTTGTCTAATTTCATTAATGTGATCTTGTGTCCATCCTGTGGCACTTTAATAGCCATTATTTGTGGCCTCCATCAAATAAAGCATTGACCATAAATCCAACCTCACGTAAATGAAGATATAAATGTCAATCTGCATTACTGTACAATATTTATTATTTTAATTAAATGAAACTGATTGTGACATTTATTAGATCACAGGTTCCTTGTTAATGGCAATGAAAAGGAAAAAAAAAAGTGCTTATTTTAGAAAGGCAAAAAGCCTTTTTATGTAATTTTTAGAAATTGTCCTAATGTTATTGTCTTAGGTTATCAGAGCTAGGAATCTGTGTGTGGAACACAATGTTTGTGCATCTTCTTGGGACACAGACAAGTTAGTGAAGCCAAACATGACATGTACAGTAGAAAAATCAAGGAACAAATGCATTAGGAAGGTGAACACCCTGCTTTTGTTACTCATTAAGCAGTACAAGTATTTGCATTTAACTGAACCATTTTGTTTCATTTTCTCTAAATAGTGGGAGTTATCCCAGGTCAGATATCTGCGGTTTTTGCTGGTAGTAATTAAACTTCATTCAATGTGAACATACTTATTATCCAACCTATTGTGAAAAATACAGAAAGTTTATAGCTTTAAAATACTGAGGTCAAATCCTTTGTAATCCAATCCCAAACATACAAATCCAGTACAAATCAGAGACTGTTCTTATTTACTCTCCTTTGGTTGTTCTGTTCACTGTGCTTTTAATGTACAAAAACATCTGTGGTGTTTGCATTGGTCGTAGGAAGGGATAATGAATAAAATTCTCTAGTCTTGATGCTGGCAAAATTTTTTAATCTGGCAAATCTTGTATGTCAATAGAAAGTATAAGACTGAAGATTTGATATTTGGTACATTTCTTCACTTGCAGGGAGTTGGGTTTTATCAAAACCTACTTTAGAGCAGCCTATTTAGTGTCTGAACAGTCTTTGTACCTCGAAGAGGTCACAGCCCTCTCCAATAGACTGTGTTCAGAAAAACCTCTGAATGACGGAGATGTTAAATATTATTTAGGAAAAAAAAAGAACTGAGTAATAGTTTCCTTTTATGTTGGAAAATATCGATCCTGTTGATAATGAAGTCAGTGGCAAAACCTTAATAAACTCAGTTGGAAGTGCAGAAATCAGGATTAAAAGGAGACTTAATCTTTTTGTATTTAAGCTTAATTTCTGTGTTTTTCACAAGGATTCCTTGAAAATAAACAAAAACACTCACACTGACCTAAAGGGAAATTGATTCAGTTCTTCAAACATCTTGAGACTGTTTTCAGAGCAGTTTCAAATGTTTGCTACAGATCTCTAAGATCTGTCCCAATAACCCTGCAAGGTTTTTAAATGAAATTATCTTTATTTCAGATCACTTTTAACCAAAAATATTTATAGTGTATTTGTAACAAAGCTGCTCATGAGGTTTGTCTGTATCAAATCCTATTGCTCAGATCCATATTAATTCCATTAAAGAGGTGAAAATACTTCTCTGAAGTTTATCCTTTTGGTCAGTATGAACCATGCATATTCACAGCACACTTTAAGTAATTATTAGATGTCTTTTCAAGCTAAGTGCCCAGCATTGCATGGCATGGCACAGAAGAAATTGATTTAGGAAAAGCAAAGCTGAGAAGCTGGTACAGAAGAGAGACTGGATTTAAAGACAGAGCTTTGTTTTACTTGGGGGCTGGTCTCCTGTATTTATTTCAAGGCTTCTTTCCTGCAATGAAATAACCAAGGAAATGCCTTTTTCTTTTACCAAGATCTAAAACCAAATAAAGTGATGCTAAGAATACTTCTGGAGTCCCACTTTTATGTTTGGCAATTTTAGTTCAGTATTGCTTTTTCAGTAAGTACTCAAAACGTTTTTTCTGTGACTTTGTAGGCCACTGTGAAGACACACAACCGTGTAACACTTCTGTTCTCCCCCTGAGTTACTGGAACGTATTTTTCTTAATTTTTTTTTGTTTATATACACAATCTGTGCTTGTATAGGTTTGTGATATTTCCTTTCAAACTTTCTAGTACCGAAAGCAGAGAGATCTTGGACTTGTTTTGCACACTAGGAATGAACACACTTTTTCTGGGTTGCACCAAGGCAGTGAAAACGTCCTTTTCACTGTTGCAATGAAATGAGAATTAATATTGTTGAAGTAACCACTGACAGTGGGCTCCACTTACTGCTCCCTCCAAAACTGGTCCAATGTTCCCTCTTGTTCAGAAGCCCTTGAGAAATTTGTGCAAACACACATTTTGGGGGAAATTATTTCATCTCCAAATGTTCATCCTGACAACCAAATTTCACTTAGAGCATCTGCTGCAATGCCTCATCTGAATATTGCAACACTATCCCAGAGTCTTTTGCTCCAAATTCTTGCTGGCTGGCAGATGAAGGCAATTTTTAATGTCCTGGAATATCGATGCTTTTTAAGGTGTTTGGTTGGCCCTGTTTAAAACCAGTAACATAGTCCAGGTAAGTTCACTTCCAGAGTTGTATTTTTTTAATATTGTCGTGTTTGCTAGACAAGATCTTTCTCCTGTCATCATGTACAAAACTGAGTTCTTGAATGTTCTCAGAAGCTGTCTTTGTTTACATTTGTTTGTTCTTATCTACCAAGACTGCTGTGATTTCCTCTATCTCTGCTTGCCACCCTGAGTTTCAAGTCCATTTCAGTGTCAGATGGGGTTGTGTAATTCTCTGATAACAAAATTATTTTGAAGGATTTTGTCAATACTTTTCCTTTTGTTCTAGAAATTCAGAGGAGTATGTTCCATTCATCCAACCAGATTTCAGTTCAATTCTGATTTCTTGATTTCTTGTTCTAACATGATTTCAATTTCCTTTTGTATTTGTTCTTCCCCGGGAAATGAATCTGAGTTATGACACATGTTCTCTGTCATCTTTTTTAAATCTGCAAGCCAAAAAATTGATGTTCTCAGAAGTGGCTGTACCTCCTGCCAATAAAATCCACTTTTTGCTCCTTTATTTTCTTCTATTGGTTCTTGCTCATGTACCTAAAAATAAACAAACATTGCTTTTCTTGTGCTCTCCTCAGTCTTCTCTGAGTGTTCCACATCTCTGCAATGTTCTGATCCATCCAAGTCCTTTCAAAAGCTGATTGACCCTCTCATCCCCTGTGCATCTATTCTGTGCAAAGTGTGAAGGAGTCTGGCCTTCTAGGCTCGTTTTCTGAAGTGTCACTGATTTGTTCTGTTACTTTGGGCAAGTCACTTAATCTCACTGTGGTGTAGTTTATCCACTATAAAATAAGTCTAATAATCCTTGCCCGCTTTGCTGAGCCCTGAATCTTGTTTGCCTTCTTTACATGTGCAGTCCTAAGGGTATTATAAAGCTTCAATTATTAATGTTTGGAAAGTGCTTTGAGATCTTTGGATGGAAATCCCTGTATAATCATATTTAGCACTTAGCATTTCACAGCACAGTGCAGACGCTACGTAATCCTCAGAATACTCCTGTGAGACAGAATTACCTGTCAATACAATTATTATCCTCACTTTACTGGATAGTGAGGCAGAAGGATTAGGACCTAATCCTGCTTCTCTTCAAATAAATGGGAGATCTTCTCTTGACTTCAGCAGGAGCTGGAAGAAGCTTCTGTGACACATCAAGTTTTGAGTTCAGTCTAGGATGTCAATCCACACTGAACCTCATGGAGTCTCCTTCCTCTCTCTACTACAGAGTTTGGCGTTTCTTGGTCATGTTATCTAGACTTTCTTGCATGATTCATTTTTAGTCTTCCTTACCATTCTGTTTTGGTTACCTTCTATATTATTTTCTGGTTTTTAGTATATTTTCAAGCCCCAGCATGTTCTTGATGCTGCACGTAGCCCTGGGAGATGTATAATCCATGAATTCTTCTGTACCTTTGCAATCTTCCTTCATGGATTTATCCAGTACAGTTCTTTTGCCTATTTTTAATAACTTTATTTTTCTGCTGGTCATGTTATTGCAAACTCAGCTGCTGTCTACTGCAATGCTGTTTCTACATAGTTGACCACATCAAACTCCTTTGTTTTAGACCAGTTTAGTTCTTGTGAATACAGTCCACAGTACTCTATCATAGTTATAATAATTTCATGGCTGTGATTATGCTAGCCTGCCCTTTATCCTTCCCAGTTATTTTAGTCTCTTCCAATATTAGACAAAGCAGACCTGTCTCACACTGTAGGTGCTCAGGACTCATATTCTTACCCTTGAAATGATAACCCAAAGCAGTGCTATAAAAAGACTGTGAGAAAAAGTATTTAAAATTTGAACTAAAATTATTTCAAGAAATTGCTTATGTGAAGGAGAGATAAGTAAGTTCATTCTTCCCAGAAATAAGTTGAATTATACATCTTCTTTTTCAAAGAAGACTCCGTCTGTCTGACACGTAAGAGAAGCGATTCCTCATTAATATCAGTTACTAACCACATATTTCAGCATCACCAAAATGAGCTGAATCCATCTTAAAATAATGAGGCAAAGTAATTTCTGTTATGTCAGATTCATGGTGCTTCTCTACTTCTTAGCCTGCTTTGTTCAAGGGACCATTTTGGAGTTGACTGGCTGGCAGTGTAAATAAAGATCCATCCACACAGGTTCATTTCTGAAGACTGTCCCAATTTTAGGTAAAGAGACGCTCCATGAACCTGACACTGGTGGCTTTGGAAGAGGGTTCAAGGCTAGGGCTTTGCCACAGGTGCTGCTGGTTGCTCACCTCTCTGAGGAGCTTTGGGAGACCTTCCACACCACCTCTGTACAGAGCTGGAAAAGGCTCTTGGACAGGAGCCAGGTTCTACACATTGCCATGGGCTCTCAGGGGCCAGTAATACCTCTGGCAAAAGCACTATAAAGCTAATTAAAAGCCAGTAGCAGTGGCACCTTACTGCTAGCAATTTCTTAGCTTGAAACAGCTATTATTGAGCATTAAAGGTAAAATCAATTTTATAAGGTAAACAGTTTTGTAGTAATGTGACCCTGACCTATAAAATGACAATCTGACATTAATTTTTAAGGATCATATATTCACATATGCTGTCATTGTAGAGCAAGTAACATGACTGGTAGTAGGCCTATGCATTTTGAGAATGCATTTACAGTTTAACATGCTGTTACAAATGTAAGGAGGCTCCTTCTCTCTCCTCTAATTTTTTTTCACCAGCTTGACAGTTTTTCAAACATATTCACTGTCAGCCCTAACAACCTGTCAACAACTGCCATTATGTGAAAATTGCAAAGACTTGCTTGAGCACTGTGAAAACTGACAGACATGCCACAAGGATAAGTTCCTCAGAAACAGAGGGCTAAAACTTTTGAAAGGTGCTCCAGCCCTTCCAAGGCAAAATGAACAGTCAGATATCAGGGGAAAAAAACATACAGTTGTCACATCTGATATCTATTTCTTTTCCCCTCAAATTGAGGTGTATGTGAAGGAATAAAACATAGATTAGGACAAACTGTGCAACTTACTAGAGTTGGTGCAATTTTCCTCACTGTCAAGCAAGAGAGGCCAAATTTATCCACTGTGTAGATCTGCTGTGTGGCTGGTACAAATCCAGGGATAAAATTCACCCTCTTAGAGTATTTGTAAATGAAATACGATTTTCTCTGTGTGGCTTAGTGTAAAAAAAAAACCAAACCTCAGTTAATGTTTACTATATAATGTAATATATGATAATGTTGGTGGAGAAGTGACCCTGCAATGCACTTGATAGGGCTCGTTGTATTATTCTGCACCTGAGAGTTAAACAGCTGCAATTGTGCTGACACCCATGAATTTGCCACCTTCTGAAACTGGTGTAATGGAGAACATCTATGTTTACCACTGAATCAAAATGGTTTGATCATGTCTGTCAGGGGGAGAATAAATATGGATGATCCACAGTGTGTAGGACAGTGCCAGACTGTGTCTGTGTTGTGCACTTATGCACCACGTGGGAGTAGCAACACAGCCAGAGAAATCTTTGGGAGTTCTGCCCTCTGAACATCCTAGGGAAAGGTATCTTAAATCTTCAGTAAAGGCACGGGGAGATGGTCAGGATATTCACACAGCTAGGATAGTTCTCAAACTGTGTATTTCCTGGCTCTTGGTTATTGTTTCATTCTAGGTGTTGTTCCTAAGTCAGGAGCAGTTAATAGCCATTGAGGATGTGATCCAGTCTGTGCACCCCTGCTCAGATGGGTGTAACTGGTGGCCTCCCAAGTCACATCTCCTCCTAGTCTGAAGCCTCAACTGACTTTAGTAGAAGGGCTGTGAACTGAACTTAAGTTAGCTTTGAAATGCTAACATGGTGCTGAGCTGCTGGAAGAGTTTTAAATCCTAAACAGTCTTCATTTTTGTCTTTTACTATCAATCCCATGGAAACACAATTGTACCTTGATTTATGTATTTCTTCTAGTGGGATTTCTGAACATAAACCTGTGTGCACTAAGAAGAAATTTGCACATGCCCATGTCTGTTGTTTTCATTTAAAGAAAAAAAGCAAGCCAGTGTCAGTGAAGTTTCTTTCACTGAATTTGTATGAAATGGCACGTGTATGACTGGAGGAAATCATAGGCATGAGTCTTCTATGTTACATACAAAATTGTAGCTAATTATAGTCTCATGGAAAAGTAAGTGGAAATACCTTTTCTGCTTTACCATCTAAAAATGAGCTAAAGAAATGTTTAGTCTGGGTTTCATGCATTTGGGGTCTATCTGGAGAGCCATCACTCTCACTGAGTCTCAGAAGATGCTCAGCACCTTGCTGACTTACCCAGCAGAAACTATTAGTGATAGTGAAGCATGTCCCTGTGATCCAATGTTGAGTTATCGGCTCTTTCACAGCCATAATCTTTGACCACAGGCAAATAATTCAACTCTTTAGTCTGCATTTCCCAGCTGTGGGACAGCATAATGATATTCCTTTGCAATTTGGGAACTGTGAGAATGAAGTTGGAGTTGAAGGTGCTGAGATTATGTAGTGAAGAAGCAACAGAAATGCCAAATGGCAATTAGAGGTGGTGGTTGCTTTGTTTATCAGAAAGGACAGAGCTATGATAAAAGAATAACTAAAAAAACCTCCAACTCCAACCACAAACAAAGGCAACAGCAAGAACCTCTGGCAGGAATTACTTCACTGTAATTCCATGGTAGGATCTGGCTGAGGTGTGTTTTGGGGCTTGGGGATGGTGTCTGTGCCTATCTGTGCTCGTCTCTCAGCCCACAGTGGTGCATTTGCAGGGCTCTTTCTCTGGTGGAGATTGTTAACTCGGGAGGTTGTGCCCAGGGCAGAGTTGCGTATGAGCTCATTTTGGAGTGGGCTTTGTTCTGAACAGGCACAAGAGCATTTCCTTGGAAATGTCTCATTTTCTTTAAATATTCTGTGACACAAACTTAGAAAAACACTTCTAAAATATGCTCATAATAATCTAATGGCAGCTCATTTTACTTATTAGCAAAGTGAGTAAGTAAAGAAGTCTCTATTGTCTTTTCTGTAGAAAATACTTAATTCCCTGTTAACCTTAAGCTCAGAGTTGTGCCATGCAGTGTATTGTGGTGCTCTAAAACCATGTTTGCTGTTGGGAAAGACACTGTAAGTAATCTGAAATAACACAATTCTGAAAGAGAAAGAGACCTTACACTTCTGTTTTAATGGCTTCTCTTATTTCTTTGTTCCTCATGTTCTTTTTTATTGCAATTGTAAAAATAGGAGTAGTATTCATAGCATGCCATTTTTTTGGGTAGATTTTTCTTTTGGTTAAAAAAGTATCTTGAGCCTTTAAAACTCCTTAGAGTAAACAGGAATTAAGGTATTATTATTTTGCTTTTGTAACTCATCATGTTAATTTCTTATATAGACACTCTCCCAGTAGTTCTTGCTTTTTTTTCTTTTTTTTGTTGGTTGTTATTTGGTTTTATACTTGTGAGCTACACAAGGACGGGGCTATCCATTGGTTTAATGTTTATCTGGTGGTCTAATCTTGGGCTGCAGATGAGCTTAAATCAAAGCTTCAGTGATACTTATCTAATTGAGTCTAAGTGGTGGCAGCCTGTTGCAAGGTTGTGATGAGCTCTGAAAAGACTCATGAGATGGTCATCTAATCCTCGGGTTACAAGGGGTTACTTTTTGTCTCTTCCCTTGATTTTGCTATTCTTAAGATGGAGATTGCTCAGGTAACAGAGTTGGCTGAAATGGGATCTGGTTTTTATTAACCAGGAGACTGCCTGTGTGTTTTGAGTGTCTTTCAGTGCATGTGGGAATATGTAAGGTTATAAATTACAGAAAGAAAACACCGTAGCATTTCAATAAAACATCCTGAACTAGAGTGTCTGGGACAGAGAACATGAGTGTTTCACTGCTTTCATGGAGCATAATAAGTCACTCAGAAGACAAAGTGCTTGTAATTTCTTGTTCTAATGTCTAACATGGGCAGGATTTCCATCCAGGGCTACTACCTAAAGGCACAGGACTTGACACTTCAGAGTAACCTCATTTCTCTGGGAAGGATGCACATTGAAACTCAAGTTTTGCCCCTATGTCAGGAAATTCTTGCCGTTGCTGTTCAGCGTCATGGAAAGTGATTGCAAATGTGTAAAAAAGCTTCCTTGACCATTGGCTACTCAATTCAGAGTGCTTTCCTCTCAAACTGCACTTATTTTGGACCAATTTCTGTGGTCTGGTATTCATGTTGACTTGCTCAATCCACAAAAATATCCTGTAGAGCTCTTGGAATTCTTGTAAATTAACTGCAGGGTACCAAGACCTGGCTAGACCAGAAAAGGACATAATACACCTTTCCTACAAGGACTTTCACTTGCTCAGGCTGGGTTTCACTTGTCCATCTGCACATCTATGAAGAAGTATTGATCCCAAGGATTCCAGAGATATTTGATGGCTTCAGGAAGGAAAGCTCATATTTTTTTCATCCACCACCATTCCAGTTCATCATTTTTAAACCTTGCTGTGACTCTGGAGTTCAGGCACCAAGCGTTACTTGTCTGCCTCAGCCAGTCACTTTTGACATCAAGTGTACTTGATCTGGGACTGGTAGTTTACTTCAAACGTTGTTCATATGAATGGGTCTGGCAGCTGGGAGACTGCAAAAAAAGTGCATGAACAGTGATTCTTGTTTTCTGTCTTCAAAACAGATCTATTGTACTGTTTCTGGTGGCTGTTTTGAAGAGTGTTGACTTTGAAGCTGGAAAGAAATCATTATCTAAGTCGCATTCATTTAAACTTAAGGCTAGTGGTCTCGTAAGTGATCACTCCCATTAGCCTTATGAACCTTCTCCATGGATGGGTGAGAAGAATATTGCTTTATTGTAAGATGATTTAAATAAATAAAAAAGTCTATGGGATCTGAATGTACCCAGTATATTACACATATTTATACATTATGCATCCCAGCTCCTATAATTTGATTATAAATCACAGCTGTTTCTTTTCTCTCTTGACCTCCTTTAGCCTGTGACATGCTCTGCTATCATTCTCTCATTCTCCTAATACTTTTGCTATTGAAAGTACTATAATTTTCTTTTTCTTGCTGTCAGGTATTCAGTCATTTCTTTGTCCTGCCTTAGAGCTTAGACTCGGAAATTGAACTGTCTTGGTTTTTTTTTTTTTGTTAAGAGATGACAACTCATGTTTATTTGATTTTAAAATTTATGCGGCAGGTCTTTCTCTAACACTCAGATCTCACCTAAAGCTTTTTCCTAAGGGTCTAAAAGTGCCTTTCAAAAAAGGAAAATCCATTTTTTTCTAGTTAACCCGGGGAAAATCATCATACTGAGGTGAATGCTCTGCTTAGAGAGAAGAATGATATCAGAGAGAGCACAAAAGCAGAAGGGGAAAGTGTGATATTATCAGGCAAATATGAGGACCATTGCAGGGGGATGTTTCTATGCTAAAATCACACTGAAACTTGGACTACAAACTGGTCATTACAGCTTGAAAACTTTGCCTTTCTGGGATTTAAATGGATCAATTCCATCCCAGAGGTCAGATTTGGGTTGATGGTCAGGACAGAAACTAGAGCAGGATGGAAAGGGTTGAGGTGAAAAGGATGTGGTCATATTAATTCAGAGCAGCTTCAGACAAGCAGCACAAGGAGATTTATAGGACTGTTTTTGAAGGGGAAAAGTGGGTATGATAAATGGGGTAAGTCAATGTCAATTTGTGAAATTACACCTTTGTGTCACAGTCTATCAGTAACTTCCTCTTGCTATATTTGGATGATTTTCCGGTAGCAGTAAGAGGGATCGAATGGTGACTAACCCACCTTTCCAAATGGCTAATTTAGGAAAGTAACAAAAGAATTGGGCTGCAGCATGTGAATCATCCCAGATAAAGGTCAGAAATTACTGTCCTGTTTTAGCTAAGGATACTCGAACTTTTTAGAAATAATTACCTAATAACTTCCTTTGTGCATGAGAAGCCCTGAAAAAATTGTGAAAAGGCAAGGAAGCTGAAGAAGCAATCAGGCCAACCCAAGGAGGGATGGGAGGCAGTTGTAGTTCTGGTGACACTGATGTCCCAGCAGTGCCTGGAGCCCTGACATTTTGGGTGCCATCTCTAGAGTGGTGCAGGCAAAGCTTTGCAGGGAGAAACAGAACAGGAACTTGAGAGTTTTGTAAGATCACGCTGCAGGACAGAACACATGAGGATCCTGATCCCAGCAGCTCTTCCCATGGAGCCTTTCCTCCCTAGTGGTGGTTCCCAGCCTGCCCTGTGTGTCAAGGGCAAAGTCTCTGATACTGTGCAGATCTGAGGAATATGGTTCAGCCTGGCCCCACTAAGGAGGTGTCTGAGTGTTTCTGTCTTAGTGCACTCCTGCTCTGTCAGTCTGTTAAATGTAATTGCTTAAGGGGTAAAGTCAACAGAGATACTGATTTTGGTTAAATAATAAATGCTATCCCTGCTCAGGTTTGTTGATTGCCTATCACGCCTCTCATGTGGGAGGAAAATTCTGCATAGGATTCTGTTCTTGATGTATTTATTTTTGTGGTTAATGATAGTGTGTGGGAGTTTAGGGTTTTTTTTTTTTTAAAAACAAGCAAAAATGCATCATAAAGCAAAAGACCCTTTCCTGAAGAATTTTGTATTCTGTATCAAACAGACACAAACCACTGGGATCTAAAGAAAGAAGTTCTGGAGAAATGTGGATAATAAGGACTTTCCAAAGGAAAAGTAGATTTTGATAAGTGAGGAGGGTGGCTTTTTGGTTCAGAAATAGGGTATTTGTGGAACATCTTATAATGCACTTGGTGCTGCTGCGTGCAGAGACAAACATTAATCTGGTGGAGCAATTGCCCTGGTTGTGGAATCTCCCAGTGATGAGTCTCTGAAGAAACAGTCTGAGTTTTTTGCTGTTGTACTAACAATTTTTTGACTCACTATGTGAAGTCCATTAAATTATGCATGAGATGTGCATTTTGCCCAGTTTGAACTGTCCACACTAATGGAAGCACTAATGTTAGATGAATGGGATCCTCAAACTAATGTGGTTCTTAACTGGTGAGCAATAGGCTGTCAGGGTAAAAATGCAGGAAGCCTAAATACATGGCCATGTGATGAAAAAAGGTGGTGCTGTGAACAGGTATGTGCTGCAAAACGGATAACTACAGGGCACTCTTAGATGAATAAACAAATAGTCTGAATAGCCATATCCTACTTTGATTAATGGATGCAGAACTGCCAGAGTGTAATGTAGGTAGGGGGAAGCTCTTTCTGCATCAAACTGTGGTGGGGTGTCAAGAAATGAAATCTCAGCATCTCCTACCCTGAGATCCAGCAGGAGACAGGGTCTGACTGAGCCCAGGAGACCTCAGTTCTCAAAGACACTTATTTTCATGCCACATAAAACAGGACTTTTTTCAGGCTTTGAGGGACTCCACTGGCTCAGCCCATATGGTGAAAGGCAACCTTTCATTTGAGAGCAACAACACTAAAGTGTTCCAGTGCTCAGAAGCATATTGGGCAGCGAGGCCATAGGAGGAAGCCCAGTATGCTGTTAAACAGCTGTCTGGACCCCTGTTTACAGGAGAGTGATGAGATTAAGAGTGGTTTTGTGTAAGAGTGGTTTTGTGTTTTCCCCTGGACATGTGCTGTTGCAGGATTTCCTCAGACAGCTCGAGATCTGCTGTGTGGTTTGACAGGCTCCCCTGCTTCTCTCTCTGCAGTTGTGAACGTTTTGGGGCTGTGTTTGTCTTGAGCTTTTTTTCTTGCATACATGACTTGTGGGGTCCCTGCATGAGGCCATTTGTGTTTCTTGTGCAGGGCTGCTCAGCAAACTGAAATAGCACATCCAGGAACTCTTTAATACTTGTAAAATCTTGTGTTCCCTCCTTCCTTTCTGTTGCTGCAAGGATTTCATGCGGAGGGAAGAATACCAGAAGAGCAAGTGATGGCTTAAACTGCAAAAGCTTTAATTTATTCATAAATAACAATATAAATCTGGGTTTAAACCAATATTTTTGTTGTTTGGAGAATTTTACTGTACTTCAGTATTTATTAGGTTTCATCTTGAACCACTCAAGTTAGGAGCATATTTCACTGTTAGAGAAACACTGAAATTCTCAATTGTAGCAGGACCTCAGGAGCTAAAGCTTTAAGAATCATCCTGGGTGGCAAAATTCTCCCAGCAGTTATGGGAATCATTGGGGAAATCCTTTGTGAATGTGTTTGCTTTATTCCATCTCACTTCCTGTTTTTTTTAGTGACATCAGTATTGACTTTCTGTGGTTTGTTGTTAGAAAAGTCTTAATTTGATGGAGTATTTTAATAAATAGAATGTTTAAAAGGAACAACTTCATGAACAATAAATTGTTCCCAGATCCTGACAATAAGAGAAGCCTGTGCCTTTATCAGCCAGTGTTATAAGCCCTCTCCCTACGGGTACTTCCCCATTGGACCAGTTTTTCCAAGCCGATTCTTGTTTATTTTTATATTGGCTTTGTGTTCATGAGCTACTACTTGAGGTTTTGCAGGTTGTTTTCCTCTTTTTTCTTATTTTTTCCCCTGTATCTCTGTTTCAAACACAAGATAAGTTATTTTCAGTAATGTGATAACTTTGATGACTTGATTTTTCAGAGATTTCTGGCTCCCAAAATTCCTCAAACTTCTTATAGAGAAGACTCACTACTCTGTATTTTAGTGGGTTTCAGACTTACCTTCGTGTCTGGGGAAGGCTGAGAGGGGGCAGGTCAGACATACAAGAAAGTTTTAAAAGAGCACTTACCAAGATGATTGGGTGATTTGTAGTTGGATTCCTGAAAGCTCTCCTACGTGGTTCAAGAGGAGCAGATTCTAATGTGTGTTTGAGTCTTCACATTCGCTGCTTTTCAGAAGCTCTGAGGGAACACTTCAAATGTGTGAATTCGGGACTGTAGCCCTTGCTGCCCTTCAGTGGAACTTTGTATCCTGAATTCCTCAAGTTGGTTTAAAAGATAATTTATAAAATAAGTGTATGTGATACTTACATATTAAATTGAACCAGACTTTATAAATGTATAAAGGAATGTGTGTCAGCTTTTACTGCTGTTGTATAGCTAATCAACACCTCTAAAACCAATTTCTAAAATAAGCTCCTCATTTTAGGGGTAAAAGTGGCAGAGCAAAATAAAACAGTTTCTGTTTTCCCAGTATCTTTGACATGAAAAAGCAGAAGATTGCAAAGGTCATGGAAACAGTTAAACCACAGTTTAAGACAGTAGTTTTGTTCTCCATATTCTGTTTTTCTAACCTTGTATTTGCAGTTATTTTTTCAGCTGCTTTGCTTTAGAATCCCTGAGATAAATAATAAGAGGTGTGGTAGTATCCCTGCTGTTGAAAGAGTATCAGCAAATAACCCATGTGAGTCCAAGCCTTTCCTTGTTGAGAATCCAAATTTCAGAGGGCATGGAAGGTTTCTACTTGTCTGTTGCTCACAGCAGCCATGTGTGCACCTAGAAAGATCCTGTCTGTACCTGAAAACAAGAATTTCTTTCCTCTTCTTTTGGGAACCTCTTCAGCTTGAGTAAAGAAAGCAAAGTTCTCTGATGAACAGCAGTTGAATAAGTAAAAAAGTAATAAATTAAGTACCAGGATTCTGTGCTTCTCTCAACAATGGTAGAGGTCAGTTTTGGAGGTTGTACTGGGGTTTATAAATATCAGTGGACAGACCTGGGTTTGCATAGACTTTTTGATTTTTTGCTTTATTTACAGGCCGTCGAAGTTTAAAAGGGGAAAATAGAGAGTGGTCATTAACAGCAGCAAACCTAAATAAATTGCTGCCATGCTGTGGGTCAATACCACCTCTTTGGTCGACTTCTGAAAAGGTGGAGATGGGAAATAAAATCCTGTGGGATTTGGCTAAACTTTGAGTCCAGGAAGATCATGGGCTTTTAGACTTCACTGCAGACCTTTATAGGATAAAGATTGTTTTACAGCCCTATAAGGGTGCAGGGGATGCTTTGTCAAGCCCTGGGAGAACAAGGTTACTGCTACAAGGAATTAAAATTTTATTCCAAACCTTGTACGACAAAACAGGACGTGCAGATGAACTTAACCATGTATGAGGCACATCTGGGATGAAAAAGGTGGAAGTAGTGGATAGAGAAGTGTCAAGCATGGAAGGTATTGAATTTCCTCAGCAAAAACATTAAGTGATCATGAAGAAATAAGTTCTGGTTTTGTTGACTCCCTGAATGTCTCACAGGAGAACAGAGCATTCAGAAGGCATTTGAGGAAGACTGAGGGTCTCAAGGCAAGTTCAGGAATAGCTTTCCATGAAGAGTAGCACCTGGCCAGTGCAGGGAATATGGGAAGATTGAAGATGGCATTATTTGGCACACAAAATACTGGAGCCAAATGAGAAGTAGGAGTCGATGAGATTTTGCAAGTATTGCAGTGAACACCTGTGTGTCCTAAGCAGCATTGCTAATATGCCTGGAGAACAAAACCAGCAATTCTGCAGTCAGTGTTCTGTGGCTCTAGTAATCAAGGAATGCCAAAAATTAGAAATTAAAAGTCCTATTAGTTCATCTCCCCCTATAAAGGGATGTTTCCTTTGTTATGTATGATGGTAATTATCTGGCTTGCAAGGGGAGGAGGTATGGAACAGCAGAGATTTAAAATAGGGGTGGAGAGTCCAGAGCTGGGAGGATGAAACTGAAACAGAGGGTTATCAGGACTGAGAGCTATGGTTTAGTACTTTCCACCTCCAAAACATTGCATAGATATTAACCAATTAATCTGCACAAATGAGCCATGAAAATGATCAGTAGCTTTGTTGAAGTCCAAACAGTGAAATCATGTTTCAGATTTAGCACTTAATGTTCCCAATATTATGGCTTAGACAGGAGAGGGAGAGTCTTGAGATTTCCAAGAGCTGCTGGCTCCAGGTGAGTATCCAAGACCCCCATCATGTTGCCATGGGGTGTCTGGCCAGAAGATTCTTTCCGAGATTTAAAGGCAGCAAGGACTGCCTAGTCTGAGGCATAACAAGCTGTACAATTTCACTAGTGATATTCCTTTTAAAGTTCTTTTGCTTGTGGTTGAACTAAAGCACATCTTTTCAAAAGAAGGTTTTGGATTCAGTATTCGAAAACTTAAGTGATTTGCCACATTTCTTTAAAACTTGTTGAAATAACTAGCTAGCTTTCCTCCCACTCTCTCCTTTGAAGTAAGCAACAGTAAAGGAGAGATCTTTAAAGACTGAAATAATTGTTCCTTTCTATGTGGATACTGAGTAGAGTTTTGTTACACCTCTACTGCTTGTAAGGCCAGAAATATAAATACTACACTCTTGAATGTTTTCCAAATCTTTTATACAATCCCAGAAACATTCTGGGTTTTCCCAGCATTTTAAAAATTATTTTTCAGTTGCTGTGCTATGGCTTATGGAGCAAATAGCAGGTGTGTGTGTTTTCAATTCTGGGATTTGCTCTCAAAGAAAAATAATTAACACTGGCAGGAGTTTGATTGCATTAATTCACAAAAAGAAACACCCAAACGATAAATCCATAGTGGGAGAACTGCCCATATGTTACAGATTGGCTTAACATGGATGAGGCATTAAATAAACTAAGTCTGAAAAATAAAAACCTTATCAGCTTTATTAGCGTTGAACTCTGTGGCTTCCACTGGGGCTGACACACTTAATTAAAGATGCTCTGGTCTAATTAGGTTGCACATCAAAAATACAAGTACAAGTTGGATTTTTTTAAAGACCTGTCTGAGCTCCAATTCCCAATGTTGTGAATATTTATTTTATTCAGTTAGTCTCCACCTAGACCAAATGTTGCTAGGTTAGCTAACACAAAAATACAGGGATTGGAGCATTTAGATTTCTTGCACTGAATGAGGCTGGCTCAGATCCTGAATGTCTATATATCTGAGGAAGACAAGTGTAGGCTAGGGAGAAAGATGACTTTATTTTGAATTTTAAATCATTATCTGATTCTGTTTGATTGGCTTAATTCTATTGGTGACTAGCTCATGAAGAAATCTATGGCCTTCATTTGTTTTACTACCTGTGGGATTGATTCCCCTGTGGGTCCAGTCCAACCTCTATGGAGGTCAGTGGGAAGACTGCCATTGATTTAATAGGAGATGGTTCAGAATCGATGGGAATGCTGCATGTCACAACGGGGGAGTGTTCCTTCCTTCTACCATCGCCCGTGCTTTAAAAGTGGAATTCTCCTTCTGTCAAACAGGGCAGACCTGTCCTACCCTGTCATACGTTCCCATGATTTTCTCTGTGGGCAAGGTTGAACATGAAAGTCTTTGATTCAGCCCCTTTTTTTCCTGTATATAATTCTTTCTTGCAGATTGGTACTGGAATTCTGGAACCTTGTCATCCTTTTGCTGCTGTTTTTGTACTAGTTTTTGAAGTTTTTTTTTCCTTTAATTTGTAAATTTGTAATTTTCCTTTATGCAAGTTGCAACTTCTTCTGGCATCAGTGAATTTGTATGATCTTGTGTCAGGACAGCAGGCCTGAACTTCACTTCCCATCTACCAGCAATAATTTTCATTCCTGGTGATGGTATTTGTCTATCCTAAATCACTGTGGACAAAATGCTTCTATTTCTAATGCCTAACCAGATAATTATTGCTCAGCCAAACACATATTGGCTGGTGACAGGTATGGCATGAGAGCATTTCTAAACATTTTGTTAATGGAAAATGGAAGCCCATACACAGTTTTCAGAATCTGTCATTGATTTCTGGTCCTGTTTTGGTAGCTTTAAATCTTAAGTGACACTTGGATCTCCCTCAGTGACAGAAGTGGGAGACATCAGCAGCATGAGGCCTGTGGCTCTTGATGATTTTACTCAGTTTGTGAAGCTTCGATCAATGTGTTGGCAAATGGACACCTAAAAAGAACTGGTTGGCCACAGTGCTAAGTCTGGACTCATTTACAACTGTGAACACAGCAATATTTCCCAAATATTATCACTGTCACATCCTATTGTGGAGGTGTTTTGCTTTCACGCATTCAGTGTTAACGTTAATTTTTCTTAGCCTGGGCTCTTTCTGGTCACTATCTGCCTTTTGCACTTTGCTGCAGCAGGGTTAGTTGCTGGAATAGGATTTTAGAATCATTTAAAACTGTTTTTTGAGAAAGGAGACAGACAATTCTGATTTACTGAGAGTAACTTAGTGTTAAATGGAGTGCAACTCCAGGTTGCCTTGAGCTATTTTGGCTTTGTTTCCTGCTTTGCTCATTGTATGTGTGTATCTGTGTGTGTACATCCCTACAAATCCTAATCTCACCCTAGAGCTGAAGAGAGCAACGCAGTGTCCTTGCTCAAACACTGAGCCACCTAGAGACAGCTGAGTGCTCTGAGTAGATGTGATGTCTCAGGAGCTGAGTTACTCTTTTTAATAATTTCTCCTGAACATATCTGCAGTAATGACACAAGTCGTCCTCACATTCTGTGCCCTGTAACTGAGAACAATTTCAGGATGCACATTCCCTGTTATCTGCCTGTCTCAGGACATAATTACACCTGCAGTAGGTGCTCCAAGGCAGTGTGAGCAGAGGAGAGGTGCATCCCTGCTGGGAGTGATCCTGTGGAAAAACTGGAGAGCATTCTCAGCCTACCAAGGGCTACCTGCATGGGCAGGGGGTGGGACCTGCCAACGTGGTCACCACTGCTGCTTTCAAGACCCTCTTTGCTTGGAGACCACTCTCATAATTTTATTTTTCTCACGCTGGATAACATTGACTGCCAAGCAGCTGTAATCAGTGGTGTGATTTGCTGCTTTTCTTGGTGTACTGCTGTCTTCAGGCTCTTGAGAGAGGAAAGGTCTGGTGCATAAATTGTGAGCTGTGACAGGGAGTGTGGCCTTGTGTGTTTTACTATTGGTATCAGCCATCTCAGAATGGAGTGGCAGCTTTATCAGGGAATATCCAGCATTTTTTTTCAGATGAAGTTAGACATTTTGGAATAGATGCACCTCTTTCTACTTTCTGAACATACATTTTGTTATGGCACCTTACGGAGCTCATTTTAAACCCTGCTTCAGGGCAAAAATATTTATGGCATACTTTAAATAAAACATATTATGTGTTTTGTACAAACATATGTATCATTGTCCCCCTCGCTGGAGCTGATATAATTTCTGACACCAAGTACTGTGCCTCATGCAAAATTCATGACATGTCATTGAATAAGAATGAATGTTCCTTTAAAATACAAGCTTTCCAGCCATGATAACCACTTAGTTTTCAGTTTCAGGAACCAAAATCCTTCCTTGCTGTGACTGTTTGAGTGAAACACGGTGTCAGTGACTGGCAGCTTCAGAGTCTGGTGGCAGGTTGAGCATGGTTTTCTCCTGCAGATGGTTTTTTACTTCTAAGTCACTGGTATTTGTGGGTCTATATTCAACGTAAATTGTCCCTTAGAGCAGCAACAGGGCTGGTCAGTGAATGCTTGTTTCACTCATGGATATATAAGCATCCCATTGTTAAAAGCTTTCAATACTGCAACTCTTCACTTCTAATTCTTATTTATAAAGAGAGAGGAAAAAAGTCTTTCTGCCAACAACATACATGTGGTAGAAAATTATCATAAAGTCAGAATGTGTTGCTGCAGGGTGTTACAGGCGTAAATTAAAGAACTAATTAAGACTGAGGGGAGACTCACTGCAGTTAACACCCTCCTTGTGAGGGGAAGAGGAGGGACAGGCATGATCTCTGCTCTGTAGGACCAGTGACAGGACTGAGGGAATGGTCTGCAGTAGAAGTGATCATCAACCTCATGGATAAACAAAATGAACAAATAAAAGAGCACAAATATAGTGGGGAAATAAATGGTGATTTGAGAGGGGGAAAAAAAACCCCAACAACAAAACAAACAACAAACCCCAGCACCATTCTCCAGAGGGTGGAGGGAGAGGAGCTGAGCAGTGTCAGGTATTGCCTTCTGGAAAGCACCTGTGCTGATCTGGGCTCCTCTGCTCACTTCCCAAAGGCAGCAGCCTCTGCTGGGAGGTGAGGCTGTTCACTCTTTTCTCATATCTATGGAGCCAAGAAGCAGAGTTTAGAAAGTTCATTCCTGGTCTCCATCAGTTCCTTAGCAGCTTCATCTCTGCTGCAGAAGAGGTGGTGGAGAGTTCCCTTAGAGGTGACTTCAAGGCCACAGAACAACATGATTACATTTTGAACAGCTCAGGGGGTGATTAAAGCTTAACTTTAAAAAGGAAATATGAGTTAAAAATTAAAGACTAGAAAGTCAAGACTACAAGAGTTTAAAATAAAAGCACTGTCCTTACTCCTTCCTGGCCTACCTGTGCCATTCACAGGGTGTGTGTGCAGTGTAATTGCTGGTGCTTGAAGAGACCTGGGACATGGCTTTCTTGCAGGGAAAGTGGCTTCCTCTGTGGCTGGAAGGAGGGCTGGCTGGCACTGGGCAGTCATGATGATTTCTAAGGCCATGTTTGTAGCACTTTGAAGGCCCAGTACTATGACAACTACTACCCCTTAAAACCACTCTGGGGTGTTGGTGAAGCACAGCAAAGCCTATTGAGTCCTATTAGCTGTAAGGGCTGGAGAGTGTTGTCTCTTCTTGAGCAGTAACATCATCTCCTTGTGCAGAAAATCACTGCTCTGACACACCTGGCTCTGTCTCCCTGCCATTAAACCGATTAATACAACAAATGGCATTTTATAATAAATACGTGTCACTTTCATGATTTTAACCGGTCTTTTGATTTGTTTCCCATTTTATGTTGTTTAGACAGACTGATTTAGACAGTTAAAAATCCACTTAACCATGATACATTGTGGCTGCCTGACAGACAATAACATTGATATATATGACTAGATGAGTCTCTAATTAGAATTTGGCAGCACTGTCACAGTCAGGGAAAGTTTCCACAAGTAGTCCATTGAAATGTTATTTTATGCAACCTCATGGAACAAAGGCCATTTTTAATTAAGCAGGTCCCCTCAAGAAGATGTTAAACTTAATGTCATTTTTTCTTACTGGCCTCTGCCCTTGCAGTATCTGCCTTCTCAAAAACACTCTTTGGTAGCATGTTTTAAAATGCATATTTAAAAAAGTACATAAAGCAGATAAAAATAGGTTAAAAAATGATAAGTGAAGCTTGCCCTGGATGTTATATTTAAAATTAGTAGTAAACATGGAAGAAACAGTCATTTGATAAATTATTCTTGTTCTTTATATAGGAAAGGAAAAATGTAGAACCAGGGACCGATTATGTGATTATATAATAATATCAATATTCTGTAAATCTCAGTTTTTATGAACACTTCAAAGTAACTGTAAAACAAAAGAGGCTATTAAGCAAATGGGAAACCTATTTCCAATAACACCTCTCTAAAATACTTCAGATTAGTTTCAGAGCTGGAGAGAGGCCTCTCAGAGGTCTCTGGATCCCAGTGCAATATAAATGTGAAATAAATACATAGAGCTGTGCTGCAGTTAATGGAGATGCACATCATCTTCTGTCCTCCAAACCTGCCCTGGGCTGGGGGTTGGAATCTGCATCGCTTGGCTTCACACTTGCCATGGCTGCTACACATGAAAGATGTAAAAGAGGTGATCACATTTCCCCTTCTGGAGCTGGGTTGTTGGTGAGGTTTCACCATGATTGTAGAGAGCAGAGCACGAGATGTGGAGTGTAATCTGGGAGTATCCAACTCTCCCACTGGCATACAAGTTAAATAAAAGTTCTCCCTGTGGGTGTTCTCCCAGGGAAAAACAAACAATAAATGTACTATTCCTGTATCCTGGCATTTAATGAATAGAGACCCCTTTGTTCCTAAGTATATGTTGGGACATCTCTAATGATACTGTAGGAGTTGTGTGTGTGGATTGCTCTATGTCAAGGAAAAAAAAGAGTGGAGGAGAGTGGTACTGTGGGGAAGGGCCAGGATGTCTGGAGTATATAGAATGTTTTCAAATTGCATCAATTTCAATGGCAGCAGGACTTTTTTTTTTTTTTTTTTTTTTGATCCTATGGAGATGAATCCTCTAATAAGCAAAACAAGGGCTGTTGGACATTCATTGATGTCTGCAGCAATTTTGTCATTAATTGCAAGAAGTACAGAATTACATGTCACTGAGGAGGTCAGTCTGTGTGTTAGCCTGTGCAAAAAGGTTACTATGATAATTTCAAGTGTGAAGGCAGAATGTGTCACACCAATGTCCTGTGTGGGTGTGTGGTGCCCTTTAAAGCAGAGTCAGGCTATGGCTTATTTTCATACAAAAAATAATACATGTGAAAATACAACTGGCGATTTACTGTTCTCACTCCATCTGTATTAGTTTCAAAGACAAATGGCAACAGCAGTATCTGAGAAGACTTACTTGCTCATCTCCCATGCCAGTGAACAATTCGTTACAAAACTATCTTTTCCATATATTTTTGAGGAACGGGAGTGTAGTAAACCACCAAAACAGATTCATTTCTTTGCAGAAACAAGTTCTGTGGACCCTGTAACATGGTGTGATCAACTGAACTAAAATACTAAATATCTTAGAACTGCAAGAAAAAGGTAATTACTTACCTCTGCTCTACCCTTTGATTTGTGAGGAAGGCTTGGTTCAGATCATCTTGTAACACCCAAGGAAATACAAAGTTTCCATGCATGATTTTTAAGGGAGAATACTTGGCACCTACTAACTCAGTGCTGTCATGGAAAGCCTTGCCAGAAAAAAAATACACCCTGCAGTGCCGTTTCAGGTGACCATTTCTGGGATGTTTAGCTCATGTTCTAGTCGCCCCTCTCTGTCTCCTCCTTGAGCTCTAAATTTATTTCCTTTGGTATTTAAGTCCTGTTTCAAGGCAGGAGCTTAATTTTCCTCAATAACCCCAATTTGCCTTTAACAGTAGATCTGATATCTTCTCTACTGATGGAAAAGATAGGAGGCTGTTAGCACTGGTATATTTATATTGTGCTAATGGGTTTTAACTCTCTTACTAAGCGGTGCTGATGGTTTAAAATAATGACTAGGCAATAAATTTTTATTGGGACAGGTGTACAAATAGTACCCAAAAGAGAGTGCTGCTCAGGGTCAGTCTATGAAAAGAATGGTGTCCCAGATTATAGTGCAAGATGAAACTGTTTAATATGCTGGTAAATCCTGATGACACATGATTTTAGCTTGAGCCACCAAGACTTATTTGCTATCATTAACAAGATCCACATGTATCCAATACTCAGGTCCATCTGAGTCAGAGTCATCTCTGCTTCTGTTTCAAAATGATTCATCTAAAGGGAGCGGGAGTGTCCCTACCACCCATCGACTGCAGTGGGAACCAAAGCTGCACCCAGAAAAGTCCTGGTCTTGTACTGTTTGTTACAACCCTCTGACATTTCCAAAACTTCCATGTGACTCCCAGAATTCCTATTGTGACTGTACCAGATGTGGATAGTGGGAAAACAATTAGTGAATCCTGACTTCAGTGCAGGACAGCATAACTAGTGCTGATGTCTTACTGTTATGTAGATGTAACTGATGTTACATTATGTAGCTGATGTCATACTCTTATGTATGGTAGCAATGTTTTTTTCCATCAGTGAGGATATTTTTTATAAATACTTTCTTGCTAGAAAATGATTAAAAAAAACCCCAAAATTTTACTTTATATTGTTTCTATTTTCAGCTCTACACTTGAGTTTTCTTACTAGAAAAAGTCAGGTTTTATTTTCACCATTTAAAAAATGTCTGCACTTAACCAGCTCTGATATTCACACTTCAGCATCTGCTTTCTGACAAGTCACACTATTTGTTTTTGAATAAATGAATAAAGAATTTGGAGCAGAAAGTGGAAAGTGAATAAGTTTAAACCAGATGTAAAAAAATCATGATTTAAAGTCTGAGCAAATGGGTAGATCCTTTTGACCTAAGTGGTTCATCACCTGTTTAAATCACTAACCAAGCTTAAGTGACATTTCTGTACCTGGATACTACTCTGCTGGCATTTACTAGGTTCATGCTACATGAAATTTGAAGAATCCAGGAACATTTGTTTGTTCAACAGATACAGATTTTGAGTTCTGTAGTTAAATGGGAGCTATTACAACCTTGCTGAGCTTTCAGTGTGATACAATCAAAACGTTGTGTGCCCCTGCTGAAGAGAGCAGTGTCACTGCAAAGGCTGTGTGCTTGAGTAGTAGTCTTAAATACCTGTACAGCTCACACTTTTCCCCCTCAGGACACTAGGCTTGTGAGATAATAAATACAGCACTTCAGAATGCAATAAAACAGTCATCAGCTGTCAAATGTAGGATTCACCCACCCCATGTTCTAGTGTGGATTTATGCCATCTGATTTAGAGGAGCAATTAAAAATTCTCAAACCACCAGTCAAATGGTTTTATTCTGTACTCAGTTATCATCGTGTCAGAGATAGACCACCTATGGCAAAGATGTCAGTCTGGCAAAATATGTAGTTGACCTCTTCGTAGTGCTTGTCTGTCCTTCCAGATAACTTTTTTGTTTGCTCTGTTATCACTGTACAGTTGTGAACATCACATGACTGGTGTTTGAGTTGGTTATAATGTTTTCTTTCTTCTGGTTAAATTGTAGAGAGAAGTGGCTGTTCAGTCCAAGGTCTTGGATTTTAAATGAACAGGGAGCTGTTTCTTCATTCATCACTTCACACCTAAATGACAAACCACGAGCATGGAAAAGGAAGGTAGCACAAGGGTCTTTGTCAGCAAATAGGGACATCCTTCAAACTGTAGCTTTGCTGAGAGTACTTGGCTGTTATAGAATATTGTCTACTCAATAATTCAAACCACTTTATAAATACTTCTCTTTTAAGCTTCTTGGTATTCTTGTGCATGGAGGAAATGTCACTTTCTGATTTGCAAATGGGTTTTACAGAAGAACAGGACCTGGAAAAGGCTGAGTATCTCTATCACTTCCAGAGGCTATCCTTGTAGCAGGCAGTGGGTTCATAGGACAGGTACCATGATGTGAAGACCCTGACCCGTCAGCCTCCTTTTGTTTTTTACCTTTAAGGAGTAATTGATCATGAGCAGAACAAGTCTCTTCTAAGCAACTTCAGGTGGAAAGACACAGCTAACAAAACGAGAGATTCTTGAAAAGAACTTACTGTCCTTAATCCTTCTTTCCTATCACAGACCAATTTTCTTTCTTTTTTTTTTTTCATTTCAGTAGAAAATTATCTTTAGGGGAAATCAGAAGGAAGAGGAAGAACAGAAATTGTGCAGCTGTTTTTCTCCATAGAGAACAGTTTTGAGATGGGCATAGGGGTAAAAAGAAGAAGGAAAAAATCCTGTGCTTGGAGTTGGCAAGTGTTGCCACTGTGGTGGTCGGTGGATGTTTTCCACATGTGTACGTGAGGGCAGCAAGGATCCTGGAGCTTGTTTTTCTTCTGTGTGCAGCACAGCACGTTGGCCTAGATTTTATTGCTGTGACCTGAACTCATCTTTGTACCATGGGGGAAATACTTGCAGTGCTTTACAGATCTCAGGGACAGTCTCATTTTCTCAGCACAGAGCTAATATATCAAGCTAATTTACTGCCGTGGTGTGTTGCAAAGCCTATATAATATTGAGTAAACATTGTTGGCTTATACATTAACTGTAACTAAAACCCAGTGCAAACTTTATTCTGGCTTCAGGATTTTCCTTGAAGGAGTGACTAAGAAAAGAAGCATACACTTCTCTTTTTTCCCCCCCCGCCTTTTCTTTTTTGCAGTGAGAAAACTTTACTCTTAAACTTGGCAGTTCTCTTAATTCTAGGTCAAGTGGCAGGCATGGTTAGGAGCTTTCTGTGTGGCTCACTCGACTCCTTTTCTTTGTCAGGATCCCTTAGCAGTGTTTAATGTGGTTTCTTTTTAATGTGTGGTGTGCAACTATAACTGAATAAATAAGAATCTAGATGTCTGTCTGCTTTGGAAACTTAGTAGAGCTGCTATGCCTTTGTATGGCTAAGGATTATAATGCTTTGGGTTATCTGAAACAAAGGAAACCAAATACTTCATTGAATTTATGTGGGAATCCTTGTTTGAAGATTGTAATGTGCTTTACCATAAGGATTTAATTAGAAAATAAAGCACTTGTGTAATGAACATACTTTAAGAAAAAGTCAGGACACCACCAAGATATTATTTTATTTGGCAAAAATCAATATTTGTCTTTTTATAGGTTAAAACCATTAAAATTTGATGAAAGAAATGGTGATAATTTCCTATGGTTCTCAGTGATCCTGATGACTGAAGTTGTAGATCTTAAGTAACTGCCTAGTATCAGACTTTTTATCCCCAGTATGTATATTTCTAAAGTTTACAGTAACCATATGTTCTATTTTGACTGGGACTTTCCCAGTTTCATATGTGATACTGTCCCAGTGTCCTGGGAGCATGAAATAACATTAATCAAAAAGTGTAAGGGCTTTATTTGTATTCAGGGCATATTGCTCTGCTGAGTAAAATTCGTTCTGGCTTAACTGTGAACAAACTTTTCAGTGGATGAGTGTTAATCTTATTGAACAGTGGTAGGAATAAAAATAAAAACATCATCAGAGCTAGTGTTTTGCTCAAAGTGAATATTAATGTTACCTCTTCTGTGTTTTGTGAGAAACTCAGTGCATTACTGGAAAAAATTCTCTCCCATAAAAAAGACCCAAATGTTACTCCCAAGACAGATTCTGACAATAGGGACATCAGCATTTATTCCTGAAAAACTGTCCCATGTGTCTTCTGCAGCAGTCAGGGAACCCCAAAAATGAGTCACTGAAAAGCATCCCACTCCTTTAATCTCACTAGGTTTCTGATACATGGGGGCAAATTTCAGTGGAAGGAGTAGTTACAGACTTTCCCTCTCAACTCACATCCTTCACAGGAATTTACTGCTGCTGGGGTCTGATGTGGAAGTGTCACAATGTGGGCTGTGATCCTTTTAGAGTTTGCTACAAGACAAAAGATAATTTCTCACTGTGTTTTCTCGCACTGTGGGGAGGGAAGGAAGCAGCCTCTGGGTTGTTTTCTGTTCATTCTTCAAAGGAAGCCAATTGAATTGTGGTTTTGGTTTTTAACAAGTGCAGTCAATAGAAGATTCTTGTATTGAAGATGGGTAAATGGATTACATGGAATCCCATTTTTACTTCTTTTTGAGATATGAATTGGACTTGGACGTGAATTTTGGTGTAGGGGTTTTTTTTTTGTATGCTACTTAATTTTCTGATGGAGCCTGGAGATCTAAGTTGTACAGTGGATCAAGAGTCTTTTCTGTTCCTGCCTAAACCAGGAACAAATGGATACTATAGATCAAATCTAAATCCCAGTGAGGGCAATGGAAAGGTTGCCATTGACTTTGGGATTTGGATCAGGTGCCTGTTAGAGTCTGTGTTTTTACATATATAAACTAAATTCTGGAGGAAATTACAAGCTCCAAATTTGTACTGGTCTTTTTAGACCTTGCTTGTGGAAACTGTTATTATAGTGTAAGAAGTGTAGAGATAATGTTTGATTCATTCAGACAAGAAGAAGAACACTACTTACCACCAAGGAAAGAAAGCCAAGGCAGCCTGTTACATGCAGCTATGACTCCACTGCATTTTCTTCACCAAGATTGCTGAATTTCAGAGATCTGCTTTCCCAGTGCTTGGGAATCTAAAATCCCCTATGATTTTCTAACATTTTTAAAGTTTCAAAATCTTTAATGAGTTAAAAAGAGCTTTTGAGAAGCAAAGTCATATAATGATGGAACTGGAGCATTACTTATATGTTCTGTTTCCCTGTCCATGACTTTAGTCATTCAGTTACCATTCTTCTCATCATTTTACAATCATCTAGCAACCTTTTTCAATGCCAATTGGATTTTTCGGGTAAAGCCACTAATTTCGATTGTACAATAGAAATCAGCTTTCAATGGTATTTCAATTAACCTTGCTATTAAAGAAATTGCTTTTTGCCAATACTCAATGGTTGGTTGACATTCAGAGAACACACAAGTCCTTTAATACAATCTGTATTGAAAGAAAAACCTGCATTTGTTGTCTTCAAACAAGATTCTTGTAGTTTGGGGCTTTTCAGTATAGCTGACACACAGCAGACTGAAAACAAATGCACAAAGTATTTTGAATTACAAGCTTTCAAGAATTCTGTGGTATATTATATACTCCATTCTCTTTGGGCATATATCCTGTATTGGATGTCTTTTTTTGTAGATGATGTCAGTTATTTACTGAGCCCACTGCTGTAAATAATACACGTTTCTTGAGGTGCAGACAAGCTGCCACCAGTGCAAATCCAGGAAAAGCACTACATGGGGGAACAAATGAACATTTTGGAATGGATTCTGAGATTTTTTTTTTTTCCCCAGCACGATAAAGACTTTGAAGGACTCTGGTGCTGGAATTCCCACTGGACAGATGACATCTGTATGTGTGCTGTAAATTGTAATTGGGCCTCACAGTGAGAGACATTTGGAAGATTCTGAACACAGGGTTGCAGACTTGATTGCTTCACTCTGCCCATCCTTGCATTTAGCATAGCATGAATCAGTGGGAATTTTTAAAGTTGTGGGTTTTTTTAAGCAAAACATGAAATAATTAGGGCTAAGCTGCCCAAAATGCCTGTATTCTGAAGTTTCAATGGCTTTTCCTGTAGCCATATTTGCTTTTGAAGGAAAGTGCACAGGGTCTGATGTTGGACGTTCACACATGGGGCTGTTTGCAAACAACTTGCAACGAGGTTCAGTCTATGAATGATCCAACAAAGAAAATGTGTGTGAAGGGAAAATGCATATGGAAGTCCTGCACATTTTACCTCTGAACTGCTTCATGCAAGAATCTGATAATCTGGCTCCAGACATTGTTCAGGGGATTTCTAGTTGGCATCTGGCTGAGTGGAATTTATCAGCTGTGCTCAAAGCAGTCCATCTTGCTTTTAAAATGTCATTGTTTGTTTTCAAAGAGTCAAACCCTCGGCTTCCAATTTGTTTTTTCATTCCTGAAGACTCCAAATGTTAAAAATATCCCAGTTAAAAAGTGCCCTTTTCTACTTTTTACACCTTTATTTGAAATCTGAGCCAGTCAACCCTGCCAGGGTTGGAGAACTTGAATTAACTGAGAAGTAAAGACCAATCTGAAATTGGAGCAGATGATAGAATAGAGCTCTAAATAAGAATACAATAAAATAATAGAAAAGAGACAGCCAAGTTGTCAGCAGTGTAACAGTATTTCAGATAATCCCCTCTGGGCCATTTTCTTAACAGCAACCATTTGTGTTTATCCGAAGATTAGTGCAGAGACTTTTGATTTTACAGTGCATGTTCTCCATTTACTTTTAAAAAAATATTTATGTGCTTTTATATATATTGCTTAGTATTCCATGTGAGGCAAGTAATACTACATTGCTTTAGGTTTTATTGGTAAGGCATTTAATGTTTGGGATGGGGTCTGAAATAAAAAGAAAGCAAAATTATTTGGTCCTGTAGGCTGTTTAAATGAGGATTAGAGCCAAATGTTTGGGTCCCAGGAAATTGGCCAAGCCTGGATCCTCACAATGTCAACTTGCACGTACAGCACATAGTTTAATATTTTATTATGAATTTTTTTTCTAAAAAAAAAAATAAAGTAGCTATTTGCCATTTCATGCAAATGTTCATAAGACATTTCAGCTCTGTTCATAAGACAAGAAAACAGCTGAATCAGTTAAAAACAAAAATATTCCTTTGGCTTAATGTGACAGTAGGGTTTTGCCCAAATAGGAGTACAGATCTACTGTGCTAGAAAGAGGGAGATGTGGAATTATGAGAATATGGCTTTCACAGTGCTTCCCAGTCCTGTTCCAAAAAGGAGGGAAGGATTTGCCAGCACTGGCAAACAGGGGCTTGGGTTTCTGCTGGCTTTTAAGACAATTCTCTCATTTTCACAAATGTGTGAATAATAATATTAGTAATGAGCTGTCAAAAAATGTTATTTTTGCATCTGATTTAAACCTCATTCAAACAGGAAAGGTGCATTAAAATAGTGGAAATCCTGGAATAAGAGTGGCTTTATCCGAACTCCTCTACTGGATCAAATCCTTGATCAATTGGAAACAGGTGTAAGTTAAAATGAAGCAGGAGTGTTCACACTGAGATTGGCCCTGGTTTAATTAAATTGATTTTCAGATCAATTTAAATTGAGCTGATGCAATTTGCCCTGTTATTTAAATTAGGCCTGCAGGAGCAGTCTTGGAATGAGGGACTGTACACTGTATGTATAAGAGTATCTGAATCGGAACCATTATTATTATTTACGGGAATCTACTTTTCAATGAATTATTTTTTTCAAATTAGGGGGTAGCAGCCATAATAGTCCACTGGTGTTGGCTCCATTGATAATTATACCATTTTTCTCCTTTTCATAATTGTCCTAGTCTGAACTGTGCTATTTTAGCAGAAAGTGTTAATTATTTTATCAACAATTGGCAGACCCTGCTTCAATTTGCTGTTTTCCCTTTAACCAAAACAAAGATTACAGGCCCTGTTCCATAGCTCAGCTGCTGAATCTTTGCTAAGAAACTTGGGAACCCCTTTCTCATGAAACACTGTGTAAAGCTTTAAGCACTCTTTGAAGCTGAGTTGTATTAAATGATAGACAAAAAAAGCCCTCTGAAGAATTGGTGCTTAATTACAACTTAATTAGCATAATTATGCATGCTAATAGCATCTCAAATGAATAGCAGTTGTCAGGAGGTTGGGACCATCTGTAAGAGTGTCGGATTAATACATCATTTTTTATTTCTAACAACGCTGTAACTCTTTCCCTGAAAGTGATTTTCATTAATCAAGTTCATTTTTATTATATAGAAAATTTGGCATTTTTCATTATGGGCCATTATCCGTTTCCCCATGCAGTCCTAATACAATACTAATGAGACCCCATGTGGCTACTCCACACTGACAATGGTAGTACAGGTGTATTATTATAATTGTTACAAACAGCACATTGTACCTCAGGACTAGTAGAGTTCTAATCTCAAGATATCAGGGTTTCCACTTGGTACCTTCCCTTGGGCCCAGTACAATTTCCAGAGCTTTATGAAAAACATACATGTTTGTGGTTATGAGGAAGCAGATTTAAAGAGATAGAAGCGTGTTTGTTTTAGAGCTGAAAAACTTGGAAGTTCAGTAAGCTGCTTTGGAGATTTTTGCTTCTACTGAGTCTGCTAAGCTTTGAGCTTCAAAGAAATTGCTTCCTCCAAAGAGCTGCTGAGGGGCACGGGGGTGATGCAGTGGATGCTCTGAAACCATCAGCATTTACTTGAGAATTTGTGTGAGTGTGATCAAGTTCCAGTAGTATTATTCACTACAAAATTTAGCAAATAGGCAGTGGAAAACATGTCCTGGATATATGAATGTCAGCAGAAGGAATGCATGTAGTAGACAAGTAGTCAAGTTCTAGTGGGGCACAGCATGCACATGTGCACAGAAGGTGGATTTTGAAAGTTTAGAACATCTTTTGTGTTCAGTCGGCAGCCAGGGTCTGCTGTCAGCCCTGCTGCTGGAAATCCAAAGCATGATGATTTAAGTGTCTGGACTTAGTTCAGATTTACAGTGCAGGAGCTTGGTGCATGGCTGACCTTAGTGCTCGTGTTTTAGCTTTAACTAATTGGTTAATGTTTGCTTTGTAGAGTCAAAAAGCTCTGTGTAAGCTCTTAAGGATTATTTTTATTTAGTGGCATGTTGGTATATTCATGCCTAATGTTTATATTTGATTTTTTTTTCTCTGAATGCACTATGGTGTTTTTTTCAGATGAGACTTTCCCAAGGGATTTTTCTTTTTCCTCTTACTTTCCCTAAAGAGCCTTCTGAAATCTAATGGCCTTCCGGTAAATTCTGATTTCCTTTGGTGGCCTGACTATAGAATGAATGGAGCAGTTTTGGAAATGCATCTTTAAGGAGAGGGAGTAAAATGGTACGGAGAGGAGGACAATCAACAAAGCTGCTGTGCTTGTATTTATCAGGCTGCCAGTGGGAGCTGCTCAGTTCAGACTGCACTTCTAATCAACCCTAAACAAAAGAACATTGAAAATAGCTCAACTGACACAGTTCTCGTCATAACTCAGGACTCGGTGGCAGCCACCAGTAAATCCTGCTCTCTTGCTGTGTGTGAATATGTTTGTGCATATAAACCCCTCTTCAACATCTACTGGGGTTTAGGCATCTCCATGGAGGTACCCCATCAACTTTCCTCCCACTATTCCATCAATCCAGACTGAAGACAAATGCCCTGTGACACGGGAACAGGTGGAGGTTGAGAAAATAGGGCCTGGCCAGGACAGAACGAAGATTGCATGTAAATTAGCAGTTATTAATATGTAAAACAAAAGCTCAGCAGAGGCTATTTGTCCTGCTGTACAGCTACTCAAATTGTGATAGAGACCCTGAGTGAAATGACAGCAGCACCCCAAGATGAGTCCAATGTTCTTGAATGTCATTTTATGCTGAAAATTCAACGTAAACAAGCAAGAAGGTGTTTAAGCTGGGAGTAGAAATTGCTAGGACAGTACCACAATTTGTGTCTTCCATTGGTCTGCTCCATAATCTACATCAGAGTCCCAGGGAAAGCAGTCTGTGCTTTGAGCCATCTGATGGTCTATAATCCCATTATTTTGAGGGTACCAGCACAGCCTCTCTCTGCTAACTCCCATTATCTGAAGTGTCTGGTTTTTAAGTTAACCTGGTAACTGAGAGTTTGTTACTGTAGAAATTGAGAGAGAGTAATTTGTGTGTGAACCGAGCACCCAGAACTGTGACAGCTGAGGGTGCCCACAGTGGGATCAGCTTTAAACAAGTGAAAATCTGAGCCTGCTCTGAGTTGCCCCCCACCAACACGTAGGCGAGCATGGGGACCTGACAGCTCACTGTATCCTGGGATGTGTGCTGGCACTGGACATCTTTTGTTCAGGGATTTTACAGTAGGCTTAATTGTATTGCCTTGGATAATGTTTTCTGATGTCATTAAACATCTACTGGAAAGCTAAGAATAGAACTTCAAAGTAATGTCACCTGTAACATTTGCATTCAGATTTTTCTAAAGAGAAACACTAACAGTTGCTGGAGCCCTGGGATTCTGTAAGTTATGTTTAACTCTAGAATATAGAGTTTAACTCTATTCCTTGAGCACGGCAAAAAATGAAGCTCCTTAAAAAACAAACTTTCCCCAGAATACTGAAATGGAGAAGATTATTGATTAATAAAAATCAATAAACATGTTTCCTTCTTTTGCTTAGATTTTCCTAAATGTTGGATTTAATAATGGATTTCTGTGAGAGGGGAGGTTGCATATGAAGATTTTAAGTCTAATTGTTTGGTTTCTGTGTGCTGAAAGCCTTCAGTGCCAGTTCTGTCCTCTGTAGATTTTAAATCCTGTGCATCTTTGGATCCTTTAGAAGGTCATTGTAGTATGGTCAGAACCTGACCACACAACTGAGCCAGGAAAAGTTATGGCAGCTCCAGATATATACAGTCAACCAAACTAAAAAATGCATCCATGGTTTTTTGGGTGCAGTTGTTGTGTTGCTACAAAAAACTGTGATATATAATATAAGTGAAACACTGTGTTATAGATAGTTTATCCTAGAGAGGACTGCAGGAGTGCTGCAGAGGTGGTGGGGCCTGTCTGTGGAGCCATGTGAGCAATAAACTGCTCTTGAGCATCTTGCACAGCATCTGTCTGATCTGAGGCATCAGGTGAGGGTGGTCTCAGGGCACCTCAGACTGTTTGGTTCACTGCAGGGCATGGAGAGATGTTGCCTGTCCTGGCTGGAGGGATCTCAGTGAAAGGAGAGTGCCAAGGAATTTGGCTGTATTTTAGGGACATATGACTTATTTATCAGTTGGAGTGTGGGTTTTTTTCTCTTTTATTTTTTTTTAATGTCTCAATCCTCCAAAAGATCCTGACCCCCTTGCTCTGAAAGATAATCCTGAACAATTTGTCTCTTCCCTTTTTCTGTGGCTCCTCCTAACCTTTTGCTCTACCACAAAATGCAGAGGGGATTAATTTTCACTGATAGCACAGAATTTCATGATGGGGGGGAAAAGCAAACCAAAGAGTGAGAAGCCCAGTGCTGCTGAAATCTCAGATGGCAAAACACTGCTCAACCCAGGCAAGGCTCTGTTGTCATCTGTAATTTGGCTTGAATTGCCTTCTCTGTGTGTGAGACCCAGGGTGTGCAGTGACTACAGCAGGGAATGGGTGCAGGATCCGGGTCCTGGCACGTGGGAGCTGGTTATTAGTTTGCATGAGGAGAATCACAGGGTGGAGGTTATAAGTGGAAGCAAAATATGTGCTGCAGATGGCTGTCTGTTGACATTGCTATAGACAGATTATGCTTTCCAGAGATAAAAGAGTAATCATAAACTGGATGTCCAGCCAGGAGAGTATGTAGACTTGAGTAATAGACTTGGACTATGGGGTTAGACTCCAAGTTCATATTAAGTACATATTTTCAAGAAATTTGTGGATTCTTGGATTCAGGATTTAGTTCATCATAAAAAGAACTCCAGGCCACAAAGCTTGGGCCTGAATCCAAACTTTTGCCAGATTTAGCTGATTTGTAACCTAGTGTTTGCCTTTTTAGCTGGAGTTTTGTTGATGATGATTCTTAAACAAAGCCCCACAGACTCCTGTGTTGTGCAGGCTCTGAGAGCACTTCTGTACCACCTAGTAGTGAATTGCTGATACATAAAATGTGTCTGACCACCAGACTCAGGGCTTGAAGATCAAACTGGGCAGTGCATGTGTTAGCGTGCTCTTCCCTGCTGCAAACATGCTTTGCTAGTCTGGGCCCAAGTAGAAAACTTCCCCAGACAAAGGGATTGGTAACACCCTTCCTCTGGTTTGCTCTGTTCTTTTTCAGCTTCTGTGCTGAGCTTTATTCATGCTATAGTTTTGACCAAAAGAGGCCCTAAATTGTGGCTGTTTGGCTAAAATCTTCTGTGCAGTGTCTATGGAATACTTGTCTGGCAACAGCGGTGGGATTTTGCAGCAGATCTCAAACATGCCCTTGAAGGTTGGTAACGTGTTGGTAAAGTACTGGGGTATGGCTGGAAGGGTTCTCCACAGCTGACGAAAAGCATGCTTGTTGGGCTTTAGTAAAGAACCTGTTGGTTGTGTGGTTAACAGCGTTCTTATTAATGCATGAAACTTCCATTGTTTCTTAATTTACTTGGAAGTGTTGTTTAGACCCTTAATTACCCTATAACTATATAGTGATACTAAGATTTCAATCAACATACTCAGGAATTGCCAGTATTTTAGCAATAAATTGCTGCTAATAAACTTGAAGCTTCCTTTGTAAATGCCAGTTAGAGGCCTAAACATTCCTCACAGAGTTAATTGCACATTTAGTACTCATGTAATTTTGAATTAATTACATGCCAAATGGATTTATGTTGTATGTACTTAATAAACCTTGGTAAGTGGCCTTTTAACAATCAGTTGGTATTTAGGATTCTATTTGTGTAAAAAGAGTGACTTATGACTCTGGGTCATGACGTTTTTACCAGATACTGATGTGCTGACTGTGGTGCTTGGTGGATTCATGATTAGAAGCTGCAGAATTAAATGAGCACAGGTATGAATCCAGTGCTGGCTTGTGAAGATTTATTGTGTCCCAGCTTGATCCCATAGTCAGGAGATGGAGTCTGCACAAGCCTCCATGATCCAGAGCCCACTGGAGTGAGCAGGAGGCTTGGTGCTGGTTTTGCCTTAGGTTTGGGCTGTGTTGCCAATGTAGAACAGCTCTGGAAGCAATTGTGGCACTGCAGCAACAGTAAGAACCAGAGGCAAAAAAGCACAGCACACAACACCCTGCTGAAGTGGAAGAGAAAATCAGTGCCTGACTGTTTATTCCAGGTCCTTTTGTAAAATATTATTTAAATTATGTTTCCTTCCCAGATGAGTATTTAATATGTGAAGTTTTAAAAAACTTTAAATCTATTGACTCTGGTAGTTTAGACCCACATTCCAAACAGCAGAAACATGGATGTTTAGGTAAATAAACAGCTAAACTAAATTTCCATACAAAAATTGCTGCCAGGTTTGATCTTTTTTAGGTCCTTTTGCTTTCAAAACGTTAGGCATGAAGAGCTTCACTCAAATCCTTGTGTACCTGTTGTCCGTAAGTTCTAGGGGCTTTATTTTGGTTTTGACATGCCAGGAGCAGTATGTAATGTGTTTGATCTTGTGGCTTTACATACATGTATTCAGGTTTTTTATCTGAGTAACAGCAACTGACTTCTAAAAGGTTTTGCAACCTCTAACACACAAATGATAACCTGTAGGCTGCAGGCTCTTAAAAATTTAATTATTGACCTTTATTCTTTTGCTCTCTTCTACAGCTAACACATCACTTAGTGCATTTAAATATGGAGTGAGTACTCAGAAATAACTTTTCAGGGAGATATCATTGTCAGGTTGTAGCAGTGTTCGAGTGCTCCTGTGACAGGAATTCCCTGTCAGAATAGCACACGGAATAGCAGGCTTTTGCCCTCTTTATGTAGAGATAAAGGCTGAGCAACTTGGGAATACAGAGGCAGGTCAGGGTGAAGAGAAAAGGCCAGCAATAAAATGAAAAAGCAGGTCCTTAGGGTCTGAAGTGGAGTTCTGCATAAAACAGAATGGTAGAAGTTCTTCCAGTGCTGTGAAAATGTCTGATTTCCCTTGTTGTCAAGAGGTCGGGAAGGCAGGTTTACAAGCACCAGATAACTGATGCAGCAGTATTGCTAAAGATGTTCTTTTCTTTCTTTGTCCTGGTGAATGCCATTCAGTGAAATGGTTCTGCCGGCAGACTTGAGGTGTCTGAGCAGCCAAGGCATCTGCAAAAGTGTCATCTCATACATTCCTGGATCCTGGAAGGATTTAAGTATAAATTTACTAACATATTGGGGAAAGAGCTGCTGTGTTTTGAAGTGTTTGCCATGTGAGATGTTGGTGGCTGCGTGACCCAGCAGCAGCACTCCACGGAGCAGGTGTCAATGCAGGATGACAGACCACAGCACCAGTTCAGTGTTCTGAGTGAAGCAAAGGTACCTGTAGACTGCTAAGATCAATGATGATTTGTTAGTGCCAGTTGCAGAGCAAAGCCAGGATATCAGGTGTTGAATTTTGAGTTGAAGAACTCCCTGTTTCCATGTGAAACTTCAGCAGATAGGAATGAAAGAGGGAACCACATCTTAATCATCTCCTAGCATATGTTTTTTATGAAATGGGGAAATTGGGCTTTGTCTACTGTCAGATATGGTCTCTATTACACTCCAAGCTCAAACTCACAATCAGGATTGATTTTGCTTGCTCTGTACAACAGAAGAAGCAGGGAAGCAGATGTATCACATATATTAATGAGCAGTTCTGCCCATCAGGGAAGCAATATTGCCAATCCCAAATGCTCAAAGAACAAAAGATTGAATGATTGTGGTAATAATACGAGTAGAGTTCTCTTTTATTCCCACATTTCCAAGCACCTTCCTTAATTTTTTTTTTCCACCTCTGAGTCTGTATACCCATGTGAGCTAGAAGTTAAGATTTTTAGGTGTTTTCCAAGAGATTTGTTTTATAGTCCACCAAAGCAGAGCTTATCAGTTAAAAAACACTGTGCCCTGATCTCCAGGACCTTTTCCTGGCTGCTTACAGAGAAGGGCAGGAAGGCTTATCTGTCTGCTGATCTCTGTAAAATACCCTGTGGAAGGACACCCATCAGACTCTCCTTAAAATTGTTATTTTCCTCTGGATGTGTGCTCAGATGAGATCATTAACCAAAGTCTTCCTCATCAGAAACCCTTTTCTTGCTGCAGCTCCCAGAGCAGCAGGGTGGTGCTCCCATAGCTGCTGGGCTGGTGTCTGTAGCTTCTACAATGTGGGTTTTAAGCCCAGTGCTGTCCAAACATGTTTCTACAGCTCTTGCTGCTGCTCTTGCCAATCGTGGTGGTTTACTCTGATTGTATGATAAGGGTCTTATAACACTTGTGTCATTTGGGTTAGAGGCACAGTAAAGACCTTTCTCAAATTTTGTTCCAAAGTTCTGTTTTCCAAAGAGAAAAAATGGTGACATACTTCCTTATGGGGGGTGGAGGGGTAATGTGTTGAAAAAGTCTGCCTAGAGATTTTTTTTTTTTTTAATTAAATAGTTCTGGTGTAGATACTAGGTTATATTTTGACATTTTCAAGGTAAATTGACTTCCTGAAGTAGCTTTGGTTAGTATAAAAAACAAACTGAACAAAAGCCTCCCCCCCAAACTCCTACACTAGAAGAGAAAGTTTTATAAAAGGGCTAACTATTTTCTGTTGTCCCCAAGTAAATTATTTTCTCTTTGTTTCATTCTGAAAAGTGAATCTGCCAAGAACTAATGCAGTGTCAAAGGTTAAAGCATAAACTAGTGCAGAGGGAAATTTAGGGAGAGAAAAAAATGTGTGACAGTCACTGAGGTGAGGAGATAAACAAAATTGTTCCCTGTTGGCAAAGGTTCTACAAAGGGCCTTGCATCTGTTGTGCTGGGGTTATACACAAAGACTTAAAGAAAAGCCTGCTGTACAGACAAGAACACAAGTTGTATTAATTATTCTGACTGATGTAACAATGAGAATTTGAGCCAGGTCCTAAAATGTAGAAATTTTTTATTGACCACGTAAATACTTGAATACACTGGCACTTGGAAGAAAATGTAAGTGCTCACCTGCTCGCAGAACTGCAGGTTTTGAACTGCAGTAAATTCAGGAAGCACTTGTTTACTGCCCTTTTTTCTCTGAACCCCAAAGAAAATAAAAATGGAAGTTTAAGAATTAATAGAGTTAAGCTGGAGAGCTTAACTCTATTACAGCTGTTATCCTCTGTGGTTCTCCTTTTAACTAAGCTCGGTGTTTTTGTTTTGGTCCCTGGTCAGTGTCTAAAGGCCTTGCTCTTTAACAGGGCACATCTGTCACAAGTATTTTCAGAAAGTCAGACTGCGGCTTGTGGAGCACCTTCCTATTGCTGGAGCTGTGCACGGCGTCTCCTTGGTAATTAATATAGATGAATTTGCTGTGAGAAGAGGAGGGAGACAAATCCCTTTCCAGCAGCACTTCTTTCGGCAGGATCCTGTGTTACAGCAGCACATACACATGACTGTGCAGTACCCTGTCCCATCTGCCCCGACTCAAAGCAGGTCTTGGCTGTCTCTCACCTTCCCCATCAACCCAGAAGCAGCCTGGGGTAATGTAGGTCTCCCTCAGCCCCCTGACAAGCAGAGGCAATTTCAGGAGTTGCACTGGATCTCTGGGACCTTGGCTGTTTTTGCTGTTTCAAGGCCTAATCACTGCACCCCATGTATGACCTGTTCTCTCCTTGAAATCCATGAGAAACCCCTCAGAGCAGGAGTCCCAAATAGTTCAGATTTGCCTTGCAATTTTGGCTTGCTAAATGGCCTAGAACAGCAATGTGTATCACTTTGCAAAAGTATAGTTAAAATTAACAATGCAAGATGCTGCCCAAGAATTGCAAAAGCCAGACAGGGACTCAACTGCAGCTTGTTATGCTACACAGAGGATTTCATGTGTAAGTGAGGTTACTCACATCATTAAGCAGTTGCACGAATGTTCTCTGTTTTACATTATCAGCCTTTATAATCTTAGTCCTGACCCCCCTGGAGCTCTGCTTTGAGTTCAGGTGGAAGCTCATGCAGGCACTTCGTGACCCAGTTGTGTTAAGTTCCAACTTTTCTGTGTTTAGTACAAGCAGTTGCATGCAGTAAAATGGCCAAAAGGTGAAAACAAGTGAACTCATCATATGCTGGATGATTTCTGTGTCTTGTAGCCAGAGCCAGACTGAGAGGAGCCAAGGGCTCCAGGTGACCCAAGATCTCCAGGTGGTTTTAGAGTCAGGCTTTTCATGCTGATGTGGGATCTCACTGGTAGGTCAGAAAGGATCAAAGTGTTCTTTTCTGTATAATTTTAGAGGCTTTTAGAGAAGCTGTTGCAGTTACTATCTCTAACATACTACATGCCTGTACTCCTTTTGAGAGTATGTCAGCCCAAACAGAATTGCTGTGTGTCTTAATTAGAGGATGGAAATAACCAGCAGCTCCATCTTCTGTGGAAAGTTCTCATGCAGAACAAAGGGAAATTATAACCTTATGTGCTTATTTTCTTGTCATTGCAAACTGCACACCTTTTTTTTTGATACAAAAATCACCAGCTGGAGAGGGTCTGAGCAAAACTAGAGTTTCAGATAATTTTCCTTTATTCAAACTTAAAAAGCTTGATGCTGTAAAATAAGACTGGAATTTTCAGTCTAATAATTATAGGCACTGCCGTGAAACTTTGAATCTTCAGAATTCAGAGTTTTTCTTTTACTTGTTTTATCAGCTATCCACTTTTATAATTTTTCTGGTTTCCTTTTTATCATGTTTTCCTAAAGGCTTATTTATCACTCCTTTTAGACTGCATATGTCTGTTGTGACATATGTCCCCCAGTGACTTCCATGTTGGGGCCTATTTCCCAAAATGTGACAGATAACATGGGTTTCAAGGTTCAGTGCTTTCAACTTTTGTGGAAAATGATGTGTGGGTGCACCCAGCTCCCATCAGACACAGGAGAATCCTTTCAGAAGCTCACATTTGAGACCGAGGGGAGGGTAGAAGGTAATCACTGTAAATTCCAGTGCTCACAGGATGACTTGACTAGAAATGTTCTTTTTGATCCTATAATTTTCCAAAGCTCATTTTGTGAGAAAATTCTTTTCGGCCTAGAAAAAGAAATCAAGTGGAAAACCAGACAGGTAAATTTTGAATCTTTTCCGCCCGATACCCTCCCTCACTCTGTCATCACCCAAAGCACGGTTTGGTCTTGTAATTGCAGAGCTTCCTGTGAGTCCCCTTTTATTCTTGTAAAACAGAAGGCAAGAGTGAGTTGTGGAATCAAGTCTGAGCTCCATCTTCAACATCTGGAAGAATTCAGCAGCAGATACTGTCATGGGACCTGCTCCAACGCCCACGAAGAGGGAGTGTTTTCCCTGAGGTCCTCCTGGCCTTTCATAATGGGCATCTCTCAGGGTTTCAGGTCTGACAAAACTCCCCGAGACAAATACCCTTGCTCCTGGATCCAAAAGTCAGGGATAAATAAACTTGGCACTATGAGTTCTTGTCTTGAGGATGTGTCAATAATGCCCACTTGTTCTTGAGCCTGTCAAATCCACTGACAAATTGAGGTAAAGACAACTTTCTTTCTTTTTTAAAAGTCATTAAAAAATCCCCTTTTTTACTGTTCCCTTAGCTCCATCGTCATCGTAATGTAACACAGGCTTGTTGGAGTAAAGCCTAGTCAGGGCATGTTTGCTCTTAGAAAAAGCTTTTTGGATGAGACTTTATCCTACTGCTAGATAGATTTGTTTTTATTCCCAGCCCTCATGTCAGCGTGTTTCTGTCAGGTAGCTCCTTCTGCCTCAGTTTCCCACCCTAGACAGGGCAGGCAGTGACATCTGCCCATCTGAGCAGTGTAACACACTGCTCAAGCATTGCACTTCCATCTCTGAGAACAGCTGGGTCCTCTTCCAATGGGACCTTGAGCTCACTGGATAAAGATGCTTCCTCTGTAAGGAGGGGGAAGTATCATTATTGACTAATACTGTTATTGGCTCTAAACTACCAGCTTGACTTGCTAACATACGTTTGTGGTTATGTGAGATTCGGCTGTAATGAATGGGATTGATTATAAGAACAGGATACATCATTATTGATTAATATAATTAATAATGTTTTATTTATGTCGTATGTGGCAAGGCCGGAATGGGAGGGGGATAAATGATGGACTCCTAGAAAGGCAAGATGAGATTTAGAGTAAATACCTTGAAACAAAGGCAGCCTCCATGGTACCAGGTAGTACAGCTGTTCAGCAGTGATGGCTGTCACTATGATGTCTTGAAGTAGACATTAGGTATTACAATGCAGTGCTACAGAAGTTTCTGATTTTTTTTGGTGGCAATTTTTTTTCTGGTTTGCTGAGAAAGGGAAAACTTAATTCACATTCACTGCAGACAGCTCCTTCCTCTGCTTTTGACATTTAACCCTATGCTAAGGGGCCCAGAGCCTGCTAAATCTACAGCCGCCACTGTTAGCACTAACACATCGTATCAAAATTCTTGACTTCTAGCGACCAGGGATTAAAGTGAAACAAAAGTTGGAGAGAATGAGTTTCTCACCATCTCTCTCTTTCCATTATATTCAAGCCACACTTCCTGCATCTGCTATAAATATTTAAAGCAGCAGTAGCCAACGTTTAAAGATTAGAACGGAAGCAGAAACCCAACCGTGTCTGCGCCTTCCTTTGCAGCCTGTGGCAGCTCCAGCACATCAGCCAGAGGTCATGTGCATTCTTAATGAGGTCATCTACCCTCTGCTTACATGGGAGGCAATATGAAATGTCAGTGAGAGTTTTGTTTGCTAACCATGGTTTATAGCCTGGGATGAGTTCGGGAAAGCTTTATAATAACATATGTCCAGGCCTAGCAGGCAACTGTGGTTATGTAAGAGGTTGTAATTAGTGAAAAGCCTGGAAAATATGTCTCTGTTTCTCCAGCTTCCATACAGTAAGTACTAATACAGTTCCTCAATCTGCAACATACTTTTATCTCTCTTTTGGATGCCCATTGCTTATGGAGGGATAGACAAAAGAGACAATACTAGGAAGACACAGAATTAAAGTCTAAGGCCAAATTCTTAACAAACCCAGTTTTTTTGATTGGAGTTTCCAGCTAATGTTCCTGAACTGATTTACTTTCCCTCCATTTTGGAAACAAATGCCTCTCTTTCTTCTTCTATATCACATTAGCTCTTTTCTGAGAAATTATTTTGGGCACGAGGGTTTTGCTCAGGAATTGAAATCCATGACCCCTCCTTTAGCTTCTCAACAGCCACTTTAGAGGCAATGGGACTTTTAATTATGTTACACCACAGCACTGGTTTAAAATAGTCTAAGAACTCATCTTCCATGCACACTGAGGAAGTTCCACAGACAAACATGATAGCCCTGTTAGTGTTACCTTTTCTTGTCTCTGTTTGATGTTTTGGGATTCGTTCATTTGAATGTCTTTCATTGAAAAGTAGAAAAATCTGTTTATTATTTTGCTTACAGCATTTAGTTTGAGTTTTGGCTCCATGGTATGTGAGGCATGAAATGGGACTGACTGCTCGTGCCAAGAGAATGATAACAGCCTGGACTAACTTTCAGGTCTGTGGATCCATAATCCAGATCCTTGTATGAAAGACATTTGGCATCACACTTTTCATCCACACCACGTGCTTAATGGGTTTATTTTTTCCTTATAAGTGGGTCTAAGGTTTCCCACTGAGCCTTGGAAGGGCTCACTTTTGGACAGTGCACAATGTTAAGGTCTTAAAGACTGATCAACATGAAGTCTTGCTCTTGGAAGACTGTATTGACTTTTATGGTGAACAAGCTTGTTACTGTGATTTTATTCTGGATAAAGTCATCTGTAGTAACTCAGTGCAGCCTGAGAGAGGCTCCTTAGGACTTTTGAAGATGACATTTGATTTTCAGCCAGAATAACAGAGTTCCACCTAGACGACACATAAGCCTTTTTTTCTGCTAAAGTTCTCTTTTGGAAGAGATTATATCATAAATGAATTGAAGCATTTCCTGGGGCATTGGGTAACATCTTTAAGAACCTGATTTTAACCCCCTGAGAGGTCAATGGGAATTTTTCATCTGGCTTCAGGATGCTTAAACAAGGCATCTCTTTTCTGTTCTTTAAAAACAAAATCTTCCTGACTGTTTGTATTATTATTCCTGCTTTCGTTTCTAGCGCTGAATTCCTCTCTGGAATTAGTCCTTTAATCTCCATGGTAAAAAGAAAAGGAAAAGAAAATGTGCTGATAAGTGGAGACTGGACAGCAGATACATCAGCTCTGTGATTACCCTACTATATTTGGACATTGAAACTGAGAAGTTGCTGCCAATTGCAACCAGTCCATGGGGACTGGTGAGTTCTGTCAATGGATGTTGTTTGATTCCTTTTTTATCGGCGGCTGTCGCTATCTTTTTGGCCCTACTAACACCCAGGTCGATAACTGAAAGGCTGTGTGGATACCGAGATTTCCTCTGCTTCCCAAGTTGGTAGCAGAGGTTATGTGCTATAAATCACATGCTGTTACGTAATGAATCTGGATCATAATCTAAAGGAGACAAATACCTGGATTAATTAATGGTGTGTTTATAGATGCTCTTCAAAAAGAAAGGCTGTGAAATAATTCCTTGTAGAAAATCGTTTGACCCTTAGTCCTCAGTTGTCTTTTTACAGGGGAATGTGAAGCAATGTCACAGCTGGTCTGCAGGGAAACCCACAGATCAGCCAAAGCTGGAGAATCCCTCTAATTTTGGAAAGTTCATCTGAAGGGTTGGTTAGGCCACCTATAAATCCAGATACATTTAATTCAGGTCAGGATTGGGACGTCTCTTGATGTTCAGGAATATTTCTGCACACACACACACACACACACACACACACAATCCCCCCTGACATGCTGTGTGGGCAGTTCTCTGGACAAAACTGATTGAATTAAACCCAAGTCCTTTCATGCTGTGTGGTACCAGGAGTTAATGAACTGTTGCCTGCAATGTTTAGTGCTGTGTGTAATCAGTCACAAATTGTAGAAACAACTGATTTCAGGGAGTTCGTGGCAATTATGAAACACTCGTAATGGCAGCAGTGTACTAAAACAGAATAAAAGGCACATCTTTTCTCAAGCAAAACCCAGCAGCCCAGTAGTAAAGTGGATGGGGTTTCAGAGAAAAATGATAGCCTCTGCTCTGACACTCCATAGAATCAGAAAGTATTAAATATCTGTCTCAAAAAAAAAAAAAAAAAAGTAGTGGTTCTTTTGCAAGTAGTGTTAATCTATAAAGTTTGGAGGCTATCTTGGTTTTAGTTTTGAAGGAATTTATGCTTTGAGCTCACCTGAAGGCACGTCAAAGTGTTAACCTGGCTCTGGGCACGCATGTGAGGGAAGCAATGTGTTCATTTCCGTTTCATTGTGATTCAATCGATAAACAAACTGGAATGTCACTATAAATCTTAGAAAAATTGCCTGCTAAGAAAATGTGAACATTTTTATACAGTTCCTGCTTTCAGAAGCTTGAGTAAAGGATAGCCCTGAAATATGTTAAGTGTGAATGCTAAGGTTAAATCAGCAACATAATCAGTCAGACTGGCTGGGTCCTCACCATGCAAAATTAATATCACTGTTGGATCTCTCTGTCTTAGCTCTGTGCCACAGTGACAGCACCTCAGAAAAGGTGGTGAGGCAGCACTCACCACCTGAGCTCTGCTGGTGCCCTCTCTGCTTCTGCTTGATGCAGATCTATCACACTAACAGGCTAAATCTCAGCTAAGCTACAGAGAGCTTTTAAGACAATTATACTGCAGTGTCTCCTTTCTGCGAGAGTCACATCTCACTAAGCAGAGGTGGAGGAGCGAGTGGGATAATTAATCTGCAGTCTTTGCCTTTCATTCATAATGAATAAGTTGCTTAAAAATGTAATGCTTCTCCTAGGTGGCTTGTCTTCTTAATGTAAGTCCTTGATATGTACATTTTTGATCTGTGTATGTTTTCCTATGGTCACAGGTAACTGCACCTCTGCCCATGGGCCTGTGGGAAGGCAAATGCAGGACAGTGTGTGCACAGTATTTCCAGACCTGGGATTGTAGGTGATTTATGGATGAAGTGCTCAACAGCTTCCTGATGTGCTGAAGTTTGCACAGTCCAGAGACCAGGGATATATGGGAGGTTGTAGCTCAATGGGAAAAGCTTTGGCAAAAACCTTGTTTCCCTACTCCCCACCAAATTAGGCAAATTAGTGTGTGCTCAGCCCCAGCCTGGAGGAGATGTTTTCATCTACAGTTCTAACATAGTTTTCTGTCAGTGGAGATCTGGAAAAAAGGTATATTGTAGTGTTAGATTGCATGGTTAACCCAGCATTGCTTTCTTTGCAGTTGGTTGACATGTTCAAAGCTTTTTTCCTGACTACCTGGGCTCTAAAACTGTCCTGTCAGGTAACAGGACTTATTTTTTTAGTGAATGCTCACCAAAAGAGGAAATATTGCATTAAATAAAAAGGTATAAAGAGCCCCACGCAAGACGTGTTTCTGTTTCAGTCAAGTATATCAGAATTAATTTGTGAGTTAAGTAATGCTGGATTAACAGGAGATAAGCCAAAACCACTTATCTGTTGGTGGATCCCTGTCAACCTGCTGATCCAGGGACTTGTATCCTATCTGTAGTTACAAAAATCAGTAAGAAAAAGGAAAGAGCTCATAGGAACTGAGAGGTACTGAGCCAGTGCTGTTTGTACAGACAAGCTCTCCACGTGACAATTGACCTTCTGCTAGCAGGTCTGGTTTTGTTGTATTTTTCAGAGGTTTGGGGGAAGAGCTCAGCTGCAGTAAGTGCTAGTGGAACTGTGGCAGTTTCTAGTAGCTGATGGTCTGGTATTCCCAGATTTTAGAGTGGACTGTTTCATATTAATTTTAACAATAGGCTGTATTGGAGAGCTTTTCCTTTGGCAGCGCTTACAGAAAGGAAGAGAGAAAAGGGAGAAAAGTATTTATATCCTTCAATTAAGCTTTTTTGGCATCCTTACAGACAACATCAGAAGTTGAAACTGGGGCAAGAAATATATTAGGTATATCCTAATGTAATTTTTAAAATAAAAAAAATTATTGAAATTCCACATTTTATTCCTTTTCTTTTTTTTTTTTTCCTTGAAATTACAGCAGGTCCTGATAATTTACGGTGTTGGCAGCTTCCAGTGTCAATTAATGTTTTCAAGGCTGCATTTGCCTAAACCACCACTAATAATTTTTAGTGGATTTCCTGTGAAAATGTAATCACTAAAGAAATGCAAAAAAACCCAAAACGTGTCTTCTTGGATTTATAGCATATAAAACACAGTGTTTTTAACACATTCAAACTGCTGGGTTAGCTGGTGGCTGCTGAAAGCCCGGCCAGGCTGGGCAAGGGACCCAGAGCTGTGTGAGGTTACTGGGGGATGCCGCGCCTGTGCTGGGGTGGAGAGGCACATGGCCTCATGGTTTACACACCAGCAGGTGTGGAAATGCACTTGAAAGTAATTTTTCTCTTTTCTTGGGACTTTGTCTTGCTTCCCAGAGCTGTGGAGCAGGGATGAAGGGACTGGGGCCATGCCTTTGACGTGTGCGTGCATTTGCAGCTCGGCTGAGGTCAGAGCAGAAGAATGCTGCTGTAATTATGGCTGCAGGCAAGGGCTGAGCATAATGGGAATCAGGGCCTGGCTCAGCCAAAGATTTTCTGTATGATCCTGGTCAAGTCACTTAATTACTTTTGCCTCATTTCTCAGTTGTACAGTGTATATCCTAAGGCTTCAGTTACCTGCCTTGTCTATTTAAATCAAACTCCCTTTGAAGCCAAGACTGTACAATGAGACTATACTGTTAATTGGAGTCTCTGGGTGATAGTGTAATTGTATTTGGTGTAATAACAACATTTCCCTGCACTTTGCATCAGTTTTGCCACAGAATCGGCCCTCTGCACAGCTCACAGTTTTACACTGCTCCCGTTGAATACCAGTGCATGAAACTTAACGCTGGCCCATTAAATGGGGGCTAATCTCACTCAGGAGACCTAGCACTGAGTGCACTGAAGACAAAGACAGACCTGTCATTTACTATTTTCTGGGGCTGGGATTTCCCCCTAAATCCCTTGTTTTGTTGGAGAAATGGAGCAGAAGGCTTGCCACCATGTCGATGTGTGGTGGCCCTGAATGAAGATGCTGGTGTGGTCTAGTGCGGGAACAAGCTGTCAACTGTTCCACGCAATATTCAGGGGTAGGGTTTGTGGAACTGGGCTCACACGGTGGGATGCAGTTCTGTGATTTAAAGCTATGAGGTAAGAAGTTAATAAAAAGTTAAACCAACCCTTGTTCTTCCCCGTCGAAGCAGCGTTGTTTTGAAAGGCTTCTAGCAAAAGAAATAAATAAGCAAGTAAAGTTTCATTTGATTTTAAGAGAAACAAGCAGAACACAGAATTAACAAACTAACCATGGCCATGCAATTTCAGTGACATTTTGAGCAGTGGTTCATGATTTGGGATGAACTGTCCTGACAGAAATTGCTGTTTTGTAACTGTAAATACTGCTGAAATCCAAGCTTACATAAATATTTTTAAATGGGAGGAACACAGACAACATGCAATGCAGAGTTTGGGTTGATTCTGATAGAGATTGGATCTGCTAGAGTAACTCAGCTGGCTGTGATGGGGTCTATGGTAATTGGGGCTGAAGTGAATGGTTAGGAACAGATTGTTTTCATAATTTTGCATGGTAGTGTGTGGTAAGGGAGAAATCCAACCCTGTGTAAAGGGCCTGCACGAATGCCATGGATCTCACATATCTGCCTTAAACCCCTCAGAATAGGGCTTAAATTGGAAATTCATCAGAGAAATCAATACAAGGTCAAATGGTGTTTGTTTACCCCTGGAGTAGGCAGGAGGGAAAAATTAATTTGCAGTGTAAGAATATGAAGTTGAGTGGGTTTTGCTGACTTTCAGGATGAATTTGGCTGGGAACCCAAGTGAATAATAAGTGGACACAGATTAAGAAAGCTTACAATTTTTTATGGTTTTTGAGCAAAAGCTTCCATTTTTTCCAACATTAGAAACGCATAGAAGGAGTACTCAGATTCAAAATTTCCTATTTGTTTTTCTAAATGGGAATATGTAATCCAGCAGAAGAGTCACAGAATTCCCCATATTTAAATATGTTTCAAGTGTGTATTTTTCCTCACCTCAAAGGCAGGAGAATATTTTATTATGGAAGAGAACCTGGAGAATGAGGCAAGTTTTTGTCAGTTGTGAAGTGTCCCATCTCAATCTGGCTGCACACTGGGCAGACTCTTACCTGTTCCCTAACATCTTTTTTCTGCACCTTCATAAACCAGCAGAGAAAACTCTTATAATTTTTGATGGTGGGTGAGCAGTTTAACTCTCTAAATAATATATGTACCATAGTTAAATGTGGAAAAGGTGGGATCTGAAGCTGCAGATGGTCTGCAGTTGCCATTCACCTATGACTTAGTCTATGTACATCCTTGACACTTCACAAGCACATTTATAGTAAAGGTTCTTCCACTTGTTGTGTGCACACATGCAATATATGTGTAGAAGCAGCTAAGAATTTGTCAGGTGCACCTTCTATTAATAACAGGGGAGAGTTTCCTCCTTCAGCACAGCCTCTGTTCTCTTTGGATAACAGAACTGTGAGACACTGTAAAACAGGCTAAATTGTACCAAAGTGTGTGTTAATAAAAGTGAAAGTGTAGGTGACTATGAATTTAAGCTACTGAATAATTCATTAAAAGAGCTGTGTAGTCCTGTCTTACATGTTTATATGTGCACGTAAGTAGACATGCATGTAGACAGTCTCATGGGTTTAGTTGCAGTGCTGACTTCCTAAAATGAAGCCACATGCAGAGGGAAAGGAGCAGGATTTTGTTACTCACTCTGAACTTTGGTTTATGAGGTTCCTGTCACAGGCAATGATGGGAGGTCAGTGCCACCAGACAATAAAGCAAGGTGCCTGCACAAGTTAGGCCATTAACTTTTTTCCTAGCAGTTATACTAAGTAGTGAAAGTATTCCATGAGTTTCAGACATGCCAACAGTGGTCCTATTTATATCTGCTTCATCAGAAAAGGTGGGGCCTGCCTGCTGTGGGACGATACAGACACGTGGCAGTAGTAAGTTCATAAAACCCTGGCTTGACTGAACAAAGAGCTTTAATAAATATGATGGGTTTTGGAGTCTGTAGCTTGGAATTCTTCCTTCTCTTCAGTTACACTAATTTCTTCTAGAAATTAACAGCTATAGGGATACCTTAATGCCAAACAAGGAATTGCTGCTTCTTGCAGTCCACTGACATCTGTAGCTGCTTCTGGTGTTTTTGGGAGTTTTGCTCTTGACTTCACCAGGGCCAGGATTTCTCCTGAGGAGAGTGTTCCCAGAAAGGCATGAGTGAAGAGCATCTGAACTGATTTGTGTGTGCCTTATATTTCCTCTTAGCACTATTTGTGTGTCCCAAGAAGTAAAATAGGTGCCACTGATGCATTCATATGCTTTTCAATTTGTCTAACACAAAACAATAGTTTCCACTTCTGTGTGATTTATGTTTCCTTAATGCACAACTGGTGCTTTGACATGCTGCAGAAGAGAATTTGTTGGACACGGTAATGCTGATAGAAAAATGTTCTCTCTGTTTAGATGTCATGACTATTTCCTTTTTCAAGTGAAAATTCTAGTGTCACATACAAATGTTACCTTTTCCCCTGATTATCTTGTAGAAAGCTAATAGTTTTGGAATAGATACAGATTTTTAATGCAATGCTATGGTTCTGGTTTATAGAAAAATGGATCAATTACCAAGGCAGGCTTCAAAGAGGGAGACTGCCCTAAGTTATAAATGGCTCAGTCCCTTAATTCTGTCATAATCCTATTTGATATATAGTTCTCAGTGCTGCTGAATCCTTTTAGGGCTCTTTGATCAAGTGAGTACTTTCAAATGTGATGCCTCCTGTCATCTAACCCCCTAAAAATAACACAACTTGCCATTTAATTTCTGGAAACATTCATTTTTCCTGCCTTTTTTTTTTTTTTTTTTTTTTTTAATAAGGAAAACAAAAAGCCTCACTTTCATATTGGCTAATTTAAGGAGAGAAAGAAGGACTACCAGAAACAAGAGATTTGTTTTTTTAATTTATCAGAGGTCCACTCCTGTATTCCTTCTTAGGCCGATTGCCTGAGCTGTAGCAGAGAGAGGACCTGGTACTTGGATGCTGATGGGTTTCACTGAGGACTTAATTAATGGAGGATATCAGATGTATGAGACACCAGAATATCATGGACAGCTTCTGTTTTTCAAAAGTCACAAATGGTTTGGTAATTATTTTGGGGTACCTTACTGTATGCTTTGAAATTCAACAATAAGGAGCAGATCTCTGTGTAGTGCCTCATGTCTGGCTTTTTTCAGTATCCTGATGAGTCTTTTCCAGATTAGGTCATGGGACTCATTAGATGTGCATGTTTGACACAGATCCTTTTCTTCCTCCCAGTTTTTAAAAGAACACCAGGAAATTGTACAGTTACTAAGCCTGAGTTAATATTTTTTATATTAGGGTGATGTGGTGCCAGAACTCCTGCTTTTCTGTTGGGCACTGTAACTGCTGTCACTGCTAGTCAAAATCCAGCTCTGTAAGGAAGAAAAGCATGCAAATGGAAGGTTTAATATTTGGCATATGAGGAGTTCTTTGTTTTCCTTCCCCTTTGCAACTGCTGTCACTAAGTTACATTCAGCATTGGTGTTCTTTCTTCCTGTAACTGATATGCACCCAGGTAAGCAGATCCATTGACTTAACAAAGACAACTCAAGAGAGTGAGGGATTTTAGGATCAAATTGTCCAGACCCGTGCAAGGTTTTTCGCTCTTCTGGTTGGAAATTGGCAGCTCCTGAAGCTACACTTGGCAGTTTCCTGCAGGAGAAGCTTGGTCTGGGGCACCAGAATCCCAGGAGGGAAATTTGGCTTGCACACAGGCATGGCTAGCTCAGCACCTCCAGTTTTGCCCAGCCAGTCATATTTCCAAGAGGTCATTTATATCCTGGAAAAGGAAAACACTGGAGGAGCGTGGCTGAGGTGAATCTTGCAGACCTCTCCTCAACGTGAAATGCATTTGAACTTTGTCCTCATGGAAGCTTTGGGTCTGTGGGCTCCTTGGGGAGCCGTGGCTCACATCGTGCACACTCAGCAGTGGCAGCCTGCAGAATTTGGCTTCTTTTCTATCTTTGCATCTCAGCTCAAAACCCAGTCAGCTCTTGGCTTTCTTACACATGGCTGTGACCTGTCTTCCTGCAGACATCTCCTTTTGAAAAGTAATGAGGAGAGGTTAAATCTTCAGTGTAGTTGTAAATACTCTTAAAAGGTAGATTAAATGTCCGTGTCTGTCCCTTGGAGCAATTAGATTCACCTACAGCCCTCCAAATGAAGTGATGGGGGCATGACAGCCAAATGCTGTCATGATGGAACCAGGCTGGCTTGTAAAAAGGGCTATGCAATGATGCAGCTGCTCTGTGACTGTGGAGGACTAGATGCTTTCTCCCATAGAAATAGATTATCCCAACCAATCCCATATTCCAGTTTGAGACCAGCTCTCCCTCAGCATTTAACAAGTAGAACAGACTATCACAGACATAGTTCCAACCTGTTCAGATGTTATTCTGCTTCTGCCTACAGGTTATTTTATGTTCAGCTGGAAACTTGAGCATTTTGAACTCCTGAACCACCATCTGCTCAATCTATAGAGTCTGTTTATCAAAGGGTTTAAGTGCACTGTAAGGTCCAAACCATTTTATGGAGCCTTGCCAGCTGAGATGAAATATTAGTTGCTGTATATTTTGAAAAACTGTCGCTTTGTAGGCCAAAAGAGCTTGGAGATCCCAGCTGGAATCCAAGAGCAGTGTCACATTTTTTATGGTTAGGGGCTCCACTGGTCCCAGATTCTTTAGAAACTGAACTGATAAATTAGCCAATCAAATTTATATCTGACTTAAATCCAAAATGCCATCACTGAAGACCTGTATCACCAACAATAACCACTGCAAAAAGTCAGACCTTGTGAAAGTAAACATGTAAAGCATCTATGCAAGATGTTTAGCTTCACATTCAATAAATCCTTTCTTAGAAAACAAAAGCTAAACACCGACACGATCCTGCAAGCACTTCTGCCTGGGTAGAGATGTCCTAACCTGTCACCATAAGGATCTAAAAGGGTTTGCTATTGAACCTTGTGGGTTAGATGTGAGGGCTCTTTATTCCTCTCAGTCCACAGGGCAGATCGCTGTGGATAAGCAAGGTTTAGGAGGTTCACTCCTTGGTCCTGTAATACAATTAGTGACAATTAAGTTTGATTCTGCACCTCACTACTCAGTACTCGGGCTAATCCAGTGAAGGCCATGCTCTGAGATGTTGTGTGCCAGTGGAATGGATTGCTGAGCCTTTAGCCCAACCTCATGTTAAGGGAGAAACTCCCTCTTTTAGAGCTGGTTTTACTGGCAGTGTGGCAGCAGTGCCTCTGGCAGCTCTGGGCTCATGGGAGCTGTGTGCAGGCTGTCTGAGGGTGGGTCAGGTGTGCACAGTTCCAGGGTGAGAGCAAGGCAGAGGTGAACATGGTAGCTGAGGCACTGCCTTTGGAAGGTGCTTTCTCTAGCATTTTCCCAGTTTGACAGGCCACGCAGCCTGAAGGAGGCATCTCTTGGGGGTCTTGGGAGGTGAGGACTGGAGTAAATGAGGAAATTGTAGTGCTCTCTGCTTGGCCTGGATGCTGCGTCTTGCAGTGGACTTGTAAGCAAACCCAAAACCTGTGACATCTCCTGCTGTGCTTAGCCCTGCTGGCTGGAATGTGACCTGGCACTTGGCAGGACATCTGTGAGATCAAGCCCTGGGGTTTAGCAAGAGGGAGAAGGGGAAAGTGGGATTACTCCTGAGATGAGCTCCGAGCACACAGCTGTCCTAGCTGAGACACTTGCCAGCCTTCTAAAATAAACCCACGCAAGGCACTCTTTTCTGATCAAAGAATGAAGTGGCTTAAGCTGGATAAAGCCTGTGTTGGTGACAGACTTCACTGCTAGGGCCAGCTTGTGAGTCTCCTTCATTTAGTGATGGCTTTTAAGGATTTTGATTTAATTCTTCGGGTCTTATACATAAGCAGAAAATTCTTACAGCTAATCGTACATTTTTGTTTTAATTATGGAATTTGGCAGCTTCAAAACAGAATACCCTCTCTGCAGTGTTTCCTGTAAAGTGTTCTATTAAGATGTACAGTTCTGTCCTTTTCCTCCAGCTGAGTTTAGCACAGGGTAGCTAAAGAGACCACAACAGAGCAGTTTGCTCATGACTTTTCAAGGAGAAATTGTTTCGAGAGACTATATAACCTCCAGAGCCCCAGAACACATCTGATTTCCCCTCACCTCTGCTGTGACTTGTCCCATGACATGGGACTATCAATAATATATGTATCTTCTTACTGTACTGCTCAGTACATTCTCCTGGAGGTAGATCTGGTTAGAAAGCACTTGAAGTTTCCTTACACATCTCCACTTCCCCAAGGGATCAATGTCTTGATGGATCGCATTCAAACACATTCAACATCTCACGGAGGGTGTGTGAAAGGACAACAGGATCACTTTCACTCTATCCATATCCATTTCCTACTGCACTCCCTGTTTTACAACTATTGGCATGCCTGGAGGGAACAGCGTTTCTCAAGGTCACAGGAGGTGGAAAATAGCCACAATCAAGGTACAGAAACTTTGAATCAGGGTGGCAAAGGCACGACCTTTATCTAAGTCCAAGGAGAAGTTGAGATTTGCAGAGATGTACAGCATGTCTGTCTGTACAGTGGGGTTGTGGTGGGTTGGGGATTTTTTTAGCCTTTTTAAACAAGGTTAAGTGCTTATTTTTTTAAAGGGTGATAGTAATCTTTGCATTTTCAGGGTAAGAATAATTTCCTAACCTCCTCGACTTTACATTACAGGAGTGAAGGACAATGAGATTTCAGCGTTACTGTGTTTCACCCTTACTTCCCAGTGTGATCTGTACATGTGCCTTACAAAGTGCAGTGCAGTTTTAGGCACTGCACACTTGCTCTTTCTACTATGTAGAGTTGCTTTATCAGTATTAAAAAGGAGACTCTGACAGACCATAGCCTGGGAATATCCATCAGTGAGCAGTCACTTGTAAGAGTTTTTTTCTGATGCTCGGAGGGGGGGGTAGGAATTAAACCTCAATTTTCCACATCCAAGAGCCCCAGCCATTTGGTTTCAGAGGAAGAAAGGAAGAAGCATATTGCTTCCTTGTAGCCTTGAGATGAAATGTCAAGTGCCTCTGAACCTATCCTAGCAGAGCCTCTCCCAAGTCAAAATGATGTATTTTGGATCTGCCAAAAGGAATATTTGTCAGTGTCAGTGCAACTCAATCTAGCTACATGTGATTGAGAGTGAATACAGACCAAGCAAGTGCATGGAGCATCCTGCAAGGGATCCAATTACTTTTGGAGCTTTTTACCACAGATTTTTCTAAATTTCTTTTTTAATAAAAAACATGATTTATGGAATTTTCTGAGAGGAAATTTCATTATTATCACAAACATATTCATCCTCCATTGGGGAAAGCAAATGAAGTATCTTGTTTCTACTTGGACTTCTTGAGTTTGTGGTTTTTAGAGGCAAATTAAGTTTTGGGTCTCTTTGACATGTAATCTGCTTCTACCCTGACTGCCAGGATGTCTTATGGGAGTTGTAGTTTTCTAGTACCAGAGCTCCAAACTTCATCATCATCAAGCCAACCTTAATCTTCCACAATCTTTAGCTGAACTAGTGCTCCTACCACAGGAACCTGCTGACTCTCCGCTGAGTAAGGGGGATCTTTGACTCAAATCTAGAGTCCATATGCCAGAAGGGCTGTATTAAACAGGGAACAGCTGATTTTGGTCTGCAAAGACCTGCAGACTTCATAGCCTTGTAAAAGCAGGAACCAGATGTATATTTTAATGAAATTTAATGAATTCAGTATTGGGCTGCCAGGAAGAGAGGGAAGTTGAGATGATAGGAACTGAAGTGAGGTATTTACTCATTTCTTTGCAGAATTTATTGGGTTGAAACCAAGAAATATTGAAGCTGATCTTTTGAAAGGGCTGTATGTTCTCAGTGCCCACTGGCTGTCAGGAGCTGCAGGGCATACACCCTTTTGCTTTTTCTGGAAAATCTAAATGGGCTCAGTGGATTCTTCTTTCCTTCTGCTATTTTTTTTTTTGTCCTTGACGTGCTGAAAAACATATGTGGTGAAATCCTTCTTCCCTGAGAAAAGGTGGTTTAGATATTGTATAGCATCATGCATAGCACTCTCAAAGTGCCAGTCCTAGAGCATCTCAGGTGATTCCCTAACTTAAACTTGCCAGAGAGGGATGCTTAGCTCCTTATTTTACAAACTGGAAAACCAAGAGACAGAATAAATTCTATGTAATCACACAACTGGATCAGAAAGATATTCTGGATTTCTCCGGACGTTTATTTTTCCTGCGTTCTGTTGTCATTGGCTCAAGTGCACCTTGCAGCAGTGATGGCATTCCCTTTAGCACATGGCTTGGATGGTGGGAGCTTCCACACAGATTAATGAAGAAGCAGAGTTTCTGTGCAGGCTTTATAGCCTGAAAAGATCACAGCATTCCCTGTGTGAGGGGAGCTGCCTAAAATCTTCCTGCCTCTTCTTGTGTGGAAGAGATATTTCAGCACATTTGACTTTGCCCAACTTAGATGTTTGTTTCACTTTGCAAGTGATATTTTGTAAATATTTGTCAAGTTTCCAATGTTTGTGCCTCTTGCAGCCTTAAACAAAGCTTGTTACTGTTAGTGAACATATCTGCCTTTTGGCATCTTTTCATTTCATTCTTAGGATTCCATATGTTTTTAAAACACTAAAAATAAATTATTATTGCTGTTAATTCTGCTGCCCTTAAAACCTTTTACGTCTCTTATCACTTTTCTACAGTTCTTTATTTTTCATTTTTATCTATGGTTTTCAGTTCTTTTCCTCTTTTCACCCCTATTCGTTATCTGTTTTATTTATACATACTTAGGATTCATAAATAGCTGCATTTCCTTCTCCCTCCATTTTTCCCTCTGGTTCCTTCTTTACTAATTGTGTCCTTCTGAGCTAATTAGCAATGTTCTCAGTATCAATCACAACTTTCTGTTTACATTCTTTGTACTACTGTAAGTGGCAAGGTTGGTTTTGCCAATATCTTCACAAAAGCAGCCAGATCCAGGGCAAGTGAAGGTCCAGGGCAGAAAGAAATCTAAAAATGTCCTTTACATTTGACTCGACTTACTCTGTCCAAATGCCCTGACAAATTTCCACTTGTCCTTAGGATGACTGAGGTAGATATAAATAAACCATGACATGTGACCTAGCTAGGAGTGTGAGGGGTTGAAATCCCATCCCAAATAATCAATCCCACTGCAATTTCCTAAGTAAGATTGGAGGAGGGATAAGAGTCAGCTGTACTGAGCAGCAGTGATTAGCCTCATTTAGCCTGAATTGCCTAGGAATGGCGAGGTTGTGTGATTATATAAGTCACCAGCTGAGCAAAAGTGTAGAGGGAGAGGATGGAATGAGGGTTTGGGTTTGTTTCTAGGTGATAGAAAGCAGTTGGCCATGAACTGCACAGCTCTGGAGTTCCTGTGCAAGTTGCTATTACTTTGTGGCCAGCTCAGTGCTGAGATTTTGTGAATTGCTTGGGACTTTAATATTTTTGTTCAATTTCTGCCATATTCTTGCAGTAACCGTTGGGGGTTTTTTTGTTCTCAAGTGGAGACCTGCGTGTTTCTACCTTGAGTTTTGCAAGCCGTGTTAAAAGCACTCTTAGGATAGACTGAGAGAAACAGGGTAACCCCAGCCTGGTCTCTAGGATGCTGCTGGCTCACCTTGTGGAAAACTAAGGTCGGCTTTGGCTCGAGAAACAGGCTCACATTGAGGGGCCCTGGCAGTGGAGGAGCAGGTGTGTGCTCGCTGCAAATGAGTTCCCCTGGCAGCAGTGCAGGGATGTGTGCCTACTGCTGATCAGTGCTGTGCCTGGCTCCAGCTCATTCCATCAGGATTTGCTCTTCTGAGCACTTAAAATCAATATAAATTAATAAAAAGAAACCCAACAGCCCATAAACAACATTAGCTATGGAGCTGTTAAAATGCAAGCAAACTATATTTAATCCACTCTCTCACATTAATGCTGGGCAAGGGTGCATTTTTAAAATGCTGCTATTGGATTAATAGCAGATATTTCTCAAAGCAAATAATCAATGGTTCTCGTGGAGAGTTGTTCTGGAGGAGGCTTCTTGGGGCCATTTGAAGTAGTCAATGGTGTGTGCACCAGCTGCCCAGTGCAGAATGACTCTGGGCTGTGTCAGGGCCAGCCTGGCTCCTGTGACCAAGAGCCCTCCTTTGGTGAGACCCAGACAGACCCCCTTGCAAGCTGTCAAAAAATGGACTGAATTTCATTATTGCCCTGAGATCCATTTCTTCCCAGCTCAGCCCTTGTCTGGCTCCAAGATATCATCTTTGTAGTTCTCTGAAGCTCACCAGGGGTTTCCATGCTTTTGATAAAATAACAGTGTTTAATATTGAATTATATATCCACGTTCTTTGGGAAGTGTATCCTCTTGTAGGGTTCATTTCAGTAGAGTCCTGCATCCAGTGTTAAAATTTCTTCCCTGCTTTGTGCATGTCAGACTTCTCTGGTCTGACATAATTGGCCAGTTTTAATTATTTTATGAGTTCTGGCATAATCTAGTACAGTGCTGAAGTATCTCCTTCCTATTTCATTTCTGTGGAGACATGAAATTGTTCCCTCTGCAGTAACAGGGCTCAGCCTGGTCACGCAAGTTCCGGAGAGCTGCTGAGAGCACAAATGTCTATATACCCCTGTTGTAGCATCCAAAAAGTGAGTAAAAACATGTTCTTCCTGTGTGACACACGAAAGAAATACCACATTTTGGTGTAGACACAGAGTGGAACATTTGCCCTACAGCCTCAGTGTCACAGGGCTGGAGAGGGTGGGGGAAAAGGGGAGGGAGGGATGTGGCTCTACTCCATACACTTCTGTGGAGAGCTTCCCTGAGCTGTAAACTTTGGTGTAGGATACTCACAGCTTTGCTACCGTGTCCTACTTCAACCCCAGTGTCCCTAAGGCACATGAAGCCAGCAGCTCCTTGGCTGGTTGGGACCTTCCTGAACAGGAGAACTCTTTAGAGCAATGGAATAAGCTGAGAACACCTATTAGTACAGCAGGTTTGAGGCTTTCTTTTGGTTGAAGCAGAAACCAGGCTTTGTCTTCAAGATATCTCAAGGGAACATCCTCCCTTCTGCCTGAAGTGGATTCCTATTGAGACCTCTCTTTCTCTGATACCCGAGTGTGGGTGGTTTGTATACACACACACACACACACACACACACACACTCCTGTATACCACAACCTCTTCCTATTGTAAGGATTTTTAAAAACATTTGTGATTATACAGCATCTTGTAAGGAATTAAGAAGTTCATAATTATTTATAAAGCTAATACTTTATAATGAAATGGTTGCACTTTGATGTCTGTATATGTTTTCTAAGGTAGGATGACCTATATTGTAGAGGTATTATGTGTACTAGGTGATGCAGGGATTGGCTTGGGAATTACCCATGTTTAATGAACACTAAAATTAGAATTTGACTGAAATCCACATAAATGGCTCGACAGCAAGTTCGACTGCCCCTGGGGAGCTGTGGGCAGCTCAAATTTACCCACAGGCATTTTTGAAAATGTTTTTTTTGAATCAGCATAGTGTGCTTTTTGGAGCAGAGAGTGCAGCTTGCACTTTAAACTCCCTTCTCTTCACCTTGTCCCCCATTTTGGTGTTGAAAAGCCCTCCATGGAGAATAGAGCATGAAGTGTGTTGCAGGTATAACATATGCTAGCTACACTGGTGCATTTTCTTTCAGTACTTGTCTTCTGCTTTCACTACATGGTGGCCTTGTTGCTTTTACTCTCGCTGTTTTGAATTTCCAAATATTTGGCCTCTTCTGTGGGTATGTGTACTTTGGATAGTGCAGCACCTGGTCTAACTGTTCTCTATCTTGCTGCCCACCCCACTGAAGCACTAAAAGCCTGAAGCCATAGAGAATCCCAGCTTTCAGAGATGAAGGCTTTTTTGTTTTCATGTTGTTCTCTCACTCTGAGGAAAGATGAAGCTGTGCCTTTCTTTTAACATAAAAGGGGTATAATTATCCTTCAGGGGACCTGTTTTTATAATGACTATTAATTCCTGGTCCCTGAAGGAAAAAACATTCCTGAAAGAATAATACACCATGCTTCCCACTTTGCATAGGCCTGGGGAAAAAGACTAGTCTTAATTTCCTTGCATCACCCCAAAAGTGGAGTCAATAAACACTGTTATTTCTGGTCAGGATGCAAAAGCAGGCAGCCCTTTGCTCCTTTTGCTTTGTCCCAGCAGCTGGCTGGTGACACTGAGCTGTGCCATGGCCATGACTTTGGGGTGTCTGGGCTGTATGGGACAGGACAACAGCTTTTGGCTGCAGAGTCAGGCAGGAATGGTTCGAGCTCATGGCCTCTTTAATTCACAGCCCAGTTGTGCAAGTGGAAAAATATTGCAATTATAATTGTCGCCCACAGTCAGTGCAAGAATTCTTCATAAGATTCAAGGAGAAATTTGCTAATTTAAGAAGCCAGCATTTTTCCAGAAAATCTTCAAGCAAATGAATATCCCAGGTTTCAAGGGGGAATACATCATGTTATTGGTGGGTTCACCTGTAGGACTTTGGTTTAGGAGGCATATATCTCCTTTTAGGATGTGCCTGTAAGGAAGCTCTAGGTAAAATGGAAAAGTGCAACACTAGTTTTAAGCTGTTTAATTGGAGTTTGTCAAATGACACGACTGTAAAGAATTAAGTCACCCAGTGCCTTCTTAGTTGGTGTACTCTGGATTAATTTTTTTTGCAGTTTTATGTTCCTGAGCCTGAACTGTAGCCCAGCCTTTTAAAACCTAAGTCCACATTGCTGCTTCTCTCCTTCTTCCTCTCCTTTTTCCCCCTAATTTTGTCTTGCCTGATAGCAGTAGGATGTTGGTTGGAACAGACAAGCCTTTTTATTTCTTTTGACTGTTTCTGCAAAGCTTGATGGGGAATTTGCATAATCAATGAGGTAACCCTGTCACCCCAAACATGGAGTCTTTAAAGAGAATAGTTTTATGCTAATTAGATATTGATAGTGTAATGATTAATTGGCCCCAAGCCTTTGTTAATATGCAATTGTTGTAGTGTAACATGCATTTGTAATTATTTTGGTCTGGTTGTTCAAACAAGTGGTGGGCACTTAATTGCTTGCAGCAATTGAAGAGACAGGATATCAGAGAGAAAAACAAAGAGCTGGTTAACAGGTTGCCTGATATAATGTTAGATTTCCTTGGTGCATATGGGGTTACACGGTCAGATCCTCAGGTGATAAAAATAAATAGAACTATTCTGACTTGTAGCAGCTGAGGATGAGATTTGAAATGTTCCCAAAATCCAATTTCATTGTTGTATTTGGATCATACAGAACTTGGGATGGTGAGCTGTGTTGTTGATTGCTGTTGATTATTATTATTAAAAATAAACAACTTTGGTTCCAAGGGTTGCAATGAACTAAAAGAATTCATTAGTGAGAAGCTGCTTCAAGCAGCTACTTTACAGTCTCCAAGGTGCTTATCTGCTGTATGTGACTTTCCAGCTAGTTTGGGAGCTATTTTCCATGCCCTTTGCCTTTAGATCTGCATTTAGCAGACAGGAAAAAAAAGTCTGTATTTGGAGGTGAAATATCCTACACCTCCAGAACTGTACTTAAGCTGTCGACTGCCAGGTGTTTGCAGTGTATGAATTTACTGTATTTTTGCTCAGAGAATATGTTAAAGTTGTGAAGTTTCTCTCCTGGGACATCTGGAGGAGATAGCAGAGGGATCCACTTAGGAAGAGTTGACAAAAAGGTATATGAGTATTATTAAGATCTTTTAAAAATGAACTCAGGTCATAATTATAGATACATAAATATTAACTTGGTATATAATTATAATTTGATAATTATTGCCTATGTAACAATGAGCACATTCAGTGAGGACAGAATCTACAAAACAGAATAGAGAAATGGGAGTGAGTAAAGGGTAACATCCTTCTTGGCAGACAGACAGCAAGATGTCATTTGTCTCATCAACAGAAAACAGAATTACTTAGAAAAGACACAATTTTTGTCCTTTATCTCATCAAATGAGACATGGGAAGTGGGAGGACTGTGGACAGGATTTGCCTTAGCAAGGATACATTTTTGGGGCTTAGAGTGCAATCTTTTGGGTTCCTCAGTCTTGTCTGATTTCCCTGAAGCTCTGCCCCAAATTCCTATGATATATAGTTTATTCTTGGTTCCTCAAGAGGTACAAAACCCAAGGAGAACCCGCACCTTGTTTATATCCCATTTAACAGGACAAATGTGTGCATTGTCCTGAATCTGGTGCTGATGTGTAAAATAAAATCTGTTTTTAAAATAAGTTTTTGCATGGTCAAAATGAAGACAGAATTTTCCCCAAATCATTGTTATAGAGTGTCTGATGAGATCTAGGTTTTTTTAAATTAATGGTGTTATCACTAGGAAAAGGAAATGTAGAGCTTTGCTTTCAATCGTTTATGAAATCTCTTACTTTTGTTTAAACCTACTTATGATAGCGGGGATTAATTATACAGATCCACTTTATTTGGGTTAGTGTCCTTTGACATAAGGGTCAAATATAGAATGTGTCCTGTCTTCTTTTCTGTAATATATGCTCTGCTTCCCAAGTAGAAAAGTACCATTTCATCTCATTATGGATTCATAGTCTTTTTTTTTTTTTAAATGTAGAACTAATGGACAAGACAACAAATTAATGGTCATATCATCTATATAAAGAGTTCAAGTAGATGTCTTTGATCTTTTCATTCACTGAGAGACACCGGTGGCAAATGGTTTTAATTTGAAATTGAATGTGCTAAAAAGCTGCTCAGGACTGAGGAAGTGCAATCATTAACCTGTGCAGCAGCATCTGCTTTACCACTCATTTCAAACTCAGGGAAACTCAGCAATGCATACCCATACGTTTCATCCTAGAAAGGATATATGGAACATGTCTATTAAGGCCATAACCTGTAAAAAATCCATAGACCTATTTTACAGATGCTACTGTACATCTGAACAAATGTTACAGGAGTGCATGAAGTTTCTCACTTTACACTGGCCCAAGAAATCTAATCCACAGTCTTTATTCTCTCTAACACTGCACATATATTTAAAGTATAATATATAATTTTAAACTGTGTATTATTTATCTGAAAGAATGTTTGTAGGATAAATAAAACATTTGCATGATAAAGCAGACGAGCAATTCGGAGACATTCTGGTCTCCTGGGTAAATTTGAATTTAAGCAGGTATTGTTATGCATGTTACAGAAGCATACATTGAGAGAAGAACTTTCTTGAAGAATTATACCAATACCCCAGAACATTTAAGCTTCATAAACTGCTTAACTTGTGGTTTTTTTAATACTCTCATAGTTTAAAAGAGCTGGAATGTTTTATTACTATTATTCTTTAAAATGATGTTCTCTTCAACGTCTCCACCAAACTTCAAGCAGATACTTATGAGCAATTTACAGAATAAACCCCAAAAGAAATGTTTATCAGTGGAAACATGGACATGTTATTTACTATGGCAATGAGGAACATACAACTCTAATGCCACATTTAGAATCAAAATGACAGCACCTCACCTACCTGGAACATAAGACATGAGGATACCAATTCCATCATCAGTCTTTGGATATATTTCATCAGAATGGGGCTGTTGTCTGTACTTGAGATAGTCTAGCAAACTACAGTAATTATTAAACCAAACCATTATATTGCTTACTCCTAAAAAGGTAGTGACAGGCTTTCATGTAAAATCAATCTCAAGATTAAAAAAAAAAATCATTATGATAAAAGAAGAAAGATAATTTAAATAACTGATTATGTGAAGGTGGTACAGAAGAATTATCCTTTCTGCTCACACTCTTCAGTAGCTCTATAGGAACGATGTGCAGCTTGTGGTCAGATTGTTTAAAATGCCAGACTGGCCTCTCCCCGAGGCACCTTGTGGTGCCTTTGTTTGTGTCACTGTAGCTATTAAAAGGCTTAGCCTGGAGACCTAATGAAGATGAGGGTATTGTGAAGCTCGTTGTGGGAATGATCCAAAATGGTAATGAAAGGAACAAATCTGGGAGTGGGAAGTAAATGCCAACTGCAGTTTTTTATCTTTATTTTCAAAATCACATAACTTAAGTTGCAAAGGTGCTTTCGTCACATCCCACAGACCAGTAAATTCAGCAGCCCGGAGTCAGGAATGCGGTGGTTGTCTTAAAGAGTAGGATTCTGCTGGGTTGTGTAGAGTATTGAAAGCACTGGCACCAGGCTGGGACACTGGGAGCCCTGTGTGATGCTTGGGGCAGCAGGCAACCATCAGAGCACTTTTAGTTAGTTCATTATCATTTTCCTGGCAGGTAGAAATCCAAAATGACTGACTTCATCCATGTTCCAAAGAGAAATGGGAGGAACAGCAGTTCAGAAAGTGGATATAGCAGTACCAGTGTTTGTAGAGTGGATTATTTTAGCTTTTTCTGTCAGAGACATTCTCCTCAGAGCTGCCTCTCAGAAACATAACAGAGTGAAAAGTGTATGTTCTGCACCATGGTTGCTGTATCCCTGTTCTCAGAAAACAGGGAAACCCATGACCCTGTTAGTTACCTCCTGAGCCAAACCCAAAGGTGGCATCTGTGGTATTGCAAATTACATGTTGGTAGTTGTGATTAAGGGACTCCAAATCGATGGAAGTTGAACAGAGACCTATTTTGACATAAACTTCTACCCTGTTATTAGCAGGTTTTTGCACTTCCTCCCTGCCAGGTTCCCACCACATAACAGAGAGGTGGCAAGTCCTTCTGGCTTAAGCTGTCCCTGAAGCTGGTGATTTACCCAGCCATGCATCTCACCTTTGGTGGTATCCCCAGGAACTGGTGTCAGTCCCTGTCCTTCACCACTTCCTAAGGGCTCAAGAGATGTTTGTTTTGGCAAGAAGCTCTCAGGGCAGGAGCACCCACTTGTTAAGCTGCAGTGCTGGTGGGACAGGGGGTGGGCACAGTGCTGTAGAGTCTGTAATAATTTGCTCTTGCTGGAGAAAAAAAAAAAATATAACTGGATCTGTTATGGTGAACACAGAGTAGGAGACTTAAGCATTTAGTTTCTGATGGATGACTGTGTGGAAGTGATAAATGTTAGAATGGTTGCAGAAATAATGATTCCATGTTGTCCGAAAGGTTGCATTAATTTAATTGGATTGGGAGTCTGAGATGACCTGCCTCTACACAGTCTTAAGCAGCTAATGTGCACTGGAGGTGTACAAGAGAGAGGGGGATGTCTGTCTTTTTTTTACTTCATAGACAATAAATTCTAGATCAAAGCAAAAACAAGCAATGATATGTGTAATTTTTTAACAGGAACTCTATAAATATTCAGTGCTGCTGTTTGGCAACATTAAGAAATCACTGAAAAATGCAGTCATTGCTAAATGTGTTCATTTGAGAGGTTTGCTGCTACAAATGTGAATCTTCAAAGGCCGTGAAACTTAACAATAGCTTTTTGGTATTAGACAGAGAGTCAATTATAACATCTATCACACAAGCAAAGTAACTAAAAACAAATCTGTATCCCTCCTTAGTTTTCAGCTTGTTGAGTGAATGCTGTCAGAAGGAATTTGCCTCAACGTATGTGCTTGGTGATGTTATCAAAGTGTCTGTCAGGGAGAGCATTTAATACTGTTCAGAGGCCTGAGCGAGCGCACTGGGATTGGCAGAGACAGTGACAGAGGTGACCACAGTAGGTCCTGACAGTTTGAATACAAAATTATATAGTGCAGTGACAAAGTGTTCAGTTTATTTAAACTGGGGACAGGATGTGCAGGAGACAAAGGGAGAAGCAAAGAAAAGGTTAAGTTACCAAAATTTTAATTGAGCTCTGAGTGACTGTTTTTGAATAATTGGTTGTGTCAAAATGTAATGATCATGGGCCTGGGAAGCTGCAGCCTTTCACCCTCAGGTCACTGGCTCAAATCTGGACTGTGCTGGTTGTAATGAATGATGTTCAATACCAGCTAATGTGAAATGAATTGCTGATCTCTGCCCAGCTTCTACTGGATAAGGATCTGCATCACCAACAGTGTGTGCTGGGAGCCCCGGCAAAGGCAATATCCAGAGCTAATCTCCTCCTTCTTATGTGAGTTCCCTGCTGGGAATTGGTTCTTTGGTATGTGAGACCTTTCACTATTGCAACTATGATTTTATTAATGCAGTGAAAAGATGAGAACTTTGCTGTTCAATGTTTCCTGCCTGTGACTTTTTGTGAGTTGGGCAAAACCTTAGCAATCCTTCACTAACTAAGGAGCCTTTCCCAGCACTCCAGGACTGCTGGATTAATCACCAAGGATTGTTTTCTGAGGTCTGGACACAATCATTTCACCCCATATTTAAGAATGTTCTTGAGTTTTTATCTTCCAGGGATAAGGAAATAAAAATAATAGCCATTGCACAGACAACATTAACCCACACTATCACTCCCCAGCTGTGTCATGAGCCATTTTTTCTGCTGCTGGAGTGTGAGATCCATCGCTGGAAGTTTCCTGGAGCACACTGGATGTTTTTGAGTATACCTGTCTCTGTATAGGTCTGTTCCAGAGCTGCTCTGCTCAAAAACATGCCATACTGTAGGCACTGGGTTCTCGGAACAGGGATTTGCTATGACGTTCAATAGATCAAAGCAATCCTGCAGTTGCTGTTTTACCTTCTGAAGTGTAGGATCCTTGGAATAGCTGCCAGATGAAAAGTTTATTTGTGTGTCCCAGAATAAGTTGTAGAAAGTTCCTCTAGGCTGCCTGAGTATTTTCTATGAATACAAGACAGCCTTTAAATATCCTGAAATAACTTGATTTTTCTGGTGCCTTTGAAAAGTTTCAAATCTTCTGGACAGGCAACCCAGATGAGAAAAACTCATAAACTTTAGGGTTGATGTTGATTGTTTCCAAAGAAACCAGCACAGCTTTAGCAGCAAAAGCCATTCCAGGTTTGTATACCCAGGGAGAAAGAAATACCCTTCCTGGTATATTTTTGACACTGATTTTAAGAGTTGAAAAGGTTTCTCCACTGACTCAGCAGGCCTGCAGAGGAATCAGTACCAATTTCATGAGTTCATGAAATCTTTTTTCTGATTACCTGGGTTATTTGGTGGTGAGTCACTTTATATTCTTCAGTGAGAACTGAGGAGGGTGGAAGAATGCATGCTCTCCAATTTCCTATTCCACTGTGTTACCCAAACAGCTGGATCTTCCCTCAGACTCTCGTGGGAAGGGCGAAGGTTATGAACCAAGCTGTTCGACTGGGTTGTGGGCCCTCTCCAGACACATTCCAGCTGAGAGTGCTGGCATTTGAATGAGAGAAGGTCTTGACATCTTAATTCTGGACTAGCAGGTATCACTCCCCATGCAAATATAATTTCTTACAGCGTGAGCAAGTAACATATGTCCAGCCCCCGCACTGTGGAAGCCCCAGGGAATGGGCAACTGAAGTCCAAAAGCCAAACATATTTCCTGATTAATTGGGCCCTTGAGGCTTTTGGGTGACATTAAAGAATCTGCCAGTCATTTTTACCCCTCTCACCTCTTCTTTTAGATAGTAAGTAATAAAATAACATAAAATCTGCTTTCAAGACCTCATTGCAATGAGTTGTTAATTCCAGATGCTTTGTACCTTCTGTGAGACCTCTTCCGTAAGGGGCAGGGTGCATATCTTGGATGCCTACTTCAACTACAGAAAGAAACAATACAAGCTCAGCTGCTCCTCTTCCAGCCAGGAGTACTGGCTTGGACAGTACCCACCATGTTGTGAAACAGATGGAATGAGAAATTGCTTTTGGGATAAAAGTTTGGAATTAGTAAGGCAGACATTTTCTAAAGACAGAAAATATCTGCAGATTTAAGAGTTTAGTGGAGTATTAAAAGTGTGTGATTCTAACTCCTCATTTTGGGGGGAACGGCCTTGAGACCTTCAGAGGCCATGGAGATCACTTGAGAAGACATTTTATCCATTTTATCTCCTCCACACAGCAGGAAGGTGTATTGCACCTTAGGTTGGCATGGCTGCATTGGTGAGAAAGAAATGGTCCCATTTTAAAGAATACAAGCAGCACTGTGTTTTATCTTTTTCTCGCATAATAGATCATTTTCCCTGTGTAGCCTGGTCTAGGAGTGGTGACTGCCTAAACAACAATTCAAAATTTTAAGGAGTCCTATATTTTTATTTATTTAACTAGTAAGAGTGGCATGACTGATTATGAGCATCATGTGTGAAGAATCTTGTCACCTCCAGCATACTGCAACAAAGAAATTGGCTGTGTGGGTTCAACTGACCATTAGGATCCAGCTCTTGACTGCTTGGCCTTTGCCCAGCCAGGATGAGAAAGAAAATCCTAGCAAGGTATCAGCAAGAACCGTGTTTTTTTTTCTGTTGCCTTTGCTGCGGGATGCAGCGTGTTTTTATATGGCGTGTGTAAGGGGGAGTTCCCTGATGAGGGATAACACCAGCGTGCACAGACAAAGTGACAACCTCTTGGTACCCTTGTAAAATTCTGCCCCGTTAAAGGGAACTGGAGAGGAGATATATGGCTATTAAAGTAAAACATAACTGCCTGTCAGGGAAAAGTAGGGACAACATGCACGGAAAGCTCCACCATCTAATGCCTGTCAGCAGGAGTGGGTAGTTTTTAACATTGTTCATATTCCTCAACAAATGTGCAGGAATTGGCAGAGACAAGGATGGAGTTGACACGGGCAGGTTCTGTCAGCTCAAATCCAGAGGTGAACTGTGTGTATCCCAAACCCGGTCCTGACAGCTGCATCCACGCACAGGCATGTTTGGGAATCGGGAACCGCAGGAGGGCAGGGGAGGGACCAGTCAGAGCTGCACCTTCTCCCAAAGAGGCAAGGTCCGTGAGTAGGAAAGGGAAGGGGGCAGGGAGAGAGAAGGAACAACAAAAAACAATGCCTATTATGTTTCATGTCAATGTTGCTGTCATTAGGTAGTCGGAAAGATTTCAAACAGATAAACTCCCCTTTGGTATGGCAGACTGCCTTGGCAGCCAATTTTAGGCCTTGATTTGATTGATAAACTCTTTGTGACAAGGAAGGATAAAAGAGGCCCCTAGTTTGGTACATATAAATAGGAAATTAGCTGGCAAAGTTGTCAAAGATAATTAACTCTCTGATTCTGTGTGTCTATTCAGGTTGACATACTGAAATTATTTAGAAATGCACATGTCAACGCTCTGACAGAATTTGGTGCTGATCAGATAAACAGTTTTTGAGATGCCTGATTGTAAAATGATGTAAGAGCTTAGCTGGTGGTTTTATCATTATGCATTCTCTTAGCAGCAGCAGGTATCAAACAGCAACACCATCCTTTAATGTGTGAGATTCAGAGATCGGGAGACAAAGTTAAGCACTACTTCACAGCATTCAGCTCACTTGTTTTGTTCCTTGCCCCTAGGTTAAACAAAATACTAATAACGTGCTAAATTCCTGGGTGTTCATCTGCTCCTCATCCTTTCCCCAGGCACAATTGGAAGTAACAAAGATAAGGGTCTATGAGATAAGAGGTCTGAAAGCCGAGGCATTTTTTTACTCCTTCAGAGGAGATAAAGTACTCACTGCTATAATCCCAAACTCAAAGATTGACAAGGTTAGGAAAGTGCAACAGGAAAAAGTCAGTGACTGAACGTCTTTATAGTGGCTCCTATTAAAGCAATGACAGAGAACAACAAATATATTTAGCATTGCAAACTCAGCGTCTCTGCCACTGTCCCTTGTTTACAGATGTCTGCAGTGGCTAGTGCAGCACTGTGTGTGGAGTGTACCTTCTGAATGGGATTTGGTTTCCAAGTCCCATCACTGTCCTTGGAAACATAAACTCGATGTGTGTATGTATTGTACAGCAGATGTGAAGGCACCATAGTCCTCCAGAGCAACTTGACTTTGATACCTTCTTGGAGATATTCTCCACCTGAAAGTGTTTTCCAGCCTCCAAAACCAGCTGCCTCTTGGCAGTGGGAAGGTATAGGCTCCAACCTTTGGGTTGAATGTGGTATCAATGGAACACAACCTGCCTTAGCTTTCCTTAAATCACCTGGAGCTTTGTGTGGCTTTACAGATTGGTACAGAAAGCACAACTGCCCCAGTTCTGAGTGAATGCTGTGGCAGCATTGAGTCAACTCACCTTTCTACTCCCAGCTGGTTGGGATTTTTAAGCCTCTGGAGTCTAAGCTCACACTGGACACTGTATATCAAACCTTGCAGCTTTCTGTCATGTCTTGAAAGCTGGCAATCAGTCCAGCCTTTCACCCTGGGATCCAACCCCCAGACAGGCAGCTTTGTCTGAATGCTCACCTTTCCAGAGTCCTGTCCTATGGGGGTTAACTACAGAAGGAAATGGAAGGAAAATGAATATAGGGTTGGTAGCACACTCCCTTGCATTTACTTTGGGGGAGAAAGGGTGCAGTGTTACAAACCACAAAAAACAGGCATCTCACCTGCAGAGTTTCTGCCTGGTGTGTCAGCAGTGCAAATAGCTGCCTGTAACCTGCTTGAGCTGCTGCTCTCTGAAATACTGGCTGCTGTCTGTCTCCTCCCCTTTTTGTGCCTTTCCTACCACGGCTTTCAAGGCAAGGTGAGCATGTGAAATGTCTCTGGCACACAGAGACCAAGATGTGGCACATTCAAATCATGACTCTTGTACCTCTCCACCAAATCTCCGCCTTATACTCAAGTCCTGGCTTTGATCATGCTGTTGATGAGGAACTCCAGGATCTTGCAAGACCTACCCCAAAAACACACCACGTACTTAACCTCTCACAGGATTCACAAAGGGTAGGAGCAGGTTCTCTGCAAATCAGTACTGGTGAATGTGCTACTGTCCTCGGTGTCAGAATGATAATGGCACATGCATTATTCTTCCTGAGAGCCCTACAGTTCCTTTTTATGACATTTTGCACTCATTTCTACAATGAACAATGTCTTGCCTCCCATCACTTACATACCAAGAAGCTTTTTGTCTGTTTATAAAGAGGGTCCCACTTGACATAACAAAATTCATGATATTATTTCCTCATCTATAAGCATTTCTGTAGTGCTCATTTCTGCATTTACATTTTTCAACTAGCTTGTGTAAGTAGGCACCCCAGGGGCCAGAAATTTGGCTTTAGCAGTAAGATCTTATTTTCTATTTTTTGCTATTCACCTTAACATGAGATTTTAAGAATGATGGAGGTCTGTGGTGGTTAGTAAGGGAATGGATGCAGGTACCTATTCAAAATGCAGGGACAGGGAAGTGCTTTTTCAAAGTTATCCTAAATACAGGTGCCTTTGCTTTATTATGTTCATCATGTCTAATTCAGCCCTCCCAGCACATGGCAGTGGGGGGCTGTTCATAAAGAGACTGATATTCTCATGTATAATGCAGCATTACCTACCCTTCCATATAGATCACTGGTTTAGTATGAATTATCTTAGAGCTGTGTGCCACTGTGTTGTATGGTATCTATCTTACAATAGGTTTGTAACTTATCACAATTGAAACCAAAGGAATAAACTGGAAGGAAATGCACTTTTCTCTTGAGTGGTTCTTGTTAGAGCTTAGTTGAAATGTAGCATCTTACAGAGACTCCGTTTATACACAATTTGATGATGAAGGCTTTGCTGCAGGCAACCTGGAAACATGAAATAGGGCTTTAATCATAACACTTCCACTTCTCTCCATTGGGAGCTGTAGGTGTGCAGTGCCTCGGAATAGAAACCTGCTTTTATTTTGATGCCCAATATGGATTTATGTGCCTTGAGCTTAGATATGCAGATTTGAAAACAATGTCACTGTAAACCAGAGCTACCCAAAAGACAGAGGTCTCACAGAAGGACACGGGGCTGTGGGTGGGTGACAAGCTGACCATGAGTCAGCTCTGTGCCTCTGCAGCAAAGGCCAGCAGCATCCTGGGCTGCATGAGGAGGAGCACGATCATCAGGCTGAGAAGGGATTATTACCCTCTGCTCAGTGCTGGAGAGACACATCCAGGATCTGTGTCCAGACTTGGACTCCCAGTACAAGAAAGGGTTGGTGGTACTGCAGCCAGTCCAGTGGAGAGCTACAGAGATGATTAGGAGGCAGAAGAATCTGACACCTGGGGAGAGGCAAATAGAACCGAGGCTGTCCAAACTGAAGAAAAGAAGATTGAAGGGATATTTTGCCAGCTTGTATCAATATCAGATGGCAGAGTAAAGGAGGCAGAGCCACTCTTCTCAGTGCTGCACACGTTGAAATTCAGGAAGTACAGTTTAAATGCAAGGTGTTTTTTCAATATGAGGGTGGTCAAACACTGTAACGAGTTACCCAGGGTGTGCATGGAGTCCCTGTCGTTGGAGGGTCTCAGAACACCATTGGACATACTCCAGGGCAACCTGCTGTAAATGGCCCTGCTTGGACAGAGGGGTTGGACTGGACTATCTCCAAAGGTCCCTCCCATCCCCAACTCATAGTATTGAATTGTCTTTCCCACAAAACCCAGGCTTTCCTCTGAGGAGAAGAGCATAGGTGCTTATGTCCTGAAGCGGGAATAACTTCCTCATAACTTATTGGCAGATGCTTGACACATCTGTTTGCTTTAAACTTCCACTGAAAAGACATTTCTGTTCCTGCATCACATGTGTCAAATTCAGCTTCTGGGGAAATGTACAGATGTTCACACAGAGAGAGGAAAATAACATGCCATGGGAGTATGTCATGGTCGTTGATATATCTTACACTGTATTAATGAGGAAAATATGTTTCCTTTAATTAAAACATTTCGCCTGGGCTTCAGATATGTTGCGATTTTAACAGGCTTTTACTTCAGTGTGGTTAATAAACACGTTGGGTGTGTGTGTGTGCACAGTGATGCTCACATGCTGCTCTTTCCATCTAGCTCTAAGAATGAGCCCAGTGCTGATGGTGAGGTTGTTGTGGGGATGTTTTTAGGAAACTGCATGCCAATACTTCTGTTGCCTTTCATCTGCTACTTCTTTGTGTGATTTTGCTCAGGAAAATAGATCACTTATGGAACAGTCTGAGACTTCTTAGGAGTTAAAAGTGGCAGATATCTGAAGGATGGGGAAAGTGCTACATGTGCCATGAGGGCTGGGGAGGCATTGGGTGTTTGGTGAAATAAATAGGGTGAGAAAGGGGTCTCTCACTCATCTTCAATTCATCGCTCTTGTGGAGCTTAAAAACCAGTAGCTATTCTGTTTTATTTCCATATGTTGGCCATATGATTGTGCCGTCTGTGCATATCCTTTTTCCATTTCCCTGCACTTGATTTCTCGACAGCATTATGTATATTTTGAAGGTGCAGTAAATTTTACTGTTAGTGGGTTTGGGAGCTTGAATCTTGTCTAACAAATTATATAAATTTTTTTTTAGCTTGTTTCCAGAGCTAATCTCCTCTCCTGTACTGATAAGTTTTATTTTTCTATCAAGTAGGACAAAATGTGTGGCCTTAAATGCTATGAGCGGGCAGTCTGTGATTGTTCTGCTTCTGCAGTCATATCATCATTTGGGGATTTTGTAGCCTCCTGGTCTGCATATGGGGCCAAAAGAGTTCCAGCTGTGAATAATTCAGTCTCCTGCCAGTATTATTGAGGTGCCTGCTACCTAGAAAACTCAGGGTGCCCTTGTGATATCTGTCTTTCATCTGTGCCAGAAGCCTTACACAAGTCTAGGGAAGCTGGTGTCCTGTTCTGGGCTTGCTGAGGTATTATAGGTAAATTCTGTTCTCCCAAAAGGACAAATATTTAGGCTTTTCAGGTGACACACTTTAGTAACTGTTGGCATATACATTTCCCTAAAAATTTGGATTTGTGTTACACAGAGAGAACAAAAAATCTCAGAGTTCAGGGCCCACATCTGCTCCACAGCTGCTACAAACATCAACTTTATCACCAGCTTTTGTGATACAGGGTAAACTATGGCAAATATTGTCTTCCTAAGTAATTAATGAAAGGTCTTGGGAGTATCTCAGTAGGAATTCAGGAATGGAAAAAGGGAACAACTATGGAAATTTTTTTACAGAAGAAGGCAAAAATGAGCCTTAGTAGCAAAAATAAGAATAAAAAATGGATTTTCCAAAGTTCTTTTAGAAAATAATTGCAAAATCAGGGGATAAAAGACAATTTGCTGGATCTACTCATGATTTTAGTAATGCATTTGATGTGGTTTCTCATGACATTCTTGCTTGCAAAACAAGTTTACAACATTGGTTTGGGTATAAACATTGTGTTGCAAGGACTGCAAACTGGTTGAAGGATAATTATTAACAGTAACGTGTGGTGTTTTGGGGAGGTGTTTATCAGAGGCTGGCACCAAGATGGGATTTATGTTGATTCTTAGCTACTGGTAATGACTCAAAAGCAGGCTGTGCTAACAATATCTTTAGATGACAGTCACTTGGGAGATGGAGAGGACAGTGGAGCTGGTCAGGTGTGTCCAAACAGAGCTACAGTGGACGGGCACTGGAAGTGCTGTGCAATATGGAAAATGAGAAGCCAATATATGAGGAAAACCTCATTATGGGGGTGAAATCTAGAAGAAAATTTTGCTGACAGAGACCTGAGGTGATAGATGACAGAAAATGAAATAAAAATTTGTGGTGCAATGACATGGCAACAAGAAGGTCCCAAATAGGATGGGCAGGAGGCAGGAATTTTTGATCAGAATGATAACCTCTCTGAAGAGTGGGAGCTTCAGATGAGGCTGAGTGAGAATTCAGAGAAAATCGCCAAGTTTATGTGTCCATCTGTGGATGTGTTTATGTGCACCCAAGTGACAGTGGCTCAGTTTCTGAGAACTGCTGAAACTGAGGGCGTGAGCATATGACTGTGAGTAGGAATGTGAGGGCATAAACACCATGGTGTTAACAAAAACCAATACAGGGTTTTATTAAGGGATTGCTAAGAATAATACCAATGAAACTATCAACTGGAAAACTGAAGCAGGATATTAATGAAAACATCCTGAATGAATGAGGTCATTTAGAGTGGAACATTCTCCTTTGGGTCTTTTAAATTCAGTTTGGGGCCCACACTCAGCGAGTGCTGTGGGGATGCAGTTCTGCCTTGCTTCTGGAGGGTAAGTGAGTTGAGCTGGTTTTTAGGTCACAGGAGCTTCTCAAATCTGCAAGATACTGTGTTTCCTGGGTTTTATTACTGGAAGTTTTCCACAAGCAAACCCCATGTCAACTACAAGTGAAAAATCAAAATTGTCTTCACCGTTTGACCAGAGCAGGTCACCTGAGGCCTCGCTGGGTTATGTGCTTATGGACATTTGAGCATCTACACTTTCAGAGGTTTGTGCCATGGATGAGTGGTACAAAGTGTGCAGGGCAGTGTGGCCCTTCTCACACAGGTCTGCACACTCAGAGGCCTCCACCACTGCTGTGTGTAGAAGCCTCAGTCTGTGCAGACAAGGCTGAGGGGGTGTGGACAGACAGATTAATGTGAATTTGTGCGGTTCGTTGGTTGTGCAGAGCTTGAACAATCAAATCCCCTCAGTTCACTCCACTAACTGGATTGCTTATGACAAAATCACAGCTTTTTCTCCAACCCTTTTTAATCTCCATTTTGAAAAAAATTGGAAATGACATGGTAAAGTAAGACCAATTAACATTAACAATTGCAGTTTATTTGCTTCCACTGTTTTACAGCATGCAGTCTGGTAGAGCAACATGCATTGCTATTTTGGAGACATCAAAATAAATAAGTAAATAAATACATAACCCTGTGGGCTTACAGATTGAGTCAAAGAGCAGGAGATTATTCCTGGCACTCAGAAAAAATTGTTGCCTTTGAAAACACCAGACATTGACAGTTTTGCATCAGGACAAAATTAGGATGAGGTGGAATCTCTCCATTCGCATTGTGCCAATTCAGCAGATGTTTCAGGCAATTCTGGAAGGTAAAAAGAAATGAATAGAGACTAGAAACCAAAACCAACCCCAGATCCCTTGAGACAAAGGTTACAATTCCTCCCTCGACCAACTCTCCTTCACATGTAGTGCGATAGGGTTATCTAAGCATTTATATTTGTATTTTAGTGCTGTGTGGCACTTTCATATAGAAGAGATGCCAAAGCTTATAACAAAGAGGGTATGTGTCATTATCTCAATTTTACAGGTAAGGAAACAGAAGCACACAAAGGTGCTAAGACTTGCTGGCAAAGCACTCAGTAAACCACAGCAGAGCCAAGCACCTGACAGATGATCCTGTGTGTTTGCCTTTGGGCCATGTCATCTGTCATCTTAATGGTACAAACATTTTGGATTTAGTCACACTGGAAAAGCAGAGGACTTAGGAAAAAAAAAAAACCAAAACACCCACTCCAGAAATTTGCCAACCACAATCAAAATATCTAGTTTAAAAACTTCCAAGAAATAAATGTCATGTTATTGTTCTCTGTGAGGGAAATGCTCTCAATTAGAGCTTTATGAATGTGAAGCTATGCCCACCCTCCTTCCACAAAGTAAAACCAGCTACACTTGAGAGAAGCTCCTAAGAAGAGTTACTCAGTAAAAATACCAGTAATTATTCTAACATCTCATATTCTTTTACCAAAACAAAATAACATAAGCTTGGAGACTGACTGACTTCTATCATAAACATTAGCATGCTGTGCTTAGAGCTCTGGAGATCTGTCAAAAACCAAAATGTTTTGTCTCCACGTAGGTTTCTGCTAATGGATTTTCCATGCATCCATTGTTTCAGTTTCTCTTACCATGTGTGGGACTCAGAAACTCATTGCTGCTCTGGGCAGTATCAGTTCCTGCTACTACCTTAAAAACATCAAGGGGCTGATTGCAAGTTACATTTTTTATTATGCTCTGTGTATTTTTAGAGGAGAAAGGAGCAGTGTTTTTGACCAATTTAACTTAGTGTTGTGAGTGAAAAAGATATCAGCCAGGGGAAAGAGCAAGTTTATCTTTCAATCTCTTACAATGTGTTTTAAGTGTGCTCTTAGTAGTGAATTTCATATTCTGTTTTAACAGTATTTAACACTTTTATCCCCAGCCTTGAAGAGTACTCCACTGCACAGGTTTCTATGCAGTCAATGAGGGGCAGGTAGAAATAAAACCAAAAAAAAGGAAAAAAAAGGCAATCACTGCCTAGGGAGTTTTGAGTCTTATTTTAAGCATTGTCCTTGCAGGAGAGCTCACAGGCAGAGCAATCTGAAGATGGAATCATTCTTAAAAGAAGGAGAGATCCTATTGCTGCATCCTTGCCTCTTTTCCAGCTTTGCTAATTGTGTTGAAATTGCTTCTGCTTTTCACTGAGGCAGAGGTTTTCCAGCTTCAGCACACTGTGTTATGTTAAAGTTTCAGAGGGCTTTAGGAACATGTTTTAAAAGATTTCTTTATTATTTGTTCTATTTGAATTTAATATTTGCTTACCTCTAACAAATAAAAAAACATGTACCAGGAATATAATGAATAATGACACTGAGATTTTTTAAAAATCGTCTCTTTTCACATATCATTCACCTAACATTTTTCAGTTTTTTTCACAACCATATGGACTGGAAATTCAGACTTAAGCAAAAACCAACACAAAAAGCACCCAAGCTTGGGTTCTTGTGCAGTCTTTTGGTTTAAGCAACACTTTAAAAATATCAGCTGTTGCAAGGTTCCATAAAAGAAGTTGCAACAGAGCGGGGGCAGTAGCTCACCTGATCTAAATGTTGCTGCTTTCCTGAAGTGGGTAGAGCTAGGACTGTGCACCAGCTGACTTTGTTGTGATATATTTTGACTTGCAATTTGTTGATTTTAAAAGTTTTTTTTTATTTAAGGGAAATGCTTGAAGTGTGGGTTTCTGTCTCCCACTGACACTGGACAGGGAGTCTCTGGCTCTGTTTCCCTTACACAGAAGTCAGCCTCTGAATCTTACTAAAAATATTTTAAAAAACAGCACACAGATGAATACAATGAGATAAGAAACAAATGCAGAATGAGACCCTATAAATGTTGCATGATGAAGTGCTTGCACACAAGATACAGTTAGAACTGTGTGTTAGAACAACATGTCCCCTTTCTAGAAAGGTGAGGACTGGTGAGAGTCATCCTTGAATCCGTGGTGGGGCTTGAGGGCAATCCAGAAGCTTAGAGAATTGAGCTGGTGGTCTGGGAGCCCTGGTGCAGATGAGAAAATATCTCAGCTGTAACTGAACCAGATTTTATACTGACCACATTGTGGAACAGAAGTCCCCACATCAAGTAGGGCTTCCACGAGGGATAAAAGCACAATCTCCACACCTAGTGCCTCCCAGACCACTCTGTATGACTGGATCAACCTCTCACTGCCCAAGGCTGCTTTCAAATACACATAAAAAACCCCAATCTTCCCCTAAGCAGTGAAATGCACTGGCACAGGAAGGTGTTTTGGTAAAAGTTTCAGGTGGAAGAGGCGTGGGTTGCCATAGTTACTGTTTGGTAAAGGCATAAAACTTTGTCTTTTTTTTCCATTTGGGTTTTGACTAGTTTAGTTCTTATTACTTGGTATAGTTTCATGATTACTGTTGTTTCCTGTGAATCTCTGTTTTTGCTAGCATGCAATGTGCTCTGCTTTAGAATACCCAAAGTATTGGCAGTATGTAGAATGCTGTATATTCTTGAAAAATTACATAGCCCTCTGTTTTCATTTGAAGTCTCTAGCCTAAGATTTTCACCTGCCACAAGTGGAGAATAATACCAAGATAAGCCCTAGTTAGTTAATGCCACATAATCAAATATCACAGGTATTTTCATAGTATATTAAGGGTAGTTTTTGCCAATCATATTTTTGTCTGGATTCTCCTTACCCTGTGAAAAACCTCATTACAAGAATTAAAGCTTCTACTGGCACATGTGCTAATTTATGTAAACAGGAATGCAAGAATATGACCTTTGCTACTGATACTTTTGCATATTTTTACTGGTGTAGAAAAAGGTCTTATTCTGTGAACACAGTACCAGTTCCAAGAGAATTGTAGGTGGTACCAGAAAGGTAATTGGAATCTATTCCTAAATATTATTACTTTGATGAATTGCAAAATATTTCCAGTATTTGTCATCATTGTCAGTAGCTATGCACCTGGCTTCTGCTGCTCCAAGAGGAAAGCTGCTCTATCTCTTTTTCTTTTACCCTTTTTTAAAAAAAATGTTTATTAGTTTCTTTGCTTTTGCTATTTTTTAATGCCTTTCTGCAATAACAAGCAATGAGCTTCTCCTCAGCCATCCAAGCACAGCACTGTGGCACCCCACTCACTGCTGCCTGGTGATGTGAAAAGAACAAAAGCCAATAAGCAGTGATGACAACCATGTAATCCAGTGTTTCTCAGCTCTCTATCTCAGGGAAAAAGCTGCCTTCCAGTGCCACTCTGGCACAGGTGAATGTCTACTCCTGTCTGAGACTCAGCAGGAGGCAGAGATACTGCTAGGATGACTCTTTCCCTCTGCTCTTTACCTGTAGTTGTGCTCAGGCCCTGCAGTGCACTGATATGGTGAAGAGTCCACATCAGAATAGTAGTCCTTTTCCTAATATTATTCCTCAGTCAGAGGGGTAAGACAAACACCAGGATTGCTTTGTGGAGAGTACATGCAAGGCAGATGTGCTGCTGGGAATGTGGTTTTTCCCAGTTGTCTTGCAGTCATTTACTCTTCAGGGCAGAACACAAGCTTGCCAAGCGCTTGTCCTCAGTTGTGAAAAATCTCAGATGCAGGAAGAAAAGGCATAAAAGGGAGTCAAGGGAATGGACCAGGGTTTCATGCAGAGGCTTTCTTGCTTATTTGGAAAGCATGAATTACTTCTTCATATATTTATTCCTAAAATACTTAGTTTCTCAGGATGGCTGCTGTGTAGAGACAAAACAGACATCAGACAAGTTCCTATCCAGCCCGTGCTACTCAATGGAATTTCAAATGCCAAACTTCAATGGGATTTCAAATTTTCAAAAAAGGATTTTGGTATCCTTTCTGGCCAGCCCAAAAGCACTTTTCCTATTTCAAAGTAAAGCCACATGACCCAAAAACAGCGAGGTTCTGCACCACCGTAGCAGCATGATGATGTGCAAGTGTATCTGAAGGGTGGTACTACGAGATCTTTGGTTCTTTGTACAAGCAGCACTGAGGTTGCTGTACTCCTATCAAATCAGAATAAGGTGACTATCCTGAAAATGGTTTTCTTTAGGGTAGAGGTAGCTCATAATCTGCTGTTGCAAAGGTACTGTCCGTGACTATTCCCAAGTGTGTTTCTTGCTTTCCCTTAGAGCAATAAAGTTGATTCAATTGGAGAAAATAAAGGGAAGGCTTCATACCCAGCATGTCTCTGTCGTTTTTGTTTCCCCCCAGAGACTGAAGTTACAGGCTTCTTCCTGCTGCAGAAAACCAGCAGCAGCAGTTCTGATTTTCTTGGGCAATACTTAAAATTTCCGCTTATTTCAGTGCCTCTGCTATTGGTTGAGTGTTCCACTGTATGTGATTCTCTGCAGCCATTCCAGAGAATGCCTTCCTTTGCATTAATCTTTCTTACTGTTTCCAAAGTTCTTTTGCTCTCATTATAAGCACAGACCTTGATGTGCAGCCCTCAGCCAACATCTCAAAATTACCTAAGTAGAGGTGGTCTTTGAAAGAGCAATGCTGTTTCCTCCTGTAGGTGTAATTATAATTGCTAATGCATTGATCCATAGGAAAATGGGTCCCACACAGTAACTGTATGGTCAAAGCTGTTGAGGGGAGTAGTTGAGAGAAAGATGTGCCACCTTAGATTGAGGCTTGGAGCACAGAGAGATCTCAAGCTACACTCTGTTCTTTGAGCTGCTGAATTGCTTTTAGGTCTAACAGTTCTCCTTTGTATCAGCCTATAAATACAGCTGTGTCTACTGGATTTTGCCCAAGGGTTCGTACATCATAGTTTGCTAAATTTTAATCATGCTTGTGTTTGTGTTTGAGTGGAGTTCACATGTCCTGTAGAGCCCTTAATCCTCAGTTTGCCATCCCAGGCAAAATGCCCAGTCTCAGCTGAGGCCTTCCTAGCAAACTGCTCTGACTCTACTCACTCCTTGCTGTGTCCTCTAATGCATTTATGGATCTGGTGAGAGCTCTGCTGCAGATCTGCACTCCTTAGACTGGCAAAACAATCTACTGTTCATACCCTTCATTAAGAAATATCTTGCAAGCATTCTGTCAAGCAATTGAAATTCATCCATCTCTCCAGGTGATGTAAAAAAAAATAAAGTATCTTCCTATCAATGTGCAGGCATATTGACAGCTGGAAAATATTTTAGCACAACTGCATGGCAACACCGGGTTTGCTCTAAGAGGTTTGAAGAGCACGTTGTAATTACTGTTTGACTCCTCGGTAGATAGTGTTGCAAGGTTACTCCCTTTTTTAAAAACCAAATTAACTGTGCAGTTTATATCCAATTTCTGCATGCAATTGCCATGATTACGTGTGCAGTTCATATAACTGCACATAGAAACTGTCAGAGTTGTCCATTTGGATATGTGAAGGGGAAAGGCTGTTGTCTTTTGCATGCATTGATTTGGCAGCTGATTTGCAAATCTGTCCCTACTTGTAGTCTGCTTTCCAGAGCAAAGTATTTGTTTCAATTTAAATAAGTGGTATCTCTCAGTCATTCCTTAAAATTGACAATTATAGACTGGGGTGCGTTCATTTGACAAAGACAGATCTTCTCCTAGAACAAATTGTTCAGAGGAATTTCATTTGTTGTTTCTTTTTTCCCCCTCTTTGATGTATGGTAGTACAAAAGAAACCAGGACATGGCTTTTCAGGAAAGAAAGATTTCTAAAATATCCTGTGGGCAGCACTTGATTCCTCTGTAGTACTATCCACAAAACACTTGAAATATTGCAGATATGCATTTTAAGATTTGCATGTGCTAAGAGCAGTGAATTGAAACTCCCCCCGCAACGTGTTTTGAAGTTAAAATAGTGCTCTGATGAAAATACTTTATATGAAAATGTAAAAAAATTATGATGTGCACCAGCCCAGGATCTGTCTGAAAACAGAGCAGTTATGAGGACTATCACTTTTGAACCTGTTAAAGAATCAAACCAAACCAACCAACAATATTTTATAGTTTCCATTTGGTTTTGCCTTTATATTATAACTTAAAAGCTTCAGTTCACAGCAGAAATCGAAACCCCTCAAACTATGAAATACGAGTAAGAAGAGAGAGCTTTCACCTCAATGACATCTGAAACACGCATGTGAAGGGGATCTGTGGCTCAGAGAGAGACAGCAACTTCACCAACATCATGCACCAAGGGCGTTGTACAAAGTCAACACTGGAATTAGGTCTTCTGGCTCTCAGTCTTTTGCTTTTAACAGTGGGCCAATACAATAACATATTTTTCCCATATATTTATTTTTATATTCCTCTCACTCTTTTCCAGGTTTTTCTAAAAACTTTGGAAATTATTGATTTTTCTTGAGTTCCCTAAGAATCCTTCTCACATCCATTTAAATACCAGCACCTTTCCTGTTTGCATCCTTTGGCCTCTGCAAGCCCTTTTTATCTTCATCTAAAGCTCCAAAGGGAAATGCTATTCATCTTTATTTCCTTGGTTTGTCCTTCTCTTAGAAAAGCTGACCAAATTATTCTGATTTCCTTTATTCTAAGCCAGATTTGGATACTTCTGAAGCTCCAGATCTTGGGAATATGGGTAGTGAAGGGGCAGAATTTGAATTCCTCGGTGAAGGTAGCCCCAGATAAGGGTCCATCACTGACTGTGCTACAGAACTACAGAATTACCCTATATCTGCTGATGCTCCTTAAGCAGCTCTGGAAAAATGGTGTATCTGGAAATATTGAAATAGGGTCTCTGGAAGGAATTATTTTGGATCCATTGAGTCATTGCTCAGTTGGGAAGTCAGGGAAGACCTTGTTGCTCTCATTGCTACTTGAAAGGAGATTGTAGTGAGATGTGGCTCATTCTCATCTGCTATGTTTCAGGCGAAAGCATGAAAAGAAATGGCCTTAAGAAGGGCCTTAAGTTGCACCAGAGGAGGTTCAGTTTGAATAGTAGGAAAAAATCCCCCAAAAATTCAAAGAGCAATTGGGCATTGGAATAGGTTGCCCAGGGAGGTGCTGGAGTTACCATCTCTGGAAGTGATCAAGAGGTATCTGGATATGGCACTTGGGGATATGATTTAAGGGTAATTACTGTGGTGCTGAATTGATGTTCTCGAAGGTCTTTTCCAACCTTGATGATTCTGTGCTACACCAAAATTTTCACACACTCATCTCTAATAGATCACCTTCCTCAGAGCTGAGGATGTGAGAGGTCAGCATGGGAATTGCTCCTCAGAGATCTGTCTGCTTTGCTGTGAGACCCTGCTGATTTTCAAGTCCATTGGATGCTCAAATGGACCTGGCACTATTGCTTTTATGACAATCTTTTAACTCTTCTCTTCCAAAGACAGGGATTCAGGGTGCACGGACACCCTTGATCTAACACAGCCTTGCTGGGTCATGTGATGAAACCCAAAAGCTCTGTTTCACCTCCTTCATTCAGCACAGGTAACACAGGTCGTCCACTTGCAAAAAGGGGCTGTTGAGGAAAGAGAAAAAGGAGCTCCTGGTAATGCCATGTCTCAGAAATTACTGTATGACTATTTTCTTGGTTGCTAAAACAAGGCACAAAGCCTCAGAAGGAAATATTTATTAAGCCACAGATGGCAAAGCTGAGCCTCTGATTTCCCTAAATCCTTAAGAGGATTGTGATACAGCTTATAGGAGCATCTTAGTGGCTGGATGCTCAGCTTCTTATTAGATATGTCATCCATCTATACACCCACAGTGACTTGAGGAGAGACAGTGTTTGCATTCCGGCTTTGCTAATTGCACACCTTAAATTAGGGTAACAGATTACTTTTTCTTTGTTTTTTATGTGTGTGTAAGGCGAGGCTTCTGAGTACAATGCAGCAATCCCATTTTGTATGTCTGATTTTAGATATGCTGTATCTATCTTCTTGATTTTAGTTACAAAATTGGGAGAAAGCTGTAGCAGAAAGGTGAATGATCAGGGTAGTCACACCTTTGTTTTGAACAAAGCATAGAAAAGCCCAGGATCATACCAGATAAGTACAGAAAAATAAAGGAAAAGATGTAATTACTTTTATTGATGTGTCTTTTTTTCTGAGATGCTGTTTTACTTGCACTCCTTTGTTGTTCCCTACATTCCCTGAAATGCCTGTCTCTTGTTCTCCTGTTCTTATTCATCCTTATTTCTTCATATTTTACAGTTGAAGAGAGATGAGGACTGAAAATGTGTTTGGAAGAGATCACAGTAATCTGTGTCCAGTCTTGGCACAGATTATTTGCAAGTCCTGTCTCAGTTGTCTTCATTACACTGTCTCACACACTGCTGGGATTCTCCTGGTGCCTAGTGGTGTTGGTGACAGTGGTTTTTCAGCAAAATATGCTCAGTCCAGACAGTTGACAGTACACCATAATTTTGTTGAAAGTTCCCTCACTTAAACCATGACTTTTCTAGAAAATGCAGGGCAGCTTTTCTAGTGAAGACTGTGAGGAGATGGCAATAAAAGTGGTTTTTAAAGGAAAAGCCCGTGGAAAAGCCAGATTTTTCTGTTTGTCAATTTTTAGATGAGGGTAGCTTGCACATATCCTGAATGAAAGAAGACATGAGCAAATGTGAGAAGGTGCAGGAGAGATGTACAGCAGTCCTGTGATGCCACCCAAGTGGGCAGAATCAAATCTGCCCTGCTGCTGGACCATGTTTCTCAGGTTAATTCTCAGTGCTGATCTTGTTTACCATCCATACCTTTATTACTGAGAGAGTCTTTGAGCAAAGTGCTGCCTGGAAAAGGGCTTGGACATTTGGCCATATTAGCTATCTTCCCTTATTTATCTTCTGCACCTTTAGGGAAATGAAACTTTATATGTTGCTTGATAAGATTAGTTGGATTATAGGAAAGTAACAGTTGAGTTTAGATTAATGTTATCTTCCTGTCAAATGAATAGATTCCAAAGTGCTGTAAGCAGCCAGATCCAAGGAAGAGAGTCACTTTATAAGCACTCATGCAGTAGATTTTGACAAGCTGCAGTTAATTTTTGAACTTCACTTTTTGCAACAGATTCCTAGAAAAATTTTGTGATATCCCCTGAAAATTACAAGCAGCACATTTTTAGTGGCTGTGCTGTTGTCTCTTCTTCATTCTGGGGAGATCAAAGAACTAAATCAATGCAAAGACTTAACAAAGTCTGGTTGTTCTTCTCCAGAAGAGACACAGAGACAGTCCAGCATGGATGCAGGCTGAATGGTCAGAAAAAGGTCTTGGGTTGCAATGGAGAGTGAGAAAAATGAGCAGTGTAAATATAACTGGAGAATTCAGCCCTGGGTACATTCAGTTTTCAACTGCCATGATAGTAAACCAAACAGTAACAATTACTGTGAAATGCAATTATAAATATCTGAAATAAAGTTCGCTAGGATAAAAATCAGATATGCTGTAAAGTGTATGGAACCATGATTTCTCCACTCCATAACTGAGGCACACCTACCAAATTCATAACTATGACAGAGGAAACATTAGTTCATAGAATAAATAATAGTTTTTCCTCACTGACTTACCAGAATTCCTAATTCATGCAAAACACAGTAATACAAAGGGAAGTTTTTTGGATGTTGAATTTAAGAATACATCTAGTTCATCCAGTTTTTTAATTTCAGAAAATCCGCTGGAAAGTGGGTCTAACTCTCCTGCCTCAGGTATCAGCTGAAATGCATTGACTGTCTGGATAAAAAAGAAAGTGCTGCTTATTTTTGAATGGCAAAAGAATGTTGTGGTTTCTGGTTAGCTCTGAACAAGCCATCAAAGATGAGTTGTTCCTTAATAGCATGACTGGTTATGTCATGAGCAAATACCCTGTGCAGGACAGAGATCATCTGTGATAAAATGGAACCATGCAATTACCTCAGGGTCCTGAGCTGCCAGCCTGGGCCACTTGTCCAGCTGAAGGGCAGAACTGCTAAAGTTGTGGAATTTAAAGGTTGGCTTGTGTAAGGCTGGATTCCGATTGTAAACCTGTTCTGTTGGATAATTCGCCCTGTAGAAAAACCTGTGAGTATTTATTGGTGGTTGCAGTGTTCTGGAATCTGTAGGAGGACTCCTAGATTAGCTGCTTTTCAACCTCATTCCATTTTTTGTAGGGTAGTTTGGGGCAATTGTGTTCAGAAGAGTCAGGTGAAACTGGAGAGCTCACAGGGAAGGTTTTGTGCCTGGCAAAGGTGTCTTTGAGATTTGCTCAAGACTTTTCTCCCTAATTAAGTGGGTGTCTTCCTTGACTTTGATCTTATGAGTCATTAATCTAGAAACTACTTACATTCTGCAAGACATCCCTGAATAAGTCTCTCCATTTATTTATATCTGTAAGATGATTTAACACTAAGTTAATGATTTAGGGACCTATCTGATTCCCAGGAAAGCAAGTCAGAGGCTCTCACTGTCCCTGTCTAACCAACTGGGTATAATACCTACTTACATTTAAATACGTTTACATTTCCACAAAAGAATTTATATTGCTTTCTAATACCTTGGATGCAGAGCTTTTTATAGATTACTACCCCATAAATCGTTAATCCTTACTTTTTCAGTTATCTTTCATTAGAAATGGAACAAAAAACAGAGCTACAAGTACAGACCTAAACCCTTCACATTTTGAGAAGTTCCAGATTCAGGTACCTTGAACATAAACTTCATTCTGTGGCTTTGGATTTAGACTAAACAGAAAATAAGCCTATTTTCAGGTTCCAATTTGAACATATGGTAAATTCTTAGGAGATTATTTGGCCTGATGGGTTTGTGACACTGGAAGAAAGTTGAAATCAGAAAAGGTAATTTTCTTGCTCTATACTGAAAAGCAGTAAAATTGATTTGTTGCTGATATTTTAGGGAGATTTGTTTCTAGAGACAGCAGGGAAAAGCTAATTTAGCCAGAAAGTCTTCCTGTTTTCCAGGACAAATCTGTCTGTTTTTCTGTTACATTGTCATTGCCTTCAGCAGATGGGGAATTAGTAGCCAAGGAGTACAGGAGCTGCTAAGAAATTCTGTCTTTGACTTTAGAAACCTAATGCATGGAAAATTAATTTTTGACTTGGGAGCTGCTGGTTTATACAAGCTCTGGTGGCACATGCCTGCCTCACGAGGGAATCTGGAAAGATGCTTTGGGAAATTTAGGAGCTGAGCAGCAACTCTCTTTGGCTGTTGGTGTCACTGAGGCATCCAGTTCCTCAGGAGGATGCTGTGCTGGGCTGATGAGAGCATGGCTCTGGATGAACACATAGGAGAGCAGAGATAATAATTAGTGCAAAGGCGTGGGGGGGAACATCTCGCTCTCACCGAGGACAGCACGGAGCCACACCACCCACGAGGCATCACTGGGATGATAACTTAATTGAAAAGAGTTGCTCAAGCATGTACCATGCCTGGCACAGAGGTAGAAACTTCTGCTCCAAGTAATGTTTTAACAAGTTGTTTTCTTTTTTCTGTTGTCACCTGAACCAGAAGATTTGGGTGCTTGCTTACTGCATAGATACACCGTGGGTTAAGCCTGATTTTTTCTTTCCTTTGTTTTGTTTCTTAAACCGGTTGCATTGATGTGCTCAGGCCTCTTCAGCACTTCAGATCCCAAGTGAAACAAGAAATGGGAGGATGCAGAACAAAGCCACAGTGAGTACACAGGTGAGAGGTGGAGTGTTCTACTTCATTCCAGAGAACAGGAATCATATCTGGTCAGTCAAGCTTTTATTCCAGCTCAAATTTTTATAGAAAATATTTGCAGGAAAAATAAGCATTTGAAGCTAGACTCCTAAATTGAAATTACATGGGCTGATTTATAACAAGAATTAAAAGTCCAACACTTTCTTCTTGATAGTAATTTAAGGTTAAATAGAAAAAAGTAAAATTAATATCAATGATACACACCAAAGTAAAAAGGAAAAATGCCCTACTCTGCCTGACAATTCCTTCTCCTTTGAAGGCACCCCTGCCTCTTTTTCTTTCCTCCAGAGAAGCAAATTGTAGCATATGTGGGAGAATAACTAATTTAAGCTGTTTTGGACAAAGAGGGGCAAACCCATTCCTATATCAAGTGTGTTCAAACAACACTGAAGTTCCTAAGTATTGAATGGACTGGAACTTAGATGTTTAGGGTGATGTGCATTGTGGCTCTCCCTGGTGATCTGGGTGCTTGCAGACAGAAAAATTTACTCTGCTGCAGCTGCTGCTTTGCTGGTCTGGTCTAGTCTGGCATTGCACAGGGACCTGTGGCCGAGGAGAGGGTTGGTGTGTTTTGCACCACCTTCACTTTCTGGGTGACTTCAGATGGGACTCCTGGCAGCTCATGTCTTGTGAAGTCCACAGGGAAGAATATTTTATGTCATTGTTTGTGGAGGCAAGTGACTAAAAACTGTGGGAAGCTGGTTCTCCAAAAGAAGTCGGGGATCTTAATTATATTCTCTGAGTTGTGAAACAAGGTGGCAACCAGGCTCCAGTATTTCTGTTCACAATCTGTGCCACTTCCAGACCTGATCTTACCCAGCCAGGTCAATAAAAGACACATTCTTGCCTTCCTGATGTCATCAGAACTGACACTGCCTCCCTCCTAATAGCCCTGTGTGCATTTAGTGAAAGGGAGCATAAATTTGGAACTTCATAAAAACACCACTTAGAGCACAGAAGAATTTATAATGGTGACAGATATGCACAGGTGACCTCCTATCAGAGAGTGAACATTTGTCTTTTCTTAACCCTGCTCTAAGAGGAGATGATCAGCTACCCTGATCAGCACAGCCTGTACCTAATGCACTCTGGTGCTCGGATTGACAGAGATCTGGGTGATCCAAGCCCCTGGAATGTTGCTATATTTTCTTTATGGGGAAAGAGAAGAAAAAGTTTAAAACAAATATCCTATTGCTCCTTATCTACATCTTGGTCCAAAATGAAATCACAGACTTGTTTCTTTATGAAAGCACCAGCAGTGGTTTCATTTCAGTGACCTGGCAGCCCTACTGCCCACCGAGCTGTCTCATAGGTAGAGGTTAACTTCAGCCTCACTCCCCTAGCCCTAATCACTTTTGAGAAAGTTAAGCACTGCCGAAAGCTTCTGGTGTTGAGTAGGGAGCCTGCAGCTATCCAATAAACCCCACTAAGCACAGGGACTGTGAGGGTCTGTTTGCAGCCCCTTGTGTGTTAAAGCTGCAAAGTCTCTGGGCACAGTCCAGTTGGATGTAAACAGCATTCCTCTGCTGGGGCAGCAAACGATACCTTCCTCCCTGCTGGGCCTCAAGATGTAGCCAAAACTTGTTTACTCTGTAATTTAGAGTTCATTGTAATCTAAATAGGGATTTTTGCAATGCAAATAGGGCTGTACAGAATGTAATACATTTTATTTATCGCTACTGTTAATTATGACTGTATAGCTTATCACTCATCACATAACCTGGATTGCAAAACACAATGTTTCAAACACACTTTAACTCTCAGATCATGATCAGTAAAGAGAATATATTATACTTTTAATATGCACTTTCCCCCACAGTATTTTACAATAGCCTGCATAAACTCCATTCTGCAGAAAAGGTTTCCAAGAAACGAAAAAAAAATATCTTGGTTCATGTGCAAAGGTAGTTTCTGATTGCATATAGTGGGTAAAAAAAGTGTCCTTTTATTTGATTTCCGGGAGTGCTCACTTGTCCTGGCTGTTATACATCTATGAGGGAGCCTGCTATTAAGCCCAAAATTCTGAGTATTAGAAGATCATCCCATAATGATATAATGCTAGGATAAATAACTGCAGTTCAGCATGGCTAGAACAGTCTGATGGACTCAGTGCTCTTTAAAGGTGCTGAAACTAGAAATGGAGTGCAGAGGTTCAGGAACAACAATATTCAGTGAAGGAAAATCTCCTCTCTCCTTGGCCTGTAGGAGGTGATCTAGGTTTGCTTCTTCTATAATTTACACCTGTCATAAACTAATAATCAAGCTCAATAAAAAGCGAAATTAAAGTACTGCCCAGTGAAGAGAGATGAAGTGGTTAATATTTGTTACATACCCTGATGCTGGACCTTGGCCTTCTGACAACACCCACCATTCTCGAGGTTCCGTTGCAGATAAATGATTCCCTCTGGCAGAGATAAAGCACTAAATGCTTCACTGTTGTCCATCAAATACCATGACCCTTATGCACCAAGAGGTTAGAAATCTTTTATTAGCCAGTTACTGTTCTAAGTAAAGGTTTTTAGGCTAGGTCTAAGAAGCCTGGTTCCATGAGTTTCACTAAACTCTCCATCTCTTCCTACACCCCACTGCATTTCAGAGGGCAGTGCAGCTGGGAACAGGTCACCCAGAGAGACCTGGAACCATCCATCCAGGGAGGCTTTCAGGAGCTGCCCAGGCAGAGACAAGTTTGATCTATAGTTGGCAATGTCCCCATGCTGGGAGGAAGGTGGAACTAGATGGCAGCTAGAGATTTCATCCAGTCTCTGCATCTCCTTTCAGCTCCCCAACTCCAGTAAGTCCCTGATAAATGCCGGGGTGTTGTAGGTCTTACACAGCACTCATCACCCTCATATCTGAGATTATGGCTGGTCCTGCAAGAACTGCAAAAAGTGGGAATGTGCCAGGAGATCCTAATGCCTCGGGCATCTCTCTAAGTTCCCATCCAGCCCATGCACCTGGGCTCCTTCTCACAATAAATGAGCAAGAGGGTTAGGTTGTGATGTGCTTCTGGATTTTGGCCTAAAGTGGAATTGAGGGCATGGCTCAAGAATATGCATAGATTGAGGAGATGCTGCATCTTCTACAGATCAGGCACAGCCCTAGTGCCTAAAAGAACTGCTGATTTTAGCTGAATTTTGCCACAATAAATTTTTTTTCAGCAATAAACTTAGTGGTGAGACTGGCCACCATAAGTGAGCATGATGCTGGAGGGAGGCACAGAAATCAATGCAGGTATTTGGCAAACTGGAATATCTGACAGTGTTGGAATTAACAAAGCTGGTTTAGCATTTCCCCTGCCAGTATCCACTCTTGTAAATAAGAATTTCATTTTTGTTGATATAATTGTAGTCAGCAAAATGTTTTGTAGAGAGAGAAGTTCTGTCTACAGTATTTTCTCTGATATCTGAAATTCAGAGTGGACATGACATATTGTTTTGCTTTGACTTTCATTTAATTTGAGCATTATGATGACACTGAAATAACGGGAAAGTGGTAGCATTTGAATATATTATCTTAGGTCTCACCAGCAGAAGTTGCATTTACATAGACAGATGGTGGTGTAAGAGCCACCACTACTGACTGTTCCACAATGTTAAGTAGTTTTTCAGTGTGTATAAGAGGCAGTGCTGATTGTGTTAGGAGTACTAGCAGCAACCTGTTTTGTTTCTTCTTCTATAATCCAAACCCCCAACAACTCCAAAAACAATAGTTGCTCTGGAGTAGCTGGTGTAAAGATGGAAGCAGTAAAACTGTCATGTTTGAAAATGCCATTTGGGAGCTTCCACAATTTATTTTCTGAATGATTAGGGAGGCTGTCACAACGTAAAATATTTGGAAGTAAGCTGTCCAATATTCAAAGGTACGCAGCTTGTCACAAGAGCAGTTACACTGCAGCTAAATCCTTGGTGATGTAAACAGCTGTCAGCTCTCAATTAAATAGGGATCACTCCATGGTTTTGCCTTGCCTCTGAGATAAGGGAGCCTTGTTGTTTCTGTGCCAGAGCATCTACCTGTGCACAGTGCTGCTCAGCAGATTGCTGCTGCCAGTTGTTTTCAATGAACAAAGTTCTGAGTATTACCAGGAAAGAAAAAGCCTGACACTTCTTCCTCTACCTGAGGTGCATTGCTGTACAAGGGTCAGGAAAATCCCTCCTGGCTGAAGGGCAGGGACCAGCCCAGCTCACACAGCTGCTGGCACAGGTGTGTCTGGCACTGGTGGTGCCGTGGCCTCTGCCTCGAGGTTACTGTTGGTCATGGGAGCAACAAGTAGCTCTTTCATGCTCTTGGTTGAAAGGAGGCAGATTGCCTTGGTTTTGGTCTGTGCTGTGCTTTCTCCCTGTGTAGGGTACCCAACGTAGTCATGAACATAATTAAATATTTGTAACCACGTACATGTACACAGGGTAGTCTGGATTAAAACGTAAAATGAACAAGCTTTACAGGATTTTCTCCAAGAACTCAATTAAAAAGATGTACTTTCCATCACAAAGATGTTATCAACCCAAAAATCTTACTTTATATTCCCAGGACAGATCATTAATAGTATTTCAATCAAAATTTGATTATAATAATCCTAACCTGTTTAGTATAAGATGTGCAGAGCCTTTTATTTTTTTAACTGGATGCAAACAGTAACAATGCCATCATCAAAAAAGTTAAAAAAAAGATGTATTTGATATTGAGGTAATTTAAACTCATTTCAGCAGAGACTGTAGACTAGGAGCAAATGTTTTCTATAAAGCTGCTCTTTCTGAAAGTCACATCCACTAAATCTGTGGCTCTGTCTTGTGAATGTTTTATCTAATTCCAGTGTTACTAGCACGTCAGAGGGTTGTGCTTTTTGGGAGGTTTCCAGTTGTCTGGTAGAAATCCAGTTGCTTATTCATGGATGAAATCTGATCAAGATGGAAGATACTGTAATGAGTGGAATTACCTTTTGGCTTTGATGAGCTGGTCTAAAACTGGAGAGAGAAGCAAAATTCTATTATACATGATTTTTCCTCTCCAGTTTTGTTTATTTCCTTTCCCTCCCCTCCATCCTTGCACTTTTCTCTGGGCACTTGGCAAGTCCACAAGTGCCATTAATGTTGCTCCTTGACTGAACATTAAATGTGTATTTTTGAACACAACCTCCCTATCTTGCGCCTCCCTGGAATGCCCCAATCCTGTTGGCTCAGGGATTGTATTTGTTCTTGGAATATCCCAAGGGAAATCCCATCACTTTTCTCCCATTTGCATGACCTAATGATTGTTTGAAAGTGCCTGATTTTGCAGCTTCTTTCTTTTAAAGTCTGAGTTTTGAAGTTTAAGTATTATATTGGACTTGGGAGAGCTTTAAGCCAGTTCACTTCTTTCAGCCCAGGCATGAAAAACTTTACTGGACATTATGTGATGTCCATGTAAATGCTGAGATAGAGTTGAGCACTGGACATTTGCCTTAAAGACAGAATACAAACAATGAAAATACACCAACCTTTAGCCCACAGTCATTATCTGTGGTACCTTAGTAATAGATGTAATGCCTTGTGCAGAGTTCAAGGCTCTCATATTTAAAAACTGAGGGATTTTCTTCCTACAGAATTGAAAAGAAAATGTTGTAACTAAAGACAACATTATTTTTATTAGTTTAAAATGGGTTGTGATTAATCTGAACAAGTATAAAAATGCCCCCATGCCTGCCAGTCAATACAGGATATTTTTATCTGTCATTGCAGTCTACACCACTTCTGTATTAACCATCTTAAGCAAAAATATGCCAGACCATTTGGGCCTTAGGATAATGATGATGTGATTTATTGCACTCTGTGATTCCATCCTGCAGCAATTACCAGAAGAGCTGATAATGGTCTGCAATTTGTTTTCCAGAACTGGGAATAGCTGCCAGCAAGAGCCACTGTCAGGGAAAGGCAGTGGCTGTTTACCTGCCCTGCTCAGCCAGTCCAGGGAGGACAGGGCAGTGAAACCCTTGGGAATGCACAGCAACGTGCCAGCCTGTTAACTGAGAGCAGCTGTTTCTCATGAGGTGCTGCAGTGGGACCCAACAGTATAAAAACTGACTTGTTACTGAGCTTCTATAAAAAATATGAGACCTGACTAAAAGAATGGGTACTGTATCAGTTTTTTTACCCTTCAGTTCACTCACATCAATTTAAGACATGTTCTTGATTCCAAGAATCAAGTCACACCACCCTGTTTTTAAAGAGCTCACAGCTCTAGCTATTGGTGGAGGTTCCTTATATTGGAATTTACTGTAAGCACTTGTCATAGTTATATGGAATCTTTATAATCCGTGGGGTTAGAGATGTTTCCTGTTTCGAACAGGTTTCTTGATGACTTTGGTTCAATGTATTGAGGCTCCACACTCATTTTTCAGGACTTGATCCTGCCCTGCTGTGACAACTGTTTGTCAGCTGCCAAGAGATGAGTCTGTGAATCTCAGTACAAAGGACAAATATTCATCTTCATATAAGATGATTTCATACTTATGGAAAGTTTTTGGGTTTCCATTACTATCAGCAAGGTTGGCTTAGTTCTCTTTAATAGGAAAGGGATTGTAGGCTACACAAAAGTAGTTTGACAGAAGCTGTCATAGCCTAGGTCTTGGTAAATGACCAGAGTAGGATTTCAGCACTTAATGAACTGAGAGCATCAAGTGATACACAAATATTTTGCAGACTGAGAAAAAAATTTTTGGCTTCTCTAAGAAAAAGAAAAGGTTGGTCTGTATGTTGTCATTGGAGAATGAAGCTGATTTTTTAAAAAAAAGCTGCATTTAGATTAGCCTGTATTCTATTTCCTCTTTTGCTGGTTCTCCTTATGCATTTAGAATCTGCTCTGCTGTGCTCAGTACCTGGTATTTTTCATGAGCAGTCATATAAGTATGAGTCTGCTACTGGAGCATAGTAAATACTGGTTCTATGATTCTAACTTCTTTAGGCTTGGTGTCCCAAGTTTTAGAATGGTAAAATGGACTTTTACTGTGCTTTATTTAAAGGAGAACAATTAAATGGTTTACTCTCCTCAAAATAACTATTTTCCTGTAACATGGCTGGAAAGAAAGAAGAAATCTATTGACATTCCCGTTGGTGAAAGTCAGAACATAAGGGTCTGGATCTCTTCCAGTAACAGAACTAAAACCAGTCCTGTGTCAAGATGATGTAACCACCAGGGGATTGCAGATGCCAAGCACAGGTAAGAAAGGACTCTGCATTACCACTTCTTTCTTGTCTCTGCTTCCTTTCACACATACACTCCTGTTTGTGAGCATTCTCCCCTGCATTCTCCAAAGTCAGTGGTATTCCCAATAAGTTTTCAACTACAGGCACTTTAATGCACTTTCCCTTTGGCAAGGAGACATAAGTATTTTCCCACCATTCTTCTCCCCATTAGCAGCAGCTCTTTTTTTTTTTTTTTTTTTTTTTTACTTTCTTTTTGTCCCCCAGGTCATTTTGCTCCAACACTTCTGAAGGGTTGTACTGAAGTCACTCTTCAGTGAGTAACCAAAATAATCAGGTATTAATTACAGCTAAAGAACAAGGTCCAAAGTGTGATTCATTATAATTCTTCAGTTCATCTAGAGTAAATAGGACCTTATCTGTGGGGCTGCCTAGGTTTTTTACTTCAGTGATATGTGGAAAATATAGCTCAAGATCTTGGAGGAAACTTTGAACCCACTATACCAGTTTGAACAGGTTTGTGGCCTTTGGCTTTTTAATTTTTGCCTTGGTTCATTGTTAGATTTGAATGATTGCCAAGTACTGTAAAAGCCTGGAAATTGGATATTAATCTTGAAACTCTTATTTAGATTCTTTTCCCAAGGAGGAAATGTTTCCACAAGAAACATTGCCCGTCCATCTGGTCATGGGAGAGTGTTTTCCACTTTTGTTTCAACTCTATTGTCAATGAGAATGGAAGAGACTCAGTACTTTGCAAGAGTAGACACTGAATCTACAAAGCAATATGAAGATGTCATTGTTTAAATGACTATATGGTTATTTGCATTAATAATATGGCTTTGCACTCATGTTAAACCTTTCCAGTAAAAGGTATCAAAAGGTTTTGCAATTTATAATCCATGAAGCAAATACTTTTATTTTTGTGTCTTCACAGAATAAATTGTGCTTGAAGTGGGAGGAGATTACGATATTTAAGTGCCTTAATTGGCCTAACAGAAAATATTAACTACTTGTATATTATTTTACTCACTGTTACATTTCTATAACTCTTTTGGGAAAGTAGGGATTTGAATAATGTTTTAGTTTCAGTTCTGAATAGATATATGTTAGTACTTCTATAATTTCTATGGAAGTACATTGGAATTAAGAGTACTTAATAAAAAAAATCTTTTCATGTTGTAAGTCCAGCTTATAATTAACAAAATTATTTTGAAAACTCTATCTTGCATGGCAACCTTTCAGTCTTTTGCCCACATAACTTCTGTTGGTTTAAGAAATCCAGCCAGTGCTCAGTTGATATGAAACCCAGACAAATAGACCAAATTAATAATACAAGTGGTTATTCCCATGTATGTATGCATTTATAAATAATACTTAAGATTTATGCCTGGTAGTGTTTTTTAGCTTCAGCTGTAGTATATGAAAAAAGTGGGTAAGTATTACCATACCCTGGTTATTTCACTATATTTCCTTTTTGCGCATTTATTTGACAAAAAGTGGTACTTCCATTCATCCATGGCAGAAGGTGGTATCCAGGGCTTCTCAAGAACTTCATAGGCCTTGAACTTTCTCCTGCTCTAAGGACAATAGCATCAATTTTTCTTCCTGGGAGATCTTAAGACTTGAATTGAGCTCTCACTGATTCCAGTACACTCAGTTTGGGCCCAAGGCAGACTCTGATCATCTCTATGAGGAGGTCGCACAGAAAAGCCCAACCTAACTCCTAACTTGAGTGAGCGATCCAAAAGGAGAGAGTTCAGCAAGGAAGTCTGTGTATTTCTTAAAAGGTGGTGTCTTCATCAAGTGCAAATCAGGTAAGTCCAGGACTTAGGATTTGTCACTTGAGTTCTTGAATCTGTGCTGATTTACTCCGCTTTTGGTCTGACCCTTTGCTCCTGACAGGCTTGCAAAGAGCAAACTCTATTTGCAAGTCTAATAATGTGGCTGAAACTGGTAATTACTATACATACTTCTGGAAGATCTATAATATAATTAGCAGCTGCTTTGAGTTGCAAAATTACAATAAGAGAAGATTTATGTACTTCCCTTTAACTTAAGCATGGTTTACTTCAATAAATACGATTCTGAGATAAGAATAAATGCATTGGGCAATCTTCCCTGTGACACTGTATGTATTACCTCGTTGCTCCAATTATCCAAAATGATGTTGCTTTCCCTTTTTCCCTGCTTTGATTACCTTTTCAAGTGTTCTGTACCACCCTTGCCAAAGGGGTGCAATTATCCCTACAGGGATACCTCTTGACTTTGGGTGGAGAAGTTATGTAGACGTGTTGCCAGTGTGGTGGCTCGGTGAATCAAACTCTGCCCTTTCATAACTTCTTTCATAAGGAGTCCCACCTGAGAGTCTGAAGAAGCCTTGGTGTTTTGGGTAGGAAAATGACTGAAGCCAGTGAGCAAGAAAGCTGTTCCTGCCTTGGTCTGCCTGGTCCCTCACCATCGCTGTGCTTCCCAAGCTTTCTGGTTTGGCTCCTCCAATCCTGGATGTTCCAGTGCAGAGGCAGTGTCCCCCAGGTGGAATTGGAAGCCTTTAGACAATCATTTACCACTTCTCTGGAGCTTCATTAAGCAGAAGCTGACCTGAAGTAGTGAATGAACTGTGTCCAGGGCCTTCTTGGGCTTTGAAACTCGAGGCAGGAGCCTTGCTGGCAACAGGTCCAGCCATTTGCATCTCAAAAGCCCAGAGGATTCTCAGTTCTTAAAGCCAGCTCCACCACAGGGAGTCCTTCCTGACACAACCTTAGCAAAAAAATGTGTGAGAATGCCCTCGCCAGAACTTCATCCTTTTCAGGCATTGTGTCTCCAGCGGGACCAATGACTTAAGTTCTTCTGCTGAGGTTTAGGATGGCAGAGCTCATTACAGGGGTCTAAACTCTACTAAGGGTCTTCCTTGATTTCCACTCATGTCTAATATGGTGAGGACAAGTTTATTCCATTGCCTTTCAAGCCCTCTGTCCTCAGAAGGGATTAAGATTTAAACCTTCTACTGTCCCCTCAAAGGTGGAGTGAACATCAAAACAGCCTTGTGACTGAAAGTCTGACTGAAGCTAATAAAAACCTGTTCTCTTGAAACATCCTTGTTACTGCATGAGGAGCACTTCTGTAGCCTGCCAGCCTTCAGCTCCATTGTGCTGCTGTGGTGCAGTTCACTGATTAGGAACAATACTAGATGCACTTGTGATAAACTCTTTGTTGGATCTCTCATCTGTGCATGCCTGTGCTCTCCTGAAATGGGGAAGCACAGACTACGTGCTGTGCAGCACTGCTCACCTCACTGAGGTAACAGCTAAAACGCCAAAGAGAAGATCATGACAATAATAATAATGATGATGATGATAATGATGATAATGATAAAAATAAAATGACACACTTGGAAAATTGCTCGTATTACCTTTGCCTGAGAAATTTATAGAAAAACTCCCAGTTCCCAAATCTTGAATTGGGAAAGAAACTCCCAGACGGCAAAATTGGAGGCACAGTTATAATTTATTTAACAATGGAGTGGCTTTTTGGAGGTAAAAGAGGAAATGTTTCAGATTTAAAACATTAAAGTTGCCTGAAGCACAGGGAGAGTGAATTGATGATAGTGTGGAACTCTGGGTTTGACTCTTCATGAATGTGTCCCTATTGCCAGAACTTCAGTCCCAATTCAGAAAGATTTTAACTATTTTTCAGAAAGGGATTAGACCCAATGAAAGCTTTTCTGCTGATTTTGAAAGGATTTTGGAAAAACTCCAAATTATAATAAGCTTTAACCAGTGTATTTTCTGGTTCACTCTTGTAGTAGTAACACTGCTCTCCCTAAAAACTGCAGGATGATCTGGGACTTCATCCAACTCATGCTGAAGTCTTTCCAGTCAGATAGAATACTTGGTGAAAAAAATTAGAGGTGATTCTTCAGTAAATGCAACACATTGTCTGTGATGGGTCTTGCAGTTACTCTTGCATTTATTCCAAAGCCTGGTACAGAATGATTAGAAGAACTGCACAATATTACAGGCCTTTGAATTCTATCCTTTTTATTTTGCAGATTCTTTTTTTAATATAAAAAAAGGAAGAGGAAATCTACGAAAATGAAGACCGTGTCAACATAGTTCAATTTCTCAACTTGTCATCTTGTCTCAGTTCTAACTGGAAGAGCCTGAAGAAGGCCCTATGGGCAACTTGTCAGCTCTAATCACCCCTTCTACTCTTAGCAGATATTTTATTAACACTTCTAAAGTTTTTTTTAAAATTTATTTTGTAGTCTACATGCTGAGGTAGCAGCCAGTTTGGTTTCCTTCATCTTCCTCTCGCTCTCTGCTGCCTGAGAGAGAGGTTGGCTCTTCTGCCATCAGAGTCCACAAATCACAGCAAAAGGGATTGTTGCAGTTTTCATAAATGTGGTGTTACTCGAAAATTATAGACTGCAACTGCTTATTGCAGTTCTGTGCAATGGCTGTAAATTGGGCCCTGTATCTTTCTGGTGACAGTCATTCCCGCAACAGGCCTTTTAGGAAATTGGAAGGGAAATTAAACAAGAGCAAGGGGTAGCTTTCGTTTTATCTTTGACATGCCTTCCTGAAATCCTTATCTATCATATTCAGGCAGAGATGCTGCTGAAATGGTGGTGGATTTAGATGTTGTCTGTCTCTGAAGCTACAGACTGCTGATCCTGCACGCTCTTTGAAGCAGGTCTGTTGACGAGGTCCAGATACAAATAAAATTTTATGAATGATGGACTGTGATGACATGACACCAGTGGAATATGTTATTTCTCCATTTTCACTGTCCATTCATTTAAAAATCAGCTTTCTCAACGCCATTTAAGTCTTGAGCTGAACACACCATGGTCATAGGTAGGGAATGGCTTGCAGAGAAGATTGAGTGGTCAGTAAAGGCAGGCTACATGGTGACTTTATTTCTCTTGCCCAGGAGATGAGTGAACTGAATGTTCCGTTGTCCCCTTTTTTGGCTATCTGGACTGTGGATCCAGGCATGCAGGAATCAACAAGCCTACCTGTTTGATTGTTCACTTCTTGCAGGATGTGTGTGGATGTGTGGACAACTGTGACTGTCTGCTCATCCACTGGCCTAATAGCTTCAGCCAGCACAAAGGATGTTAGGTAGTGCATAGAAAACTAATATAATCTACTTATATATATATATATATATATGTGTGTGTGTGTGTGTGTGTGCATATATGTATACATGTTATATATAATATATAATCTAATAACTATATAATACCATATAAGGAAGGAAACTGTATATGCAAGGTGGTTTCTGAGACTCAAAGCCTTCTTGAGGTGATGCACATTACTCACTGCCCTGTGTGCTGGGATGTGCCCAGTCCTAATCCAGCCCCGAAGTCCTGGCCTTCCTTCAAGTTTGGTTTGATGGGAATGGCTCCTCACCTAACCTTACCTTTCTCTTCACCACAGAGCTTGCCTGAAATGAACTCTATGTTGACACTCGTGCAGGCAGAAAGTCTCTGTCTGGAAAGAAAAGGCCTTTTTATATCTGTTCTCCAGAAGAAGAACACATGTTAATTCTGGCTATGGCAGATCCTCTAGGCCCGCACCTCTGACACACCCAATATAAAGAGAGTTTGAACAAGCACTTACCCTTAAGGGTGGGAGGGATGCTCAGTTTTATCACCTCACCACACCCCAGTCCTGGTTCCTCCAGGCCCTGTTAGAACAGCCAGGTTCGTTCCCTGTGTGCGGTAAGTGCTGAGGTTTGTGTCCCTCAGCAGTCACCTGCTCCAGGATACTCTGTGCTGCAAGAAAAGGGTCAGGTACAAAAGCACCTTTTTGCAGGGGTTGGGGAGAATCAGTCAGTGCTAGGAAATGATAGATTTAGCACCCTCACACAGCTCAAACCAAACCAGTAACCCGACCTCAAGACACCTGTGCCTCTCCAGCATTGCTGGTGCCAGTGGAACAGTGTCTCACCTGAACCCAGCAGGACAAACCCCAGACATGCCTGGCAGGAGCTGGCACCAGTCCACGGTTGTTCTCACCCTTCTGCCAGGGCAAAGCTTGGATTGCTCTTTGTGCCATGTTTAAAGGAGCATGGGCAATTTCAAGGCAGTTAAACCCAGTGATCTCCTTATCTTTGCTATTAGTATTGCTTTTGATTATTCTGAAAGATAGATGACAAGAAATCAGATTTGCTTTTGATCTATAATACCATGTGTTTACTTTTCACTAAGCACAAACAAGGAAAACATATAACTCTCTTTCACATTTGTCTGCCCTCTATTTGTTTTCATGTACGAGCACAGTGCTTCAATGTTCAGGCTGTAGATGATGCCAAGGAAAATTGAAGTCCAAACCAAGAAGCTGCTTTCCCTGGAATTTAGAAAAACAAATACAGAGAGCTTTCTGTTGCTCATTTTATTTCATTTTCAATAAATCTAAATTTTTGGTCAACTCAACCTGACAGTGTTTATCTAAATAAAAATGCAATGGTTATGTGAATGAGAACTGGTCCTTAAATCAGAGAAGGAGGAGACTTTGATTAGTGTTTGGCTAGGAAGAAGGCAACGGTCTAAAGAGGATTTGAGGACCTTGCCATGTTCCACTGAAGTGGGTATAAATTTTATCAGTACCTTTGAAGCAAATAGAATCAGACTCTAAATTGGTGATTCTGCATTACTTAATAACTCTTACTCAAATCTAGAGCTTCTGGCTAACTTCAGTTTTTAGCTGGAGAGCTAACTGGAGATGTTATTTGGAGTTGCCTTATACCTATATGCTACTAAATGATTTACTGGATATTTAGATACCTATAATCCTGGAATTAGACCTACTGGAATATAAATCCCTGAAGCTCACAAGCAGTTAAATAATGACTAAACGGAAAAAGAAAAACCCATCTAATCCTTTCCATGCTAAGGTATATAATAGCACAAAATTGGAAAAATCCATCTTCCACACCAAATAGAGTGATTACAAATGAAGGCGAGAACATTATCCAAAAATATTGGAAGCTGGAGAAGTACTGTGATCAAGTAGAACAACAAACAGTTTCTGAAAGAAAGGGAAACTACATAAATATTTATGTATGTGTTTTACAGGGTCTGCACTGACACCGAGTTCCTTCTGTACACGCTTTTATCAAAATTCCTAGCCAACTGAATTCCATGCGTTTATTGCAAACTTTTCCTTTTCCTTTGCCAGGAGGGCATATCCAAAGCTCTCATAAGGAGGCTGAAAGCATGGGCTGGATTTGTTCAGGTCTGTGAAACTTCTTCTGTCTTATTGGGAGCAAACACGGACTGGATTGCTGAGATGGAATTTTAGCAGCCTGCCTTCAAAGCCTGCAGGAGAAAGCTGCCTTAGGACTTCAGTGTCCCAGGAACCAGGCCCTGTGGGTATCCTTGCTCTGTGTTTTCCACTCCCTATGGGTTGGTAATACGGTTCTCATTGTAGACAGCCAAAATGTAGGAGCAACATCCACAGTTCTGGTTGCATTTTTTCCAGAAAAACTGGTTTTGAAGGACCTCAGCTTGATTCAGTGCTGATCCAAAATATTGCACAATGGTGAAGAAATGAGGAGAGAAAGTTTAAGCTTGTGGAATGGTGCTTTGCACAGCTATTGCTGAAAGGGGCCAACGGTGTTCATTTGATGGAGTGTGTGAGGCTGCGTGCACGGCAACATCTCTTGAATCGAGGGTTACTGTATGCGCTGCAGAGATCCTGTGGGAAAGGAGGTTATACACTTCCATCCTCATTCCCAAAGTGTTCCTGGAAGAGCCAACTGCTGAACTGACTGTGGTGCTTCCAGCACCTTGTCTGGTCATTCTGAAATTGATTTCACAAATATTTCATGTTTGCCAGGTGGGCCGATGAGGAAGAGGTGAACTCTAAGAAGAATTGATTTTACCCTTGCTCTACAGAACCTCATCACCTTAATATTGCAGAAGTTTGGCTGCGTCCTGCAGTGCTGGTGTTAAGAAATTGGGAGCAATTCCCTCAATAAGGTGACTTACATGTGACTAATGACAAATACTGCAAGCCCTGCACGACTTCGGTATAAATGTAATTTTGTACAAATAGTCACATTCATGTGCAGCCAGTGGATGTATTACTTTGATCATTTAACAAAATGAGTAGAGGCAGGTAATTAATTTTGGTTATTAGGTGTTTGCCCAGTATTCACAAGTAGGAGCAGATCATGGTTACTCTGCCTCTGGGGCTACTCATTTGCATAATTTGCTTTGTTTGGTAACAATGTGTGATCCAGACGTCGGGGAAGAGTCATATAATTCCTTTCTGGTGGAATCCATGTGTTTACTAATACCCATGCTCAGTTTGTGTGAATGTATTTTTGGCCAGTCTCTGCCCACTGGCTCTGGTTGTGTTCCCATGCAGGAGGACCAGTGGGCACCTGCCTATTTCAGGAGGAAGAAAGAGGCCTTGGCCAAATGCAGTGTGCTGGAGTCATGCGTTTCCCAAACTGCTCCAAATCTCAAGGCATTTCATGTGTTTTGCCCTTCAACATATGATTTATGTTAGTGAGTTGTGGAGTCAGTGCTTCCCTTGGTGAATTTTATTCTACAATGGGAGTTATTGAAATGGAGAAGTGAAAGAGGTTGCAGACCAGAGCTTCTCACGTGCAGCACTGCTCGTCCTCCTCCCCTGGCTCCTCAGCATCAGTCATTAGGGACTGGCTGTTTGATGAGCCTGCAGGATATGTAGCAAAGCCATCAGCCCCTCTGAAACTTGCTGCTAGCTCAAAAGAGCTTCCTCAGAGTTTTCTTTTTCCTTGGAGATGCACACTTTAGGAGCTTCTCCAAAAAATACCAACGAGAGCAGAAACAGATAAACGCTAAGTTTCCTTTGCATTCCACAAGAGGTCCCAGCTGGTCTTTCTCTTCCAGCAGTAACACTGGGGCAGAAGGCAATGTTTTTTATTTCCTCTCATACTCTGCAAAACAAAACCTTAACAAGGCTTGACACAGTTGTTCTTCTCCATGTATAGTTTGGGGGGTGTTCCCTAAAAATCTCTCTGGATGCAGGGTTGCCTAAGATTTTCTAAACACTTCGGCTGAAATTCTATTCAAGGTTTTATCACAGGGCTTTGCATGTGGATGAATTTCAACCACAGTTTCTATTTCACCTGATTTTTAAGGCCAGCAGGAACCATTATAATCATCTTGGCTGACTCCAATAAGCCAGAGGATTTTGCTTAGTGATTGCTGCATGAAGCTTGTGGTAGAGCTTGAGCGCATAGTTTAGAAAGGCTTTCAATCTTGATTTAAAACTCAAGTGACAGGGAGTTTGTCCTGGATAGTTTACTGCCTATCCTGGCTTGTTCTTGTGGATCAATTCTCTGAGTCAGAGAATTTAGGCTATACAAGAAAAGGAAGCAAAATATATCAGTGTCTCTCTCCACAACCTAAGCCTCAGATGAGACCAAAAATTGAGTATATTGAGATTTACTTTTTACAAATCAGCACACAAGCAGTTTCAGAATTTCACAGAAATACACATTAAAACAAGACTCCTGGAGATCTGAAGCTTTTTCTTTAGAATATTTGTAGTGAGCTTCCCTATATGTTATAAAGACCATCATTTTTATGGCAGTTTGAGTGCTTATTTATGTTCATGGAGGTTTGATTCTGGGAGATAGAGAAGGTGGAAAAAGAAAAAAGATGCTGTTCAGCAAGCCAGAAGAGAACTAAGAGTTGATAATTTGCTTTCAAGGAAAAAAATGAGCATTGCATGTGCTGAAAAAGTGTCTGGATCTGTGTTGGTTGTGCTGCAGTCAATCTTGCCTGATTGGACCTGTAGCCTTGCGTTCCAGTCCAGCCCCTGTGAGCTTGTCCTGGAAGTTTGCTGAGTTCACTCATTTCTGTGTTGATAAATGGGGTCCCAATATTCAGATTTCGTGCCTCACCCTGTTTGCTCCATATGGGAACACATGGCATGAGCTGCACAGCAGTGACCCCAAATTTTGCTGGCCTCTTGGCAGTGTTTTGGCAAGGAGCAGCTGCAGGCACCACCTTTTGCCTTCCTTGTAAGCTGGACCATTACAGGAGCATTTCCTTTGGCATCAGGGAGTGCTGAAGGTTCCTTGGGAAATGTGCTGGCTGTGAGCTGTGAGAACACTACTGTGAAAGACAAGGACAAACAGAGGGCAGGGTACCAAAAAGTTATGTAACATTAGACAAGTCCAGGTTAAGGTCCTGTGATAATGAAATAAGGGTTGTCCATAGGAACAATCATTTTCTTAGTTGTTGGTTTGGTTTTGTTGTTTGTTTGTGTTGTTGTGTTTGTTGTTTGTTTTGTTTGTGGTTTTTTAGTTTTTTTCTTTCTTACTCTGTAAATGTCTTATCAAAGTTCAGAAAAGAGGTCTCTGCTAACAAGCATGGGGAAGAAAACATTATCAGCTGGAGGCCAAGGTAATAGTTGCCTATTTATTTAAGACTTTGCTTGTGGATGAGAAAAATAATTGCATCAATAGTTGATTAAGTATTAATATCTGTAACATCTATTAAACCACTAGGTACTTGTAAATGGGGTATAAAATTGGCCAGGCGCTGTTTGACTTCAACAAACCTTAAGAAACCACCAGGAGGTGGTCAGGAGGACAAGGATGTTCTGCAGGTGTTGCTACTGCCTCTCCTCTGCTTTTTTAGTCCAGATTTTACTAGAGGAAAATTACTTTCCTACTAAAAAATGGAACATCTTTGACTATCCAAACTTAAACTGAATTCAAGTGTTTCATTGTCAGTATGTTAAGGATTTCATCTTTTGCAGGTTTATCCATCACCTAAACATCCAATCTTTCAATATTTAACTGATATTTGGACTCTAATGTTTCTGTGTCTTTAATGAGGAGCATTTTATATGTTACTTGTTTTTTAAAATGTTTTCATTTACTAATTAGGATGTTCTCAATGCTTAGAATATTTGAATCACCACATGATGGGAGGTAATTTTTAATTATATGTAAATGTCAGTATAGCACATACATACATACATAAGTACACAATGAAGTCTCTAGGAGAGTGAAACACTAACCAGAGCTGAGTGGTAAGAACGAGAACAGCAGTCCTCATGTGGAAACAAGAAATCAGAGGGAAAAACCCTTCTCTGCATTTAATGTCAGGATTGATGTATGTCCTAGATTGTGTAGGAATGAGATTTCATTGCCTCTCACAATGTTCACTGCTGGCAATGGATATCCTCAGGTGCCCCAGCAGAAGTGCCATTGCTGGCAGTGACGTTGCTGGGAATGTGTCTGTGGCGCACGCGCTGCGGCTGCTCTGCAGGTGCGATTCACTCTGACCCATTCACATCACAGTCAGTGAGAATTTTCTCAAGGCTCCAATTATTTCCATCTGGGAAAGGAAGGATACACTTGACACAGGTGTCTGCTGGCCTTTTCAACTCTAAATGGCCCATCTCCAACTGGCTCAATGATGGGACTATCCACAGAGGAAAGGGGAAACATCCCTGCGTGCGTACTTCCCTTCAGAGCTAACCTTTAAGCCACGAAGAACCTAAGATGTTTCAGCATGCTTTGGATTGGTTATCTAGAGAAAAAGTTTGATGCAGGTATTTGTTGCCCATTTTATCTTAAACAGTCTGGAAGAGCTGGTTATCGTGTGCCCTAAACTCTTAAATCAGTATTCCCAAAGCAATGCCCTCTCTTTTTTTAATTTTTAAACTGAAGAGAACCCAGCGTGCTCTAGCTTTGCTTCTCAAGTCTTGCCCTTTCATTTCTTTTTTTCCTAACAGGGACAAGCCTTAGGCACAGGTGGCTGCTGTGGTTTTTTATTTCTGATGATAGCTATTGACCTGCCAACTGGCTATTCTCTTGGTAATAGTAAACAGATTCCTAATGGCTAAACTTTCTTCCATTTAAATTCTGTAGTCCAAAAATAATCTAGTATTTTATAAACCAGGGAACATATTATTAAACACATACATCATTTTTACCACACTGTACCTCTATAAAGCTAAGTATGTTTTAGGGTTTTGTTGTTTTGGGTTTTCTCCCTTTAAAAATTTTGGGATAGGCCTCCAAACAGTGGAAATGAAAAAAATGAATTGGGTGATTTTTATGTAGGTAGAAGGCCTGGGAGCTAGAAGCTATACACAATTTTGACAGTGTGTTTGAAACTACATGAGAAAGAGTATCTGTCTGACAAGTAGCAGACTCCTTGCTGGTTATGACAGACTCAGAATCAATAGGTGATTTCAAGGAGTGTACTTCTCTGGATTATCTTGTTTTATATGAGTTATGACACCTAGAATTTTCTTTTTTCTTTGCTATTTACATAACTTGTTTAAACTGTAAAAATCCATTATACTTTCTCAGCTATTAAAAGAAAGGCGAGACCTTCCTGGCATCAGCTGGATGACCCCTTGAGATAAATGAGTATGAAAATATCAGAGCTTTCTTATGTTAATGTGGCCTGGGCAGGATCCCTTCTGGTATAGCCAAACCATATGGAATTTATATCTCAGTCGGTACATTGGAAAATGAGATTATTTACTCCAGGATATGGTAATGCTCCCATTGACTCTCTGAATCTTTGTGAATGAGTGTGAATGCTCAGGGAGTTGACAGGCTGCTGTCACAGGCTTAGCCCAAGTGCAATCCAGCAGGCTCTGGTCAAGCTCTTGCACACGCTGCTCTGCCAAAGGACTTCAGCCTTCACCTACAGTGTCCTTGTTTTTCCATTACTAAGACTTTCCCAAACATACAGAGCCAAAGGGACACATTAACACATGCCTGCATGCCAGAAGGCACAGCATGTCTCTGTGACCAGGAAACACACTCGTTATTTAACAATGGATGGAGCTCTCCTGTTTTTCACCTGAGTTAATCTTGGCCACTTTAGTTAGTATCATTTAGGTCACCTAATATGTTATGTAAGTGAACTGTAGCTGGCCAGCATTTCCAAATTTCCCTTTCCCACAATAATGGGAAAAGACAGCTTTAGTTTTCCTCTTCTTGCCTCATTTGGATGTCACATGGATACAGTTCTGTCCTATTGTTCTCTTCTAGAAAAGTCCGTGGGTTCAGCATTGATGATCCAACTCATCTGGACATCTCTTTGCATGACTAAAAATACATGTGTTACTACAATCAGTAGCTTTTATTATTGGCATGGCTGCTGCTTCTCTTCACTGAAATTGTAATTTCCTTCTTTTTTTTCAAATATATTCATACTCTGCCTTAAAGGATGTGTATTTTTCTACCTTTCTACCTATCCAAGCTAAAAAAAAATAATCAAAATGGGATTTTCTGGATTGTTCAGTTCTTGAAATAACCCATGGCCACAAGTGGGTAGTCTCAATGGAGAAGAAGGCAGAAGGCTCAAGTGGGGATATTGCTAAATGGCATGAAGATTAGGTGGCCTAATCTAGAAATGTGGTCTGGGCCAAATTGTGGTTATGCAGGTTTTTTATTTATTTGGTAACTATTAGTGAGAGAAGACTGTTTATTCTAAAATATTTCCTTATTTTTTGAATAATTATAGTTTATTTGGAAATTTTCTTTGTTCTTCAAGAGGTGTTTTTGAAAATCGTAATTTTTTAGTAATTTGTGATACACATTCCCCTCTCAATACCTATAAAAGCTAAAAAGTGTATTTCTGATTTTTTAGTACAAACACAAACTTTTAAATCCACATGAGCTTTTCTCATGCATAATGAAAATGAAACCCAGTGGGAAGAAGTAGAGGAGAGAGAAAACATGGGCATAATTGTTTCAGGGATGGGAGAGCAGTGTGAGAGAAGGGACTGCTGCAGAAACCTTTCCCTAGCCAGGTGTCCCTGTAGCAGGGCTCTTCCTCCTGGAGCCATCCATCCCATAACACTGTTTTTTGATCGCTTCTCTTCCAGGGGTTGTGCTGAAGGGGGGTCTCTCACAGATGACTTGAGGAGAGCAAACTCAGTGTTGGATTGCATGGCTTCTACCTTTGCACTCAGTGTGGAATTTGGGAGCTCTGTGGGGCACCCAGTGCTGCTCGTTAGCCTGACCTTACATCTCAGCAGCAGCCTGGCCAAACCTCTGCTCTTTGTGCCTCTGCTCTGCCCCAAACACCACAGGCACAAGTAATTTCGGATAAGTCTGTACTGAAGTTTGATTTAATAAATCCCTCTAATAAGTGCAACAAAGGAACAGAAAAGATCCCTTTGGTGGCTGAGCCAGCTTAAATGAGCAGAATGCTTTCTAATTAACAATCCAGTGGTTCACTTCACATGCTTGGCTTTTTATAAAGAGCAAAGTGAAAAATATTTTTAAAGCATTCAAAGATATCTTTGTTTTAAAGGAGTAGAGAAATGCTGCTCTATCCACTGACCACCACCAGTGATCCTAATGCCATGCAGCCCTGGGTCACTCTCACAAAATGGTTGCCAATATTTTCTCAGCAAACTCTCTATCGATTGCATAAATACAGTACAGTACCCGTGAGGTAGTGTTGACCTGTCACATAGTAAAGATGTGGCAAGCCCCATAATTCATTACCAGTTGGAAATAGAACATCATTGGAGAGATAAGGATAACAATGACTTTCCATCCAATGATAAATTACTAGCAGCTGCATTATTTTCCCTCACTTATATATGGCTCTCTTTATTGAATTTAGCTTGAGATAAATAAATGATCTGCCAGGAGCCTGGTTAATATTACTTCTCTGGGACCCATTTCAGGCCCAACTAGGCTTTTGCTGATAATATCTTTAAGCTTTTCAGTAGGGAGAGACATAACATTTGTTTCTGACAAGAACCCTATGTCGCCTTATCTGTTTCATTTGAGAGGCCGTCGACCTCAGCTTCTTTAGTTAAAATGAGAGCTTTACTGTAGAGGCTAAGTTCTTGAACTTGACTCTTTTCTTACAAGGAGATTATATGTCCTGGTTGTAAATTTGAAGCCACACATGATATACAGTTATTCTTAGCATTTCCTGTTGATCACAGGGTGGTATTGTTTGGCCCCTGCTTTTGAATCTTTCTCTGATTTGTTTGAAAAGGAATTCCACCTCTTTTTTGTATTATTATTTTTCACCCCATAATATGTGAGCTTGTTGATGCACACTTATATTTAACTTCAGGCATATGTTCCATTTGCAAATGATGGTGGGTTTTTTCCACAACCTCTCCCTCCTCCTTCCACCGTAGGAAAGACATCTTAGCAAACCTATCCACATGGTTAAAAATAAAAAAAAAGCCAGTCTAAGAACAAAAGATTAACTCTTTCTGTGAATCAAGATGCTAAAGAAGGCACTTGAGTCCCACAATTCTTTTTGTTACCATTAATAATTCCTGTACTGCTTCAGTGATCCTGTCTTTGCAGGTTCCATTGGAAAATTCGAAGCAGGGAGGGGATGCAGTGGAGCTGTGAGGCAGCAGGCGTGATCAGCCTGTGCTGCACTCCTCCAGTTACTGTTTGGATACCTCCATTGTGGTATTTTTGTTATTTCTGGGAAGCCCTATCATCAGGTTTTAGATTAAAATCGAACAGCTGCCATTTTTCATACAGCGTGAATTAGAGGAAATTAAACCCAACCACTTCTGATAAATCCTCTCATAAATAAACTGGCTGGTGGTGTTAAATATAAGTCCAGCCACAGTTTGGTTCACATTGTAGAGAACAAAAAACAAGTTCTGTCTATTTTAATGCTCCATCATCTTTATTGTTATTTATACTACAGGAAGGCCTGAAGGCTCCAGCTGAGTTTGAAGACCCCATCTGCTAAGTGCATAATCAGACTTGCCTGGAAGTGTTTGCAATAAGAATAAGATATAAAAAAAAAAAGGGAAAGAACTGTTATACCTTCTTGTGCCTTTACAGTCAGGAAACTGAGGTTCAAGGAAGGAAAGCAGTCTGCTCAAGGCAGCGAGGAAAGTCTTTGGCAATGTTGACAATTACCAAAAGATCATCTGAGCTTCTGCCAAGTGCCTTGATGTAAGATCCTTTTCTACAATCTTTTTGGGGGGTCACCTGTCTGCTTTATGCTTTCCCACTAGGCAAAAGTTAGAAGATAAAATGGGAAAATGACGATAAATCTCTTTTATCTGATGTTAGAAGAATTTGCGGTTAGAAAAAGAGGCACACCCTAAATAGCAACTTGCATAAATTCATGTAAAAGAAGATATAATCTGTGTGCATTTTAATTTTAATTTGAACAATGTCTTGTCTTGAAATGAAATAAGAAAAATTTGCCTTTTTATATACTAGGAGCAGTTTTGGCATGCACTGGCCATTTACCATGTCACATCAGAAGATAAGATCTTGCACAATGCTCCTAAAAGGCAGAAAGGTTAATATTTATTAAATCAGAAAAAATAGGACAGTCACGTGATGTGAAATTGGTGTAAACCAGAACCCATTCTTGTTTATCTTGAGAGATTGACAGGATCTTCTCACCAATAATTATTAGCTAAACTCTTCAGAAATTATTTTCACTTACAATCACAAACACAGGCAGCAGGGAAAAGAAGAAAAAGGGTGTTGGATGTGAAATAAATTATTTGCTGCCAAAGAATGAGAATGCTTTTCCATTTCTGCTGTGCTGCCATTCTAACATTTCCCTGAGTACCCAGAAAGTATCAGGATGAGATTCACATGCTTGCACAAAGTCAAATTAGAGAGGCTTCGTGCAGAGCTTTCCATAGAAGACTGAGTTGACTGTGTGCTCTTCTGTATACTCTGTGTGTGAGCAGAGGAAGGGGAGGGGACTGACAGCAGTTGTAGCAGTCCCCAGAGCAAGCTGGGACAACAGTTCCAGGGGGTTCTGACCAGAGATTCCAGTAGCTTTGTCACCAGATTTTTATCTCACTTCATATTCTGTGTGGTGATCCCTTTGGGCCTGGAGGTGCAGGGATTGCTTCTTGGAGGGGTGAAATCATCAGACACCCCTCACTTCTATCCAAACCATGCCATTGCAGCAGGGAAGGGTGATACGTATCACTGGAAAAGTTTACTCTAGTGAATCATTTTTGCTAAGATCCTGTGCAGTGGTGGGTAAATGCAGCCTCTCCTTTTTGTGAGCCTCAAAAGTGGAATGCTGAAGTCACTTGACCAACATGAAGGGAAGTTCAACTGGGAATAAAACTGTTTTGGATTTGATTAATAGAACACCCCTCCTTTCCATGCTAAGAATACACTGCTTTTTCCTGGTACATGGGTAGTGCCTGGATTACCATGTGGCATTCATCAGGACAGTTGCTCTGTACTTTGTTCACTCTGCCATGGAGGACTCTAGATCCATATTGTTGTTTTCACATGATTGGTTTTTCTACACAAACCATATCTATTACCTAAAGTAGTTTCTTGATCTCCTATGAGGCTACCATAGAATTTTATGTCAGTGAGCTGCTGAGAGGATTTACAGCATTACTGTCAGTACATCTTTGACATGGATCTTCTGCAAACTCTGGCAGAGGAAGTGCAGCTTCTGTATCTACCTCTAAATCTGGTTTGGTTCAGTTGAACCACAGACTCCTTCTCTTTTGGTGTTTAGTCAGCCTCCACGCCGACCACCTGTGTGCAGTGACACTGCAGTACCTCTCCGGCTAGTCACTAGATGCCACCTTTACAGGCAATTAGACCCATCTTAGGTGATGATTTTTATCCCTTCCACTGGAGTCACTCCCTTTACAGCCGACACACCAGTGTTTTGTGCCTCCTGCCAGTGTCAAGTGTGCAGATTTAACCTGTCTTCCTCAGTGGTTCAAGAGTGGTGTGGTGTCAGTCACTTGCAGTGTTGCTCACAGGGACCTGGGCCAAGGCCAACAACTCAATTCATGTTATTGGCTGAGTAAGAAAAATGCCACTGGTGCTGACCCTGTAATAAATCCACAGCCCCTGTCCCCACACCACCAACTGTCCAGACCAGCCTTTTGAAGACTGATTGTATCTGCATTCTGGTTGCTAGAATTGTTTGGGGTTTTTTGTTATTTCAACTCTGTGGTCTTGGAGGAGCAAATTCCTCAATAATTTTGCTTTCTCATCACCACTCTGTGCTGTGTGCCAGCAAGGCTGGAGAACAAGGCTGTCTTTAAATGAATAAGCCTTTCCTTTTCCTCCTCACAGTCATACAGGTTAAACACGACTTCTTGATTCTGTCATTCATCCTATTAAGAAAAGCCCAGACTGCCAAGTGCAACTTCATTTGCCAGTTTCCAGGGGATGGCAAGCATTTATACCTGAATCATAAACCCTGAAGGAAGGGCCTTATCTGATGTGGTACACCAGGCTTAATGGGCTGGTCTGTGCAGCTGCAGCACCTTGGGTAAGAACTTCAACAGTGCCTCTTAAAAATAGCCAGCTTGATGTTACGTTCACTGTGCTGAAGGACGTGGCTGTTTATATTTACAGAGCTCGCACTTCACTGCTGCAAGTGGTTCTTTGATGGCAGGATCTAATTGAGCAATATCCTAAACTGGATGGATTCAGTTTGAAATTCCAGCTCTGCAGCAAGATCGAATGAGGTTGGGCCAGTTATCAGCCTCTCTCAGCCTCACTTGTAGGGTAGAGATGCATGAACATGTTGGTGATGTAAGACTGAAGGAAGACTGCTTGTAGCCATTATTGCTGAACCAGTTGTTCTGATGCTTTACCCAGAAAGCCCTAAGTGTCCTTATAAATGTAAAATTTTTTTCTTTCTTTCTTTTTTTTTGTTTAATTCTTGAGCAGATGGAAGACTTAGATGGAAAGGAATAAAAACATAATTTGCCAAAGCCCTCAATTAATCATAATCAAGTTTGTGCATGTTATACTCTACAAGGATAACAACAATAAAACACAAGGAGAAAAGGATACTTTCCTCAGGCAGTTCTGGAGACATAAAAGCAATAAAGAAGCATACTTCAGAATAATGTGGAGATATATGACTGCACTAAATAAAAATGCTTCTTTAACGTACTGTAAAAATAAAGATGTTTAGTTAGATTTATCATTCTTGTTACAAACACAAATTGATCCCTTGGACTACACCACTGGCTCTGAAAGTATCCAAGGAATGGTTGCAGCCCAGTTTTTTCTTTAATTACTTAAACATTGTTTTACTCATTAGAGAGCTAACTGGATTATTCCATCTATTCATTCCAAGGTTAATATATGGGGCACTTGATCAGGCAGATATGGATTTTTGGATTTTACACTATATGTTCAAGCCATCTTTTAATTTTAATTTGGTATACTGAGAGGAATGGCTTGCTTATTACATTCCGTGAATCGCATGCAAACCTGTGAAAAGACATTTTTAAAACTAGTTTTACAAATAGCAACATGTGGTAATTGAAAGCCACCCCACTCCCCAAATCCGCTCTTGATTGACTTGAGAACATTCAAAACCAGTGAGATTCATTTCTGCAGCCTCATTCAACCATTGCAATGAGCAAATGAAACAATTGTTTTATTTGTAAGAGGAGATTATCCCTTGAAGGCAGATAGAAGGATACTGCCTACAGAACCCCATTTGCAGGCACAAAGAGCGCTTAGTCAATTTTTGGCAGTGATACTGAAGCTATTAGTTTTGGATATGAGTTCACTGATGTTCAGAGCTGTAGATTTCCAGTTAGTTCATGAAGGGCCTTTAAAATTACACACAGAGCTTCATTAATTGCCTCAGAAAAGAAGCAACAAATATCAGGCCCTTAAAGTGTGTGTGCACAGAATGGCCATTGATTTCAATGAATATTCCCCACTGGAGAGCTGGTCTTATGTCCTGGGAAGGCAATCACAGTTTGTACAGTAGTTCCATCAGCATTGCCTCAAAGTACAAGGGCTTTTGCAGGATCAGGCCCTGGTAGCTGCTATTTTTTTTTTTTTCTTTCTCTCTCTAATTGTCTATATGCATGGTTTATATACATGTCCACACACGTACACATATATAATCCTGATTCAGTGCACTAAAAGTGTAACAGTGAATGTGTTAACTCAAGTTAGAGACCAATACAAGACGACAAAGTCAGGGTCTTGCAAAAAAAAGAAAAAAAAAACCAGAAATCCAGTTCTGTGGTCTTGAAGGCCTTCTTTGTTTTTCCTTTTTCATTTGGTAGAATATTGTCTGAACATTTGTTCTGCAACCAGCTATCCATAAAGGAGAATTTCCTATGCCTTCCTTGCAAACGGCACAACCTCATGTGATCCCTGATCGCAACAAATTGATTTATTTAAATAAAAATAATGATCTTCTTTCCTTTCTCCAGTCCCAGCAACAAAATCCCATGTAACCCTGATCAGCAAATTGATACAGTTATCTTCTTTTGCCCTCCTTTCTGGGACCCAAACAATACCACCCTGATCCCCAAGTAATAAGAAAATGATTTATGCAAACAAAAATAATTATCTTTCTTTTCTCTCCACCCTCTGACTGTATAATCTCAGAAGCTCCTTGTTTAACAAATTGATTTATTTAAATTAAGCAAATAGTGATCTCCTTTTGACCTCTGTGGAGCACCTCTGTGGCGGACTCCTACCACTGCAACCACCTTACCCATATGCTTAGAAGGATGTATTTAAAATATAACAGCACTTCAAACTAACCTTGATACTCTGTGATTCCTTTAATCAAAGCTCGCGGAAACTCTGTTCCTTGAAATGAAATTAGGACATGTGACATCTGAAAATTAGGAAAAGTAAGTTAAATGCCACTGAACCATCACTGGCAAAACTTCCATAGAGAATAGGCAGAGTCCTGCTTGTCAGTGGTTCCATTGACATGATCTTGTTCCATGTTTGATAGCCCTGAAGGTGTATAAATACACATAGATGTACATGTTATCTGTATATTTTTTACTGTGCTGGTTTTATATAAATTTGTATTTTCTGTTCTGTCCAACCAATGCCTCTGTTTTGTGCAGCTGCTACTTAAACAGTCATTTGGGCATTATACAGAATTACATAATTATACGTGCTATAAGCAAAAGTGCAAATAGTCCCACTTAGCACCTAATCAGATGATATCTGTTGTGAAATGCTGGTGAAGGAGCCAATAGATATGACTTACTTTGCTATTAGCTCTGCTTCTTTGGAGGCAAGTACGGACTGCAGCTGGAATTTGGCAGAGATGGAAGAGGGATTAAGTGATAGCAGGGGCCTGAGTGTATTCTATACAGAAACATTCTTTCCTTGACCAGTTTCTGTGGTGTGCAATGCTCAGAGCAGGACAGTGGTGTTAACCAGTCTCCCAGATTTTGAAATACTTTGTTTTTTTGCAGTTCATTCACGCTCTGTGTCTGCTTTGGTTTCAGACCCATGGTGCATTCCAACAGAAGACAGTGACATGACAGGAAGGGTGACACAAGGCTCTTACTTTTACATTCAATAATTGATTCTCCTGGATGGATTGTGACTCCCTAAAGGTTGCAAAGAGAGGTAAGAATGATTGGGCAGCTTCAAAAACATTAGTTCCTTACAAAGTCAGAAAGTTTTCGCTCCCTTGCATTGCTCTCCTTCACGGTCTAGCACTCTTTGGGACTGTTTGGAAATACATGGGAAAATCATTAAGAGAGATTGTTTTATTAACCAGGCATTTTCTTCTTTTATTTTTGGGTAATTTTGAGTGGTTTTTTGTAATGTTGAACACTGAATTGGGAATCACCATATGAAAATCCTGAGTGTGTCGGTTTTTACGATTGTCACAAAGTCTACATGGGAAATCCAAGTGGAAGGGAAAGCATTGCAAAAACTGCTCAAGTTGCAAAAAAAAAAAATATAGATACCTCTGAAGTTTATCAAATCCCACCTTTTTTATTTTGTCCATTTGAAATACATTTTTTATTCTTCCAACATCGAAATAATTGAGGTTTTTGCATGTGAACACCGTTGGAGATCTAATCTCAAAATATACCTGGATATTTGTTTCAGAATATTCTATCTTAAAGCTCAGTCCTTCCCATGCATTTTCATTACCTTTACTCCTGACTCACACTAATAAAATGAGGTGAGACTCACACTATAACATTATGCAAAAATGGTCCCATAAAAAAAATAATAACCTTGCTCTGAAATTATACACAGGCGGTTATTAGAGCTGCAACCTTTTAAAAAATTCGGCCACTCTCTATTGACTTGCCAGAGAGGCAAGTGTTTCTGCAGATGGCTTGGAATTAGTAGAACATGAAATAATGTCAATGGTACTGGTAAGAGGATTAACCAGCAGTTCTGATGCTATTGAACCGTTTGCAGAGACCCTATTAAACAGCCACATCAGTCCACAGGTCAGCCCTGCAGTTCTTCTGCTAAGCAAACACAGATGTAGAGCTCCCTTTCATGGCCATCATTTCATGCCTTTGACATATGTTAGGCTCTTGGGACTCAGTGGCATATTTACAGCCTGAACATTAAAGATTCCTTTTTTTTAGATCATTAGTGGACACCAATGTCTGACTTGGCAGCAAAAGGAAAAGCAGGAGCCCAGGACACTGGGGATGGACCCCAGCAGCACAAATTCTCAGTGAGGAATTAAGCTGCTAGAAAGTTCCCTGATGAGATGCTGGGGCCTTTTTCAGTTGCTGACAAAAATTCTCCTTTAAGAATCTAGTCAGTTTTAAATATCTTTTTTTTTTTTTTCTGGTTGATCTTCTCTGTATTTTGCCAAAGCTGCCTATGAAGTCGCAGTGGTTGAGTTTCACAAGGCGAGAGGGTTCAGCTCATGTCAGCACTGCCAGGCCTCTGTGCTTGTTCAAAGTTTGTGCAAATCTGCTGGGACTACAAATTGGCCAGAAGAAATTGAGGGAACAGTCAGTCTTACAATATTTCTGTTCCTTTTCTATTCCAACAGAAACTTTGGCAGTTCTTTAACATTTTCCTCAGTTTTTTGTTTCTCTGAAACTAGGAGTCAGAATTGAATAAATTAAATAGCATAGCTATGGGATGAACAAGTATTTTTTAGATACACAAAATACATACCTATGTATGTCTAGTGAGAACAGGGTGGGCCAGGTTCTTCTTGTGTATCTGAATAGTTTTACTTCTCTTAATCCTGAAAACTTGTCAGTTTTCAGATAAAGATATAGGTATAGACATGCTATGTTCAAAGTAGAATTCCTGAATGTAAAGGAAAAAAGAAGGTCAATCAAGTGATAAAATACAGAGCTTCTGGTCAATAATTATTTAATATGGTGCAAATTTTTGGTGATTTCCAACATACAACTGGAAATATGTGTACATACACATGTAGCCACTTCTTCCTTCAAGAGGAAATAAAGACACAACCAGAGAGTGTAACAATGAATTACATTCAACCTAGAAGTGCTTTAGCATGTCTTCAAGAGCTGCTGCCTGCTTCAGTGATGGATTGTAAGGTAGCATGGAATCCCACAGGCATGGCAAGGTATTTATGTAGTGTTCTGATTGCTCAGACATTCCCAAAAAAATGTACAGTCAAAGCAGAAATCAGTGTATCACTATTTCCCACTTTATTTCATTTATTTATATTTAGCAAGTGCTGGAGTATTACAAACCACTGAGCACAGCTGTAGCTGGAATATAGTTTCCAAAGCTTATTTACAGTAGCTCTCACTCACAATGGTATATTACTCCATAAGTAGTTCCATTGATTTCAAGAGATCCATTAGAGAGGTTCCATTCCTTGTACATCTGAGTGCATCTTGATTTTGTCTCATGGTTGAAATGTAGAATAAGCTCCTTTATTGCAGTGTTCTTAAATGCATGAACAGTTTGAAAATAGCTCTACTCCAAGCCCTCCCTCAAAAGCTCATAATAGTGCAAAATACTGATGAGGCTGGAGGGATGCAGGTTTTGCAATATTTTATTTCCTTGCAGAAGCAGTGATACAGGTTCTTCAGTTATACATAGATGAATGTGCATTGCATGTGCTGTTTTCAGCTGTGTACTTACACCAGTCCAAAATCCCAAAGAGAAAAGGAAAAGCTGAGATTCACATCAGTAGCAAAGAACATCAGGTGATGTTGATTTAAAGAAAACATTAATCAATCCAGATTTGCTTGGAATCGGGCCCAGGTTCACTCAACAGGTTGGTGAACCTTAGTAAATGTTTCTGTGAATCTGTTCTGTGTTTTGACTTTGTAACATGATCTGAAATCATCTGAGTTTCATGTGGTTTTGTTGTGCACATTAGGAACGCTCGTGGGGCGAATCCAGGGAAAGACAGAGGTGCTAAATTTTGCATGACGTGGTAAGGTAAGAAGTGTTTCACTCTTCCTGACACTCCCTGATACCAAAGTGAACAGCAGTTGATGCTGTCAGCACAGTTTTAAAAGGGGAGACAATCACTGTCTGTCAGGCTCCTTGTGTCTCCAGGAGTCTTTATTTTGGAGCCAACAGACAGTCTTCAAATCATATCCTGAAAAACCATATCATGAGTTTTGGACTGTTATTTTCTTTTCCTTTGTTTCTGGTAAATGTCAAAAGTTTTACTGCATAGGCAGGTACTGGAGTTGTGATAGCATGCTATGTTTCTTGATGTATATTGGTTTGAAGAAGTTTTATAGTGCTTCTCAAAATTAGGTTTTTGTGTTGAGTGGATGAACAACTTATGTTTTAACTTCATTCGGTTTGTATCTGAATTCATAAATTGGTGTACTCAGCCTCCATAGCTGGATATAAAGTATTTAAGATCCATCTACACCAATCAGGTAAAAAAATAAGACGAGGTGACACTTTCTATTAATTTTATTTTTAATCCAAACTAGAGCCCAGAGCAATAAAGATGTGAGACACTCTGCACAAAAAACAAAATCTAATTCATCAGAGGATGCCAAATTTTTAATTCTGTTTCAGGGTGAGCAACAGAATTTTGCTGGAGCTGAGATTTTGGAGACAAAGGCAGGTGGGAGGAGCTGTTTATTTTTTTACACTGATTCGCTGCCTCATAATTGAGACGTGTTTGTGGATCAGTGAGATGACAGGGAGAAAAGGAGGCTGGGGAGTGCAGCTTAGTGGCCTGGTGTATATATACAAGGTCAGACTAGATAATTTAACCATCTCTTCTGGCCTTAAACCTGAGGAAACTCAAAGGAGAAATGAAAGTCTGCAGATGTAATAAGTAAGAAAAAAATGTAACAGGCTGGAGTGTCCTTTAATGCCCCCGAGGTTCAGCATTCCTTAAACACATCAAGCAGACTGGGGTACAGCCACAGATGGAATGGCCTTGCCAGTCCATTCAGAAGTACAGTAGAAAGGAAGAACATCATGCCAGTAATATTCAGGTCTAAGCTGATCTCTTTATTCTCCTCAAGAGGAATTTAGTTTGCACCCGCTTGTATCGTTGCATTTTTCCACTGAGGTTGTCTCACTTATTTAACTTGACACAGGGAGCCCCCTCTGAGGTCTTTGAGATTCCAACCAGCATTGGAAGTGACAGCCCAGATAAGGCAGGTAATCATATCAGACCTTGGGGGACCGCACTGACTACTTTTTAATTGATAATTCCAAATTTCTGTAATAAATTTGTCTCTTAATTATATATATCATGTCATACATGGTAGCTAATGATTACCACTAGTCTAAGTCTGCAGCCTTCAAGACATCCTTCTCCCTACCATATAATCATAATTTCCTTCCAAATTAAGATTTCCTCAGAAAGAAAATGAACAAAACCTGCACATTAAATCCAATTCTTTCCAAATAAAATAAAAGTAGGTAAGTTTAAGATACTAAGTAAGTGATTTTAATTAACGGATCATTTCAGGAAGATCATAAAACATTTAAATAACACTGAAGTTATGTATATTTAAGCAGTTTTATGGAGAATTAAAGTCTTAAATGGTAAATTTCAAATGTAAATACAAAAGTTGATAGAGGAATGTTAATTGCTTTTCCTAAGTTTCTCACATGGCCTAGATGTTACGGAAGGTATCCAGAGTTACATTCATAGTAATAATGTGCCCAATTCAAAGCTTATTAAAGTCCTTGGAATTTTTCCATGGATTTTAGCAGTCATTGTATGAAAACAGAAAACGCTTTTCAATGTCTGACTTCCAGTACTGTGGAAGTCACTTATATGTCAAAATGATACACGTGATGTCAATATTCTAACGTAATAGTAAATTTTTAGTTCAAAACTCCTTTTAGTAGCCAAAAAATTTAAACTGAGAACTTATCCACTTATCTCTCAAACAACTAAAATTACATTTTCAGTAACAGACATTTTACACCAGCGGATTAGTTTACATAGAAGAAAACTTATACACCAAGAGAAGCTGCTGCAATTAGACAACAAAATGTGCCAACAAATTAAATTATCAAGAATGTGAGTTCTCACATGCCTGTCTGTAGGTCAGCAGTACTCTCACATTATTTTTGACTTAGATCAAATTGAAACTTAATTTTACAGTTTGATAATAATGAAATGCATAAGGCTTGAAAATAATGAAATTAAAATCAGAGGTAGTAAGGCTGAAAAGCTGTGATGCATACATTTTCTAAATTCCTTATTGTAAGCCACTTGGAAATTAATATCCCATTGGAAGAAAGAGCTCAGAAAGTAGTCCTCAGCAGTTTTCCTCGATTCCCTGAAAACATTTGGTCTTCTATGAGAGTCTGGAAGAACCATGGCCACATTTCTTCGCATTTCAGTGTCAGAATGAGGATGGAAGTGGTAACTTTCTATGTAAGTTTTTTACTCCATGTAGACATAGGAATCACATTGCAGGGACACCAGCAGTCAAAAAAAAAAGTGGGAATGCTGTCACTGGGGTCTCCTTGTGATTAAGTTGTCAGTGTGTGTGAGAAAAAGATACCTCAAGGGACTGGTAATTCTTACTGCCCCAAAAAATCCAGAACAGATTTTCCTCTAGGAAAGATTCACCAGCAGTGGTGGAATGATTTAATTCAGAACTAGGTAGCAGTATGAAGTTTGTTTTCATTTGGTCCCTGGTGAGCCAAGCTCCATTGTTTTTTCCAGGGAAAGCTGTCCTGGTGCAGATGGCAGGTGAGGCAGTGCCCACCTCTCGTGTGTCCCGGTGCCTGGTGGAGGTGATGCCAACCTCAAAGGCTGTCCAGAGCCTCCATGGGCATTTCTGGCAGAGGGATGTGCATGCATGGCAGGAGTTCAGCCTCGTGGAGAAGCCACCCTGCCTGTCTACGTGAGAGCAGGGCTGGAGGCAGCATAAACCTGGTCTTTTCTTTCTCTTCAAAGCATTTAACATCCCCATTACGCACAGTCCGAGGCACGCGATCCAGGATGTTGCTGTGCCTCTGTTTCTTCAGCTGTTGGATGGGGATATTATTATGCTCTTGTCTCAGATGCTGAGAGGGTTAATTAATTATGTTTATGAAACCCTTTGAGATTCTCAGATGAAAGGTGGCTTTGGAATTGTTAGGTGTTATTATAGGAAAAAAAGAATGATTTTATTGCTTTATGTTAATGGTTAACATCTGCACCACAAAACCTGCTTGATCACATAAAGATTCTGCTAAGCATTTAATCCTAATTTGCAGGCTGATGCATATTCATTTTATTTAGAAGATTAATTTAGTCATCAAAGGTTAATCTGCCTCGGGTTTGTAATTAGACAGAGCAGTGACTTGGCGTCTCTGGGCTCACCCAGGTTGTGCTGGGTTTTCTGAGTGGGCAGGGCTGTAACTGTCACCAGTTTTCACTTCCAGATAGTGCTCAGAGAGGGCTTAATTGTTGGAGAAATGGTGAGTGGTAAAAGCCTTGGCCAGTTTGAAGAATAAAAATAAAAGGAGAGGCACAAGCCAATGAACAGTCAATATAGTGAATCTCAGAATGCTGCTTAAATTCATCGCTGGCACGTTTACTCAATGAGATGTCAGGGGAATAAACAAGGGATTTTTTTGTATATGTATATGGAAAAATGATTTAGCAGATTTCACAATCTTTGCTGTGTGAATCCTGCCCCTCTTTCAAAATTAATGATTAGCAGTATGCAGAAAATTTCTGAAATGAAGAACTGTGAGGCTTTCAGCTGAAAATCTCAGATTTTAACTTTTAGCTGCTGTTAGGAGACACTGTTAAAAGGTTATAATATGTGACCTGTAGCTGCTTGTTCCCCTGAAAATTAAGCCTTTTGTGCTTAAGGTTGGCTCCTTTAATCAGAAGTCACTAAAGAAAATGTGGTCCTTGTGGAGAACAAAAATCATGTTTCCTTTGCAGGTACACCAGAAGGCATCTTTAATTACTGTTTATAAAGCTGGCTGTTACTAAGTGTGAAGGATTATTAGTGCCAGGGTATTGTCTTTTGAAGTGAGGAAGAACAGTGGCTGCCTCTTTGTCATGTGCTCATCGTTTCCCCGTTGCGAAGCAGTGGGGAGGGTGATATCAGAGGGTGTGTGCTGTGCCTCTGTGCCTCAGCATGGCGTGAGGCAGCGAGGTGGCCTCCAAAAATCTGGGGGATGGGACGCCAGGGTGGCTTGGGACGTGCTCATCCTCACTGTCAGCAGGGATGAGGTTGTCAGGGGGCAGCTCTGTGCCTTGGGGATGGAGCTCACACAGGGTAGGATGTGGGGAGCTCAGTAATGGGAGATAGGGCTGGGAATTGGCAGAGGAAAGCCCAGCAAATGGAGAATTTGTCACAAGAACAGTGGTTTGCCCAATGTGGAATCAATACGTGCTGCAAAATAAGTACAGTAAATGAAAATCATGATATTAGAATTCAGCAATTTGGCCAAAGTTTTACATTTCATTGCAGCTTGGCTTTGGTTGAGTTTAGAATCCAGATTCCATAGCAGGGGTTGCTCTTTTTCCCCAGAACAGCTCTCACATCTCTATCATGATTTGCCAGTTTTCCCCTCCTCTTTCTGGTGCAGAACCTCAGAAGCATCCAGGAAAGGATTTTGGAGACCATAAACAGTTCTTAATTGAGAACAGCCCAAAATCAAGTTTAGTGCTAGCTTGACTATCAGAATATAAATGAAACTCTTTTATTAAAGCATTGTATTTTAATTATTATGAAGAACAAGTGGCCTAACGTGAAAAAGCTTTTAACAGCAGTTATTTGTTTGATAGCTGATAAGTTAGTTTTGGATGGATGATTACAGCTATTGCTTCTTGTCTTCCTCACTTTCATTTTACTTGATTTTCATTTGGATTTGTGGTGAACTTCTAATTCAATTGCTAATAAATTCAGATTGGTTTAGGCCTGTTATTGAAATCAAGTTTCCTATTTCCAGTTTAAAAGGCCAGTGGAGTTTTTCTGGTGTTTTGAAGAAACTCGGAAGTGTTTTGAAACTCACGATTTGCAAAGCTGTTTGCAGGCTGACCCTTTGGTAATCAGCAGTAAACACTTCTCACTTTGTTCTTTACAAGAAAGGTAACCAGCCATGCAATGAGAGTACATGATGGCAATTCACTACAACTGGGGAAAAAACCCCAAACAGCCAGAGCAGGTGTCACTCTAAGTAGGTACTGAAAAGTAATGTTACTCTTGCATTGTTCAAGCCCTTCCTTTGTAGCCAAGAGACTGAAAGTGGAATTACACACATGTTTGCCACAGATTTTAGACTGTTTATGCTATTTTAGTTCTCTCCTCATCCTGAACCTTTAGTGTCTTAACTTGCATCTTAATCCTGAGCTGATTTGTCTGAATGGTAGACGGGTACCACTGAAATGTGGATCGTGAGCTTCATCTGTCATCCTTGCTGCTGTATCATTAACTTCAGTGAGCTTCCAGTGGAATGAGTCTGGCCCACAAGAGGATGTGAACTGTCATGAAAACAAACCCCTTTCTCACCCATTTGAAATGTTTGTGGGAAAGAATGCCCTAAATATTTAGCAGGTTGTGTAATTTGAGAGGCAATGCAGGTTTTTTTGTTTAATTTTATTTTTCTCCCTACCTTTCCATTTACTTTATTAAATAGAAGAAAACCTTGCCTTAGGCCCAGTGTGCTTATGACAGGGAAAAAATATCTGCCAGAATCTCCATTATTGCTCAGGCCTGTATATATTGTTATTGCTCTTGTATTTGTAACAGCAAAAAGTGACTATGTCGCTTACAAAAAATCCTGTTTGCAGAAAATTATCCTCTTCCCTCCACCTTTTCCAAACCCAGCACCCTGTGTAAAGAATCCAGGAGCATTTTTGTTGGTTCTGTTAGTGCAGCAGGGCTCGAAGCAGTGTGGATCTAAGGGCTGGGCATGTGTGCCATTGCAGTGATGTACGAGAGTGATGCAGCTCCTGGAAACAGGAGGGAGCAGAGATGTTTTAAGCCGGTTTAGCTTCCTCTCCCTTGCTTGTTTGGGAGTCGGTGCAGCTGCACAGAGAGCATCACTCAAATCTGATGCAGGCCACCCTGGTTTCCATTAGAAAAACTAATGTGGGACTTCAGTGCTGCAAACTTCACATGTCCCCACTGCGATCACCAATTTCAGCACTTCTAAAAGGCAGCCAAACTGATGGCTTGCTTCAACCACCATCAAAGATCTTGCCCCTACGTATTTCAGCTGCAAGGAGCTGCAGTGAGTCAGGTTTGGGTGGAGGGGGGAGATCCTCCACCCAGATTGCCAGCTCAAGCTTGCCAGGGCTTTATCTTGTGTTCTTAGGCAATGTGCGAAAGTTCTGCTTCTGGAAGAGCTCAGGGTTACACTCTTAGAGCAAAAGCAGAGTCCATCACCAGAATGAACCAGTGCCTGGCTGCTGCCTCTTCAGTCCTGTGTGGAGCAGGACCCTGAGACACCCATGCCTGTGCTTTAATGGAGCTGGTTTACATTTCATACATGAAATTGTTGGCACAAGGCTTGTGAATAATGCTGAGCATGGGAATATTCTCCCCACGAGTGGGTCTAAGTGTCTATGTAAAAATTCACATTTATGCACCATTGAATTTACATAATATGATCCACAAGATCAACATTTTGGAGCTTTTAGGGTATTAGCATTTCTCCCCTGTGCAGGGTGACTCTGAAGCAGATTCTCCTTGACTGGGATATCTAGGCAGCAGGTCCCTGGCAGTGTATCTTTCTCTCCAAGAGGTGTGCTAGCTCCAAGATTGGTTGCTGGTACCTTCAAAGGATGAGAAGCTGGCATCTCCTTTGGCTTCTGTGCAACCAAGTGCTCCTCTTTCCCAGGAGAAAGATCTCTGCTTTCTGCCTTTGCCCTCGCCTAAGGCTGAGATGTCTTTATCACATTTACCCCCTGGGCACAGGAAGTGATATTATATAAGAAATAATTTTGCAACCCTATTTCTACTAATCATTGCCACTCCTACCGTAATAACAGGCAGATGGAACATACACGATTCATGTTTCTATTATTTTTTGCTGCAGTTTGCATGTGTTTTCCATTTAATTACAGTATATGAATGTCATATCTCTCATTTTTTCCCTTCTTGCATTTCAAATTGAATTTGATATCTATGATATATAGATAGGCCTGTGGTAAATCGTTTGATGCACTTTACACTCTTAAGTCTGTCTCTGCAAATCTCTTAAATGATCTGAATATTTTCCAGTTTTGTTGGTGATGCAATAGTATCTGGGATACTATTGTAGTAGCTTCTGCACAGGGCAGAAGAATAGCTTGAGCATTTAAAGAAACTTTACTTGACAACAGCGCCAACACCAGAACCAACCACAACCATTTTTAGTTGTTAGAGAACTCTTTGCACCTTTATATCTCAAAACAAATTGCAAAGGACTTTGCAGGAGGAGAAAACTGAGGTGTGCTGTTCAATGATGGATGACCAAGATGCCATCAACACAGTAGTGACAGCACTGAAATAGAAACCAGATTTTTGGTACTGACCTAGTCAGTGGGAAACATGTCTTAAAATAATTCAGGCTTGAAGAACCTGTGGTGTGCTACTTGTTGGATCCTTTCTTTACCAACCTGTATTGCCATGTTTGAATTGAGCATGTTGTAAAACTTGAGAAAGGAGATTTCAGTCCAGGTTTTACATGATAGAGGCTATCTGAAATAGAGAGAAACAAAGAAACATTGCGAAATGCTCATTCCTACTCTATTTTAATGTGAGTTAGTGGAAATCTTCTAACAGTGGGCTCTGCCTCCTCTGTAACTTTCCATGTGTTTCAGAAAGGGTTGAATTCAGAAAGGGTTGCTGCTTACCAAGAGGAGAAAAACAGCACAAGAGCATTGGTTAATGGGCATGCTTTGGATTCACACTGGATCCTGGAAGCAGAGTTGTCCCCTGTGGATGTAGAAGTATCATGGTTACTTCCTTCAGGTAACAGTCAAATCTTGTTTTTTCTGAAGTGCAATGTCTGATTGCAGTGTGTTCTACAGATCAGTCGATCAACTGTGAATGACACATGTTTTTAAAACAATGGGTAGATGCTTCCTTAGTTCACACATAACCCACAGAGGTTTTGAAGGCTTGATGCACTCTGTTGAGTAAATAACTATAAATAAAGCAGACTATTAAAAAATCTTTAAATGTGCATTATGCCATCCAGCTCTGCTGTTTGGAAAGAGCTGTGGTATATGGGAAAAATTAAACATTTTCAACAACTGTCCAAATACATATTTACACATAGTTTATGGTGTACACAAAGATATGTCTGTGGCAACTCTTGGGCCCCAACAAGTTTTATTAATTCCTCTTTGAATACAGTATTTTCAGTCACTTAAACACTGCAAGTAGACAGGAGACAGCTAATCATAGGGAGAAATGCTGATTTCAAGGGAATTTGAAACTTACTTCTCCCACAACCTTTAGCAGCAAATGGCAAAATATTGATGTGGGATATATGGAATATACCTGTGTGGGGAGGGGACAGAGAACTGTAGTTCATACAGGCTTTTTTAGTACAGATTTATTCAGCCAGGTGAATAAAAACACATTTTTCTTGGTGAGAACTCTCCTGGTCAGTTCCAGCTGGAGATGACCAGCACTAGGGCTGTTAACACTGAAGGTTTTTTCATTATTTGTATGCCATCTAGGACCTGCAGATATTTTGGTGTTCTGAATTCCCTAGACACCCGTGCTTTCAGTGTCCTAATTCCTGTTCAGTCAATGAGGAGCAGAGTCTGTGGGCTTCTGGCTTCGTTTAACAGGGGTATAGCATGATACTTGAAAGACAAAATTTCTTTAGATAAGAAACTTCAGAGTAGGGACCTTACTTTCCTGCTTGCCTGTGATGTTATCAAGCAGTAATCCTTGTTAAGTAAGGATTAATGTTCAAACATGATCACGCTGATGAAATGTCTTTTTGCCTGCAGAGGAGACCTGGCAGAGTCTCCCTCTGCCTGCCTTTGGATGGTTTTATAGACCGCTTTCACATGAGCCACTTTTCCTGTGAGTGGAGTGGGGGATCATCAGCTTCTCCCACTACCACTGAGGAGCATCTTGGACTGAGATCTCACCCACATCTAAGAACAATGCCCTACAAAAGCATCTTTTAGCTGTAAAGCTCTGAAACCAAATTCTCTGACTCTCTATCATCTCTAAAGTTGTTTTGGATTTCATCAGCTTGTTTTATCACATGGTAGAGAGCGCCAGTGTTAAGAAGACTTGTCTTAAGCAATCCTCTTAGTGTTCCTGTGAGAGGTGGTTATATTTTAAATACAGTGAGTCAATCTGTTGTCCATCTCTCATGGACAACTTGATCAGACCCCATGGGGCAAAGCTAATGTAGTCTTGTAATATCTGAAAAGCCCCTTTAGCAGCAGCACTGTTTATTTTTCAGTTGTACTGCTTATTTGCTAATTCCCATCTCGTTGCAAAACTTTCTAGGTACTCTGATTTCTTCATCTGACTTGTTAGGAGTGAACATGGCCCTTAAGGACTCCTCTATTTTTGGACAGTTGTCAATTTTACCAATTAAAAGAACGCCTTTGGATGGTTATCAGAAGCTGGAGCTGAAAACATGTTTGCAATTACTGATGACATAGCTGTTTCTATTTGCTGCTCTCTCTTTTAATTCCAAAAAGTGATATTTTTTTTGGCAGTAGATATGAGAAAATATGTCACTGTGTATAATTACAAAATGCTGTTCATTTCTGTCTTATAACTGTGGGGGGTTAGTTGGTACAATACATTTGGTTCATTCTTGGCTCACTCATGCTCACTTGGCATGACATACATTTAAGTGTATTATTAATTGTCATGTTAATATTCATTACCATGTTAATTTCCGTGGAATCATATAATTCTGCATGCCTCCAAATTGATATTCAAGGGTATATGGAAGCATGAAAAAACCCCACTGAATGGTTTCCTAGGGCATTGTAATAAGCCTTAAATAAAATCACCTTCTGAACATTTTCCTCTAGGACGCCTGGGTTTTTTCAACAGACTTTGACCCCACCATGATAATTGCTACAAAACAAGATTCATCCCTGGGAATGGCCTTTGTACAAAGCTACTTTAAATGTTTGTTGTGCTTTCAACCAGATTCAAAATACAAATCCACTGCACTGGCTTTACTTTAATTTCCTAGGTTGCATCTGCCATCTTATCAGAGCAATCTGACTGCACTGAAGAAGCTGCATAATATTTTTAGTAGCCCGGATTTTTCACTTGATATGTAACAAATATGTGAATAATGGCTCTGTAAGTATCTGTGAATTCTTCAGTAGATTGTTTTGCAAGAGAAAGTTCTACCAGTAACAGTAACTTAGGAAGAGCAAATTTGTAGGATAAGAGGTGAACATCAATTTAAATGACTGTTGCCTGGGAATTGAAAAGAAAAGTATTGATACAGATATTTTAGGCTCAACCTCCTGTAACCACAGACTCCTGAAATCAGTGAGATTTTTTTACCTGCTTTGAATGTGCATCAGACTTCCAGTGCATGTGTCTGTATAAAAGAAAGAGGGCACATAATGTCTGAAGTACTCTGTTTTTCCAGAAAATAGGCCTGTCTAACAAAAACGTATCCATTTTTGAGAAATCAGTTACAAGTGAGTGCACCTGAAACTGCAGACAGGTGGGTTCTTTTCTCTAACCCTGGTGAAGTTTTAAGAGGTTTCAGATATGTTCATTATCCACTTTTACTTCTATTTCTTAGAGAACTCACAGGCTTAGGCAAGAGAGAGAATGACTTTAGGTTCTTGCCTCAGCTTGGAGGTTGTCACTCTGAGCAGGTGTAAGGCCATGGCACGAAACCAGGGTGGGGTCACAGCACTGGAAATTTTATTGTAGCATAAAAATAGCTCCCTGCCAAAGTCCTCATAGAGCAATGTATTTCAAGGTCAGTTACACTTCACAATCATCTCAAAACATGCTTGTAAATAAATTGTATGGGCTTAGCTCTGCTGTCATTAACATTTCCCCCCAAGTAAATGCCAGGCCTGCTGCGGAGAAAATTCTACTGACTGAGAGCCCCACACCTGAACAGGGTTAGAGCTTCTCTTCTCAACTGGGATTTAGTAGTCTCGGTTCTAGGTGGCAGCAAAGCCCTTCTCAAACCCTCTGAGTTGCTTGGGGTACACCTGCCCTGGGTAACAATGAGCAGAGGCACCTGAGTCACTGCTGGACGGGGCGGCTCTGGAAGCAGCACGGCTGCAGCAGCCTGTCCGGAGAGCTGAGCTGGAAAAGCAGGGCCCTGCTGCTCCAACTGGTCCCTGCTGCTGCTGGGGCCGAGCAGGGCTCTGGAGACACAGCTGCTTCTCAGAGATAGCCTGTTTATTTGGGCAGGAGTTGCATCTTTTTCTGTGCTGCAGCTTCACTTCCCAGGGTAGGACTCTGCTGCTCTGTGTCTTTCTGTCTGGTGACAGTGTAGGCAGTTTCAGGCATAGGTGAACTCTTACCTAGCATTTGTGGATTTGCCTACAACAGCCAGCTCTGCTCTCAAAAGAGACACCAGCATACTGATACATCATCATTACTATTATTATTATTACTAATTATTTTAGTCAACAGCTTGTATTCAGAAGTCATAAGTCTTGTTTAAGGATAAAAGACCTTCTTAAACACAGCCATTTAGAAGTGTGACACCTAAATTAATATATTGATAATATGTTAGGAAGGATGTTTTAGAACTTCTTTCTAAGCAGAAATTAACATTTTATCTGAAAATAGTAATGGAAAGAAAACTGTGTAGTCTAGCAAGGTATATCATTTAGACTTGATGATAGAATAATTGTTTTCCATCAAGCAAACCAAAGAAGAATCCATAATAAAATTTTACAAGTTAGCTGCCACCAAGAATAAACTCAAGAGCACTATATGAAATGAATTGTGTGTTTTAACTGAATCTTCTCTCAGGACAATAACTCTAATGTAGAGCCAAGGTCTGAAGAGGTCACCTGCAGAAAACCCTCCTGGGGCATTTCAGAGGAGAAAGGAAATATTCTTCTCCCTGTCAGGTTCACTTCGTGTCCTAATATGTCTGAGGATGTGCATTGAAAACATAATCCACAGCCACCATTCTGAGTCAGGGTTTAGATAACAAGGGTCATTAAGAAATCTCTGAGGATGACAAACTTAACCCTGTATGAACTTAAGGATCATATCCTGCTACTAATGCGAAAAGTAAGTCTGGTTGATTGTAATTGTGACTGAACTAAAATGTCACTTACCATTAAGATCAATTTCTCTTTTTTTAAGGATTGCACCATTTCTCTAAAAATATATGTAAGATCATAACTGGCATCTATTGAACATGGTCTGTACTGATCTTTTCCAGTACTACATGAGAGAACATCTGGATTTCCGTGTGTTTCCAAATGTTTGCCATATCTCACACTGTGTTTGCAGGACCAGGGTGTGGCAGTTCCATGCAGGATCCCAAATTAAAATACCTATTGAGAAAGCTTTACATTTGTCATCGCAGATATCTAACTCCACAACTTCTGCTCAGGCCCTTCGGGTAAACCAGGGTGTATCGCGACTCTTCCTGTGCCCAAAGGATGACGTGTGCTCCTGCAGAACGTGCAACAGTCCTGGCCCTGAATTCAGAACCACAGGTACTGCTGGGCCCTCAGCTTGCTGCCTCTCAGCTGGCTGTACTGGGGTGAAATGCTCCAAACATGTTTTCAGGGATTCCCATGCTAGGTCTCTGGGAATCTCAGGATGTTTGGGCACTGGAACTGGCTCCCCAGGGCAGTAGTCACAGTCCCAAGCCTGAAAGAGCTCAAAAAGTGTTTGGACAATGCTCTCAGGCACATGTGAGATTGTTGGGGTGTCCTTTGCAGGGCCAGGAGTTGGGCTTGATTCTTGTGGGTCTCTCCCAGCTCAGCCTATTCTGTGATTCTGTGATTCTGTATGCCATATACAGTGGAGAGAGTTTGAAGTTGCCCTGCCAGTGGCAGTGTGAAAGATTCCTGACTGTTGGCACTATAAAACTCATTCCCTGAGCATTCTCAGACCTTTATTACAATGGCCCAATTTATGCCTGAATGAAGCAAAGAGGCCACTTTAACTGCCTTTGCCCAAATCCCCATGCTCCATCCTACAGGCATGCCTTTGAGCCTTGAGCCTCGTGTAAATTTTTATAGCTCCATTAACTGGGATGTCATCAATTTGAACAATTACAAATTACAATGATATTAAAGTATCCAAGCAGCACTAGCTAGAAGTCAGCAAGGATGAGAATTATCACATTCCTTGCTCTCCAGTCGTGTTGGGGCTCCTTGCTTGGTTTCTGTGCCTCTTGTCTTGCATCAGGGCGTCAGCGTGTCAAAGTTCTCATTTGCATTTTAGCTTCCTTGAACTCCTAAAAGTGAAGGAACTTGGCTAAGCACAGAGTTTCAGGATATTGTGTTTACTTAAGGGGATTTAGGTGCTTACAGAAAATGCTGGGTAGATAGAAACTAACTACAAGGATTATGGGTGAATTTTATTTAGTTCTACTTCTCGCTCAGTTCCATTCAGTGAGGCTTTTTGGCTTTCTAAGCTGTGGGCATCTTTTGTTCTGAGTAAAAAAAGATATAAATTATCCCTTGGGTGTCTTTCATGGACAAGAATGATATAAAGGGCCTTCTTTGCTTTGCAGCAGATTCAACTCTGTGCCCATTTGTCAGTAGGGTCCATCTCTGCGTCGCTGAGCTGGTGTCAGGGTGCTCCAGATGACAAAGCCATCTCCTTTCTCCTGGGATCAGGATGAATTTTTGTCTCATTGGATTTTTTTTTCTCAGAAGGCTTTTTTGATTCCTGATGATTGGATGCACTGCCTTTATAGCTTTTTCTCCCCACTTCTTTTTCTCTTGGTTTGGTCACACGACACGGTTACATTAATTTTTAGAGTGGTCCATGGTGCAGTATATAACTGAAGGCACTATGCAGCATAGTGTCTTTGGGATGTTAATAGACACACAGTCACCAGGGAGGGACAAATTTGAGTCCCTGGGAGACTGGAAGCCCTACTTTTTGAAGGACTTGTGGTCTTGCAGTGAAATAGGCTCAGACTAATACTCCTCTCAGTACAATAAATCAGGAGTGATTTCCTTGAACTAAAAAGGGGTTGCAAAGAGATAAAACTAGTGACAGGAGAATCATTGCCCTTCTCTCTTAAGAGCAGACAGTTGGTTAAATTCCTTTGCTCCTCAGACAGTGTTGAATGTCATGCAAGTGATCATTGGGTCTGTGGGGAGTGGGATACAATCAGGATGTTAATGTGCTGGGAGTGCAGCTGTTTCTTCCCTGGTGTCGCCCGTGCTTTGACTCACCTTTGCTGCCAAAGAACTCATTCACTGCTCTTCATTTGTAACTCAAATCTTTACCTACACACATTTGCGACTGAGATTTGTAAGAGACAATTTTATGCTTGAAAAGGGAGAATTACTTTACAACTGTACCTGTTGTCTGTGCAACTGCTTGACAACCTCGCAAGAATTCCTTTCACTCTGTGCCTCTGGTTCTCTCTGTCAGTAAGAAACAGAACATGTATAGTTCTAAGTGCTGAAAATCAAATACTGGTGTGATATATTAGCTTCTCTCTCCCCCTGCCCCAGCCCCCCCCCCAGTGTTCTAAATATGGCTCTACTTTGAAATTAAGTGCACTACAGAATATTCGGTTGCAGCACATTGCTGGCATACAGTTTATAAATTGTTAGTGTTTGGCAGCCCTTGGTTTTTAAATTCCTACTGATCACAAGTAGCTGGCACTAATCAGCTCCAATAGAGTTATGGTACTGTGTACCTTCTTAAATAGCTGGAGTGGAGATATCCATCTAAAACCCCATATATAATAGCCACATGTCAGAAACACTTTACTCTGAGCAGGGTTTTTATTTTACTTTTTACATCTCTCACATTTTACATCTGGTTCAACAGTTCTGAAGGAAACTACATCTGATGTGATAGCAGGAGATCTATATCTTACATCTCAAAACCTGCCAGAAATGCAATTTAAATATAGTTTTGGACAGAGTAAAAGAAGTATTATTGGTATCAGATGTTTGGGCAGTGAGAAGTTGAGCTCCATCTTCCCCTTGATTTTTTTTTGTACAGAAGGAAATCATAATGTGAAATCCTAGTTCTGCTAAAACTTGTGAGAGCTTTGCTCTTGATTTCAGTCCTCAGTTTCACCTTGCAGCTGTAAGGTGTCTGCCAAGTTCAAGCAAAACTGTGAGGCTGGAGCAGCAAAGACAGAGCTAGATGTGGCCTTTTGCAGAGATGAGCAGGGTTTGATCTGGTTTCAGTGGGGATAACTATCATCTGTACTGTGACAGAGACTTCAGAGAGACCTTCTCCAGTATTTGCAGCCACAGAAAGTTTGGGTAGGGCAGGCTGGTTCTGGTAGCATCACTCCATTCCAGTTTATTTTCACGGCGCAAGTTTAGAAATATCTGAAATTTCAGATAACCTAGTTCAAGTCAGGAGTTTTATGCCTTGGTCATCTGAGAGTGCACATAACACCTGAACTGAACTTCTGAAGTTTTTGGGAATCATTCATCAGCAGTGGATGGAGAACACGACCTGCTGGCTGTGTCTGTCACAAATTAGCACCTCCCATGGCTCACATCTGAAGGGGCTGCCTGCATGTCCTCCACACATGGCAGTGGGCTTAGTTCCTTGGAAATAGGATAGCCTGTGCGTTAAAGAGGTGTAATTTTAAGAATGTTGGTACTTGGGGTTTGCTGAAAAACAGACCTCACTGATCCAGGGTACTGAAACCTGCTAATCAGAGCTGTCAGTCAAAGGCTTGGGAGTGTGTTCAGCCACTTGTGTGTCAGCAGTGTGCCAAAGCACCTATGCATGTGTCCCAAACGCCTTTTGTTCTCGTGCTGGGTATGTAAGAGATGTCATTGTGTGAGTCTGGGGTTGTCTTAGCAGACAAACCAAGATTCCCTTGGTTATTAGGATCCTAATTGTTCCTATTTCATCACTCCAGAGCCCTAACGAAGGGCAGGAGCCTCAGTGTGATGGACTCAGTAAGAAGATGAGCTTCAGCTCTTGCTTTGAAGCACTCTACATTTTTTGTCTCATTATTTCTGATCATAATCCAGCACCAAAAGAAATCAAAAGCTGTCTCTGAATTCAGTGAGAGCTCAGGGCACACGAAAGCTCTCAGGAAATGCTCAGTGTGTTGTCAGGATCAGGCCTGTAATGTGTAACTCCAGCCTAGAAAACTCATTTCCTTTGAAGCTCAGTTGAGTGTTACTACTACACATCAGCATGTTGCACCACACAGAGTATATCAAATTTGATGTCATTTTTTTTTTCTTCCTTTTTCCCTGGGAACCTGTAAATATCCTTTGGTAGCAAAACCAGAGAAGAATAAATTCTCCTCGATGTATTTACAAATGTGAGAAGCTTTTCAAGTTGTATTTGCAATTCTCTTTCTTGCAATGACCTCTATTTTCATAATCCTTCATGGAATATCATGGTTTAAAGAGCTTTCTCTCCCTGCTGTTTTTGTTAAAAGGTTTTTGGTGTGATATTTGGAAAGTCAAATTCTGCATTTAAATGTTGTGTTTTCACAGATATAAATGAAAGAGGCCATATTTATCTTTTTTCCCCTTTTCTGAGAACATCAAGCAATTCCACTTTTTACATGTATTGTTAACTAAACCATGAGAGCATACAGCAGCTTTAATAGTAAAGCAATTGTGATTACATCTTGCTTGTAATTACATTTATTTCCTCACATATGTCCAAAAAAGCAAGCATTAGTTTGGCCTGTATAGGCATGTGCTAATGGCAAGAAAATTGTCTGGCAGCTTGACAGCAAGGAAAATAGCTTACAGTCACTTAAAGTCTTTCATGTCATGGACACTTGCAAAGACTCTGAGCACTCAGGCTTTCGCTCGCATGCTTTTAAAATCGATTGAGTTCTGAGAGAGGGGGAGTTTGCTATCTGCACTGGATTTGCATCTAAATAATCCAAATATGAAGAGATACAATTGGCAAGGTATGGGTGTGTGATCACAAGTTTGAAAAACCCGGTAGTGGCACTCTACAGGACTAATCTACAAATATCCGTGGGCCCCGTGCTCCACTCTGTGCCAGCCTGGCAGAAACGCCTGCAGCTGTCCACAGAAAAAAGGTGGGCAAATAAGGAGTCCCTGGTATCTGGAAGGACTCTGAGGCTCACTTGTATCCCACATACCATCTAACTGATTTAATCGACCTCTGTGTACAGGACAGTGCAATTCAGAGTGACCCAGAGGGTCACAATTTGTTCCTGTTGGAACAGGGCTTTGCCAGCCCCACATTCCCGGCACGAGATGACCACACTGGTGAGTTCTTTTCACTTTTTAACAAAAAACTGGCTAGAAATTTTACAGACTGATTTATGACAAAGCTGAAATCACATGCATTTTCGCAGTGCAGAAAAGTTTCTTATTGGAAATGATAAATGTTACAAAGTTCTTCAGAAGCTGCATAGAATGTTAAATTGAGCAGTGTCCCAAATGCTGTCTGGGAAGAGTGAGAATTTTTCACTGTCCATATAAGCCACAAACTAGGGCAATTTGCAAGATTTTCTGAAACAAGAGGTACATTTGTATCTTCTGTCTAGTCTGCTTGCCTTCTGGTACTGTGTTTACCAAGAATCTCAACAAATTCACTGTTTTCTCCACTGGAATAAGTCAGTGCCTAGCCAGAACAAGTACACTCCCAGAAGGTATGCCTTGATCCCGTGTTAGATCTTTCCCAGATTTGTGGGCACTTACATTTGATTGCCAATATCCATGGTCTATGACTACACAAGTTATGTCCACAGCTGTAGAGATCATTACTGAAAATTTGGCCAAGAGTTGGTAAATACATGAACAAATGTTAATCTGCACACTGTACTCAGGAACTAAGTGCACAGGCCTGCAAAAATGTCCAATTTGGTATTTTTCTTGCTTAGCTAGAGAAAAGCCACTGCATAAATCCTGTAACCCTGTGCCAGGTGGTGACACAGGCAGACAGACAGACACATATATGGGTATAAATGACCCAGCTTCACTGACAGGGCTGGCAGTCCCTGAGTTCCCATTACCAGATGAGCCATCAGCCCACTGGTTTTTGCTGAGTAATTGGGCTGGGCAACCAGGGGAGCCAAACTAATGCTCCTACAAGCTGGCTCAGCCCTCCAGGCATCATGGACAAAGAAACAGCAAAATAATAATGGAAGTTACTCACTGGGTCTGTTGCTGTCTGCAAGGGTCAGGCATGTTCCACTTTTCTTGGGGCAATAAAATTCCCAGGAATGCTGGGCACAATCCTGGTCCTCTTTGTACACATCCCTCATCCTTTAGGTGCTCACAAAATGAGCAGTCATTAAATCTTTTAAAATGGAGTTTTTGAGGGTAGCTGAGAGCCACTACAGGACTAAAACCCAAGGGTTTTCTTTATTTTAGTTTAGTTTTAGTTTTTGGCTACTTTTTAGCTTTATTGTGTTTATTGTTCTCTGTCTCAAACTTCCCATTGAGCTAAAATCTCTCAACAGTAAGAGCACAGAGTAACTATAGTTAGTATTTATAATCTACCTCCCAGAAAAAGAGCCTAAGCTTTTTCCTCCAAGCATTATAAGGAAGGTAGGATTATTATTTGCCATGGAAATGGGAGAATGGAAGAATTAGTATGGACACAATGATAAAATAAAGGTTCATGATCTGTGTTACGCTACAGAAATTAGGTTTGTCTTCTGGCTAGAATCGAGGTCAAATTACAACATCTGAGTACTGAGTGAGGAAAAGCAGAAGGTTGGACTGGAGTTTTGGTCTGTTCTCTGTGCCAGAATTTAGGGAGTGCTGAGAAATCTGCCTTTAGATCTATTTCTGGATTTGTATGCTGTGTCTCTAAGAGTTATATTAGCTTTTTCCATTCTGCCATCTGAAAATGTTAATATTTAGGGGATTTTTTTCATAAAAACAGCAACAACATGGAAAATATTAACAGGAAACATTTTAGATGCTACAGGAAATTACAGCTGTGAAGAGTGCTTCATATTGTATTAGCAGGAGATTGAATGAGGCTTCTTCCCATCCAAACTTTTAAATCCATGAAGAAGAGGAATGTCTGTAACCCCATGTACCTGCTCTGAAGGGGTATGAAATCTACAATGAACAGGTATTATTGTTTGTTTTGCTTTCACTGGCCTGGAAATCCGCAGAAACACTTAGGTTTTGAGACAGCTGTGTTGCACAGTTCTGGGAATTGTGAATGAAGTGACAGAGACGTCACAGCCGACAGTCTGATATCCCGACTGGGGTGCTGTCAGTGGGACACTGGCAGGCAGTGTTTGCTCCTGCCTGGGATTCTGCTTTCCAAAGTGAAGGGTGGCCTGCCCTCTGTCCCTCACATCAGGGAGGGCAGTTGGCATTTCAGAGCTGTTCTTGTGGGACAAGGGGGCTGTAGAGCCACCTGAGTCTCCAGCTCACCAGCAGCTTGGACCTGGCAAGGTCAGAGGGAGCAGTGAAGCTCCCTGAGCCTCTGGTTAATGAAGCAATGCTGAACTTTGTTTTGTTAGCTACCTAGCATAAGTCTAGTCTGGTTATTTCAGTATTAAATTTGCAGTTGCATGGTTTATATCCCTCAAGCATTATGGTGACTCACACTGGGTGACTGGTTTGCTCTCAGATCCTTCCCATGTTCCTACATATGTGGTTTGTTTTCTGACTTGATTGACCTAGAGAGAACATTGCTGCTGGATGAGCCTTTTCATGAGAAGAACAATGCTGCTGGATGAGCCTTTCCATGAGAAGATGATGTGCTCATTTCATCCTGTTTAGAAATCTCCCCAGACTCCGTGCACAGAAATAGTAACAACAACAACAAAATAATTTAGATTATCTCGAGAGAAATTCTCTACTCTGGAAAGTGCATAAAATCAGAGATAACCTCTGCTGCTGTTGTGCCTGTCCTCAGGCCTGTAGGGAACCACCAGATTCGCTGTGAGCTGAACCAGCTTTGCTCTGTTTGCTGTCTCAGACCAGCCACTGCACTGGAGAAGTCAACCCTGGCAGTGTGGGAGTGTGTTCTGTTCTCCTCAGGATCGGCTGCCCTCCCTGAATATCCACTTTGCACACCCACAGGATGGCATCCCTTCTGCATGTACTCATATCCACAGAACTGCTGTGCTCTGCAGTCTGCAAGGGGCGGATACACCTGATCTGCCTCAAACTAACAAATCCCCCTGTGCTTGGAAATAAAACAAACCTCAGAAGGGGGGAAAGTTCCCTCTTCTGAAATGATCAGATGCTATAATACAGTTTCTTTTGAGGTGAATTCTGTTGGGCAGACAGCTATTGATGTGGTCCCCATTGTCACTTAGGTATTTGGTCTATTCATTATTTTCATTTATATTGTTTATGTAGAGCACCTAGAGGCCTGTGATAAGCAAATTTCACCAAATAAAATAAGCCAACTTTAGTAGGTCAATTAGCATTCTCCAAAGATCATACATTTTAGCAGGGAGTTTTGCAGTTTACTGCTGTTGTCTAAGGAGAAAATGGAAAGTAGACCCCTCCCCTCATATACAGTGTCAAATATCAACTCTAAATTAGAATGTTACTTATTCTTACTGAACCTGGGAATTCATTGTATGAGCTGAGTAATCACAATGCTGTGCTCTGATTTCATTTCTGGAGATCATCCAATGAAAACAGCCTGTTGTTACCTACTGGGAAGAAATAGGCAAATACAGTCATGTCTCTAATATGTGTACACAGTATATCAGTGCTCTCCAGGTTGCTTGCTAAATGCAGCTTAAGAATGTTCTAAGATACAGACAGGGAGATTTGTAATGAGACATGTGCAATGTATTTCTAGTGTCTGCTGTTTTCTTTATAGTTATAAAATCAATAAAACTTAGGTGTACCAAAGAATATAGCTCCGTAATACACCGTTGCAGGCTGATGTAAGTTGTTCTGATGGGGAATTTATTTTTGATTTGAACATTATGAGCTTCCTGCTTTCCCTACTTACACAACTTCTGACTGTTTTATTACCCCTTCTTTTCACTTGGTTGTCCTCTTTAAGGGGTACTCTGAGATGCTTTTTCTTCTGCATAAGTTTTCATTCTTTCATGATGCCTCTCTGCTTAAGACTCCTTATTTTAGGTATCTTTTGGTTGTGATTTTTTTCAGTGCTGATAGTTCTAACTTTAATTAGTTGGTAATACTTCTGCAGCAAGACAATACAATATTTATACTTTGTGTGCCATACTGAGCTTGTGCCTTTCATCCCAGTTTACAAAGGTCAACCTGCCTAGAGTTGGGTATTTTTACCTTTATAGCTCTTCATCTGAGTAAGTGATCTAATCTTTACTCACAGTTTTATTGACTGCTAGGTCTTGACTTGAGCCTGATGATGTGTTTCTGGTTTGCTAATTTAGGCTTAAACTTCCTGCCAGATCCAGCCAGACCAAGCCATATGAGCTGTCTACCTTCACAGTCTGCCTCACGTCTGCTCTTCCAGTCACCTGTATTTGGGAAGCTGACCTTCCCAGGAATCCCTTCCCAGGAATCAACCTCAGCAGCTGGATTTTTTTTATTTTTTTATTTTTTTTATTTTTTTTTGGGTTTAAGCTTGTTCTGACAAAAGAAGTCACAGAAGAGGTGTGTGAGTGAGCAGAACATCTGGGAGAGAACAGGGAGTAGCAGGATTGCTGCTGTCTAGACTCCTGGGTCCAAGATTCATGATCCTGGGTCCAAGATTCATGATCCTGGGTGAATTCCAAATGCACACAGAAATGGAGTGTGGGAGGAGCTGTGCCAGGGTATGGTCAAATCTGAATGCTGGGGTTCAGAGGTTTAGTGTCTCCAGTTCTGGAGTTTTGCCTCAGGGGTCTCAGTGTGATCAGCAGATCTGTCTATTAAGGGGACCTTTATCTTCCCTCTGGCACTGCAGACATTGGCCAATGATTCCAGGCCCTGAAAGGTATTTAAGTTTCCGGCTGCAGCTGATTTTGGTGTGTTCAGTGATGGCGAAAAATGAATTGTTAATGAATCCATGAAAGTCACACAGCTCTTGTTGGTGAGAGCAGAAAAACAAACTGAAGAAAGGAAAACCACCATTTAAAAGATGTCCAGAATGACTATATTAATGTAAAATGTGAAATATTTGTTTTTTCCGAGAAATGTGGGTCTTGAGTACCTAAAGCAGTTCTCAGTTTTAACTCAGATAAACTGATTTTTTCGCTTTGTTGTTGGTGTTTTTCATCAGCCTCATCATACAGTGACTGTTTTTGTAAACCAGAACTTTTCCATTGCAGTCATAGATATTTCTGCTTCCTACCTTATTTATTCACCAGTCATACAAAAGTCACCCTATGCTACATTGCTGTCCAAATATTCCATTTATAATGATAATACATAAAATATTTTGATTTGTGACTGCGTTAAACTCTGAAAGCTTGTCCTTTGCTCATGCCACAAAAATCATCCTTAAAGATATTGCTGGTGGCTTCAGGACTTAATGATTCTTATCAGTGCTGAGAACCAAACCAAGAAAATTAGATGCACAACAGCCAGCTCCATCCCAAGAACATCAGCTGCATCCAACTGCTAATACTGTATTGAAAGACTTTTAATCCTAGAATGTGGAATACCCAGCCCAAAACAAAACTGAGAACCAACTACCACCCTAAATCTAGTGAGGTTTTATCTAATTTTTTTCCTGGGATATAATGAATTAAACATAGTATGAAATGCAAAAAGGTTACATTGAGACATATAATATTTGAAGGTTTAATTCATTTTTCTAGTGTATAAGACACAAGGCTATTAAATTTTTAAAGCAGTGATCTCCTGAAGTCCCTACTTTATGAGGGCTTTCTTCATAAAGATAAATGGTTTCCTTGCCAAATCAAATGCAGATTTGAAACAAATTAAGTTAATGTTCAATGGTACAAGGTAGAATGGATGGGGGAACTGTTTTATTTTGCATTGTAATAACCATATACACCTAAATCAATAGCTGTGGAAAAAAAAGGCAATAATATCACATAACTGCAGGAAATGAAATATAGTGAGATGAAGGGGGGAGCGGGTTGCAGAATGAAAGGATTTGTATTGGAATAATGACATTTCATTAAAAAGGGAAGGAGTGCTATTGAATATAAGTCCATACCAGTAAATTCTATTTCTTATAATAACACTTGAGATGAGTTAAAGTTGCCCAAGTATTGTGATAAAGTATCTTGCTGGATTCCTTTCTTATATTATGCTGTAATTTTACGTTAAAAGAAAAATTTGAAATGTTAAAGAGGCAGAGCATGTTTTCTAAAGTGCTTTCTATTTCTCCTAATGTTTCATTTAACTTGTTATATTATCCTGTGCTCCTGCAATCTAAGCAGGAGGAAGTTTATCAGTTTCCTTCTTCTGTAAGCTCGTATTAAAGAAACAAAACAAAATGGGAATCTGGCAGTGGTGAAAGGCACTGGATTGAGAGTCCTGGGGATTAAAGCCCACTATTTATCTGCAACACAGGCTCAGGCTGGTGAGTAACAATGAGGACTGAGAGAGGGTGAATCTTGGCAATACAGGGATGAGATTCCTGCCTGGTGCAAATCAGTAGCAGCCAGGGCTGATGCACTGGGTAATGGTACTGAACAGGACTGGATGCAGCCTTTTTCAAAGTATTGCACAAAGAAATTTTTGTTCCTCTGGAGTCAATGGCAAAAATCCCACTGATTTCATGGAAGTAGGGATTTTAGCCTTGTTTTTATTTTTTGTCACTCTGAAGTCTCCCTGAAAGACTCTCCAGATAGAAAGGAAAATATTCCATGTGCTTCCCTTCAGTCACTTCCCTGATTTGTTTCATTCTTTTGAGGTTGCCCACAAAGGGAAGAGTTCCACTGACTGGGCAAACTGAGAGACATGTGGCTGCTAGAAATTAAACTGATACCCTGCCGTTCGTGTCCCATGTGTCAGATCAAGAGGAGTTCATTAGAGGGACAAATCCATTTTGTTCTTTTGTGGAAAGAGTATCCACTGAAACAGGACTGTGGGTGTGTGGGCACCTCCATTGAACCTCTGCCAAGCAATCATCTGGGAAATCACTTGTGCTAGTAAGGGGTGTAAAGGATTGTAAAGAAAGTAAGATTGACAGTGTCATAGTACTTCTGTATCAGTGATAGAAACGTTGTGGAACATGGATGTCATCGGTGCCAGAGCTTTTCTCTACCCTTCCCTGCCACTGTCTGCAGACTACATGAAACCATTGTTATCTCTGTCAGGAATTTTTGAACTCCATCTTCTTTTACCAAAACCATAAAAGTGCCATGGCGGGGGGGCGGATCTCTATGAAATCGAAATAGAGCTAGACCTTTACTTTTATATTAATGAGGAAAAGGTTTGGAACTTAACTGTAGTTCATAGAGCTGCTCCTGGTTGGGTACAGAGGAGCCCATCATGAGAATGTGGTACCTCCTTGTAGTATTCTCATACCATAATATCCTGTCATTGTCTGGTTCCTGTGGTGTATTTTTGGCAATTACAAAAATCGAGTAGTACTTCACTTAGATCTCCTGGACTTATTATGCAAATTTAATGTGGTCAGAAATGCATGAAAATCCAGACGACATTTGGATAAGACTTGGCTTTTTATTTAGGGCCTTAGAAATTGTTGTATCTTTTCTCTCCATCATAGAAGAGGCATTTCTGTGACTGAAATTCTTTTGAGCAGACATCTGAAGAATCCCCTGTGCACTGTTAAAGGATAAAACTTGTCCATACACACACAGCTCAGCATCCTTCTGTCCCCAGTGCAATTGGCATCTGTGCTGTTCCTCCTTACACCCTGCACAGCCAATGAACCATCCCTTTGTGTGAGTCAGTGGGGGTCTTGCTTTGAGTTATTTTTGTAGTCATAATCAGCTCTGTGTTTCACTCGTTGGTTCATTTGTTTCAATAAGAATGGGTAAAGCATTCTCAGGCAAATTTCAGACCTCATTCAGTTTGAAGAGTTTCATCCCTGTGAGCATTATGAAGAGGTACATAACTGTACTTGAGGTTGTCTCAGTTCCTTAGTCTGCTTCAAAATAAGATCCAAAGAGGAGCTCGCTGAAGCAAACCAGCTTTTCAGGGCTGCATGTTGTGAAATTGGTACCCATTTCTAGCAGCAGGAATTGATACTGTGTGCTGAACAATCCTAATGATGTACCTTACCTGAGTGTGTCACGGGCTGCACTTTTCACGCAAAAAGTATTGGTTTCAGGAATATTACTTATATTCTCTCCTTTCATACATTCATCAGCTAAGGTGTCACCAGATTTTGCCAAGGGGCCAGGGGTAACTGATAGCATCTGAGGAGATTTGGCTGTCTCCCACTCAGGATATGAGTGAAATGGTTTGCTCAGTGAAATGGAATATATTTTTTTTAAATAAAAAAAGGGTACCAAATATATCCAGGCTCTCATATAAAATGCCACAGGGAGTTTTATTTTAGAATATGTACAACTAATCAACCTCTGATTTGTGCATTGCTATCACATTTTCTGGTCTCTGTTTCCTCTGGATAGGAAACTTGGGATGTGATCCTTTCAAATTGCTTTTAATTTTACTCCCCGTGAAATTACTTATTGACAAGTCCCAGAATCTGAGCCACTCTAACCAACTGTTCATGGATTTGTCATGTACAGATACCAGTAAAATTCACAAGTCACATTGTACTATGAATTGTGTAATTCAGATGGAGAACAGAAAGAGTGCTGCATGGTTTATCTAAATAATAAACACAGTTGTAATGGTAAACATTCACTCTGAACTTTCCAAGAACATCTTGTAGCATAAAAAAATTTACTGCAGAAATTCTTGGATAGTGTTTTTAGATAATGGTTAAATGTAAGAATTTCATTGTGTTGCAGGAACAGTAAAAAAGATGAAATATATTGAATAAAGATTTTATTGTGAGTTATTTGCTCAGCTCTGTAGCACCATCAATTTTTTCTCCCTATATAAAAATAATGAAGTCAATAAATGTATTTAGGTGACCTCTGAGACTTACAAAAATCATGTTATGAGATGGGTGAATACTGGATACAGTATTTCATTCAGATGCCGAACAGCTGTTGTGCTAGACAATGCTGGCATCCTATTTTTCACCACTGGTGCTAATGCAAATTGTGCTTTGATTGTATTTATATTCTATCATATTGTGGGAATGTGAAAAAGACTGTTGGCCTGTCAACCCTTGTGTCCCACCTGGTTATGCCATTTGCTAATGTGTAATTGCACACAGAGAGTCAGGAACCTTGGTGACCAGTGTGGGAGCCTGCACACAGACTGGCCCAGCCACTGCTGACAACCAGCCTGGTGGCTGAACTGGGCTCCAGCCTCTTCCCAGAACCACAGGGCCATATTGTCCTGATGATTCCAACAGGCACGTGACAGAGGTATGAATGGTTACCTGGTTTTGGTTTTTTTCCCTCTGGAAAAATAAATTTTATTCCAATGCATTTAAAAACATCTGGACTCTATCCTGACCCTGTCACTGTGGGCTGTTAATTGTTCCATCTCTTTTCCAAATGAGTGATCCCAGCTTGCTGCACATCATGTCAGCGAGCAGCAGAGATTTGTTAGGGATCAGATTTGTTTGTATGTGTTACAGAACATCCCCCATGAATCACAAAATAGGAGGGGAGTGATGCCTTTTCCTCGTCTTAAAATCAAGAGTCAAACATGGTTAGAAGGGGAAAAGGGATTTTACCTTGGTATTTATTTTAAGGATCCTTAGGTGTACACGTCCAGGTCAAATGCACTGAAATGCACCCCGCAAATCACCAACGCAAAGGATCTGGTATAACATGATAGGTTTTACTAATTATCAAAAACTCTCCAGTGAGAGGCTCGAGTGAGCCCCCCTCCCCAAGGAACCTTCCCCTGGATGGTTCTATCTCAGTTTACAGAATGTGTTCTGGAGAGGACCTTGGGGTCTGGGGCACACTATCCTCTACCTACGAAGCTTCTAAAATGTTGAGTCTCTTAGCTTGACAAACAAGTCCAAGAATGTAGGCAAAAAGCACAAAAAATACAGAAATTGTAAAAAAGGTATAACAGGGGTATAAAAGAAAAGGCAAACAATCCTTCATGGCATCAGGAGGACCCTTTGTGCTTCCCTTACCTGTGTGGTGCTCCTGTGAGGTTGCCTGCCCTGGTATCTGTCTTGTCATCAGTGCTATGTGTTCACAGAAACTGTAAAAGTATTTTTCAAGGAAATATAAGAATTAGCACTTTAATTCTTATGTAAATTTAGTATTTATACCTGTGGTGACATTTGCCTTTGCAGGATGATGAAAAAGAAAATATGCGTTAACATTAACAATATGATGAGGATTCTGTGTTTGCTTAACCATATATTCTATATATTTTCTCTGAGTTCAGTATTTATTTTCTTTTCAGTCTGACAGCTCTTCAAAAGTAGGTGCACACCTTGTCACTTACAGAATGGCCTCTGTTGTAAATCGACTGAGGGTGTGTGATTTGCCCTGGAGCATCTTTTTTAAGTAATTAGTATAAATCAGTCAATAGATTTGTGTTTGTGACACCTGAAAAATTGCAGTAGTTTGGAAAACACTGCACTCTATTATATGTTATCCCCTTTAAGTGCCATTGGTTTAAAATGTGGGAGAATTATCAATTTTAAAAAGTAGATCACTAGTACTTTGATTAAACAGCTTTTGTTTTAGAGAGCTCTATGCATTTATTCAGGAGACAGCTGATACTAACTGCAGTTTTCTGCTTGTTTCATGGAATCATGGAATCCTGGAATTGTTTGGGTTGGAAGGGACCTTTTGTTCCAGCGAGACACCTTCCACTTAAAAAAAGTACTTTCAAAATGTTGCTCCATAAACTGCTCACACTGAAAATAAGGATAGAGAAGGATCATTTTGACCTGCATACAAGTGACCTCTTCAAAACAAAGTTTCCCACACTCAAGAATGTTCCAGCTTCTCCATACTGTGGTTTCTGCAGTTGCTGAGTTATGGTGGTGATGATCCAAGGCTCTCCTTAATGTGGGAAACAAGGGAAAGATGCTGGTTGTAGGCAAGGGATTGGTGATGTCAGCTACAGAGAAAATTTTCGTGGGAGTGAGGGATTTGTTAGTCAAAAGAAAAGTTCCAATGGCCATTTTGGCATGCTAGTGAGTCATTCAGGCCTGTCAGGCTCCAGTTTAACTTCTTGGGTGCACTGCTTTCATCCATAATCCATGGATTCTTCTTTGCCACTTACTGAATTCTTTCTAGTTGAGTCCAGCCTTTTTTTTTTTTTTTTTTTTTTTAAAGGCAGTGGGATATCACTTCGGTCTCTGCCTTTGTCAGAAGTTGTGGTTTTGCAACTCTGTGTTTCTGTTTTCTTTTCAAAGTAAGTCTGCCCTTTGTGACCGTGGGGAGACTGTCTCCAGTGAGGCTGACTGCCATGAGAAATGCTCTCAGAAGCACTCCTAGGAGCTTTCACTCCTTTACACTCATACTAGAGTCCTCTTGCTTGTTACTTGTGTGAATAACTAAAAATGGCCTTTTTTAGTAGTTTAGCCAATTTAATCAAAACTGAAAATAGGTACCAGGTTTGAAACTGCTGATTACAATAGCTGTGTCATCACCAACATAAACCTTGCCTGCCTTCCTAGCCCTGCACAGAAAACAAGCTGTTTAGACGAAAAAATCGCCAGGGATTTTTTTTTTTTTTAAAGATCTGTAATTAAGCAATCATAGCCGCCCTTTAAATAAATACAGCTTGCATTTACATTTTAATATGCACTTCTAGTGTTTGTTTAACTTTATTTCTTTTTCACCCCATTTTAACATAATAGGAAATGTACAGCAGGCTTCCTGAGTGCCTCCACTGCCCCAGCCTGTCACAGCCTGTGAGCTGTTCCTCGGAGCCCTCTGGACTCAGGCTGGCAGGATGCCTGACGCTGTCACTGCTTAGCAGAAGTGGGTTTGAACCGAAAAGCCAACCATTTAGAAAGCTACATTGTTCTGCCCATCCCCAGATCAGAATCTATTAAAGCAATTAAAACTTAATTGTGATCAGAAATTGTGTGTGTTTGTCTCAGGCCTCGGCTGTGGAAAGTTCAGCGTTCCCTGGAGTTGGAGATCTGGGCTGGTTTTTCACACGAGCTCAGCATGCACCAACTCTTGTTGAGAGCTACAGGGGTGCTTCTCAAGATTGGATGCCTTTGAAAATCTGATCATGTCACTTTATTTATTTATGTAGATTTGTGTATGCACAAATATATACAACATGCCCAGAAACAAGCACGCACACATACATGACAGCTCTAGGGTCTGGATTTTCAAAGGAGCCTAGGAGGATTCAGTGAGAGATGGGTGTCTAATTAAAATTCATATCCTTCCTGCCTTTGGCATGACTTAAGCCTACAGCTAAGTTAATACCAAAACATGGCTAAAGGGCAGCAGGATAATTCAGTAAAACCTACAAGAAGGAAGCCAGGCAAATTAGCCTTCCTTTCACCAGCCTCACATTTTCCCATTTCTTATTTTCAAAGATGGAAGTAAAATTACAAATGAAAGCCAAATCTCTTAAAATACTGCCCTTAGGTGGGATGCTTTAGATTGTCTGGGGTCAGGACTTATCTCTGGTTATTTGTGTGTATAGACAGCAAAAAGTGACTGATTTTTGTTGGGACTTCACTGTACTGTTGCACTGGTGTATGAAAATCAGAAAACCACAGCCAGGTTACCAAGGACTTTTGGACACCTGTAAAATCCTAATGTAAGCTCTAAAATCATAGTAGAAACAGTGCATCTTCCCCCTTCAATATACTGGAAACCAAAAAATCAGACAAAAAAGCCCCCTGGTTTTGGATTTCCCAGAAGGTTGTTCCTTATCAACATGAACAAAAAGAAAATCCTGCATCCTGGAAGATGTTTTACCAAGCCAACATTTTTTATGATAGTGCACAATGCAGTTTGCATTCCAGCCTTGTTCCCAGGAGGGAGGAGGGCACCGAGCTCAGTGCCCAGCATCTCTGCTTTAACCAATGTGGATACTCCAGACAGCCCACCAGGGTACCAAATGGAAAAATGGAATGCATTCTTAAAAAGGGCTTTTACACCACCATGGATCTTGAATTCTTTGCTGCCCAGGATATATCCTCAACAGGTACTTTGGGAAAAACAAGTAAAGAAGATGATAATTTTTGTTCTCTGGAGACCACTGTGGGGAGGGAGGAATCTGAACGCCCTTATTTTCTAGCCTGGGTTGCAAACCTAGAACAGAATTGTTTCTCCAGCCACTGAATTTTAAAAGGAAGTGACTGCAAATACATTTTGCAAGGCATGAATTCTTTCTGTTTTCCTTAGAAAAGATTTACAGGGTTGAGCGTCTAAGGAGAGAATTTTTAATTCAGGTATCCCGCCAAGGCTTAGTAAGAAGTCAGTCCCAAATCAGTCCCCCTGAGCTGGTACTTGGATATCTAAGGAGGCAAATCATGGCATGGGGTGAACGTGGGCAGGTGTCAGTTTGCTACCTCAGAAGCACAGGACCCGTGAAAGGGATGAGGGCCTGGCTCCCAGTTTAGCATCTTTCCTCATGGAATCTGCCTGAGTTGTATTTAACCAGGGGCACTGAGCCCCAAGAGAGAGCGTTTCAAAACTAACAGGGTCTAGTGTTTTCTTCCCTGTTTGTTGATGTCAATCTGTGCTTTTTTTTAGTGTGACCTGCTTTATGGACTTAGAAGGAACGAATCCCAAACCTTTTTCTTTTCAACAACTGGTCAGGTTTTCTGCAGTTCTCTCACTTGTGCTTTTGGATGGTACTGACAGTGGAGAACGGATTTTTAATTAAAGGGAAGAAAAGGTATTAACAAATACCTTACATCAAAGCAACTGGTCTCTAACCTGAGTAGCCCAGGATGCTTGCCCCTGCTAGGCTCCTGGACAAACACACTTCACCACTGTGATCTTAAGAGGCTGAAGTATCTTTCAGACAAGCTCATTCCTTAGACTTAATTAAAACCTAGTTCTCTCCTTTATTCAATTTATGAGGCCTAGCCAGTAGGATTAAGCGATTACAGGCAAAAAGCCCCATTTGTGAAACACTCATAAGCTCAAGCTGCTAGACTGCTCAGTTGTACTCCATTAAATTAATAAGGAATGAATAGACTGATCCATTATGAATAAAGCTGTGGGGAGCCTCTGCATTGCCTCAGACTCTCTGCACACTCCTTAGAGAACATTTGTGCAAAATGATTATGTTCATATTCATTCAATTGGAATTCTATAAAAGTGGAATGCATAAATTACTCTAAAGATGGGGAGTTTATCTTAAACATTAACTATGTGTGTGAATTAATAAGACTATTATAAAACCATTAGCATTCAGTGTATTTACCTACGTATGCTGCATACCTAAACTAAATTCAACAATTGTTCCTAATTGCTATTCTTGTTGTGTGATCAAGCTGTGGTTCATTTTCCCTTGTAGTCATAATATTTATGAATTGCAGTCTCTCCTGTTAAAACTTCTCAATCTCCCCTTTCCCCCCCCAGCCTTTCACTTGCTCCTGCAGTTTTTGCATTGAGAAGTGAAAGATCAACAGATGCCTACAGATGTGTTAAAATAGAACACTGGCTATCACCTGCAAGTATACATGTCAATCAAATTTTTATCTTTTTCAGAGTATTAGTTGAAGAAGGATGGCAGTGACTCCTAGGTGAGTGTCCCCTGAATCTGCTACTGTTCAGCAGAATCCTGGTTTCAAAATGCAGAGGGTACAAAACTCATCCACCATTCTTTGCCGTGTTGTTAGCATGCACAGTCTGTTTCTTCTGGAAGAACTCCAAATGAAAGGTAAAAAGCAAATCCAAAAACCAAAATGAAGGGCTGGCTTGATGGAAAAAAGAAAAACAACAAGCCAGTTTTTAGAGGACTTGGCAAACAAGGAGTTAAAATGAATGAACATGGGTTAGTTGCTAAGGTTATAAAAGCAAGTGCTCAAACAGGCAGTGGTAGGGCTGTGCTGCAGGATGAGAGAAGGGCTCAGGGCTGAGCTGCTGGGACAGTCACTTTGAGCAGGCAACCTTTCCTCCTGCCCTGCATCTCCCTTCCCATCCTTTGACACTTTCTGACAGAGCGACCAGAGCAGCAGACCCTGTGGGGTTGTTGAGTGGATTCACCAGGGACTGGGCTGAAGCAAAAAGACTGCATTACTAGGGCTGATTCGATGTGATCTCGATGAGATGGCAGGCAGGGGTGTCTAGGCACGGTGTTATTTTCAGAGCTGTTCCTGAGCAGAGCGAGGAAGTTACGTGTTAACACAGGTTAGCTGGCATGTCTGACCTTCATTGTTCCCAGTGGAAACAGTGACAGTCTATTAGTCCTCCACAAGGGATATCACTGTCTCACAGCAGCTCTGAAAATCCCCCAGGACACTCCTGGAACAACAATAATTCTGCAACAGTTCACACAACGTTAGAGCTCTGTGAAATGTTTGCAGCAAATCTTGCCTGGATTGGAGAGGGGGATGTGGTGGGAAGGGGGAGAGGGATGGCTTTGAACTCAGCTGCATTTGAGAGAAGACACTAACCTTGCAGGCAAGTCAGACCAGGTGGGACTTTTGCAACAGGAAAATTTTGCTAATTCTCTTGAAATGAAACAGCCAAATAGATAAAAGAAGGTGGAAATTAGTTTTTTAGCTTAATCTTGCTTCTGAAGTAGAATATCAACCTTTAAATCTGAATTTTAAAGTGAAAGACAAAGAATTTAAACAGTGAAACTCGTAGGGGCTAAAAGCCAAAGAAACCAATTTTCAGCTGAACATTTAGGAAATGGAGTGATAGAGTTTTAATACAGCTTATAGGAAGTAGAAGCTGAATCAAAGTATGATTGCCTTTGATATAAAAATTATGCTATGCATGGGGAAATACGTCTGTAGATTTTTACACATTGAGGAGCTGCTAAGATCTTTTCATGGCAGTACTTTTAAAATAAAAGGGTAGGAGTAAAGAAACTCTTAGGTCCACTACTGGATTTCTTAGACCAGATCCTCTCCTCTTTGTTTACATTATCCTTTCCAACACGTTGTGCCTTTCAAAGCTTCCTGTAGCCTGGGGGACAGTGGTGTGGTGTGCCCTGGCCTTAAACTCAGCACAGCCTGTGGGTGCCCACAAGGGCACAAGTGATGCCTGTGCATGGATAACCTCACCAGGTGTCCTAGGATTGAGTAAAGATAAATATGGACTATGTTCAGGGTAACCTCAGCTTGCTGCTCTGGAGATTTTTTCACCTGGGAGGTGTACCTCAAGGCACAGAGTTACTTCATGTCATTAGGGCCCCTGGATGACTTAATCCAGGCTTGATCGAAAGGATTAATAAATGAATTCTTGACAGAGCCAGCATGTGAAGTCTGTATTGGAGAAAGGCTTATTCCTTGGCCTGGCTCCAAGAGAAACTAATCATCATGAACTTCATGCAGATTTACGATTATTCTTTTTGTAGAAAGAGTTAGGCCAGCACTCTCTGGCAGTGGTGGAAAATGTGCAGAAAAGGAGAAAACCAAACACACACAGGACAAACGTTGCATGTGGGCTTGTTTCCTTGAAATCCTTCCCTTGGATTTTCTACATTTTCACAGAAAACTGATGTAAGAGCAATATCATGTATTAAACCAGATAGAATCATTACGCTCCTCTCAACTCCAGGAGACAGAAATATCATACAGTCTTATTTTTCCAAGGGAGATGATATCATGGAATAAAGTGATAAGAAAGAAAGCTACCGTGATAGTATGAAATATGTCCACTGGCTGCCTTCAGCACAGTAATCTTTTATGTTCAAACTATTACTCAAAGTAGGGATTGTTGAAATGCTGTTCTTCTGTGGTGCTCTCTTGGGTGATCTATGGAAGCCTGTAGAAGTCAGTGAAAAGAATTTTAGCATTTCTTCTTGTTCCTTAAAAAAATGGTAATAAAATTATCTATCTATTAAATTTCAGAGCACATATGTATTGGAAATGCAGTATGATAGTGGGGGTTTAAAAAGTGCTGTTTCATTATCAGATTTCTAATATTCTTTTAAAATATCCAGGAAAAAAAGGAAAAACTGCAAACTGGTCATCCAAAATTTTGGGCTTTCTTTTTTTTTTTTTTTTTTTTTTTTTTTTAATTGGAAGCTAGTTGAAGACATTTTGTAATCTATTTCCAACAGTGCATTTGCAGATATGCTTGGATTTGTGAGGTTATCTCCTACTCATAGGATTTTGTTGAACAAGGTTGTGGAACAGTCATTAAAATGAAGACCAAAGCTTTGTCCAGGAGGGTCCTGAGATAGCTTTTTGCTTTTTCTTTTTAATGCTAAATTTTTCACATTAAAGCATTATTTTCCTGCCTCTTACACACAAAAAAAGGACATAATGAGGGGACAGAGATAATACAGGGACTGAGGAATTCTTTCATTTTATAAGGCAACAGACCAGTGGGCTGTAAGATCCAATATCTATCCCAAAAGAAAATTAAAATCCCTTGGTCAGCCAGGCAGTGCAAGATGATCAAAATTCTGTGATCCCTGTGCATGATTAAGGTATTCCTAGAGCCATGGGGATTGTTAATCCTTTTGACTTAAGCTAAATAGTCAAACTACAGATGTTACTACTTTGTAGATTCTGCATTATTTGGATCTCATTAGTGTGTGACAGGGTTTATGAGCTACACAATGTGTGTTGTGTGAATGGGTGTACAAGGACAGGGAGTGGCTCCCACTTGTGGGGCTGCATAAAGGCCGAGTTCATTTTGTGCACATGCACTAATTAGGCGTAAAATCTAATATCAACTTTTTGAAAGATGGATTTGATAAATGGTAATACCCCAGATATGCCCTAATGAGTATCTATGTCCCAGGATAGTCAGTTTTCCTGTGTTGTTATGATATGTATGGATTTTGTATGCTCAAAACCACTGACTCCACCGTGACATGGAAACAGAGGAGCCACTGCACGTGGAACTGAGGAATCATTTCCTCCTGTGCTCAGGACAGGTATTTATTTAACAGTTAGTCATAGAAAATTAAGTGAGGTGATTTTTCTAGTTAGGAGATGAAGGAGAGAGACCTGTTTATTCTGCCATCTTCTATAACCTTTTTGGGCAGTATGGATCACTTGCATTCCTTAAGATGGTTGGACAAAACATTCCTGTCCAACTTCCTTAAAGAGATTCCTTCCATGTCTCAGTGAAGCAACAGGTAATGATATGGACACACTTAATAGACTTGTCTTTAGAGGTTTTTGCATTCCAGTGTTAACAAGCAAAACAAGCAAAACACCAAGGAATAGCACCACCCATTCTTAAACATCACAGCAGTCTCAGGGAGGAGACTTCAGTAATAAAGCTTTCTTTCTTGGAGGTACACATTTAACTGTATGATTATCCTGGGACTATGGGAGGTGTAGAAACTCAAACCTGGTGGAATGAACCACCCTCCTCTATGACAGTCTCATGAGTGCAGGCTGGAGCTGAGGTAGAAGAAGAGGTATTTGATGTGTGAGGAGCCAGTACGTCCCAGTATGGCCCTTTTTGTCTGTCACATTCACTGTGGTGCTTGCTGATAGAAATCAGTGGGAATCCTTCTAAAGTGGGGCTTCAGTGGGTCTTCTAATAAATTGACTTCTCTCAAAAAATACTTCTGATGAAAGCACAGTGCTGTCAGGAGAGGGATAAAGGTCACCTTGGTAATAAATGATAGCTATGTTGCAGTCTAGGGAGAAGTTCTAAGGTTTTCCAAAGTTTGAATAGGGATAAGTGGCCCGTTAGGTAATTTTCCATTTCCTGTAATATCTTGCCTTTTTTTTGGCCAATTTGCCCTCTCCCTACATGCTCTATTTTGGCTAGTTTCCCTGGAAGTCTGCTAGAAACCCAGCATGTACTAAAGGCCTGCAAATCAGATGATCACATAACAATGATTTTCCAGTTCCAGCTGCATGTATCTCTGACTGCCTGGTACAAGCAGGATTCTGCTGGGTACCCAGCATGTCACACCAGTCCCAGTGTACTGACATTTTGTTGTCCTGTGGCTGTATCATGATTTAAGGGTTGAAGCCACACTGGCTCTGCTGGTCTGCAAGCACGTAATTCCAATGAGCAGTATCCCCCACAGGGTAATAAACTCTTTAATAACAGTAATGTAGCAACCACAATAATGAAAAAAGTGATTACATTCTACATAAAAATATAAAAGCTCATTTGATCCTGAGGTCCCCAGTGGCACATTACCTGGACTTTTATTTAAAATATAACATTTCTTACATCTTATTCAGGTCCTTTGTTAACACTAATATAAAACACCAGTAAAATTGTCATTGGAGGAATTTAATAAGGAGTGGGTATGGCTCAGTGATGCACGCTGCTAATTCAGAGTCCTTCCACGAATCCAATGTAGAAAAACACAAGATGCACTGCTTGAGTGTTTCAGTACTGAACCCCTCTCTGCATATGCAAGGCAGATCAGAAGATCCCTTCTTTAGAAGCAGGGCTCTTTCCTAAAATAGATGTGCTTCAACAAGCACATGAGTTACATGAAATGTGAGAGTCCCTTCTTGTACTTTTACTTGCTCTTCATTCTTGATGGTTTTCCTGCAAATTCAGGCTAACTCCAGAGATCTAGAGTGACACCAGGGGATTTTCTTCCAAGCATTTGTCAGGGGTTCTGAAAGCAGAAGCCAGCCAAACCTTAGTCTATGATCCACCTTGCTGCATTTCTGTTATATCTAATGCTGTGAGGAAACCAACCCTTCTAAGCATTGCTTTCCTCCCACTATAGATAGTACAGACATTACTGAGCCCATGGGCAGATTTCAAAAGAATGAGAGTTCCAGCAGCAATTTTTTTTGCACTGTCCCTTCTTGTAATCTGTACAGTCGAGCAGAAATATATCCAGACTTCTCCCATTTCCTTTATTTTTCTGTCAGTACCACATTATTTCCTGCTGGAGACTCTAGCCTTCCCATCCTGTCGTTGAGGAATTAATCCCCTGCTCTGTAAGTAAGAACATATGGCAAATCATTAGTCATCAGCCAGTGCCCGGACACAGTTTTGTTCTAGAAAGTAGGCTGGCCAAGATGGTGAGTGGAAGGATGGGGTTTTTAATAGGAGTTTTTATCAGGGTTTTAAATGTTCTCAAATCCGAGACAGATCTGAAGATTTAGAAAGTTTATGAGCAGGTAAAGTGCATTAGCAAATCCCCCTGTGAGGTTTAACAAGGGCATTATGGTGGCCTTTGAGATTGTGATGTAAAAGAAACCTCTACCTCCCTTTGTATGGAAGCTTCACATGTTCTCAGAACCCAAGGGCCTGCCCTCATTTCTATGTGTGCAAATTGCTTTCTATCAAATGGAAGCAAAATAATTTAGGTAAAGAAGTACATTGCTGCTCCTTTTTCAAGTATATGAATGTGTTGGCTGTCATTCCAGAAGCTCCCTTAAAAATTTGTGTGGCCATTTAACATCATCTATACCTTCTCCTCACATGATACAGTCCCTCTAGCAGTTGGTGAACCCACAGGAAATGTCATATATGTTGTAACTCTCTTTGACCCTGTTCTTCCTCTTGTTCTTTGATCATATCCACTGCTTGTCTCACAAGATGTGTACGGTCAATCACAGCTCTAGGGCAAGGATTGCCTCTGTTTTAATATGCAAATAGGCATGTGATGCAATAGGACTGGTGTTGCTGGGTGTTAATGAAAAACAAACACATGATGGTAATCAAGGCAATGGACTGCCTGAAGTGGAGGTGATAGAAGGGGATGGCTTTTCAAGATAGCATCTGCCAAATATCCTTTTACCTGAAGAGAAAGAGAGAAGTCCCCACAAAGAGAGAAGTCCTGTTAGAAAGCTTTGTTTTATTCCTTTCCAGAGAGTGACTGTAGCACCAACCAAGATTTTTAAACATCTTTGTTTTTTTGAAGTGATGAGCCTTTTAAAAATAATATTGCATGGGTAGCCATGGTGAATAGAAATTGAGGGAGATGTGCTACTGTGCTTGTTCTCTTACTAGTCATTGACTGGAAATGCTCACAAAAGGAATAAAATGTACATTTGCCTTGTTAATACAATTTGTATTACATATTCATAAACCATTTCATAAAGCTCCCAAGGAAAAATTCAATTGTACTGAAAGCACATAATGGTAGAGCGGCCATACAGAAAACAGGCAGCATGTTGCAGAATTAACTGCACAATGAATGAAATGCAATGTCTATAATAAACCCATTCAGATATAAATTATGGGAGAGTAGATGAAATGTTTGTTAAGCAATAAAGCTTGCAACCGTACATATGAAATTGAATGGGATTTATCATAAAATATTGTGGAGGATACAGTCTGAATATGTGTTACAAATTGACTGAATTAAAAATAATCCAAGGAAAGCAAGCTTTTGGGAGACTGAAAATTTTAGGAAATGAGTTCATAAGCTGTTTAGCTCTGACCCAAGCTCCCCCGTTGCCAAGAAAAAGAGAGGCAAGAAAATAAGAACAGAATAATTTCTTAGAGGACCGCAGTTATGTTGTCTTAATTTTAACCTCCTAAATTTTGTCCAATAATCAGACTCCCTGTTGAACTAACAGTATCTCCCTGGAGTAGAGGGTAGAGAATTTGGTCCAGCAGTGTTTGGTTAGTATGATTTACAGTGGAAGATTTTTTTTTTCCCCCAAACTATTTATCCCAGTAAGGCTGTTGTACTGAGGGCAGGATAGATGATATTTTGGTTGGACCTTAAAGAGATATGTGGTATGTTTTCCCAAAAGACTTTACCAGCTATCTCAATACAAACAAGAGAGTTGCTGAAGAGCACATTCTGTGGGATTCCATACCAAGCTTGACTGAAGTCCACTTCTCAAAATGACAGAGCCTACGCTTTTGCTCAATTTTCGAAAATTGAAAATACTTACAGTTTTTACAACATGATGGAAATATTGTACTTGTGAACAACAACCAAGAGAATCACCAAACCCTTAGTATTACATTTAAAATTCAAATAGAGGTTTATGGGGTAGGGGGATAAAAAGAGTGCATAATTTCCAATCACAAATAACATTTGTAGCTATGGAAACATAGGACAACCTAAGAAAAAGAAAGAAATAAGAGCTGTAGAATCTGTGCCTGAGAGGGTTAAGAACATTATCCCTTTCTTAATCTCACCTTGATTCTTTTCAGGTCTTTTCTCTCCTTTTGAAGCAGTGAATAATGACCATTTCTCGAAGTAGTTAAATGTATACAAAGGAATGTGGAAGCCAGAATACAAAGTGGTGTTTCTGTAGGGGCTTTAAAATGGTTGCTCTGATTTATAGGCAGAAGATCCAGCCCCTAGACTAGAGATGAGTGCAACCAAGTGACATGGCCTTTATAGGTCTGTTGACCCTAAGATCTTTTTGACTGTAGGTGTGTGTCACTGTGGTGACATTCTGATAGAGTTTGTCACACTGAAGGAGTAAATATGTAACTTCACCCTGAGTAACACACCTGAGTCACCAGTAGACCTCCTTTAATCTCTTTGCCTATGGAGCCCAAGAGAATCATTTTTGGTTTGCCTCTGCTGCTGTTTAATAAATAAATAAAGGGGTCCCCCTTCTCAGAGCCACAAGGAGGAAACACTTCCAGTTGTTATCCAGCAGCGTTTTAATTCCAAGAGATAATGCCAAGCTATTTCAATGGACCATTATTGCAGAGTTAAATATAAGTAAGTGAGGAGAAATTAACTCAAGTAGACTCCATTTTGCCTCTCTGCCGAATGGATCTATTTTCCCATGTGTAAGAGATTCTGTGGATTTTTTTGTTCCCTTTTTTTTCACTTGAAAAACCACACTGAGTACAAACATACATCGGCATCCCGCAGTGTATCAAGAGGCGCTGGTAATCTTACCCTTTTAAGAAACGTGGCATGTGCCCAGCACTTTTGCATTGCATTTTATTTGTAGGAATACAGGCTATGAAATACCTCTTCCCTACTGAGGAAGAAAAGCCTGTTAACTTGTCAGCCTGCATCTGAAAGGCCAAGGGTTCAAAGCTGCTCATCAGTGTTGGTTGACATTCCCCCTTAGAGCCTTTGGAAGTATCAAGTTTGCCAGTTATTGACTGCATTGCTGAGTTATCTGTTGTATAAGCACAATTTCCATAAAGGATATAAGGCCAGGGACATGTTCACCAGGAGTTTTAAGACATGGTTGATTTGATTTTCTCATTTCTTGTTTTCTCTAAACATATTTCCCTCAAATATTAAATTGTTACAATATTATTGATTGTGTTCTGCTAATGGAACAATAGCATCTCTTTGGGTTTTTACATTTTTTTTTCTTGATGATTTGCTTGGAGGGTGGAAAGTAGAGGTGATGAAATACCTTTGTCCCTTGGAGATGAGGGCATTCCAATGGAGACCAGCAGCATGACAATACGGGATCTGTTAGCACCATGACAGACCAGGGAGAGCCCCTGAACTCAAAACCTTCCTCTGCATTTCAGAAAGAGATTCAGGACTTCACATCTATATCTTAATAGTGAATCACCGTGTTTTTCTTCAATTAGCAACTAAATTCCTGCATGATTTGAATAAATCTGGAGGAAAATTCTCTGGGAGCACAAGAATTGTAAAGTCAGTTGAGGGGAAAACATGGCATGTATAATCTGCCTTGGGCAAGGACAACGCATCAGGTTTTGAAATGCTGCATGCTGGCAATTCAGCAGAAAGTGAGTTGTGGACATAAGCAGAGTGTTCAGCTGGTAGGACAACAGCGAGGATCTTGCAGCCAATTCTGTCTTTTTCCTGTTTACTGTGTGATTGCAAGTGAAGAGGTAATACCACTCAATGAGGCAAATTTCATTCTGAGATTCATGCGCATAATTATCAGTGACCTTTTGTATCCGAGAGAGAATTGATTTTGATGAGAGCTCTACCTCCAGCTCTTCGTGCAGGGTCTTACCCAATTTGTTTTACACGCTCAACAGTCATTATTTGGATGAACCAATCATGGAGATGGGCTATTATTGATAGATCTTCCAGGAAATATGTCAAAGTTAAGTAAAAATAAATAAAACATGAAATTAACATGAACATGGGTTTTTCCTAATCAGATACATGTTTCAGCAGGACTTGCTCAAGAGGCACAATTTAACCAGGAGGATGCAATTGATATGAAAGGCTTATTAAGAAAAGCAATTCAACATACCTGTCATTCACAAGGGAATACTGAAAAAAATTAAAATTATCCTCTAAAAAATGTTTGTTGAAAGATGCACAGACCTGAATCAAACCATCTTCTAAGGTTCTTCAAAATGCTATAGCAAACTTTGTTATTCTGAAACAGATCTTATCCTGAGGAACTGCCAGGTTTTCTGGCACACCAAAGAGGTCAAAAGACTTTTATGACCCGTATTTAATGCCCATTTAGCAGGTGAGAGAAACAGGGATTGCTCAAGCTCGTGTGTCTAGTTATTTTTGGTGTAATGATGCAATGCCAAGTCCTGCATCTTCTGGAAGAATCTTTCTTGGGCATAGGAGGAGCTCTCATCTTTCTGACTCAGATGGAAGAGCACTATGTGTCTTGCAAAATGAAGGTCCAGACCTTGGTCTGGATGGTTGACAGTGGTGCAGTGTATGCCAGAATATCTCTCGGGCTTTATAAAAAGCAGTAGGTGCTCAGTGCTCACGTCTCTACTTGTTTATGCACAAAATTGGGCTCCCAAAATTAACAAATGCTTTTCAAGAATTTTGTGCAAACAGTTTGCTTCAGTGAGTCAGTAGCACAGATATGAATAGAGCCCAGGGCTCCTCACTTTTGGCCCTGTGCACCAACCACCAAGACCATTTACTTTTCTAGCCAGCGCCAGAGTGAAGATGTGAAAATACCACAAGCAAAACTTTTTTTTTTTTTTTTTCAACTTTTCCACTCAGTTTTGCAGACTCAGGCAGTTTGGTTAGCTCTCCACATTGAGCGAGAGGTTAATATTGGCTTTGCCATGGAGTTTTTCACTTCTAGGTGTATGAAAGATGAGTCTTTCCTCTTGCTTTCCCCACTGACCTCTGCTTGAAGGTGAGTGGATATGTGTGTTGTGTTACTTCTGCTTTGAAGAAACTGGTGCAGAAGGAGAGGAGGATGAGGAAAACTTGGCCCACTGGGGATCCGGCCCCAAACTCCCATTGGCAAAGAGCAAAGAGGATGGCCAGGAATGGTAGATAGTAATAATAGTAGAAGAGGGAGGCCAGGAATAGCAAATGGTCCACAGTCCCGGTCTGTGCTGCTGATTCCATCCTCTGGTGATCCAGCGAGGGGATCAACAGGCCAGTTGTGCCCAGTCATTAAGGAAAGGCATGTCTGTAATTAATGGCAAAGGGCCTGATACAATAAAAGGCATGTCTGCCTTCTGCACTGCGAAGCCCGCATAGGGCTGCGAAAGACGCCAAAGAAAATCAATGTTAAGCAGCTTGTATGGATTTGTGCAGACCTTTACAGTGCCAAAGTCCAGACATATTTCTCATTGAGCTGAGTCCTCATATGTTTTATTTATAATTTAATGCTAAAATTTATGAAGGAGGTGCATGGCAGAGGGAGAACCCATAACCTTGTCATTTCTTTTCTTAAAGCAGCAGCTACTATATCTAGGAAAGAATTACGTCCTCCTCCTCCTTCTATCTGATTCCCCAGCATAAAACGTAACATGATAAAAATTTTATTCACTCTGAGTTTGTTTTCAGTGAATTGGCTGTACAGATGAGGTGCCCATTGCATATCACACAAGTTTTTATCAAAATCACTAGCTGCCAATCACTTCCTCTAAACTAAATCACCTCAGCTGTTATTCATCAAGCATGCCATGTTGCATTATAGACTTTCATAACTCAGACACTTAAGGTATGAAATAAATTAATTGCCTGTATTATTTTCCATAAAAACAAATGAACAGCACTAGGTGCCTTTTTAAACTCAATCGGAGGATTGATTTTTAAATCAAATTGTATTTCATGAGAGTTCAAGCACTCACCACTAGAAGCTGTAATCTTGGAACTTTAAATATGGATGCTGTAATTCCAGAATGTCACATGCTTTAAACATTGAAATATAAACCATTGCCATAAGAAAACATTGTGGTTTAACCCCAGCTGGCAAATAAACCTCACACAACTGGTTTCTCCCTCTTCCCCCACCAGTGGAATGGGGAAGAGAATTGGAAGAATAAAAGTGTGAAATATTGTGGGTCGAGATAATTTTAATAGGTTAAGCAAAAACCACACAAGCAAGCAAAGCAAAACAAACCAAGGAATTCATTCACCACTCCCCATGGCAGGTAGGTGTCCAACCATTCCCAGGAAAGCAGGGGTCCATCATGCCATCGTGTGTAACAGTGACTTGGGAAGACAAATGTCATAACACCAAACATCCCCCCTTCCTTCTTCTTCCCTCACTTTTATATGCTGCAATATGTTTCCACATGCCCTGGAATATCCCTTGGGTCAGTTGGGATCCGCTGTTCCGCTGTGTCCCCCCACAATCCCTTGTATCCTGCCCTATCTCCTCTCTGGTGGGGTGAGGCACAGAAAAGGCCTTGACTCTGTGTAAGTTCTGCTCAGAAATAACAAAACATCCCTGAATTATCAACACTGTTTTCAGCACAAATCCAAAACACACCCCATACAAGCTACTATGAAGAAAACAAACTCTACCCCAGGCAAAACCAACCCAGAAAATAAAAGGAGTATACATAAAAATGTATTAAACATGACAGCACCATTAACAGCCTTGTTTGGAGAGAGGAAGTTTTTTTAACAGAATACGGTATTTGCTGGTCTCTACTGTATCGTTCCAGCATGATGTCAGGATTACATTTTCCCTGGAAGTGTGGATCGGGCTTTCCCCCATCTGACATCAGCCACGTTTGTATTACCATACTCAGCTGAGACACCAAGGTGCAGGATTTCAGCTGGCATGAATCCAACCAGATCAGCACTGCAGAGCCAGCTGAGCTTAATTGAACTGTGCTGGAAACCTAAAAGTGAAGAGGCTGCCAGGGAAACAACACAGGTTCCTGCAATGGAGAAGACCCAGTGACAGGAGAACCTCAAAATGTTTTGTTCTGCTAAGTTGCCAAGGACAGCTAGGAGTCCAAAACACACACAGGACTCATGGGTAAGGATCCAATAGTTGCATATATTTTTGTGTTCAGTTAAATTACCCAAATGGCCTGGTTCAGCAGAATGTGAGCTGGGAGCGCTCAGGGAAACATCTGTCACATGAGATGTTTAGTTAAATTTAGTTAAACTGTTAAATATCACCACTTTTATAAGCAAAAGAACAGAAAGTCCACTTAATCCAAACCACCTCACATTGTCTTCAACAAAAACAGGTTTCCTCTTTTATCCCTCCCCCTTTTTTTGGGGGACTTAAATATGTCAGTTGTTTAAAAGATGTGACTGCCCTTATAAATGTATCGAAGATAAGCTAGGTTGTAAAGGATTCAGGTTCATGAACTGTGTTTATACAGTCTATTGTTTAGTACTCATGAATAATTGATTCTTGTCCTTCCTGCACAAATATTCAATCAGATACCATTCAAATTGATAGCAGGTGTCTGATCTAGGAAAAAATGGCAATGTTCTTTGACTGGAGATGTGATTGTAATACAACTCTACTCCAGCCATGGGGTACAGAGAGGAGTGTCACACATTTCAAATGGGACCTGTTGAGAGGGAGATTTGCTAATTAAAACAGCATACTGTGTAATTGTCTGGTATGTTTTGGGTAAGCAACCATCCCAAAAAAATGCTTATTGCATTTTATTTTTATGTGTGAAATAGAGGACAGGTCATAATTTTTAATAAAAATTGCTTGTTCTGGTGAGACGTTTGGTTATGCAGACAAGAATAGTTCTATATAGTCTGTAATTCCATAGGATCCTTACATACTCAATATTAAAAATCTGACTCTGATTTCCCCAAGACCATGTGATGACCAGGAGACATAGAATAATTGCATTATGTGATATATTATTTAAGATCCAGTAAGAAGGTGCCTGTTCCTTAAAGCACAGATTATTTTCCAATGAATTACAACTTTCCACTGCTGGTAGCTTCCTGTAAGTCGCTGTATATACTGCAGGGAAAAAAAAAAAAGTGCATGGAAATAGAGGAGGGTGCAGGACCTGCTTTTGTATCCTTGAACCTTGGAGCACTGTTCATTTCTTGCTCAGGGACATTTGTGGCTGTGAGCAAAGCATGCCTGATATGGAAAGAGGAGCTGCAGAGTTAATATAGATATCTAACTGGAATTTTGCTCCCAGGCACATGAAAATAAGTCTGAGGAGTCAGAGGTCCAATATGTTCCAACTCAAGCAAATACAAGTTTGATAATTTAATTAATCAAGACAGAAACCAGTTCTAAGTTGGGGTTAGGAAGTACCCACTTAGGACATGGGGTTAAGGTATAGACCACTTGTGATTAATTGATATTAGTAGGAACTCCGGAAGAGGCACTGAGCAAAAACGTAAATTGTTTTTATTTTTTGGCCCCTATCATGCTAAAAATGTTCCTGTGGGAGGCCTCAGCCTTTGGAAGGGTGTGGAAGAGCAGGGACATAGTGCTCACGTGTTTTGCATCAGGGACCCAAAGCACTGTGCTATGAAGAAGAAAAGTACTTCAATTCCTTCTCATTCTTGCCCAATCCACGCTGCAATCTGCAAGGGTGTTTTTAGGGTCACTGTTTTTACTTTGTTGTGCTGCTTCCCCTGTGTCCTCCCACTCCTGAGTTTAATGCTTAAAGACTGATAATTGTAAGCTCTGAAAATTATTTTCTGGTTGCTAGTAATGACAGTTTTCCATATTTCATTATTTACAGGACTTTATATTTACATCTTCTTTTCTATCAAAATGGCTCTGTAGGTGTCGAAAAGAAGTTCTGTTATATAGCATTAATGTCCATTTCTGTCTTTGAGCATACACATTTGACTACCAACATGGAAAGATAATGTTGTTTACAGGTTGGGTATGAACATTGGTTCAATGAATGGTTGGTCACAGCAGGATGAGAGTTTTTGTAGTCCTGTTAGATTTAAACATTTGAACCAGGCAGCTGTTGGCACTGCATAGTTCTCCCACATTCTTCAGCTCACTAGCAATCATGTATTTCCAGAAAATTATTTCAGCCACTTAGTGTTAGCTCTCGCTGTTTATTTGCATCTTAATTGTGGCTGGCAATTCTTGGGGGATATCAAGTACCCGCCCCCATGTCTCTCTCAAACCTTCAGACCATCTTACAACCCTCTGGTGCACTTGATGCATCCTTTAGAACTGTCTCACAGCTCTCCATGTACTTGTTCCATGCCATCCCCCAACACCAAGAGACGTTCCAGAAAGATGCAAGTGCCAAGACGTATTTCTGAGCGCTTTGCTCTTGTCGATTGAAAAGCCCTTATTTGGTTTCTTATTCGGGTAAAATGTTTCTTCTCTAGAGCAGCATAAAATGTAGAAGTTCCTTTTCTTTTCTCTTTTGAATACTAAGCAACTGCCTGTTTGTGAAGGTTCAAACAAATGCTTTACTTATACTCTGTCTGCTCAGCACTCCGGTGCACAAAACCCAGTATTTTTAGGGAGCGCAGACCCTGAAGCCAGTAGCACACTAAAATGCTCAATCTTCCATAAATATTACCCTTCCCCTGACCTTCCTTCATTTTCCATGCTGGATTCCACTTCTGAATCTATTCATTTTGAATAGGCAGCAAAATCCTTCCCTGGAATAGACAACACAGATACACCTTGCCAGCTGTAGCAGTTCGTAATGTATATATATTATTGAAATATTGGCAGTGGTCTCTGAAACTACAAACAGAATTAGTTGTACCCAGAGAAACATACTTACTTTCAGTGGCCCAAGTAGCCAACAATTACGAAAAATATCCTCCTCCTTTCTATAATTTCAGAAGATATTATAGTCTTTAGTGCACAAGTGACATAACACATGAATTGGCTCTTCATAAAGACTTCTTTTTCCCATGGTACCTTATAACTATTCAGATGGGGCAGCTCACAAAGACAGCAATTTCTTTCTTTTTTTTAATTAAGGGCATTTAATGCTTGCTAAAGGTTTCAAGTTGCCTGCCTTCTGTTACTAAAGTTTCCCTTCAGCTAAGCACAAACCTGAAACCCATCCTGCAACCACCTTATTCACATGTGGAACCTTACAACTGCACTGATGTTTCCAGTCCACTGCCAGAAACACGGTGGGAAAGTGGTGGCAAGGCTGGGACCAGGTCCCTGGCTCTGGTTCTCACTTCTCACTCCTGTTCCTTGAGACATAGAAGGAGTGACAGCTGTGTTAACTGAGGTGTGGCCTTGCTGTGGTATCTGTGAGGGACTGCAAGGGTGATACTGTGGGAGGAGAACAGAGAAGGGTAATTTTCTTGCAACTCAGAAAATGGCATTTGCATTATTTTTTCTGGCAGTCTCTGCACTCCACCTCAGGAGTTATCCATACCTTACAAATTGTTGCTTGTATCAGTGTGTTTACAACTTTAAGGTCTCTGAAGAGCTGTCATACATACCAGTTTTTAAATGCTTATAGCTTATTTAGAAGTGATGTGTATTTACAATAATCAAATGACTGTGTGAATGATATGCTGTGCACTCAAGGAGCAACCAGGTTGGGACACCTGTGGAAGAGATGTGTTGAATAGAAGGAAACATCTTGAAATGAGCATAAAACCCCAAAGTGAAAGCTTTTGGAGACCTGGACTCTGCTGGTATTCCTCAGCTTTGAATTCTTCCTTTTTTTCTTTCTAACAAGCCAGAATTTGATGGTGTATTCCTTGCACTGCTTTGATGAGATAACACTTGGTAGGAAAACTGACCTAATAACTGTCAGCTGCTGGAAGGTATCACTGACCTCCCCAGTCTCTTGCAGTTGCACACTCTGGCATCTTTAGGAGTATCTTTTCCCCCTATACTTATTTTTCTGGCAATTTAACTCCATGAATTTGGTCATTCTTGAATGCGCAGAGCCAGGAAGCAGAGATGTGTATGACCAAGTATGTGGGGCACTGCCTGACCTGGAGTGGGAACTTTCACCTATGGATTTGCTTGGAGTGGGAAGCTGGATGGCTTCTGTAAATTCAGTTTGAATTTTTAGCTGTTTTGCTCTCTAGGAAGTTCTTAGAATGAGTCCATCAATCATTTCATTTCATACGAATGAACCACCAGCATGGGTTTCTGCTCAGCAAGTGCTAAATTATATTCTGAGAATTTTAGAGGATGAGGGAAGCCATAAACATGAGAAAAGTGTAAGTGTTCTATGTACCTTTCTAAAAGAAGCAAAACAAGGGTTCTGGAATTCATAAGCCAGTCAGCCCAATCACTTTTCCTGAAAATACACTGGAACAAGTCTTAAAAAAAAAAATCTTTCTAACTCTTCAGATGATAAAAGGGTTGTAAAAGATAATATAAGATTGAAATGATTTGTTCTCAGCAAATCCATCTGATTTCTTTCTCTGAAAGACTAACTAGCCTGGGGAAAGGGGTAAGATGTTGCTGAATTATCCTAATTTCAACTTTTGGTTTTGTCACACATAATGTCTTTGTAGAAAAAAAATCCAGTGGAGTGTGCACAGCTAAAGAACTGCACTGGGCACCATATTTTACATATCAAGAAAGCATATTAAATTGAGTGGAGTGTGACAGGAAAATCTGAAATTTATAGAACATGATCTATGAAGAAAAGTTGTGGGAACTGATAAACCTACAGAGAAATCATCATGATAGTCTCTCCAATATGAGAAAGTTACGCAAAGGCTGGTGCTTATTGTTCTCCCTCCACTTGAGGGAATTTAAAAGAAACCAATTTAATTTTCAGCCAAGATGCATTAGGATGACTGGGAGGAAAACTTTCTAACCATGAGGGGAATTGAGTAATGATGCAGGCTTCATCAGAGTGTTTCCAGAACAGGGTAGACAGATGTTAAGGGGGGGTCTGGCACTACTAACGATTCCAAGGCTGGGGAGGTCCTACCTAGGCCCAGGTTATTACCTGGGAACAGCAGCCCAGGAGGAAAGAGTAAAAGCTACTGCCAAGAGACTAAGAATGAGCAGTGGTTTTAGCAGATGGTGATAAATAGCTCTTTCTTAGAGATGGGGATGGTATTGCTTTCTAAAAAAATAAAGTTCTTTCATCCTGAATTGATGCTGATGTATACATTTTAATATATGTAGGAAAGCACAATGTAAAATGTTATAAGGAGACAGCATGCTAGTGATAGTCTATCAGACTCTGTTTATATATTGTGATAATAGGCCTAACTTCTTATTTTAAACATCAGTTACACTGTGATCTAATAAAAGATTAGGGTTTTCTAAAGTAACTTTTACTAGATTTACATACATTTTTAGTTCAAATACAAATTTTTGTAGGCCTCCTGAGAACTTACAATAATAGGACAGGAGAGAATGATGCAGAATTCATTTTAATTTGCTTGTCTTGGAATGCCCTTTGCTGTTTATATTACAAATTTCAATATACATCTCAGAGGATCAGAGCAAGTATAAATATCTATACCAATTTTAAAATGTACCATTTTTAGAACCTGTCATATATTTTCTGGTAAGGCATACTATTCATCATCTTCTGAGGACCATTTTTCTTAGAAATATGTAAAAGCATGTATATGGCTAATGTACAGCATCCCAAAAGCTGTAGCTGGGAACATAAATTAAGCCCAAAGTGCTCAATTTTAAATGTACCTTGCTTTCAACAGCAGTTGGCTGTCTGGATCTGAGAGTGCTTTCAAATATGAATGAGATGAGTTTCACAAAGTTCCAAAGAAGTTGATAGCTATTATTGGGCTTATGTCTATTATTTCATAATATCATCCTCCAGAGAAAATGCTGATATTAAGATTGTTCTGAAGGCTAAACTGAAAATCTGGTTATGTGTCTAAGGTAATTTAAAGGTTTATTCTCTTTTTCCCCCCACCTCCTTACCTTCTGTAACTTCTAGTACTGAAATAAGCAGCAGAATGACATTAACATCATAAATTTTGGTGCATGGAAATTTTTACAGCTTTTGGTCACTCTCAGGGAGTCTTTATTCTGAGAAACATACCCAGACAACGTGTTCTGAGGAATTACTCAGTTGTAGGATGTCACTTTGGTGTGCTGTCACTTGGCTGTTCTCATTTCCACTTGCTCCTTGGCAGTGACCTGTCTGCAGTCTCAGCTGAGTGGACTTTAAAAGTTTCTATCAATAACAATGCGCAGAAACACATGAAAGGAAATATAAATTACTGGTAATGGTGGCGCTCAGGAGTGCTGAACCTTTAGCTCATTTATTGAACAGTTAAATATTGCCACTTTTGTAAGCTAAGGAAGAAAAGGAAACCACACTAAAACCTCAAAATTCTCATTTTGTCTTTCATAAAAGCACTTGTTTGCTCTTTCATCCCCCATCCTCCCTGCCATAGAGGTCATCTATGGTGTGTCTGCTGAGATCCTCAGCAGCCAAAATGTATTAGAGCTGCCATGAAGTTGATTAAATTGACTTAAAACATGTCAAAAATGGCTGGCAGACCACTACTGCTGGGTTATTTTATGCTGTGTTACGGACTTTAAACAGTTAAGAAAACCAATTGGCATCAAGCAAGCGTACAATACCATTTTCTTGTGTAATTCTACCTGTCACGTTTTTATTTCCCATTTCATTCTCATCTTTCTTCATAATTGGATTCAAAAATACTAAGCTGCAACTACTTGTGCAAAGGAAGATGAGAGGCAGACCTTGAACAGATCAGCGTGTGCATTAGGAGCTGTGCGCTGTGAAAAGCCAAAACCAGTTGGAAAGTGATGATTCAACCAGGAATGTACAGCGTGATAGATGGAATGGACTGGGAGGCCAGAAAGAGCTGAGTTGTGTGGCTGAACTGCTCCAATGGTCACTGTGTTTTACAGACCAATGCTTGCACCTCTGTATTGGGCAGTCTGTTGAGGAAACAGCAGTAGCCATAAAATACTCAGCAATATCCTATATATAACAATGAAGATTTGAAGACAAGGACACCAGGTTATGTATTTCATTCTTTTGCTTTACTAAGAATGTGAAAAACAACAAAAAGCAGGTGGCCAGGGCGACTGATGTAAAGTCTCTTTTGACAGAGATTGCATTCCAGCATTTTTAACAACTCATTTTCCCCAGGGTGGGGTGATGAGGATGCTCTAAATATTCCATGGTTATTTTTTTAAAAAGACATGCAGAGCAGGCTGAGAAGGTCCTATTTGCTTATCTGATGCACTTGAAAATCCTCAAGGCACATGGATGAAGGCACTTGTTTATGGGCATCATTTCCAGATACACTTTGCAATCAGTAATGTTTTCCTAGGAAGCGAAGTATTGCATGATGTTCTGTGGCTGTGAGTAATTCCTGCAGTATGTATCTGGTGGATTTCTGATTTTTTAAGGAAGGGATGGTCTCTCCTTATTTCTAATAGAAAAAAATATATCAAACATTCTGTTTACAAATATTGATGATTAAAAGGAGTGTTTTCTGCCTTGGTCAAATATAATAGGAACATTTGGGAAATTTTTATTTTTGTCCTTGTGCTTTTTTAGTCAAATACGTCAACTATTTTTGGCTCTCATTTCTGTAATTTTGCTTCAGCAACTTGCATTGACTGCACTGCAAGGATAAGAACCTTGTCCTTTTTTTGCACCCTGTTTCCCTATGTGGTATGGAACTTTGGGGTTCCATACTTTCTGCATTTTCCATGACACCAACATTTGATGTTGTTTTTTCTTTCTGACTTTGAATATCCCTGGATCATTTATGCTTTATTTAGAGCACTGGAGTTTTTCCTTCCCATCCATCCTTAAACTTCACCTCTGCCAGAGAGGGACTTCATGGGACTGAAGGAGGAGATGCTTTCCCAGCATCAGAGTGGAAACTGGTTTATTCCAAATCCATCTTTGCCTTGTCTTCTGGGGTTAAGAGGAATGTCCAAATGATAAGTCTCCTCTGTCAGTGATAAGATTTTCTTTGTTGTCTTTTCTTGCATTTAGAAGTGTCTAAACAACTTAAAATGAATTAAAGGTAATAAAAATATCCAATAATTTGTGCCCACATCCAGATAGTCTGACTCTGCAATTGCTCATGTATTTTTTGGAGGTGATTCACTTCTAGAATTTCTTTGACCCCTTAACCAGAAGAGAGGGACAGACTGACACAGCCATAGTTACAGCTCAAGGTCAGTATAATTAATATTATTTCATATGCAGCTTTTAATTCAAAGAACTTGAGGAGTAGGATCCCAGTTGATCCAAAACTTATAACTCAAGCGTATGAAGCCAGGAGGCAGCTGCCAGAGCTAAGGCTGAGAATGTACTTTAGTGTTTTTCTGAACTGGGGAGCACTCTTATTCCCTCATAATATAATATTTTGCACAACCCAAACATGTAGGTCAAGAGGCCAGAAAATTAGCACCGAGTTATAACACTCGTGTAAGGGAGTTTGATGAAAATTAAACCTAAAACCATTCATATGTTTTAAATGGTTTCCCTTCCCTCCATTCATGCAATGATACAGAACAGCTGGTAATGAAACCTGGCTGCATATTTGTTAAACGGGAACAGATTACTAAATCAAATTTGTTGACCAATTTTCAAGTATGTGGCCTTGAGATATTAAAACAAACAAAAAAAAAGTGTAGGGGGTGTTGCATTGCCTAAAGAGAGAAGGGGTAACAGGCCAGTGATAGGAACATTTCATGCTGGTGGGATTTGGAGGGGGGGAGGGAATCTAATCGCTGACTTTCGCGTGAGTACCCAGCTAAAACCTCAGGGAATTTTATATAGTGCATGTTGTCAGTATTTTAATCATCCACAGCTGTCAAAACTCTTGTAACCCGCCTCTTCTATTTAAAATGTGTCTTCTAGGCATAAAATAATTAAAGGTGCAGGACCATAAGGTAGGCTCAGAGCTGCTGCAATGTGACAAAACTCCACATATGAAAGGCATTATTTCAGGAAGTTTTAAATATAAATTTTGTTTTGTCAGAAGGCTGCAGGGCACACATTTTCTATACTGTCAAGCTTGATAGTAACAATATTTATATTTCAAATAAAAAGATTAAATTGCAGTCTTATGTGTTTCTGGTTTTCACATAGTTTTTACCAGTGTATCATAGTGTTCCATATCAGTGTGTCATCGAAACTTTTTTTTTTGCTGACACCAGTTTTGCTTTATTGTAATATTAAGTCTTGTACTGTCAGTCCCTGAATTGAAATAATGAGGGCAGACAGTGGTTTAGTTGACTAGCCTATATCTTCCCTTTCCTCCCCCCCCAAAAGAAACCCTGAAAACAACACAAAATAAAAATGAATTCATTCAGAAATGCAGTTGTAAAGACAGAGATTTGGAGCCTACAGATATAAAATGGCTCTGTGTGTGTGTGTGTGTTTGCACGTGTGTGCTTGTGCAGCCTTGTGTTTGCTGTGTGTCATCCTCGTGCCCAAGACCCCACCTTGCAGAGTGGCCTTCATGTGCCTACCAAGTGATGTGTGCTTTGCAAAAGAATTAAAAGTTAGCAGAGAATATAGATGGAAAAAGAGGGGAGGGCAGCGTAATTTCTGAATATTTTGAACTTTATTTGTTTGTTTTTAATATTAAAAGAACTAACCCCAAAAAAGAGTGTCTCAATCATTTCAAGCTGGCTGGCTGGCAAGGCTTTTGTGCCACTGCTTTTTTTCTGTTAGTTTTGAACTTTCTGCTGGTGCCCATAGGCCCTTCTCTCTTCATTGTTCTGAGCTTGAGCCCTGGGTTGGGCTGGTGTCATCTGTGCAGCATCAGGGCTTGACAGAACAATGGGGAAAAATGGGAAGAGGTTCTGACTCAGGCTCATGTTGGAATGGCCAATTGGAGTCACTGGGGCTGGGTTTGCTCCTTTTGGGTTGAAATCTGAGTATTTCATCACAACTGTTTTATGGAAGTTTGGAACTGGCAAAATCTTTCTGTGCTAATTCCCCAGGTTTTTGCCTCTGTGTGATGGTGAGGATTTTTTCCCCAGTGCCTGACAGTGCCGGTTGATGGGTAACAAGTTCTCTGACCATGATGTGTTTGGCAAACTGGGCTTATCAGAAAACTTATTCAAAATTTGGGTGTTACAGAAATTCTTCCAGAATTGCTATCACCCTAGGAATGATATGGGATTCATCTTCTCTCTGTGTTTCTGCACATTGGCCCTTCTTTCTGTCACTTTAAGCCTTTGGTCTGTCATTTGGCTAGTCATGATTCTACAGTAATGAAAATTTTTATTTTCTTACAATAAAATGATATTTGAAGGGTTGTTTTGTTTTGATTTGTTTTTAATTGCTGCTGATTTACCTCAGTAAACATATTTTGTTTCCTTCTGTAACCAGCCAAGAAGTTTCTGGTCCATTGTAGAAATTAGCTGGAAAGCTTCACAGATTATGTGAAGCACAAGATGTTAAAATATCAGTGAAAAAGGTTGTGTTAATTGAGGAACAGACATGCCTTTTCCACGTATACATCTGTGTCTCTGTACACAGAGCTCCTAAATGCAGGATTAATCAAAATAGGAACAGTAGGGGAAGATATTTAAAAGTAAAGTTATGTACAAGTAGAAGACTTTTGTATGGAAAAGGAGACAACAGGTGGCACTACCCATTCTGTACTCACAGTCTCATCTCAGTTAACACTCCCAGACACATTTTTTTTCCATTTTGAACTGATGGATATACAAATCAGGCTATTGCAACACACACATCTCAAATGAGAGAACCCTATTCCAATGGAAACATCTGGTTTCATTACACCAGGTAACACCTGCATGAAATTACATCTGTGTGGAAAGGCCTTTAACAGAATTTAGTAATTAAAGTGAGGCAATCTAATCAAAGAAAGGCATAGAGAAGGTGATACATGAAGTTTTGTTCTCTGCCATGTAAATAAACTGCATTAGTATATTGGGTCTTTCAAGAAACAGTTAACATCAACAGCTTGCAATCGAATGGATTTCATGTTAAAAACAGCCTTCCATATTATATCCCCAATATATATTCTGATCTTCCAAACAGATCTCCAGGGTGCTGTTTGGATTTATTGCACTTAATAGCATATTGTTTGGAGTGTACAATGTGTGGGTCCAACTGAGTTTTACTGGGGTATTCTGCGGCTCAATTTCCTTTCAATATGTAACTGTGTCCTTTTCAAATTTTGCTTTAAAGCCTTGTGCAGACTTTGCTTTATACCTTATCAACTGGTTTTCAAAATGTCAACGCTGACCTTGACCTGAGCATCAGCAAGGAGCTCCCCCAGAGGAGGAACATGGAGCCTGGGGGCTCTGTGGTGGTTGGGGGTTTCTCTGTGTGTTGTCACTGTGCTGTGTCTGAGGCTGGAATCACCTCAAAGCTGAGCTTCTGGAATCAGTTCTTAGTTCTCTTGTCATTCTCAGGAAAGGAGATGGTTTCTCTGTCTTGGAGTAGGTTCTGTGTCAGCCCTACATAGTGTACAGGCACTTCTGGCTTTTTTTGCCTGGGATTTTACCATCTGGCAGTGTCACCTGGAAGGCATAAATAAAGCCATTGTTTCAGGGGTTCTATTAGGGGCTGCATATATTTTTCTTGTCAGAAAGTATAGAATAATGGATCCAGCAGAAATCACAAAAAAAAGGCTGCTACTGTTAGAAACTGATAAAGGACAGCATGGTTAACACTCCAAGCTTTAGGATGAGTTCCAGAAATTCTTTATGGGGCTGACAGACATTTTTTCCCATACTTTTTTTTTTTTTCTCTGAAAGCTGATTTTTTTGGCCAGAGTAAAAAAAAAAAAAAAAAAAATTACATTCTAAATTTTCATCTTGGAAATGAATGCCCTTGCCAAGATTAATAAGTTTTCCAAAACTTCCCTGGAGAGAGAATAATCCTTGGAGCATAGCTGGAAGTCAAGGACTCATCTTGGAAATCAGCTTTCCAGTAGGGCATTTCCCTGCCTGCTTTTGAAACAGCATATTGTTAATCACCTGACCTTTGAACGAGTGCAGCTGATTTGTTCAGGCACTTTCATCCACGTTAATCCAGATGTGCCTTTTCAAACCGTGTTCCTCCTGTTGGTCGATCGATGTTCTCAGAATCCCTTTCTGCACACGTGCCCTCCAGGGTGGGCCACAGAGCAGGGCAGGATTTGGGTGAGCTGGGAGGGAGATGGGAGCCCAAAGGTCACCTTGCCAGCAGTCTCCTGTTTGAAAGGGGAATGTTTTACACTGGCTGCCTGTGCTGATTGCTGCTGCTGCTCCCTTTTGCTACAAGTTGAGGGCCAAACACATCTCTTTGTGTGTAACCTGTAGGTAGAGCCAGGAGCAGCCTACGATGTCTCTCTTGCACAAGTGCTTTCAACATGAGGCCATTTAATGCTTCAATCAGAGTCAAGTGAGTGCATGGAATTTTGGCTCCACAATACCTCACAAAAGTCTTTGCCTCCTTCTCCAGCAGCTGTAAATACAGTTGAGATAGCATTCCCTTGCTGTTTAAAAAGGCCAAAAAAAAAAAAAAAAAGATAAGAAAACAAAGAAGGCAGTGGCAGTAAACTTTCTGCAGAGATTTAGCCTACCAAAGATTTAAAGGATTGACATTTGCATTACATTTTTCCCCCACCCAGTCCTCCTCATTAGCTGGATATCTTTATTCTCTAAATATTTACCACCTAAACCAAATTTACAGTTTAATTTGCTGCATAAAATCATTTATTGACTGATAAAGCTCATTACTAAGGCCTAGCCCAAGCTGTAGCCTGCCACGACAGTTTTAATTCTTGTAGCAGCAGGCTACTGCAGGAGAAAAACAATCCTGTCATGTTAACGGCAGGGGTCTGAATTATTCAAATACACTAAATCCTCCCAGAACAGTTCCCCTGCTCATAATTTGTCTTTTCCCACCAACAATTAACTAGCAATATTCAAAGTTAACAATGCCAACTCTTTTGAAATCTCAAGGAAAATGGAAATATATACATGCAAGAAACGTATTTAGAGAAGAATACATTAAAAGAGCAATGCTGGGAGACTTCTAGGGAATATAATCAGTTAAATGGACCCACTGCTTTCTCTAGCCCAGAAGGAATTTGCTGGATATTTGTGTGTGTACAGATGGGTTTGATGCTGAGTTCTGGTGTCAGGTGGCACAGATGCAGAGCTGCTTACACCTGCCAATGGCTTTTTCCATGGCACTCCTGATGGCTGATGTTTGTCAGTTCTGTTGAACTCAGAGAAGGAGTTTCCTCTTCCATCTCCTCTCTTCTGTCAGAGCTTTTGCTGCTGTCATGATTATGAGTTATTGTAAATAATTGCAGTACTAAGTGTAGCATACTGGGGCAAAACCATGCAAATGCTATGAAAACAGTGAGAACAGAGATAGGTTGCTGGTACAGATCATCTCAAAGAAGGTGAAGGTCTGAACCTGTTCCAGTTAGGAGCATCAGAGCTTTCTTTCCATGTCAGCCCACAGAATTTAGGCTGGCAGGTGGTCTTTACACAAATCTCTGATTAAGGCAATTTACAAAGCCAAGACAAACTGAGGCTGTCTGATCTGCTTTGGTTGTTGACCCACTGACCAGTCTGGTCTGCACAATAGGGTCTTGATGTTTTTGTAATTTGTCTTTCTTACCAGCTCTGTTGGATGATGGACCCTCTCCTGCATCCACAAATAGCCACTGAACAGAGAGGGGTTTGAGATCACTCCAGTCACGGTGAGGAGGAACTATAATTCCCTGCAGGGACAAAGTTTCGTTCCACAGAGGACAATGCAATTCAGGTTTGTCCTTCTGTATGTGTGACAACCACAGTCCATATATCACAGTTAGTGATGGGCGGTAGGAAAGTCTTTAGCATTCTGGTGTCTCATATAAATATTGCTTCTACATAGCACTTTACACTCTTTCAGAACTGTAAGTCCATATTTCCCTTGTCCCATTCATTTTCTCCCTTCAATTTCTGTGGCAGTTCCAGTGCAGAATAGCTTCTTGTGCAGGCCTTCAAAGGGAAAATGATGGCTCCAATTTGTGACCAAATAGCTTTGACATTGTCTGTACGATTGCTTGAGTTTATAAAAGACTCTGGTTTTCTTATTTAATCCTTTGATGTAGAAGCAGTCTGAAAAATCAGTAATTCTTTCTGGTTTGCCCTTAGTGACAATTTTAACTCTCCCATGAAATTCTCAGTTTTTAAACTCATAATGTGTCTTTTTATCCCTTCCTACAGCACACAGAGTGCTTTAATGCTGTGAAATCCTAGATCTCTGTAAAAGTGCGTAAAGATAGGAGGAAGTTAAATTATATAAAAAGTATATAGAAGATTATGCATTATTTGCTACTCATCTATATCAGCATTTCACAAGATGTGGGCCATAGCTCCTCTGGTGATGATCTGCAAAAGGACTGAAATTCCCCTTCATTCCCATTTAATTTAAAGGTTAAATCTGTGTTTCTAGTCCACTCCCTGGGTGGTGGTTGAGTGGGCAGTAGCACCTGCTGAATTGATATGTCTTTGTTTGATCTGATATCTCTAGTGAGGAGTGTATGTGCTGCAGGAACAGAGGGCACTATAGAAGGTTATGAATGTGCTTTCTGAGTACCCATAATCTCTCCTATTCATACACTCACAACAGTGGAACTGGACTTTGGCTCTAAAACCTCTGTTGCTGAAGATAAAAGGGAATTATCAGCAGGAGTGAGGCTCCTACCCAGTTTGGACTGGCAGTGTTAGGACCAGTCTGATATGTACTCGTGTGTGTGCTCTCCCTGGGTGCTGCACATGCTGAGATTCACCCTGGTGTCTGAGAACAGTGGAGGGGACTCTGGTGGTGCTGATCTGCCTCAGCAGCTATGGGTAGTGTTAGATATCCATCCTTACTGGACACTTCCCCACTGTCAGTGTCCTCTTCTGTTCTGCTGACATGCTGCCATTGCAGCTAAAGACATCCTTTGTGGTTTAAACACAGCTGTGATGGATAATCCACTGCAAACTCTTTTTTTCTTTTTATAATGAAGGTAATTTTACAGCATCACCTTTCTCTCATAGGAGTTATTCATGTCCATGGAAGATTATTTATCATCCTCATCTGTTTACATTACTTCTTTGCTGTCTTTTTGATGGGTTTCTCATCTTACTTTTCTGGAATACCTGTGGTGGCATCTCTTAGTCCTGTAAGAGTTTTATGGTAAAGACTGAGTAGACCTTGGGCATCCTGAAAGCAGATACCTTGTTCAGCTGTCTCAGATATCGTTTTATCAGAAGACATGGTATGCAGAATTTCTGAGAGTACGCTGGGGTAGCCTTGCAGGGTAAAGCCTAACTTCAAACTTCCTATCTCCTTAACTCCTCTTTCTATAGAATCTCAGTCATTTTCTCGTATTTATTTCTGCATCTGCTATCCCAGACCTCAGGGCAGTCACCAGACTGTTTAGTTTGTCCCTGGATGAAAAGAAGCATCTGGACCACGTGCATCTGAGCACTTCACCTGTGCAGTGTCAGTGGCATCCACTGTGTTTGGAATTGATGGATCCGGCGCTCGCTGCTCTGAATCAAAGGGGCCACAGCAAGTTCAGTGGAGCACTGCTGGTTTCCACTGCCTTGGGACCTGGTGCTGCAATCCCAGATCACTCATTTCCAGCTCCCTTTGACCGTCTGCCCCTGGTTGTCACAGGCTGGAACGAAGCCGTGGGGAACTTGACCTGTGCTTGTTTATTCCAAACGTGCCCACAACTGCAATAAACCCTCGCTGCTCTGAACATGCTGTTCCAGCTCCTCTCTGAGTCTGAGGCTTGGAGACTGAAGCTGGTTAATTGTGGCAAATGTGGTTTTCTGGGACATCTAAGGGTTATGTCACTTTTCTAAAAATCTCTTTGATCTTGAATCAAAAGAAGGGGGTGGGTTTTTAACGTCATCTTAACTGTGTGGCTTTTACAAATTAAAAACCTACTTGAAATTGGTTATACAATATGTGCTTGTGTTTCTCTAAGACTGATGAGACCACCTTTGACTCTAAGCTGCTTTTTCTAGCAGATCATCAGGAAAACTCTGGTAATGAACAGTTAGGAAAAGCTAGAGGGAGCTTTTGAAATAAGAACTGTGCTCTTCTCTGTACTTTGCGAGCCAAGGCTTTAATTTACAATAAGCACAATAAGGGCAGAAATGAAGCTGCTAGTGTGCCATCTCATGTCAGTAAGCAAAGCAGTAGAAAGAAATAAATATTTATTCTGTCCTTGTCACTAGAATCATCACAGTCATAGGTAATTAGTATCTAGAGTCTGAATCATATCCCACTGATTTGGCCAGAATCTTAGTAATTTCTAACTTTTGATTAAACTGACTGTGTCTTATAACCTTCTAGCTCTCTAAGCATTTATAGAATCTCAGGACTTTTTCCTCAGTTGTTTGCACCTTATAAACCCATTTATGTAAGTTGTGAGCTGGTACCGTGCAGCTGAGAAGGGTTTTAAATTAATGGAGCTTTTCTTGTAGATTTGATAGACTTAACTACAGCAAATGCAAGCCTACTGAATACTACTCTTGACATAGTTCTGTGTAGATTCCTTTGGAGTAGTCTGTGGACTTAAAAATATCTCTGAAATCCAAGTGGGAAGTCATGTCTCTAATTTATAGACTGGATTTTTCATTTTCTGAAATGGGTGAAATGTATAAAAAATGTTTTTAATCCAGTTTGAAAATCAGGTTTTGGATCTTTACTGCCTTTTAACAGAGGCACTAAATAGCCTGTGTTGCCCAAATTATGTTTTTTCTGTCAGAATTTTACTGTAGAAAACTGTGTTAGATGTTTCAAATAGTTTGTTAAATTTATCAGAGTTTCAAATAAAGAAGAAAAATAAGCTTTCCTTGAACAGTAATAATTATCACTGCCCTGATTATCTGGATTCAACCAGAGCAAAAACGTTGGGGATACCCAGTTTTATTTAATACTTTTTTTTTTGTGAAAGAAATGAGATTTCTTATTGTGTATGTTCAAATGATGGTAATGCCAATCTGTTCTAACCATAATTGATGATCATTGTTTTTGGGTAAGTTACTTGCCAAAATATCTGCACACAGGAAAGACATTCAAATATAACCTTATTTTATTTGGTTTTCTTTTAGGTGTTCTATTCACAACCACTGAATATGTTTAATTTCTCTTAAGTATGTATATGTGAGATAAATTTTACTATTATTTGAAGTAACCAGTTCTTTGGTACAACTAGATTTTGAGGAATAATTGAAAACAATTTTAAGAGACTGTGTTTTCTGTGACATAAACTCCCCCAGCTTCTGAAAAAATCCATCTTTTCATCAGGACTTTGGTTTAGTCACCCAGAATGACTAGCTGGTAATGGCAAATTTAATCAGGATTAAAAAAAAAACAAAGTTCAGAAACCAATGGCAATGAGTGTTTTTCTGAGTTCTTTTGCAAATGGGACTGTTTTTTTAAAAGCTGAGCAGGAACCATTTTGAAAATCTGCCTGGTACTTTGCTCCCTTTGTTGATGTGGGAAAGTAGACGACCTGGCTCTGCATCACTCCTGGTGCCAAAAAACTCCTGGTCTTCCACTGCTTGGGAGCTGTAGGCACAAAGTGATGTTGAGATAAATGCCCTGGAGCAACTGCCATGATCTCATGTCTCTGTTGGTATGACATACCCTTGTTGGCTCCTGCAGCCCCGTTTGACTCAAGGCTACTGTGTACACCTCATTTCTTTTATCTGAGCTTTTAAAAAGGCTCATCTGATAAGGTCTGAGCAGTTTATGTGCACATCTGCTTTACTACACCTAAAGCTTAATTTTCTCTGTCCTAAATGGAACTTTTCTGCCGTTTAGTTCAAGAGCTACTTTGCAAGGAAGTTGGTCTTCTGTTCCTATTATTAAATACATGTGATTCTTTGGGGGCACATCACAGAGATTTGAGTTTTTCTTGTGTTGAATTCTGCTCTTGGATACAAATGCACAATTCCCAGAGTGATCTGCAGAGAATTAATCTGTCATTAGCAATATTGGGTGTAGTGCCTCTAATTCCCATGCACCACCCTGAAAATTTCCACCACCCCCACAAATGGAAAAGAAAAAGAGGACTATTCCATTTATTCTTTTTTATATGTAAATGAGACTTAAAATAATTGTTTGATAATGACATGGGTTTTTTGTTGTTGTTTGGAAATATCTCTTGACAATAATTTATCCTGCAATTATTGTTGCTTAGTCCTATCCTTATAATTAAGGCCAAGAAAGTGTTGTTCATCACCTCATTAAATGCTTTCTCTTTCAGGATGCCTGACTCCCTTTAACACAGCCAAGAGCTGATAAAGCCACTTGTATGCAGAGCTGGCTGCCTGCAGATCTTTGATCTTTTTTTTCCCCCTTCTTCAAGAATATGACTTTGTGAAGTAGTTGGTGCTGCAGTTTCAGTTTGTTGTTTTAAACAGTTCAGTTGCTATAAATACTCATTCACTTTGATTTTCAATTGCCCTTGTAAGACAATTGTTTTCTTGTTGGATTCCCACTGAATAGATAGACCTCCTGCCTTTTTCTTTTTTTAAAATATGATTAAAATATAACCTTCTTTTTAAGCTTTTCCACAGGTCACTTCTTCCTGAAAAGGTGAAATTTCAGCCCTAACCAGTGCTAATGACTGAAGAATTCTTTGCACTTGTGTTATGCATTTCCCTTGGTTTTAATGGTGGCAAAGGGGATGAAGAAAATGTCCTGACTGAGGACATGCAGGAAATCAGAAATATCTCTTGGACCTTTGTTAGAATTATTTGACATAAATCTCGCTTCATTCTGTTGTACTTTTCCCCCTTTCTGCATTTTTTTTTGCATTGAATGTAGAGTGGTTCCAAAAAATCTATTTCTAGAACCTTTTCTGTTGTCTGAGATATCAGTGGACATGCTCCTGCAGAGATTCTTCCCCCCGTGAACACCTTTGTGCACCCTGAATCCTCTGTCATCACTGAGCAGGGTGGTTGTGGAAACCTTAGCTGAGGGCTGAAGAAGCGAAATTTTAGCTATTTTTAAAACTTAAGTACCTTAAAGGTCCTTATGACCTTCCATCCCCCTAAAGAAGCTCTCAGTTGTGTATCTAATATTGTAATTCACATCTCTCCAAGCTCTGTCAGTTATATTTTCAATAGTATTATCCTTTAGGATAAATGAGTTTTTTGCTCTTTCAGGTCTCAGTATGAGGAACAAAATAAAAACCTTCATGAAACTCCAGCTAGGAGGAGAGAAGGGTACATCCTCTTGCTGTTTCCTGACATGCCTTGCTATTCCTGGCATGTTCTCATTTCTTTTGTTTCATCCCTTACACGGTGACTTTCTTTCTGGAGTTCCTCTTTGTCTATTTCTCCTCAGCTTCTCCCAGATGGAGCAAAGACCTTTACAACTTTGAGGGACATACAAATGACATGACCTGAATTAGGAAGAGGCCTCATCCTCCCACTTGTGTGAACATCCCGTTTGTGACAGAGGTAGGGAGGCTTTGAACACACGCCACATAAGGTGTGTGTTTATATAAATGTGTGTGGGGAACAAAGTGCCCTCCTCTGGGACATTTCCTCTTCCAGACAGTTTAATAACAGAAGCTGAGATTACTCCTTACACCTCTGCTTCAGCTTATCCCATGGTAAAATAAAGTAACAGCCAGTGAATTAATAAGTCCATGGTGCTTTGTATTAGGCGAGTGCCAATACACTACACTGGCATTTATTGACTATTATTCAGTGCTTTCTATAACTTTTGTCTGCCTCATTAAAATTGCCTATCAATGACCAAGAATACAAAGGCAGCAGCACAGGTTTAGGATCATGAGTCATCCTTCAGTTTCCAAGGGGCTTCTCACCCGCTAAAAGTCCCTTTCTGGTTCAGGGATTTTGATAAATTAGGGCCTAATAGCTGGGTGGAGCAGAGGGATTATTTTAGTAGTGATGAGTGCAGGTAGGGAAGCTCCTGAAACCAAAAGGAATGGCAGGCATTCCTGGCTAAGCCACTTAACTGATTAAAATGACCCAATGATTCATTCAAATAAGAGTTTACTTGCTCAGGCTTGAAGTGTCTAGTAATAGTTGATCTTGACTATTTGTTTAATGTAATGTAAGTGACTCTCAATGTTAGCACAAACAGCTATTTTTATACCTGAAAGACTTGTTTAAAATAAGTTTAAATCAAACCCCATAACTTTCCTTCTTATGCGTTGTAGTCCTTAGATAGAGAAGGCTTGGATGTTTCTTCTGCTTTAATAAAATGCAGAGTTGGTGGCAGGGAAGAGAGTAAGATTGTGGTGAATAGAAGAGGGACCACTTGTTTTGTGCTGAAGGAAGGGAGTGCCCTGGCACCAGCTGCCACTGATCCCATGAGAGGTTTGTGTTCACAGCCTCTTGTGATGGTCCCAGCACATGCTCTGCTGTTCAATTAAGAACAACAACTTCTGCATTCATGCAGCAGCTGAAGATGTTCAAGGAGAAAAAGTCTACTGGGAATCATTGTTAAAAGTGAAGCTGCCACTTGGACCACGAGACTTAAGCAGCTGGGCAGTGCTGGTCTGGTCCCATAGATGTCAGTGATCCACATGCTGCAAATTCTGCTCCTTACAGTGTCCTCTGTCCCAGAGATTCCCTGAGCTATACAAATGAGAGGATCTTCCAAACCATTGACTGGAGAGCCTCTCTCATCTTTACCTCTTATAATGTGCAGCTGGCCAGCCTTGCTTTTATCACTAAAGCCTCTTAAGTTTGAGTCACTGGTGCTGCGTGTTCGTGTGTTCAGTGGCTTACAAATCCTGCAGAACCCATGAGAGCAGCTTTAGAGTGGTAGCTACCTGGCAGCATAAATCTCTCAGACATTAGTTAAAATCCACTCCAGAGTGGTGAATTCCAGGTGCTCAAGTGCACCTTGGCATGGGTTTACTGTGCACATGGAAATGGGACTGTGCTCCTAAGAATCCTGTTTTTCTCAGCTCATATGGGCTACAACTGGACTCTGTTGACAGCACAGCCATGAAGGTTCACAGGAACAAACCGCAGCTGTCACTTTGCTGCTTGTTCCTGGAAATGTGTGAGGGGTACTTTTGTTTCTTACATTGGGAAACCTAAATGTTCCCCCAGGAATTAATCTATCACATGAACAATCAGTTGTTTGATTATTTTAAAAATTTATTTTAACATGTTTAAATCAATAGGCACATAATAGAAAAAAATCAGAATGTTTTTCAAGATTTGATTTTACTGGCTGAAACCAAGCTAAATGTTAGAAATAGAGTAAAATTTAAGTATTGTCTTAAAATCTAAACTAAGGAGCTTGAGATCCTCAGACATTTTTTCTTTTTTATTCAGGCCACTGGGCAAAGGATTGTCCAACACTCTCACTTTTTCCCTGTCTTGTCAAAGTAACGCTCATTTTTGCTATTTTTATATCCTGCATTTGTTCATTTTCTGGTATGAAATCTCTGATGTTAAAACTGGTGGAATAGTTCTGACATTTTTCAGCATCATTTGTACTCAGATAGTGCATTAAAAATGGTTTCTGGTTTGGCCTGAGCCTGTTGCACACTGTGATCAGATCAGGAGGAGTAACTGGAAAAGTCATTTCTAGCTGTTGAACAACATGGCACTTCCATATCCCATATCTGTGAGGGCCAGGCTTTAGCAGGGAGCCATGAAAGCATTTTAACTCCTTTTGATACTAAAATCTGGGTTATATTAATGATTGAATACATATCTTGTATGTGGATTATTGTTTGTACTTGTCCAAACTGGTAATTTCCCCTAGAAGTAAAAGTTGCTGCTATCTATAAGTCACTTAAAGAGTTGCTCTTTGACCATCAGTTCAGCAAATCTTCTGTGGACCTGATTGAGATCTTGCCTAAATCAGTCATATTTAACCTTTATAACTATATATAACATTGATATTAGTCCTGACTCATCCCAGGAGAAGTGAGGATATGTCCTGCTGCTGTGGTGGCTACCTGAGGGATGAGCATGCTGTATTTTCTAGGAATATTTTGCTCTTGTGAAGAATGGCTTAAATTTCTTTTTCTGAACCGTGCTGGGATCAGGATGAACTGTATGCATTTTGCTGTCCAAGATATTCTTTTCCATATTCATCTGTAGTTTCATGTATGATATTTCAGGCTTTTGAGCAATTTTGATTTCAGTAAAATGGAGTGTTGCCTTTATCACTTTCAGGTTTATTTATTAACTTCATCCTGCATTCATTGATGACAAGCAAGGCTCCCACTGACTTTCATTGTGCAGAGTAAAGACCTTATATATGACTGGAGTCATCAGATTTGGTTTTCTTTTCAGGTACATGCATGTTTTTGATTCTCAGGTTATCAGTTATGAGAAATTTCAAAATCTCTCTTAATCAGGATTAGTACAGCTGGGGACATATTTGCCAAGGTTCTGTTTTGAAGCAAGTTTGCCATATGGGTGAAGGCAAGGTTTAATCTCCATGGCAGTGTGTGACTTCCATGAAAAGTGCTATGGTAACAAATATATATGGGTTGTAGTGATATTGATTTCTTATGAATCACTAGTGTGTCCCACCAGCTTATTTTATTTAAACCATGGAAGATTAATAAAGACTTGTGGCTTTTAGTGCAATCACTGTGGACTGCACGGGAGCTAAAATTCTGGTGGCAAAATTCCTGAGCTAACTGCTTTCCACTCTCAAGTTAAATTTTAAAAACCATTATGTTGATTAATCCTGGCTAATTATTGTTTTCATGAACACTAAACCAAATATGGGGCCTCCAGACTGTCTCATGTCCTGCTGCCTCATTGATTATTTTATTCCCTCCTTGAAATATGTTCTGGAAAGAGTAGCAGACTATAGTCTTCATGACATGTCCTCAAGTGCTCCGGGAGTTAAACATCGATTTCTATTTACATTTAATGAAACAAACAAAAAATTAAAACAAAAGGTCCAAAAACCAGAATAAACATAATCATCTAGGATTCCAAAGTCTGGATCCCATGGTGCTTGTGGCTTACATAGTTCATGGCTTCTAGGATATATGGGGGAGGAGAACAGGTGAAACACTTCTTTCACCTTTCAGTGCTCAACCAGTGTAGCCCGTGTTCATCCTTCTGCTCTCAGAGCTGTGCACCTTAATTATACTTCTGTGTAAAGAGTTCTGGGTGAGGCTCAGGCTGAACTCTGAGTTTGCTGCTGCTGCCTTGGTCAAATGAGATGATACTGCAGTGGAGAATGAGCCATTCCTTCAGTAGTAGCAGTGTGAGAACAAATGTTTCCTGTAATGCACAGTCATTATCCTAATGGACTAATTCTCTGTAGTGACTTGAGACAATATTCTTTTCTCATACCCCTTCTTTTTTTTTTCCCCTCCCTTCCCTGTCTCTTCCTCTTCCTTTTACCTTTCTGGATGTCTTCTGTGCCTCCCTCTGTAATTCTCAGGACATTATATATGTTCGGGGTCAGATATTGCTTCTGCTCATACTCAGGTCCCTCCATTTCACTTGTATCACCAATGTTGTGGATGGTTGGCTCAGGAATACGCCCATCTACAGCTTCACAGCACTGCTGACACACATGCCTGAGAGTTTTGCTGCAATTAAAGCAGATTTAAAAATTCAGGAGGGAAGGCGGTGATGCAGCATTCCCCCTGCTGTGTCTGGAGCAGGTAGTTCATTCTTGAAACAGCCTTATGGTTGTAGGAGAGCTGCATCTCCTGTGGGTGTTGGTGTAATCACAAGGGCTAAAACTGTATATTAGGTGGTGGAATTTGATCTGCAACATGCAGGGGCAGATTGTAAATGTGGCACACCAAGGAGTACTCCTGTCAGATTTGCATGTCAATATTCCATTGCTTGGGAAATGTGTAGGACATGGATTGAAATACAGCCTTGGGGAAACTGCAGTTTTGTCCAAAGAAATGAAGAGGGTATTAATTTCATATGATTGCACAGATCTTTAGGAGGTGCAACTCTGGAACAGGATCCAGTGTTTTCTTTGTCAGGTCCCGTCAGTGACGGCAAATCAATCACAGTGCACAAACTTGAATTTCAGCTCGTAGATCCAATCTCCATTGCACCTGTGCTGTTCCTTCAGCCCTCTAAATAGAACATGGCACACTAATTTTATGGTTTTTAAAGACAAGCATGAAACATAGGACACTTAAGTAAAAAACAAAATTCAAGTATTAAACTCCAGTTTATAGTTATAATTTGTATGCATATGCTCTCCAAATTAAACGTTTGCATGTCCTCTAGGACCTCTATAAAGTAGGTAAACAGCAGAGGTATATAGTGCTGGTCTTCCATAGAAAAAAAGGGTGGTAATCCAACCCTGTTACTTAACAGGGTGACTGGTACAGCAGGGCATCTTTATTAGTCTGCTACTAATGGGAGCAGTGATGGGAACCAAGGCAGGAAAATGTGTTTCTTTGACTAAGTGAAGGATGTAACCTCAACTTTCATATTGGATTATTATAGCAAAGCTGTTACCCATCTGTCATTAACCAAATAGCTATTTAGCTTATCAGGGCAAAATAATTAAATCATCACGGTATGAAGACATCTGAAAAAAAATATGCCTAAAACTTAAATGTTTTCCTCTAGACAGCAGACACTAGGCAGGTACTCTTTGTGAAGAGTAAATTGTTTTCTACATTGTTTTCATGAGAAAGTCATTACCAATTCTTGCTACTCAGCTTTTTCATGGTTAGGACGCTTTCCTCCAGACTGAGAAGCACATCCTTGAAGTGGAGTCTGTGGCTAAAAACCTGACATTTCCCTTCAGCCCTCACTACAATGCTGGTGGCCATTCGCAGAGGTTTGGATCTTACCACAGGCCCTTCCTGGGCCCAGCATCTGGACTAGTCAGTGTTCAAACCACATTATTTAACCCCAGAGTGGTACCAGGTAGCCCTAAGTGTCTGTGTGGAGTTTCCTGCCTTATTCCTCTCATTCCCATGAGCAGCACAGCCCTTGCCCTGTGAGATACGGGCTGTATGAGGAGGAGGAGGAGGCACCAGGCACATGGCTTAAAGAAATGAGTCTGCTGCCTTGCAGGGTGTTACCTGTTGCAGCTTAGTAAGTGTTTGTTTCTTTTCAACACTAATCTCTCTCAAAATATTTAACTCAAAAACCTTGGAGGCTTCCAGGACAGAGAGAAACTGGCAGAGCCAGCTCAGGGCAGGTTTTGGAGCTGTAGCTGCCCTTTCCTGGGAAGGGGGTGCGTGGGAAAAGCATGCTTTTTGGGAAGACGTGCAATAGGATATTACTTCATTTCTCTCTGGAACAACTCCTCCTGAATTCAGTCCATTCCAGCACCATGTGCTGTAGTCTCAAGGGAAGGAGCAAGTCCTATAAGTTACTCTTTATTTTTGCAGTGGTTTTCTTTGCTCACCCAGGGTTATGGGGCCTTGCTCTGAGTTCCCAGTTGGGTTGGTACATCTTGTCAAACCCAAAGTGAAAGCAGGAACAGAGGACCTGCCCAGTTCCCATGCTGACCCTGCCCACGCCTCCCGTTAGCCCTTCTTGTCCAACACTGAAGCCTCAAGCCGTTTGACTCTCTCCTTCCTGAGCCTTTGTCCTTCAGCATCCCCCAAAGTGCTGACCCCTGCAGCAGTTCCTGTCCTTCCTGCTGCCCCCTCTGCACAGTCCAGCCTCCTCCACCACCAGCTTCATCTTCTCTCCTCTTGGCCTCCTACATCTCCTCATGTAATGACTTCAAAACCCTTCACCTGCCTGATTCCTGCCTCTGGCTGTTGTCTTGCCACCTCCTCTTTCTCCACACCTTTACATGTGATTCAACTATATTTCAGTCCCATGATCAAGCAAAATGGACAGATGGGGGCAGAGAAGAGTCTGTGACGTGGCTTTGCTCTAATCTGAGGTTTTCCCTGTCTTTGCTCCTTTGTTTGTGGTTACCCCTTACTGTGCTCCCGCGATTTCTAACACAAATGATAAATTAGGACAGTGGGGACTGTAAAAGATAAGGTAATAACAGAAATGAAATACCAGGCCAGGATTTTAGCTGGAGTAAATCAGCTGCTGATCTAAACCAGCTGGGGATTTGGCCCACTCTAAAATGAAACTGTAGGATACGAAGAATCCATATAATTATTCCCCAAAGAACACTTTTGTCATGATGCCAGACTGATGTTTCTATTCTTGTTTTTAAAATGATGTATATTAGAAAGTGATTGTCTCACTATTGCCCACCTGTGGTCACAATATTGGTTCTTTCAAAAGTGAACATGCCAAGTCCTTCAGGCACTCAGCAGTGCCTCTTGAAATAGCTCCCTTCAGCACCTGGAGTTTCTCTTAAAAACTGCTAATCCAAAAAAGAAACAAGGCCCACGTTTTTTTCCCTGCCCAGATCTCGGCAGAGGCAGAACGCCTCACCTCAGAGTCTCACAGTCTCACTCTGCCTTGAATTCCAGCTTTCAAGTTATTCACCTTCCTGCAAGCCCCCTTCAGTACTGAACAGTTAAACCCAACCCTCTGCCAGAAGGGCTTGTGGTGGAGATCAGTGGAGACTGTACATTGTGGGGCCTGAGCAGTGTGCCCAGAGCCAGTGGGAAAGTGTCACTTGTGTCCAGCTCATGGTTGGGGTGCTGTGCTGGGAAGATGTGGTGGTTCTTATGACGTGTCTGTGTGCGCCCAACACAGAACATTCAAGAATGGACTCCTCTATTTCTTTCAAAATTTGGTGGAAGGCAGCAGGTTGCCCACTTCCTTTTGCAGGAAAGAAGGCATTTATCATTATTTCCAATATCAGCCAGTTCTTTCTTGGCTCCAGATTATTTCTGTGTTTGCTACCTTGCATGACCAGGCAAGGAGTGAACCTGAAAGCTTGAACTCCAGAGTGCTATGAGAGCTGGGCTTTCTAGATGGCAGTCTGGTCTCCTATTGCTTGTGATCTCTATCAAAGTGTAAACCGAGGAGATGGTCTTTACCAATCATTAACAGCAAGGCTGGCACAAAGGGCTAAGTCTAGTAATCATACCAAAAGAAAATAAATTAACAACTCTCACTGTAGGCTCAGTTCAGCCTCGCTAGCCATGACATGTCCTTTCTTGCACACAGCAACAAAAATAGACCCAAGTACTGAAGGAGAAAAAAAAAAAAGAAATAAAAGAAAACCCAATTTGTTCCCTATTAAGCTGCTGAAAAGCTTAAACCCATTTCTATTCCAGTTAGTAGCTAAGTGAAAATGTAACTGCTTTATATATTTCACTAGAATTAAACTTAAACCTACAGAATTAGGTTTATTAATTTCTGTCAGTGCTCAATGGGGAAATAAGAGTGCCCATTCATTAAGGATACACAATTACTGCAGACAAAAATGAAGCACAGTGCTATTAACCATAATAAAAATGTTGAACACTGTGGAAATTTTCATTAAATAGAATCTATTCTTTATATGACTCTACTTAATCCTTTCTGTCTTTTTTCCCCCTTTGTGTTCTCCAACTCATTTTATTTTATTACTTAGCTCTTATGTATGTTTCTTAATGTAATTATGATTAAATATTTTTAGTAGTAAACACTATTATTTCATTAAAAAAAAATCTGTCCCCACACTTACTTCAGCGAAAAGTAGTCTTTGGAAAACAATACAAACATTAAGTAGTTTCATTATTATTATAGCTCATGAAGATAAAAAAGAAACCTACAGAAAATAAAAAAGAAAACTGTATCAGCCCTTCCACTAGAGTAGAGCTGACTTTGTGGAGCAGAACTGTAGGTGGAGCACCCAGGTGGACCAGAATAAATCTTGAAATCAACTGAAAATTAGGGCGGTGATTATGACTGAAAAAAATTAAATAGTGAATAAATACAGCATGTGTTTAGGCTTTGCTAAAAACACTTAAGCCAAAATAATTATTTATAAAGAATATATTCCCAGATTTTCATTATCTTCACATAACACTTTGAGGAATCACTGATCCCTCATGTAGACTTAGAATCTTTTATGGGAAGCCATATGTCAACTGAGGGATACAGCTTTAATTGCTTGAGAAGGATCATCAGTTAGTAACTATGATATGGATTAGCTGACGACTTCAGCCCATGAAACTCTATTGAAGCCAATGGGATTATGATCATTTCCAATAAAAAAAGACTTATCTCCAGTTGAGTTAAAAATGAATGTGACAGTGCCTGGTTGAGCGGGTGACCTGTATTTCTTGCATAGAAGTAAATGAATAATAAATAACTATGCCCTGTTGATCAAAGATATTTATTTAACCTGAGGGCTATATTATTAAAGACCTCCTTAGGAATGCCAGAGGAGATTTTGCTCATGTTCTTGTACTCCAGGGCCTTAGGCAGTTCTCAGACTGTCAGCACTGGACCCACAGCTCCAGCAGGTCTGTAGGTTTGGGGAGTATGACCACAGAGTATGATCCCCAGTGTTCCTGCTAGGCACAGGAGATGCTGGATTTGAGGGCTCAGACTGAGCTTTTGCTTTGGATGATAGGGATCATTACCAGAACTCACTGAACCCAAAGTGAGCATTGTCATTATTTTTGCTTAGCCCTGTGCTTCAGAGCCATTCTCCAGATATGAGGGGCTGCTCCCTGGAGAATTTGGGCCTTTTTTTTTATCAGGGATCATTTAAATGATAAGTGCTGATATAGCAAATTAAGGTCATAGACAGGAAACTGAGTGACTATACTGTATTTGAGCTATGTGGGGCAAGTTACCTTTCTCCCTGGACAGAAGCATGGACCTTCTGGGGCAAACCTGGGCTCTGTTGCTGGTGCTCACAGGTCCTGATGAGGCACTGCAGCTGCCTCACTGTAGTTTTTGTTTGTGCTGTTCAGAGGATGCACCCAAATGCCAGCATGAAAGATTTTTGACCAACCAACTACTTTGTAGGGACAAGTGACTCTTGTGCTCACGAGTAAGGTGGTCTGAATGTGGCCTTTTGCACTTAGGAAGGGTTGTATCAAAAGGCTTTTCAGAGTTGGTCACATAGGTTATTTATAGATCTTTTTCTTGGATGACCTGATTGATGATATGCAGATGGTCAAGGGGGCATTAGATTATTCTGAAGCCTTATTGTGTCCAGAGCTGTTTGAAGTCTAGTTGCTTATTTCTCTCTATTAATAGCACCTTTCAGTTTGGGCCTTGGTTGCAGGCTTGGATGTTCTGACAGCATCTGTTTCTTTATCCCATCTCACCAGGGAGCTGAATAGGACACTTGTTAGACTTTCTGGCATTTAAATACTGGAAAAGAAGGCACCCTGAGATAGAAAAGATGGGAAACCACCATGTCTGTCCACCTCCACATTCACCAATAACAGGGCACAAAACTCCATTTCCATGATTTCTGTATTGCTGCTGTAGGACTCATTTCTACACTGGGACGTGCTCTGCAGTTGCAGCTCTGAACCAGAGAGAAATGGTCATGACCCTTCTGGTTCTTGGACTTAATAATGGAAGGATTGAGGTGTGGAAACATGTAGGTGGATTACCGCCAAAATAGGCTGTTTTCTGAATAGACCTCATCTACTTAGCATTCAGTAAACAGCTGTAATACAGGACAGTAAAAACTGCCATGTACTTATTACCTTGGTATGGTTAACTAGGCAGAGTGTAACCACAGAAATATGAGTGCATTTCAGTAAACACACAAAATGGCTTAATTTTCAAAGTACAGTAGTTCCCCTAGGTATTCTAAAATCTATTCTTCTGTAGACAAATATTCATTTTCTTTCAGCATTAATTGTAGCATTGTTGCTGATAATGTTTCCTGCATTATACTCAGCTGCCTCATACTGTGGATAAGAGAAATCAGATTGAGAGCAAGAACAGAAAATACTAAGATTGCAGCTGCATCTCCTGGGGAAATTATTGCCATTTCAAATGTCATTTAGCCTGATTCATTATTAAGGGGGAGTACAAGACACCTCCTGCTTGAAAACTGGTCTGCACAGAAATGGCAAGCTGGTTTTATTGTTGCTGTCCTGATGATGTAACCTTATCAAAATATGTGCAGGTTCTGTTTTGTCTCCACTCTAAGCATAACCTCTGGTATCCTGGGTAGTGGCTAAATTAATCCGCTCCCTCAGAACAATGCAATTTCAAACACGGCCAACCCCTCCTGTTGTTAAAGAACATTTATCTGCTTTACTTTCATTTGCATTTTCCATAAATTGAGTAGCAGGAAGTGTGAAACACCTGAAGTTCAAAGTCTCTGGAATGCACAGATGTTGATTTTCATTATAGACTCCAAAGATTGGCTCCTAAGCAACACTGCAGAGATTTTTGTGTAACTTAACCACCTTCCATTGGTGTGCTGGGACTCTGAGAACTCTCCAAAGAGCAATACAACAGATTCCTGGAGGACTGGGAATGACTAGTGTGCCAGAGTGAGAATTGAAGTTATTGTCAAGTAACCTTTTGATTATCTGGTGGGATATTTCCTTAGTCTGATTGGGTTTCTTTTTAAAGATAAAGTTAAAAAATACCATAATGCTTTTGTTCTTTTACTACACCTCTACCCAAAGATGTGTGAGTGTGTGGGAGACTCAGAGTGGTGGTTTCCCTTCTCTTCCTTTGGTATTTATAACTCACAACAGCGTGTGCACTCTGTGCTCCCACGGCTTTTCTTGTGCTGCTTGCTCAGATTTTCTCCTCTGACATAAACTAAGGAATGCAACTGTCCCCACACATTCACTGAGGTTGGACCTCTGGGGGTTTCATCAGTTTTCCCTCCTGAAGGGTTCACAGACCATCTAGTGACATCTCTGTCTACACCCCTATTTGTGAAGCAGATCTGTGCCTGGGTGAACCTGGGTGAAGCATTTTATACTTTGTGTTGTGTAGAGCTGTCTTGGTACTGGGATTTGGAAGACTATGAATTTATAAGACTGGAGCTTTTTTTTTGTGCACAGCGTGGAAAGGTGGGTGTTTAACCTGTGGCTTCATATCTAAGCAATAACATGTGATGTTTCCCGCAAATACCATCCAACACAGGTTTGACACAAAATTTTCTTCCCTTCAGCAAAGGGAAAACTGTGGTTTAAAATTCCAGTCCTCCCTTTGCTGTCTACACCAACACAATCAGCAAACTCCATCTTGGCTAAGCGCATCTAAAGGTATATATTACTGTTTATTGTCTCCTGAGTGGAAAATTCTCTTGTCATCCTGCAGCTTTGCCTCTTCTCTTTTCCCCTGTAGTAGGAGACATTCAAATTGAAACTTCTGAATTGCAGTTATAGGGGAAATAAAGCAAGTCACCAGTGATATCTATTTGTGCACCTCCATCTGAAGATTAAATTGTTTCTAATTGCCCAGCACGTCATGTGTAGATCTAATGTGAATACTGTGTTTGAATTGACTAATCCAATTGTAGAAGGGGGAGAAGAAGACAGAACTAGAATCCCACTGAGGTGCCATTAATGAATATTTCCCAATTTTCCAGTCTTCTCTTTACTGGAGACCTCCAAAGGCCAATTTCAAGCAAGATAGAGACAAAGTTGCTTTGTCACTAACAGCAGTGTAAAACTACTTCACACCTCTTATCAAAGTCATGTCTTCATGAGGAAATGAAAAATCCCTTCAAATGGTTCTAAAGGATTAGCAGAGGTGTGAAATCTCACCTTGCATAAGAAATATGTTTTGCTCCCTTTGTCACTTCTGTGTGATTTCATGATTGTGAGTATTGACTTTTCCTGTCAGGCATTCAGGCAGTAGATGCTGACGGATGTCTGTATCAATCATCAGAGCAGTCTTGAGCAGAGGACCCATGCACGGGGAGGAGATAGAGTCTTGTATTGAATTATAGCCAAGAAGCACTCAACAGAATTGTGGCTAGGTCAACTTTGCACTTCACTGATCCTCAGCAGGTCATTCAGGCCGGTTTAAGTCTACCCAGAGGGTTGGCATCCCTGGAACCACTACAGGACACAAGAATTAGTCTATTCTTTAACTCACAAAGCAAGGACAGTATTTCCTTTATTCAGTGTAGCCATAGCCAAGCTCTATTAAAATTCATAAACATTGGTGGATAAATTTCTTTAGTTTGAAAAGCTGATAAAAATGGTGAGTGCAAGCAAGTTTGTGTACTTGTCCTTTTCTTTCAAAACCTTGTTGGGATGATTTTGGCTACCTTGCAGTGCTGTGCTGTTAAATCACCCAACAGGGAGTGATGCAACACCAGACATGTGCAGAACCTGCTTGAGTGGCTCACAAAATTGCTGCGCTAGTTCATGGGGATGAGTCAGAGGAGGAAGTCACTGCAAGAGTATCGCACAAAGTATAAAGAATCTGAGGTAAAAAATGTGAAGAAGAGTGTTAGGGGTGAGGATGCTGGATCTTTATATACAGATAAAATAGTGCTGAAATGCTGATGAAGTGAACATCATTTCAGAGCACATGAAACCTACAATTTACATCAACTAAATGTGAAGAGGGAAAAGAACAAACACGAACGGTTATGGAAACAAGTTCAGCCATATTTGTAAAGAAGCAAATCTTGTGATGGCGCGTGCACATATTTTAGTGCATGCTCTGCAGTATGAGAACATTTACTCCTACTTGAAATTCTGTAATTTGCGTATTTGTTCCAAGCAATAATCAAAAAAGAGCTAGCTTACAAAGTGTGTGGCCATCTAGTTTTTCTCTGTTGATGATGGTCTGCAGTTGGAGGGGCTTCCTGCAGTAAGTGCAGAGGGTATCTAAGGCCAGCTCCTGCTACAGCCAAATCTCAGTTCAGGTCTTTTTGGTCAATATTGTTCTGAAAGAGTTCAGTTAAACTGAG